>NC_134234.1:96388227-97013227 GCF_965152275.1 Natator depressus
GCCTGGGATGATGCTGGATTGAGTAGAGTAGCGTTACAAGCTGCAAGACCGTGAACTCCAAGCCCACCCTTGAAGATACTGCTTGTGAGTCACCTAGAATGGAATTGACATGAGCAAGCATTCGAAGAAGAAAAAATGGCTACCTACCTTTTTGTAACTGTTGTTCTTCGAGATGTGTTGCTCCTGTCCATTCCATTCTAGGTGTGTGCGTGCCCATGTCCACAGTTGTGGGAGATTTTTGCCTTAGCATTTACAGCAGCACAGGTGTACTGATGCAGCTGTGCCGCTATAAGATTTCTTGTGTAAACGTTCTATGCCAACAGGAGAGAACTCTCCTATCAACATAATTAAACCATCCCTAATGAGCAGGGATAGTTCTCCTGCCATCATAGCACTGTGCTCACTACCACTTATGCCTGCGTGACTTATGTCACTTAGGGGACATACATTTTGCTGACATCAGTGGTAGTGTAGACATAGCCAAGTGGTTCTTAGAACCATAGAATATCAGAGTTGGAAGGGACCTCTGGAGGTCATCTAATCCAACCCCCTGCCCAGGGAAGGACCAGTCCCCAACTAAATCATCCCAGCCAGGGCTTTGTCAAGCCTGACCTTAAAAACTTCTAAGGAAGGAGATTCCATCACCTCCCTAGGTAACCCATTCCAGTGCTTCACCACCCTCCTAGTGAGAAAGTTTTTCCTAATACCCAACCGAAACCTCCCCCACTGCAACTTGAGACCATTACTCCTTGTCCTGTCATCTGCTATCACTGAGAACAGTCTAGATCCATCCTCTTTGGATCCACCTTTCAGGTAGTTAAAAGCAGCTATCAAATCCCCCCTCATTCTTCTCTTCCCTAGACTAAACAATCCCAGTTCCTCATATTCAGCCTCTCCTCATAAGTCATGTGTTCCAGACCCCTAATCATTTTTGTTGCCCTTCGCTGGACTCTCTCCAATTTCTCCACATCCTTCTTGTAGTGTGGGGCCCAAAACTGGACACACTACTCCAGACGAGGCCTCACCAATGTCAAATAGAGGGGAACGATCATGTCCCTTGATCTGCTGGCAGTGCCCCTACTTATACACCCCAAAATGCCATTGGCCTTCTTGGCAACAAGGGCACACTCTTGACTCATATCCAGCTTCTCGTCCACTGTAACCCCTAGGTCCTTCTCTGCAGAACTGCTGCCTAGCCATTCGGTCCCTAGTCTGTAGCGGTCCATTGGATTCTTCCGTCCTAAGTGCAGGACTCTGCACTTGTCCTTGTTGAACCTCATCAGATTTCTTTTGTCCCAATCCTCCAATTTGTCTAGGTCCCTCTGTATCCTATCCCTACCCTCCAGCGTATCTACCACTCCTCCCAGTTTAGTGTCATCTGCAAACTCGCTGAGGGTGCAATCCACACCATCCTCCAGATCATTAATGAAGATATTGAACAAAACCGGCCCCAGGACCGACCCTTGGGGCACTCCGCTAGATACCAGCTGCCAACTAGACATGGAGCCATTGATCACTACCCGTTGAGCCCGACAATCTAGCCAACTTTCTACCCACCTTGTAGTGCATCCATCCAGCCCATACTTCTTTAACTTGCTGACAAGAATACTGTGGGAGACCGTGTCAAAAGTTTTGCTAAAGTCAAGGAATAACACGTCCACTGCTTTCCCCTCATCCACAGAGCCAGTTATCTCATCATAGAAGGCAATTAGATTAGTCAGGCATGATTTGCCCTTGGTGAATCCATGCTGACTGTTCCTGATCATTTTCCTCTCCTCTAAGTGCTTCAGAATTGATTCCTTGAGGATCTGCTCCATGATTTTTCCGAGGACTGAGGTGAGGCTGACTGGCCTGTAGTTCCCAGGATCCTCCTTCTTCCCTTTTTTAAAGATGGGCACTACATTAGCCTTTTCCCAGTCTTCCGGGACTTCCCCAGATCGCCATGAGTTTTCAAAGATAATGGCTAATGGCTCTGCAATCACATCCGCCAACTCCTTTAGCACTCTCGGATGCAACGCATCCGCCCCATGGACTTGTGCACGTCCAGCTTTTCTAAATAGTCCCGAACCACTTCTTTCTTCACAGAGGGCTGGTCACCTCTTCCCCATGCTGTGCTGCCCAGTGCAGTAGTCTGGGAGCTGACCTTGTTCGTGAAGACAGAGGCAAAAAAAGCATTGAGTACATTAGCTTCTTCCACATCCTCTGTCACTAGGTTGCCTCCCTCATTCAGTAAGGGGCCCACACTTTCCTTGACTTTCTTCTTGTTGCCAACATACCTGAAGAAACCCTTCTTGTTACTCTTAACTTCTCTCGCCAGCTCCAGGTATGATTTAGCCTTCCTGATTTCACTCCTACATGTCCAAGCAATATTTTTATACTCATCCCTGGTCATTTGGCCAATCTTCCACTTCTTGTAAGCCTCTTTTTTGTGTTTAAGATCAGCAAGGATTTCACTGTTAAGCCAAGCTGTTCGCCTGCCATATTTACTGTTCTTTTTACACATCAGGATGGTTTGTCCCTGTAACCACAATAAGGATTCTTTAAAATACAGCCAGCTCTCCTGGACTCCTTTCCCCCTCATGTTATTCTCCCAGGGGATCCTGCCCATCAGTTCCCTGAGGGAGTCAAAGTCTGCTTTTCTGAAGTCCAGGGTCCGTATTCTGCTGCTTTCCTTTCTTCCTTGTGTCAGGATCCTGAACTCGACCCATGGTCACTGCCTTCCAGGTTCCCATCCACTTTTGCTTCCCCTACTAATTCTTTCTGGTTTGTGACCAGCAGGTGAAGAAGAGCTCCGCCCCTAGTTGGTTCTTCCAGCACTTGAACCAGGAAATTGTCCCCTACATTTTCCAAAAAAGTTCCTAGATTGTCTGTGCACTGCTGTATTGCAGATATCAGGATGATTGAAGTCTCCCATGAGAATCAGGGCGTGCGATCTAGTAGCTTCTGCGAGTTGCCGGAAGAAAGCCTTGTCCACCTCATCCCCCTGGTCTGGTGGTCTATAGCAGACTCCCGCCATGACATCACCCTTGCTGGTCACGCTTCTAAACTTAACCCAGAGACTCTCAGGTTTTTCTGCAGTTTCATACTTGAGCTCTGAGCAGTCATACTGCTCCCTTACATACAGTGCAACTCCCCCACCTTTTCTGGCCTCCCTGTCCTTCCTGAACAGTTTATACCCATCCATGACAGTACTGCAGTCATGCGAGTTATCCCACCAAGTCTCTGTTATTCCAATCACATCATAATTCCATGACTTTGCCAGGACCTCCAGTTCTCCCTGCTTGTTTCCCAGGCTTTGTGCATTTGTATATAGGCACTTGAGATAACACGCTGATCGCCCCTCATTCTCAGTATGAGGCAGGAGCCCTCCCCTCTCACATGCTCCTGCTCATGCTTCCTCCCGGTATCCCGCTTCCCCACCTACCTCAGGGCTTTGGTCTCCTTCCCCTGGTGAACCTAGTTTAAAGCCCTCCTCACTAGGTTAGCCAGCCTGCTCGCGAAGATGCTCTTCCCTCTCTTCGTTCTCAAACTTCATTGCACCACGACCTCCTTCTGACAACAGAAATTACTACATGACCCAGGATGGGGGATTGAAGCCTGAGCCCATCCTAGCCCTGCCTCCCTGGGGGAGAGGGCAAAGCCTAAGGGCTTCAGCCCCAGGCAGGGGGCCAGTAACCTGAGCCCCTCCACCCAGAGCTGAAGCTCTCAGGCTTCAGCTTTGGCCCTGGGCGACAGGGCTCAGGCTTTGGCTTTGGCCCTAGGCCCAAGAAAATCTAATGCAAGTCCTGGTGACCCCATTAAAAAGGGTCGTGACCCACTTTGGAGTCCCGACCCACAGTTTGAGAACCTCTGACCTAGCCAAATCTTCTGCTATCTTCCCTGCAGCAGTACAATGTCAGACACTGCTAATGAATCTGATTAAAAACTGTTATCCTCCTGACAGTTGTTTACATGTATTGTGATCAGAGAAAGTTATGAACCAATGCAGAAAAAAAATTGCATATCATATATACAGTATATCATTTAACGTTTTCTTCATGTGATGTTGGTAAAGGACACAAGACATTTGTATTTTAAAAAGGAGCTGTTTGCTTCAAAAGATGCTGACTATATAGGTAACGGATGCTACTTCCCCGGGGTGGGGGTGGGGGTGGGGAGGATAGGGGAATATTCAGAGGAGCTGATTTTATTTTCTCCAAAGGGAAAAGAAAATGCATTAGTAAAAAAAAGTGATATTTATCATTCTGCTTGTTTGAGTAGAAGTGATTTAACTTATTGCCACTCGGAAGTTACCACCAATTTTGTAACTTTTGTGCTAAGCTCTAATCAAAATTATACAATATCTATCCAAAAAGAGATGCCATAGCTGCTGAAAACCTGGGAGGAAGAGGCCACACCAACAAGAGTAGAGAAATAGTTGCATGATCAGCGTAACACTTGGGTACAGGAAGCAAGGTTCAGGGAGACAGGAATGCAGAAGTAAAGGGAAATGGCAAGGAGAGAAGGGGACCTGATGTGCTATGACTGTCAATTATTTCAATTATATTAATTGGCTCACAGTTAAAACATGCTCCCCTATATATTTTTCACTTATTGTTACTTGTACTTAGACTGTTAATTCTTTGGGGCAGGGACTGTATTTTTTGGTTTGGGAGGTGGAGGTGTTCAGTTCCTAGGAAAATGTACGTTCCTGCAATACAAATAGTAATAACAAAACAGGAAAGAGGCAATGTTCTGAAGATTAGAATGGGGAGTGATTGTGAAAGAGACAGAGGAGTGGGGATGTTCCTTTGCCAGAAGAGTATAGGGACAAAGGAAAGGTGAAAAAGGAGAGACAGACACGTAAAGAGGAATGAGAGAGAAATAATATCACATTAAAGTGATTTAATGAATGAGTTAGAGATGGGAAGAGGCAAGAAAACATTTTTAGATTAGAGTGATCTATACTGAATAGTGATTGCGTATTCTGGGAAGTGTCCCTAATCTCTGAAATTGTTGGGGAAAGAGATGGATGGCCTGCTAGTGGTTGAAACAATAACTTACATATTAGAATAAGATGATATCTGAAAGACCAAGATATGATAGGGTATCAGCAACACTGTTTCTGCACAAGGAAATTGTCTGTCTAATCTATTAAAATTGTTTGAAGGTGTCAGTTAAGTAGTGGATAAAGAAATGGTTGAGACAATTTATGGAGCCTTTCCAAAGGCCTTTGATAAGGTCTTTCATAGGAGGTTCTAGAGAAACTAATTAGCCATTGAGTGAGAGGAAAATATTGTTCTGGATCAAAAACTGGTTAAGAGATAGGAAACAGTATGAAAAAATGGCCAGTTTTCATCGTGGCCAAAGATTAACAGAAGGTTTCCTTCCTAGATATAGCGTTGTTTAATATGTAAATAATCTAGAAAGTGTGCTAAACAGTTTTTGATGGATGGGTGACTATATTTATAAATTATTTAAAAAATCTGGTTGAGACCAGGTTGGGGATTTCCATAGCATAGTTTTAGAAACTAGTTCATACCACTTCACTGCCATTCATGTTAACCAGAGAGCTGTGTTTGATCACTGTTGTAATTGAAGGTTTGTCAATAATATGATCTGTGTGGGGATTCTGATGACGCACTTAAATGCCTGTTACATGCTGGTGTTCCAAGTGAAAGGTGGGTGTGACACTGCACCCCATATTCTTCATAGTTATATTATTATGATATGATCATGGCATCATTATGATGCATTTTATGCAAGATAAGTCATGTGAGGTGTCATTGGAAAAGTTATGATTTGCTGAATATGATTATCCTATTTGTATGCATGTATCATTTTTGTATCTGAAGTTATGAATATTGACTATGTATCTGTATTTCACATGTGGTTACACCTGGGTAATGCTGATTTGGCAAGATGCTTTCAGTCTAGAGAGTAGGTGGGGAAGAGCCTATTGAGGCTAATGGGCCATTAGGAAGAACAATAGGCCTTAGGAGAAGCTTATCTCCCACCTGATGAGCCTTCCTGAGAACACTACAGACAGCCTGTTAGTCATGGCTGCTATGACTCCACAAGGACATGTGACCAGGCCACATGTTTCTGGACTTCATCTTGGGATGTCAGTATTTTTCCACAAACCAGTCTGGGAACCAAGTTTTGAAACAAAAGGTTCCCGCCGTATGCTAAAGCTATATAAGGCAGGGAGTGACATCATCTGGGGTTCTTCACTCCCCACACAAGAAGACTCCTGGAAACACCTGAGGAACAAAGACTGAACTGGGAGAAATGCTGGACTCAGGCTAAAGGGATTTCTAGCCCTGTGTATGAAAGACTTGGGGATTTCAAGCTGTAAAGCAAGGGCAGCTTGCCCCTTAAGAATCTGCAGCCAGCTTGTATCTTTTCTCAGGGTGAGACTCTGCTAATCCATATCCAATCTATTTAGTCTATAAAGCTTAGTTTGCATTTTTTTGGTTGTTTGCTAGCTAATCTGCTTTGATCCATTTGCTATCAGTTATAATCACTTAAAATCTATCATCTGTAGTTAATAAAAATATTTTATGTTTTAATCTAATTCAGCGAGTTTGGAGTGAAGTGCTTGGGAATCTTAGCTTAGAGGTGCTGTTGCATTTCCTCTCCACATTGAGGGAGAGGTGAACTCTGAGTTTACGCTGTAAGTTCCCTGTGCAGTGCAATACTATATAATTTTGGATTTACACTTCGGGGGAGGGCACGGGGGAGGGGAGGGTGCCTGGAAAGCTGGGAAATTGTTTGCGCTCAAGTAGCCCAGTTTGGGTGAGTGGCGCCACCTGTTGTCGTGTTCGGTGATAACAGAGGCTGGATTAGTGTGGCTCTGTTCCCACATGGTTTTAGAGGGGTGCGGCGGTTCTCATAGCTCCAAGCCTGTACCCCAGGGGAGACAGCCTGTGATAGTGGGGTTGGAGTTGCTTTCCTTCCTGTGAAGACTTTTACTTCCTCTCTGTACACAATGCTTAATTGTCCCTGGCAGGGATGAATATTATCCCAGGGATTCAAAAAGACATGTCTAAAGAGCATATTTTTGCTGTTGAAATTTACTAGATTGTACCAAATGCATTCTGTTTTAAAAAATAAAAATATTTTCCTAGAGGAGGAAACTGTGATCTCCCTAAAGTGTCTCTGTCAAGGTTCCTTCCCCACTCTGAACTCTAAGGTACAAATGTGGGGACCTGTATGAAAACCCCCCAAGCTTATTCTGAGGAACTTAGGTTAAAAACTTCCCCAAGGTACAAACTTTGCCTTGTCCTTGAACCCCATGCTGCCACCACCAAGCGTGTTAAACAAAGAACAGGGAAAGAGCCCGCTTGGAGACGTCTTCCCCCAAAATATCCCTCCAAGCCCTACACCCCCTTTCCTGGGGCAGGCTTGATAAAAATCCTCACCAATTTGTACAGGTGAACACAGACCCAAACCCTTGGATCTTAAGAACAATGAAAAATCAATCCGGTTTTACAAGCCATTAAACAAAAGGAAATCTAATGCATTTCTAGCTAGATTACTTACTAACTTTACAGAAGTTCTGAGTCTGCATTCCTGATCTGTTCCTGGCAAAATCATCACACAGACAGACAGACCCTTTGTTCCCCCCCCCAGCTTTGAAAGTATCTTGTCTCCTCATTGGTCATTTCGGTCAGGTGCCAGCAAGGTTATCTTAGCTTCTTAACCCTTTGCAGGTGAAAGGGTTTTGCCTCTGGTCAGGAGGGATTTTATAGCACTGTATACAGAAAAGTGGTTACCCTTCCCTTTATTTTTACGACAGTCTCCAATCCCTTTCTTGCCACATCAGACTATAAAAGGTTAGCTATTATAGAATCAGTGTACTTGGTGTATTTTTCAGGAACAAAACATATACGTATTTCCAGCAAATTACTGTTACCATAAGTTTATTTGCCAAATGGTGCTGCTTTCTTCCTAGATTGAGGAAACACTTTTGTTTTAATGGGAAAATAAATATATTTGGAAGTTCTTCACACCTCCTCTCTATTCTCAGCCCCGGTACATGGGGTTTATCTCAGGCTAGGGAGGATGGAGGCAGTTTCTTGTTAAAATCAGAGCACATCACTGAGAACATGTGAGTGTGGTAGGAGAGGGATGAACTAGAAAAAAACAATCCATGAGCCAGCTTTATCAGAATAATTATTTCATAGCTGAATATAGATTTACAGGTATACAACAAAAACCCGGATCAGTTAAAATCAGCTGCGAGAGGAAAATTCAAGATGGAACGTGTAATGTTTGGTAAGCATTCAGGAGTCAGGTTGGTGAAAGACAAGGCACGGACGGCTCTTTATTAACTGCATGAACACATTTTTCAGATATCTGGAAATACCTGATTCACAGTGAGCATGCTCAGATATTTAATATAGGTGTAGCATAGTCATTCCCATGCTATTACCCTAAACAATCCTATTCTTGTAATACCATTTTAGTATTTTTCTTTACCAAACTTTGATTTAGTTGGGTTGCTTTCCTCTAGTATATAGCTGCTCTAAATGCCTAAGCAGGATAGGATTAATCTCTTTTTTAAAAAAAAGGAGCACAAATACCAAATGCTGTGTTTCCATCCCTAGTTTCTTAGTGATAGTCACACAAGAAAACTTTCCACAATTACCTAGCAGCTCTGTTGTTATGTTGTAAGTCTGGCAGTGTTTTTGTAATAAATGTTCATTTTCTCCCAGAGCTTTGTAACTTAATTATGGAATGGTATTGTGCTTAAATTTGGAATGCAAATTGTCAGCTTGAGTACAAATTTTTATTTATATATTAAAATTGCCTTCAGTGGTTTACTTTTGGATAATCTTTTACACACCTGTAACAAATGGCTGAATACTTAAACTAAATATTTAGTTTTGGACTAAGCTATTTATGCATTTGGCCAGTTGATATTGTACTATTATAATATGTGTTTAGTGATACGAAAATGATCAGCCTTCTATACTGTGACTTCATATAGCATTGTCAGCCAAAATACAATGTGAGCACTTAATTTACATGAATGGGTAGTTTAATTAATATTAAAGATCAATACAATTTTCATTTGACTATAACTGTATTGAAAATAAAATGTTACTAATGATTGTAACTTGTAAAGGAAGGAATTCACAAGGAAGATTCTCATCCCTTAATTCACTTAGTTCTGTTTTCTGAATTGCAAAGTCAAAGTACCATAATCTTTCTCATCAGATTATACTTTTAGGAGTCAAAGTTAAAGATTCTTATAAAATATATTGCTGTGGCTATCAGGCACTGGCAGGAAGGGGGGAAAAAAAAAAGACTGGCTTAGGGACAGCTCTCCTATTTGGGCCACAACTGGCCTGAATTTTAAATTCCATATTTGAAACATCCACTTTCAGCAAATATCTTTGGCAGTGATAGAGATGTGGCAAGATAGGAACCCAGTATGGAGCTGATACAGTGCAGAGGAGGCACAGAACTCGTAGGGAATCCCCAGAGTAGATGATGCCATTTTGCAGCTAACTGTTCTCTGCCTCTAGGCCAGGGGTTGTCAACCTTTTACTTTCTGAGGCCCCCCCCAACATGCTATAAAAACTCTATGGCCCATCTGTGGCATAACAACTAGTTTTCTTCATATAAAAGCCAAGGCCAGCATTAGGGGATAGCAAGCACGGGAATTGCCTTGGACCCCATGCCACAGGGCCCCCCCCATGAAGTTAAGCTGCTCAGACTTTGGCTTCAGCCCCGGGTAATAGGGCTCAAGGCCTCAGGCTTCAGCCCCATGCAGTGGGGCTTCAGCTTTCTGCCAAGGGTCTCAGGGAGTATAATGCTGGCCCTGCTTGGCGGACCCCCTTAAATCTGTTCACGGCCCCCGGGGGGCCCCGGGCCCCTGGTTGAGAACCACTGCTCTAGGCCACTGTACATCTGGTCAGACTGTTGATGCGAGTCAAGGGCAGACTATGTGTTCTTTTTTGGGGGCGAGGGAGGGATGGGGGCGTGGAGAGAAATGGTTCCTCTCACTCAGGTAGCAGCCGCATGGAAGAAGAAAGATGCTGCAGTAGGCCTCATATTGTTTCCATGCACAACTCGATAAAAAGGAGGAGAGGCATACAGTTATTGCCTACATTCTGAAGCTCAGCCCACACCACTAACATTGCCATTTCATTAGGGGACTTTGGAGACTGAAAAATAAGTAGCTCAAAAAAGAGATTCTGGTTCACCTTCCATCTATATTGGCAGTAAAAAGGAAGGTGCTTTAGGATGCACAGGTAGCTCTTCCACTACCACAGACTACCAGCTTGATAAACAGAATCCTGGGAAATGGCTGGAAGGACTATACAGGGAATCTAGGGAGAATGATAATAAGAGAACACCAGGGGAAGTTGAAAAGTGGTCGAGGATGGTAGGTTAATTTGGAAATGAACTTGAAACATACAAGTTTGTAAGGTAAGTCCATGATTAAGGGCCTGTCCCTTGGAACAGTACGTAACCTACAGCACTTCCATTATTATTTGCAATATCTAGGTATCGGGAAGTAAGTTGAAGATTTACTATAAACTCCACTATATCTTGGGATTTACTTGGTTTTTTTTCACTTCAACTTCAGACTGTTAACTTGCTTTTAGTGTAGTATATATCAGATGTTCTCAAACTGTGGTCTGTGGACCACCAGTGGTCCGTGAGCTCCATTCAGGTGGTCCGCAGATAGTTCCCTCTAAGGTGCGCACCTGTGTGGCCAGACATGAGAGAATGAAGGGCCGGCCACCCACCTAATAAGTGGAGCCGCGTAGGCGTGGCTCCACTAATTAGGTGCCTGGACCCTGGAGAAGACGCCTATGTAAGGTGAGGTCGTGTCCTTGGGAGGAATAGGGGGTAGGTGGGAGGGGGCAGTGGGGTGAGAAGAAGGGGTGGGGGGAATTTGGGACATGCAGGGCTGTGGTGGCCAGAGAAAGAGGCGACTTTCCCCAGCTCCAGGGCTGCGGCTGCCGGGGAGAGATGGCCCTCCTTCCCAGCCTCAGCTCTGTGGCGGGGGAGAGACCCCCCTCCTTTCCAGCCCCAGCGTGGGGGCTGCCACAGCAGGGAAGAGAGGGCACATCCATTGCATTAGAAAGGTAAGACTACTGATATTAAAATATGAGTTGTGTGCTTTTATTTGTAGAACAAAAAACCCTTAATAATTATTAAGGTTTTTTTAATATAGTGCTGTTATCCAAAGTGCTTTACAATAGTTAGCTAATGGTACAAACAACATTTGGAAAGATCATTAAGTGGCCTGCTGAGACCCTCAGCAATTTTTAAGTGGTCCACGACAAAACAGAGTTTGAGAATCACTGGTATATATAATGTGTATCTATATAAAATACATTTGTGCCATTCTTGTTTCGAAACATTCTATTCCCAATGTTTTGATGCCTACCTAAAGGGAGAAAAGCAGTTTACCAAGCATTTAAATTTTAATAGTTTTTCTTTGAAATGCAGACTTAATACCCTGTGATTGACGTTCCAATTCTGTATATTAAATTCTGCTTAGGGTTTATACTAATGCCTTTCACTGTGGTGTCTGAGGGAAGATAGGAAAGATTTTACATCCTTTCTCTCATATATTTAGTTAATTGGAGCCCTGTCTTGCTAAGTTACTTGTCCTGTGTGAAGCCCAGATGACATCAGTGGGGCTCCTCTAAAGACTGATGAACATGCAAGGAGTTCACTGGGACTGTTCATGTGCTTGAAACCAAGCATGTGCCTGAGTGCTCAGTGCCTTGTAGGACTGAGCTCCCCACATACAAGAGTAATTGTTAACGAAGTCCTTAAGGTACATTTGCATTCTGAAAAAGGATTGCTTTTTTAAAAAATTTGCTAAGCCTTTTGAAATTCGTGTTTGTCTCATCGATTCCATATCATATTGACACAATCAGTGATATGAAGCTTATAACTGCTGGCATGTTTTGAAGACAATGGGGTAGCACAGCTCTATCCAGGGCATAATTTAACTTACATATTATGTATTTTACTAATGATGACATGCAAGAAGGAGGGAGCCCAGCTTGACTTTGTGCCTAGGTTGACTCTGCAGCGCTGGTAATTAGGAACAATGCAAATGGATATGGAATTTTTGAGAGATTATAAATGTGGGAACCCTGCAATGTCATTGTTACAGTCACTTCAGAGCAGAATTGCATCTCAACCTGAGGCATTTTTTGCTATAAAATTTGGTTCTAAACCCAGAAAAAACCTAAATATTTTGAAATTTTTTCTCAAGTATTTTAAAATCAATATTTTTATAAAACAGTTAAAATCCATAAATATATAATTTTTTTCACTAAGCAGTCCAAATGGGTAGAACAAAAGTCTTATTAACTTCATTACTAGTTGTTAGAATAGAATGTTATCTAAGACATTGGTTAACAATATACTGAGTGACTGTACAAAGTGCCTGTTGGCATAAACTTGGCATTTAGGAAATAGAACGTTAATATCTTGTAAGAAAATGAGTAAAAATCTCCTCTAGATCCCAAAATACCTATGATTTAAGGGCTGTGTCCTGTTTGGAACAATTGATTTAATTGTCTATTAAAATGGTTTCAGGGTCAACTTGATGAAAGGTTTTTCTTTCTGTGTTTGATTTAGTGGGAACAGTTAATGATTTTGTTTTTATCATTTTCACCCTCTTCAGAATTATTTACTTGGAAGCACATGGAAGGCAACAGGTATTTGTTGTTATAAAATCAATTTCATGCCTGACTAGACTAGGTCTTCCACCTTTGTCATTACTCTTGGAACTTGGGGTGTTATCTTGGACTCATTTGTGTTTACACAACTAAATGGCAGTATGCCTACCCAGTAATTATTTGGGGAATTTGGGCCCTACAGCAGCAAACAATGAATGTTCAAATCAGATGTTAAATATTGCTGTACACAATCCTCACTGTTTTGCATTGAGCAAAAACTACTTCATTCTAAACAATAAAAAATACCAGGTAAGTAGTAGGGTATGTTTGATGTTAAACATGTACATATTTCAAATTCAGAAATCATTCAATATGTTTATAAAATGAAATAATGCCATATTCTGGGGATAGACATTTGACTAAATAACTGAAAAATGTTTGTGTAACAAATATTTGCTGTGTTCGGATTTGATAGGTATGTGATAGGTTTTGATAAGTAATGTTTTTTCCATAATGAGATTTCAGCAACTACAAAGTTGAATTATAGTATGCTTACCAGCTACTTTAATATTCCAACTTGTATCAAAAATCTGTATCTTTCTTTTTGTCTAAAGTTCAAAGGACTAGTCTGTTTACTTTATTTCTTCCTCTTATTTTAAACTACAAAAGCAATTAGTGTTATTGATTACAGAACTTGAAAAGTTAGTTGTCAGAATGAAAGAATGGTGTTCTTTAGCAGTCTGTTTTTCACTACTTTGATCATTGGCATATTAATCTGAAAATTCTAGATAATTTAAGGTGTCATATTTAAAATTTGTTTGCATTCTATAATTTTTAACTAAAAGAATTTGATGTACAAAAACATACAGACATTGCAGAGGCAATGATCTTGTCCATGCCCTTGTATTGACAGGCAATAAGGGTGTGTGTTTCAATCACAAAAAGAAAAGGAGTACTTGTGGCACCTTAGAGACTAACAAATTTATTTGAGCATAAGCTTTTGTGAGCTACAGCTCACTTCATTGGATGCATACAGTGGAAAATACAGTGGGGAGATTTATATACACAGAGAACATGAAACAATGGGTGTTACCATACACACTGTAAGGAGAGTGATCAGGTAAGGTGAGCTATTACCAGCAGGAGAGCGGGGTGGGTGTGTGTGTGTGTGTGTGTGTGTGTGTGTGTGGGGATCCTTTTGTAGTGTTAATCAAGGTGGGCCATTTCCAGGAGTTGACAAGAAGGTCTGAGGAACAGTGGGGCGGGTGGAGGGGATAACCATGGGGAAATAGTTTTACTTTGTGTAATGACCCATCCACCCCCAGTCTCTATTCAAGCCTAAGTTAATCGTATCCAATTTGCAAATTAATTCCAATTCAGCAGTCTCTTGTTGGAGTTTGTTTTTGAAGTTTTTTTGTTGAAGAATTGTCACTTTTAGGTCTCTAATCGAGTGACCAGAGAGATTGAAGTGTTCTCCGACTGGTTTTTGAATGTTATAATTCTTGACGTCTGATTTGTGTCCATTTATTCTTTTACGTAGAGACTGTCCAGTTTGACCAATGTACATGGCAGAGGGGCATTGCTGGCACAAGATGGCATATATCACATTGGTGGATGTGCAGGTGAACGAGCCTCTGATAGTGTGGCTGATGTGATTAGGCCTTATGATGGTGTCCCCTGAATAGCTATGTGGACACAATTGGCAATGGGCTTTGTTGCAAGGATAGGTTCCTGGGTTAGTGGTTCTGTTGTGTGGTTGCTGGTGAGTATTTGCTTCAGGTTGGGGGGCTGTCTGTAGGCAAGGACTGGCCTGTCTCCCAAGATCTGTGAGAGTGATGGCTCATCCTTCAGGATAGGTTGTAGATCCTTGATGATGCGTTGGAGAGGTTAATCATGTTATCAGTCAAGGTAGCTTAATGTGATTGTATAGCCCTATCATGATGCAGGCTAACAAGACCAGCTAGCATGGCTTCAAAGCTGTTATCCTGCTTTTTGAGGGAGCTTTTTCCATCACGTTAAGCTAACACAAATGAAAAGCATACCCTTTTTGCCCATGAAGACAGGATCCATGGTTTGGTATGTGTGGAACACTTTTGTCTATTTCCTTGAGATGTGAAGGCACTTGGCTGAGAGGCTAGTTCTTTTTGGGTATAGTTTTAGAATTGTGCATATTTCTCAGTTGTTGTCATATCTATAGTGCAGGCTGCCCACAAAAAGATAATTCAGGATGGGGACAGTTAATTTATATTGGGGACCTGTAGCCCATACAATTAATTAATTTGGCCTTACTTCTGTCCATGGCTCTATTGCTGCTGTCTCTGAGGAGGTCCTTGTGTGACACATTTCAAACTTGGTGTTCTTTGAAGGCACAGGATTCTTTATAATTTCAAATACTACAAACACTTGTAATAGAGAGTAGAGAGAGAGACTCAAGAGTCTGTATAGAACAGGGCTCAGAACTATATTGCATCATATACCACAACAACCCCAGCCAGCAACGGTAGGGAGTCTAGAAATTATAACCTATGGGTAACACAGTGGGGGTCCAATGTAAGATCATGACATTGCCTTTTGTGTATGCTTTATGCTTGTTGCTGATGCTCCAGTAAGCTCTGGGTCCTTTCCTCCCCTTCTGAGAAAGGGAGTCCAGCTGTCCAGGAGCCTGGGGTTGTGTTTTCCAGGAGGAAAGAATTGAAGTAGTAGGCTGTCATGGAATAGAAAGGTTGGAATGGTCCAGTCCATTACGTTCTTCCTCTGAGTTCAAGTTCCTGTTCCCTCTTCCACATCTCTCATCCTGTGACAGATACGACAATTCAGCTTGCTCCCTTTCCTTTTCCTACTCATAAAAGTACCTCTTCATCTGCTCCTCTCTTTGTAGAGGGAGTGAGAAGCAGGGTGTCTAGAGAGCTGCTGGATAAAGGTGTCATTCCCCAGGACTCATCTCTGACAGACATCTGCTATTCTCTGTTCTGTGGAATGCCCCCTGTCATAAATATAAAGGGAAGGGTAACAACCTTCCTGTATACAATGCTATAATATCCCTCCTGGCGAGAGACACAACATCCTTTTACCTGTAAAGGATTAAGAAGCTCAGGTAACCTGGCTGGCACCTGACCAAAAGGACCATTAAGGGGACAAGATACTTTCAAATCTGGGGGGGGGGAGAGAAGGTTTTGGTCTGTCTGTTCTGTATGCTTGCCAGAAGGATCAAGGAAGCAAGCAATCCAACTCCATTAGAATCAGTAAGTACTAGCAAGGGAATGCATTAGCTTATTTTTGTTTTGGCTTGTGATTTTTCTCTGTGCTGAGAGGAAGGTGTATTCCTGGTTTTCTTTTTGTAACTTTAAAGTTTGGCCCAGAGGGAAATTCTCTGTGTTTTTGAATCTGATTGCCCTCTAAGATTATCTTCCATTCTAATTTTACAGAGGTGCTTCTTTTACCTTTTTTCTTTCTAATAAAGTGCTGTTTCTTTTAGAATCTGATTGGGTTTTTTTTAGTGTCCTAAAAAAAACCAAGGTTGGTCTGTGCTCATCTTGTTTATTCTCAAGCACAGGAAGCAATAGGCATGGGTACCACATTTGGTCCATGTGAGAGCTCTGGTCTGCACTTAAAAAACTAATAATCCACATGCAAACCTTCAGTGGCATCTTTCATGTTTTCTGTGTCTGGTTTCCATAATACAATATAGCCTTTTGTCTGAATTTTTTCAGCCTTTTCCAATTTGCCATGCATTGCAGTGCTCTCAAGGGGAAACAAGATGCTGAGCACCCAAACAAGACTTTCGTTACAGATGTTTCATGGCTGCTGTTCTTATGCCATGCAGTTATCAAAGCTCCACTAAAGGAACTGAGCTAAATTGTTTATACCTTGCAAGCCATTGAAAGCAGATTACAAAGGGTAGCTTCTAATTTTGAGCCTTATAATGAATATTAGGAAAGTATTACAAATTCCAAAGTTGGAAGAATGAAAAGTGACTCTACTATGCATCTTACTGTTTTAATTTGTTGCTGCAAATGAAAAGAATCACTAGTTCTTGCAAAGTTTCAGATTTGCTGCCTTATTTTGATCAAGAATTTTATAATTAGTCAGCCATGAATAAAAAATATTGGCAAAAATGTTAATCCCCAGTCTGCTGGAAATTTTTCATTTTGGAAATTGAAATGTAAATATGAGGATGATGGGCCTCTGGCATCCTGAGGCTTATGTCCTATAATTTAACACACAATACAATGAGAATACCTGACTTTTATATAGCTCTTTTCATAAGCAGATCTCAAATCAGGCAGAGGAAGAACAGGTTTTGAAGACTTTTCATGTTCATGCACGGAATCCGGAGTATAAGGCATATTGTATGTGATGATGTAAAGGGATAACTCCTTTCAGAGTCAGCAAGTTTCCTCGAAGAAACATTTTACTTGTGTGCAAACTACTGTATTTTCTTTTGCATACTGCTGTTCCATATCATTTTACCATTGTCTGTGATTCTGAGTAATTTTTGTAATGAACCATTACCATGAAACCAGAATTTCTGTTTTTCAATGGCCTATTAGCACATTTTAAATAGTGAGGAGTAACTAAGTTTCTGTATTATTCAGTGATCAGTATTTTGACAGTGATGTACAACAATAGATGTTCAATCTTATTGATTTTTGAAGAAGTAGACTTGAGTTATAAGATGTTTTAGGTTAGATTGTGGTGAAAGTCCTCCTTCCTAGATCCAGGTATAGTGGGGTCCCTCCCATCATGTATCTTGCCTTTCCACATAGTGATGATTGGTCACTATATCTATGGCATTGCCCCCAGACTTACGTAGAAATAGGAAAGGACTTGAAGCTGGTGTGATGCACATTGTTTTACTCTCTCCCCTGCACCTAGTGGCAAACTTGATTAGAAAAGTTAGTACAGCCTGGAACTGTATTAACATTTTAGCGTGGCCCTCTCCTTGCTTGGGAACTCTCTTTAAAGGGGAATCCTGAGATAATCATTGATGTAGGAGTCCCTGAAAACTCAGTTCTATTGAAGTTAGTGCTGAAAAGCACAGATCCAGTGCAGTACAGAGAAGCTCCCTCTAAGATCTGTGTAGGAGTATAAAAGACAATCCCATTGTTTTTTCTAAACAAGAGAGTGGACAGTTGCCCCCAACTCCACCCCCAAGAGAAGAATTCCACAGAAATGAAGCACGCGGAGCCTAAACCCAAGTCTCCTGCAACACATTTTTCCATGTGTAGTGACAAATGCAGGTGGTGATCAGTTTGATTGGCTCATCATCAGTGCTCAGATACCACAGCACTTGGTGATAAGTGCAATGTAAATGCCTTGAGAGACTCTAATTCTTGTTGGCTATTTTTCTACATTACCGAAGCACCACACAATTCCTCATAATTGGTGTGTTCTCTACTAATTGAGGTCCAGTGTTGTCCTGACTGATACAGGACAAACATCTATAGGTTAACTGGAAGTGTTACATCAAGAATCTTGCATGGCACTGCGAGAACAAGGGTAGAGTGAAGCAAATATAATGTTATTCTTTTAGTCCTTCACCCTCAAAGTGACCTCAGGGGAAAAAATGTAGTGCATAAATCTCAAAAGCAGCTACAATTAAAAATGTAGATAGTAAAAATGATTCCCAACAGTGTGTCTCACTGCATAATAATATAGCTCACTTAGACAGTTGAGGTGATGACAAAAGAGGACCCAAAAGAACCCATGGGAATTCATAACATCAAAAATTGAAGACACATTGTCAGGAGCAGTAATCTATGGTGATTACTTAATGTATTCTCCTCTTATTAATTAAATTTAACCCACTTCCCTTAGCTGCATTAGTAGTAGCACAGAGGAAGATTTTGGCCCCTTCCTGTCACAAACTGGGATAAGGATGATTATGCCTAGTGGTTGGAGAGGAGGCCAGGCCTACTGATTGGAACAGGCATTGGTAGTCAGGAGCCAGAGCCGGGGGTCAGAGCTAGAACCAGAGCCGAAGTCAGGATCTGAAGCCGGGGGTCAGAGATGGAGTCGGGAAGCAGGGCTGGGATTGGACTGGGGCAGGGAAGGAGAAGGGCTGGAGTAGATCTGGAGCAAAGTTGGGAACAAAGCGAGGAGCAGGATTGGAGCAGGGCTGGGTACAAGGCAGGCACAGGAATGATTGCAGCTATGGGTGGAAATGTTGAGCAGCCAGAGGTCAGTTGTTGCTATTGGGGTTAAGAGCAGGCTTAATGACTTCTTCAGCCCTTCAGGTGGTGTGGTGAATCAGACGGCTCTTCTACGCTTATAGGCTGCCCAGAGATGGGCTGCTGTAGCTGCAAGTCCTCATTCCTTCCTTTTCTGATATCGATCTGTGTTCTGAAAAGCCTTTCCCTCACCTTGTTCTTCCTTACTGTTTACGTTGTCTCTTCTTTTATATGACGGAGAGTTTTTCCTGCCTTTTTCTTTTTTTTAATACTAAAGAAGGTGGTGACTGAATATTAGATATGTCAGTAATTACTACATAAGACTTACACCAGTTCGAACTACTTTTGCATTTAGTACAGTATCCTGCCTTCAGCAGGGGCCAATACATAGGCAACGATGTTTCTTGTAATCTCCACAGAATGCTGGTTGAGCCGGTAAGTACTGGTCTGTTGTTATAATATTATGGTGGGGAAAGATTTGCTATTAGCCCATCCTGACTTTGCATCTTATCTTTCTGTTTCCTGTTTCCTTTTGGAATATGCCATTTAGGATCATAGCTAGTGGAGGACAACTTTTTTTTGTTTTCAGTCATTTTTCTAGGTTATTGTTTTCCCATGAAGTTGTCCTTCTGGTAGTTTGTGTTCCAGACTTCACATCTCTCTATCCCAGGGGAGATGATAAATCAGTGATTTTTAAAAAAATAACAATCTTTAAATTCAAATTAAATATTTTCTTTTTAAAAATAAACCTATTTAAATTAATTATGATATTATGACAACCTGTGGTGAGGCCTAAATTTATAGTCTATTAAAATAATTTAAATTAAATTAAAAAAATTAAGCACTACATGTTTGCCACCAGACTTTCTTTAAAAGACCACTGAGCTGGCTAAGCACCTAGAACCAGAGTTTGTAGAAGTACTAAACCAGCTTTTGAAAGCAAGTGCAGTTTATTCAGCTAGTTCATTCAAAGTTTAAAAATTAGCAGCTGAAAAAGCAGGAAAGCTGGTTTTCTTCTTCCAATCTATGAATAAAAATAAAGTGTGAGAGGATGATATTTACTAGTTGTAAAATCTTGAACCATGTAGGGTCCAGAAGTAATCAATTCAGTTCACTAACTACAGATAATACTTTCTTTGCTTAATAAATCGGATTTAAATTCAGAACATATTTTGTTAAAATTGGATACATAACATAAAAGTTTATTTAATAAAAAAAATGTAAATGCTATTTTGTGCCTTTTTAATTGAATTTGAATTTCCATCACAAATCAAGAATGAAACATGAGTAATCAAGAAATGCATCTTTACCATTTTCTAACATCATAAAGTACAAAAATAAGAATCTGACTAAATATAAATTAAGATATATATGAGTTTAAATAAATATATAAAGATAGAGGCCCAGATTTTTAAAGATATTTAGGCATTGGGGGAGCAACACTTAACTGATTTAGGAGCCTAAATCTCATTTTCAAAAGAGGTTTAGATTCTTAAATTCCTAAATCCCTTTTGAAAATTAGATTTACACTCCAAATCAGTTTGGTGGTTTTTTTTCATAGAATATCAGGGTTGGAAGGGACCTCAGGAGGTCATCTAGTCCAACCCGCTGCTCAAAGCAGGACCAATCCCCAATTTTTGCTCCAGATCCCTAAATGGCCCCCTCAAGGATTGAGCTCACAACCCTGGGTTTAGCAGGCCAGTGCTCAAACCAGTGATGCCACTGAGTGCTTCAGTGCTTAAATATCTTTTAAAGTTTGGGCCATAGTGGTTACCAAACAGAGAATCGTCTTTTGCTTAGGAAAATAACTAATCAATTTTAAACTCACGTTACATTTATGTTTATTATTTAAATTAAAGTTTCCACCCTATCCCATCCTGTAGCACACTTCTATGTAGAAATTCTTTGTATAGTTTATTTTCTGTTACATGGATACTGTGCATTTACAGAAACGTGTACACTCCTTTTGTTGAAGAAGCAAAACTTAACATGCAGTGTTACATCTTCTTCTTCGAGGGCTTGCTCATGGCCATTCCACCTTAGGTGTGCATGCACCATATGCACAGTTGCCAGAGACTTTTTCCCTTAGTGGTATCCATCAGGCCAGCTCTAGCGCCCTCTGCTGCTGCGTGTTTATATCGATATAAGGGGCCTGGCTGGCCCCGCACACTCTCAGTTCAAACCCTATGCCTTCTGTGGCAAGCCCATGCCAATGAGTGACCTGCACTCCAGCTGTCTGAAGTGTCTGTGGGAAGCTCACTTGTGAGAGCATTGCCAGATCTGCCACCAGTTCAGGCCTTGTACAAAAAGGGACAGGGAGGCTAGGCTAAGGTCCATCCTGATGGAAGGTGCACTCAGACTGACATCAGCTCCAAGCCGGTCAAACTCAGCACCGAGTATCTTGGTATCAGTGAGGAGTGCTCCTCTGGCGGCATGGAACGGCACCATTCCCCTTCACCGGTGCTGAGGAAGAAGCACAAAAAGCAATGGTCCAAGAGGGGACATTTCCTGGAACAGAGGAAAGACAAGCATGGAGAGTGCAGTGGATACGACGTGTGTCGGGCCACTCCTCTGTCCCTGCCCCACAAGTGGCACTATTGACTCCACCCTGCTCGCAGGTGCCATTGAGCTCAGTGCAGGCCCAACTGCTGACATGGGGGGGATATCGTGGCACCAGCAGGATTGTGGTGCCTTCCACCCTGGAGGTGTTCATCATGGCCAGGGATCTGACGGCACTCCTGGTACCGCTGAACCTGGCGGGGCAAGATCTGGCACTGGCGAGGATGTCAAGCAGAAGGGAGTATGTTGTCCTGAGCTCCTGTCTGGCCTAAGGTCCTCCAGTACTGACCAGATGGAAACCGACCCTGCTGATGTCAGCAAAGGCGACAGCCATATTTTACATCAACAGGCAGGGAGGAGCGCACTTGTCCAACCTGTGTCAAGATTCCATTTGCTTGTGGGATTTCTACATGAAGCACTCCATCTACCTTGAAGCTTCTCGCCTTCTGGGAGCCTGGAACATTGTAGCAGATCACCTCAGCAGATCTTTCTCTTTTCAACATGAGTGGTCCCTTCACCCTGATGTAGCCAGGTCCATCTTCTAGAGGTGGAGGCTTTCCCCTTGCAGACCTGTTTGCAATCAGGCAGAACAGGAAACGTCAGCAACTTTGCTTGCTACACTGTCGCAGCCCCAGCCCGCTCACAGATGCCTTTCTACTCCTGTGGAAAAAGCACCTGTTCTGTACATTTTCCCCCATTCCTCTTGTGCACAAGGTCCTTCTGAAAGTCAAGCAGGACAAAGCAGGGATTATTCTTATAGCCCCTGTCTGACCATGTCAGTACTGGCTCAGCATGTTATTGGACCTGTCAGTAGCAAGCCCACTCCCTCACCTCCTGGACCTGATCTCACAAAATCATGGCCGATTGCTCCACCCGAACCTCAAATGTGGAACCTCCATGTGGAAGCTCCATGATTAAATCTCATGGAGCTGGCCTGTTCAGAACAAGTCTACCATGTCTTGCTAGGTAGCAGACCTACTTGACCTACTTACCTCGCCAAGTGGAAGCATTTCTCAGTATGGTCATGTCAACAAGGTCTTTTACCAGTTCGTTCAGCTCTCCAGTCTTTGCCAGATTATCTGCTTCATCTGAAACAGCAGGGCCTAGCCATTTCATCGATCGTAGTGCACCTAGCTTCAGTCTCTGCCCTACACCCTTTGGTGGATGGTAGGTCGGTCTTTTCACACGAAATGTCCATTGGCTTCCTCAAGGGTTTAGAGAGACTTTACCCTCAGATTCACGAACCCATTCTCCCATGGGGCCTAAACCTGGTCCTGTCAACCTTAGAGCCACTGGCATTGAGTCTTCTTTCGTATCTCTCCTGGAACATTGCCTTTGTGGTATCGATGACCTTAACCAGGTGGGTCTCAGAAATCAGGCCCTTATGTTAGAACCCTTATCCTTTAAGGACAAAGTACAGCTTTGTCCCCACCTCATGTTCCTCCGACAGGTGGTTTTGCAGTTTCATACTAATCAGGCTATTTTTCTGCCAGTTTTCTTCCTGAAGCTGCGCAAGAATATGGAGGAGCAGCGTCTCCTCACACTGGACGTTAGATGTGCCCTGGCCTTCTACATAGAAAGGACCAAGCTGTTCCACATATCCACGCATCTCTTTATGGCAGTAGCAGACAGGATGAAAGCCTTCCAGTTTCGGCCTAGAGAATTTCATCCTTGATCACTTCTTGCATTTACATGTGCTATGAGCAGGTGGTCGTCCCACCACCTTCCATCTTGACTGCCCATTTGTTGAGAGCTCAGGCTTCATCAGCGATGTTTCTGGCTCAGGTCCTGATCCAGGACATTTGTAGAGCAGCGATCTGGTTGTTGGTACATACCTTCTCCCACTACGCCATCACCCAGTAGGTTAAAGATGATGCCAAGTTTGGTAGAGCAGTGTTGCAATCCACATGTCCATGAACTCTGAGCCCACCTTCTCGGGTACCGCTTGGGAGTCACCTAATGTGGAATGGACATGAGCAAGCACTCGAAGAAAAAATGGTTACTAACCTTTCCATAACTGTTGTTCTTCAAGATATGTTGCTCATATGTATTCCACAACTCAAACTCCTGCCCCTCTATTGGAGTTAGCTAGCAAGATGGAACTGAGAGCATGTGGGACCTGCTGGGTCTTTTATACTGGCGCATAGGCGTGCAGCACCAGAGGGTGCTAGAGAGAGCCCACTACTTCAACGAGTTTAGGAAAGGTACAAAAAGCTCCAAATTGAAGATATTAGTCTATGTTTAAAGGTTATTGAAAGCCCTGTGCATTGCCTTTCGGGTGGCTGATGATGGAGACTATCAAATTCAATAGCTTATTGATTTTAGTTAGCCATAATCCCATCTTTGAGATCCAAGTTATCAATTTAATTTGTAAATAGAATATCTTTATCATATTAGATATGTCATATGTAGGCTTCAAAATTAGCTATAAATATATGGTCACAAAATATATATGATGAACTTGCTGATTTTGTGCACGGCCTGAGTCTAGATTTAGAACTGTTCCTGAGAAAAATGCGTTCTGTGTTCAAGATTTAAAATGAATTACTGAGTTTTGCATCTTTTACTGATTATATGGCAGATCTCCAAATTGGTACTCAAGTGTCAGGCTGTGCCCGTAGTGTGTGCATTTAGTTGACCAAAATCTACATCACATAAGAGCATTAATTCAAGGGGTACCATATTTGTGTAGCCATTTAATAATTGATAGGTGTCTCTCATTCTGTTCGACTTCAAGGCCTAGACATATATCCCAAATGACAGATTATCTAAATTGAAAGCAACAAAATCTCCTTATTGATAAACTGGGGGGTGACCAGCACTGGGGGCAGGAGAGAGGAAGAAGGAACTGAGAACATGACCAATTTTTTCTTCATGCAATCTTTGTGACTGCTTTTGTGAATATTTTTGTCATTTCTTTTGGTATAATGGATATCAAGTTTGAATTTGCATTGGCACTGAGAATTAAAACGGAGCTTTATGAGAGCCTGATTTTTCTTTGACCTTTGTAACACGGATACAACTCCTCTCAAAGTATTATGTTTTGTCGTTATCTAATGGCTACCCTGATATACTTAATCTCTTGCAGGAATCTCCTCTGTTTTGAAGTTGGGGATTATAACTACTTTCAGGTGACATGTCCATTGAAACTCTCTGTAATGAGTGGTAGATCATCTCTGATGGTTGTGTGTGAAATTGGTTCATTCATTCTAGGTCCTGCTGGACATGCATCTTCATTGTAAAGATCATCGTCACAATAGGCATTGGTGGTGGTAGTCTCACCATAATTGAAATGGTTTTGATACTTTGGATCCAAACTTGGCTTACCTTTAGAGATGGTCAAGGTTAAGATGTGGTTAAAATCCATTGCTTTGATTAGGGCTTAAATAGATGCTGAAAGCTAAGCACATACTAAAGTGTATTGCCGAAGAGGAATGGATTTAAGCACATGGTTATGTGTTTTGCTGACTCAGGTCTCTAGCATTGTCAGTCACTCCTTCACTAGCACCAAAGTCACTCTACAAAAACAGTTAAATATTCAAAAATATCTCTAAAATTAATTGCTGGTATTATACTTTTGTGTATCTTATAATTACTCTATGTTGGAAGGCTTTGTTTTCAGCACTGGCCCTTGTTTGGTCTTGTGTGTATTTACCCAGTTTTAGAGCTTGGTTGACAGTGGCCCAAGCGGGTCATACAATTTTTCAAGATTTTCAGTAATTCAGTGGCTAAACCTTTATTATCAGGACCCAGAATGCGGTAAGCAAGTGCAGCATCGCTTTGTAATTACAAAAACCACAATACTGATTTGTAAACTTTTTACTGTGTCATTTCTTCCTGATTTCCCACTATAAGGCTTGGTATTCTTTTTAATCTCTTGACTTAAAAAAAAGCATGAGTGTCATGCACTTGTGTGTGCTTGCAGATTTTTTTGATACATGAAGCAAACATGAATAAAATCTTTTCACATATTTCAAAATCTTGAACTGCAATTTCTAACAGCAGCCACAATTTTAGGAATCTTTCAACGGAACAGTGAATTCCTTCTTTAATATGAAAATAAAATTTTTCGAACAAAATATGTAGAGGTCTTTATGCAGTGTGGCGCACATGACAGATGTGACGCAACTTGTCACCTTCATCTTGGTGACTTCAGAACAAAAACAGTAAGAAATCAGTGCGAAGACATTCAACAGACTTGAAATTGAATAAGTTAAGACAGCTTTCTAACTTAGACTACATGATCCTCTCTAAGGTATATGGTATGAAACTGAGGTCAGAAAATTGGCTTTTTAAAGACCCATAGGGATTTAAAATTGATAATGAGGTTCATTCATACTGTATATGTTACCTCTTTCAGAGTATATTGAAAAGTTGCTTAGCTGTTAACATTTTTTGGCTAGAGATCTCTGTTTTGACAAACATGCAGACTCTTCAACTAAATTTGCCTCTTGTCCATGTTTGATTGACAGCTGTCACTCAGAAGTCAGAACATATGTATGCAGACAGTACCCAGAAGACTGTCATTAGCTTCGCCAGATATGAGTAAGAAAGAGTTGGAGGAAAGATCAAGTTATTTTGAGCTGTAGTTTGGTCTTCATGGCCAAGCACTCATGTACGCAAGTATTGACAGCATGATAAAGAGGCATACTGTGCTATCCAGGTGCATTTTTGAAACCCATTACAATATTTTTCTTTCACAGCAAGAAAAAAGGGTTCATGTATGAGGGAGAAGACACTCTTAGTATCCTAAACACGAAGGTAGAAGAAATTGCTTACAAGTAATCAAAATTTATAGTAGATTTGATGTACATGTTCTTCATGTATCAGAATTGCCATGGTTGCAGGGCTAGTTACTCCTTTCACCCCTCTCTGGTCTCTGAGTGCACACTGCTGATGTTTCAGGCCTTTACCTTTTGCGGGGTAGAAACCAAGATTCTCACACTATTAAACAGACCTAGATCTGACTGGGTATATGTCTGCACTGCAATGTAAGCCCAGGGTTAGTAGAACTAGAGTTAGCAGATCCTGGGTTTGTTAATATAGGCTTGAGCATCTACAGTCATTTGCAACCTAGGTTATGAATTGTTGAACCCTACATCGCAACATGGGGCACCAGCATCTAGACTGCATTATGCAGACCCAAGTCCAACTATCCATATCCCATACTCCTCCCAAAGTGTCACTGCTTTAGCTCTTTTTTCAGGAAAACTTTAGTGTCCACCAAACTTGACTGTCCAAAGGACGAAAAGTCGACACATGGGATTGTGCAATACTTTTGGCAGACTTCCACAGTATAAGTTCAGTGGGGCTGTGTCTATACTTCAAAGCAATAGGGTTCAAAACTGTCTTGACTCTAGTTCAGACCCTCCACTTTTTGGGACCCTGGGTCCAAGCCCTGGGCTAGTGTGATTTGTGTGTAGACAGAAGGGGGGTTAGGCTTGAGCTTGAGTTGAATCCCTGGGTTTACACTGCAGTATAGATATACCCACTGAATTCAGTACCTCTGGTTCTTCCCATCGGGAAGCCTATAACCAGTAAATTGCAGTGACCCGAAACAACCTTCTTAAAATATTGTTTAACTCAACAATAGGAACAAAGCATAACATCAGAGAAAATTATTTGTAAAAGAACAAAAGGTCTAAGTAGAATCCTTGGCCAGCCTTCTTTACCCCAGATCACTAACTTCTGGAGGTCTGGGTCTCAATCTGTTCCCCTTACCTTGGTCTCACCCAGTCATTTGAGGGCTTGCCTTTAAATCCAAACAAAGATCTTTGTTCTCCGTTTCCTGCTTCTCTTTTGCCGTGCTGCCCAAAACTAGCTGGTGAGCTCAGCATGATGCCAGAAGTGGAATTTCAAAACAAATGGCTTTTGCATTGTTCCTGAAGTATTGGTGGATGCATGTCTATCTGAGGGCATTGATTCTCTTTCCTACCTATGTGCAATCAGTCTCCTCTTGAATCATTCCCACGTTTTATACAATAAAAGCCCCTTACAACAATCAGGCAAACATACTGAACATACAGTACTCATAAATTATTCAAACCAGCTCTAAAGCTGTCATAAGGATCTTTAGGGAATACTTGATAATGGACAGCGTGATATATTTTTACAAGTTATGGTGATGAATGTATTTCATGAACTCAGCCCAGAACTGCAGTAAATTCCCCAACTTCCTACCACATTCCTACCACATACCACTTCCTACTACATTCAGAGCTTTAGGAAAGGCACAATATTTTTTGTATCAAATTTGTTCAGATCTGAGTTATGAAACTAATTCCATACTGTAGAAAAATGTGAAAATTCTCTGATTCCTATTTTAAACACATACAGATTTGGTCTTAGTTGCATCAGAAGTTCTGTACCACCTCATAAAAAATGTATGAAGTCTCTACAAAACAAGAAATGTTACACAAAGCCCTTTACCCATGAGGAATGTTTCAGCAAGATTAATTTCAAAGTATTTTATTATTAAACAGCCAGAAAGTGAAAAGGAAGATTCTGGGTCTAACTTAGATGTAAAAAAGACCGAAGAAATTGGAGCTAATTTGTTTTTAATCCACCTCTTTGTATGTATTAATGATTACAGTAATGATCTCCAAAAATGGGTAAACATACTACTCCGGTTACAAAGCCTAGGAATAACAAGCTTGGTATTAAGGAAAAGTTTTATACTTAATCCCACAAAGAAAGGAAACTTTTTAAAAATATAATCAGTGTTACTTTAATATTCCTAATTCTTTTGCTGCTTTTTTTGGTTTGATCGGTGAATGAGGCTCTACTTGTCAATGGCTAATTGAAAGCTCCTTAAAATGTGAATTACTGGCATAGCTGCACAGAACTGGCTATATTGAAAGGTTGCTATTTTCTCATTTCCTCTAGAAACTGACATACAGCATTGCACCAGTGGCCCATCTAGTCTAGTGTTGTTTCTCTGATACCAGATAGTTTACAGGAAGGCGCAAGAAATCTTGTAAGAAGTTCTTTTACAGGAATTGTCCTTTAACTGTGGCACCCCGCTCCACAGATCTGCAGCAGCACTGTGTAGGCTGGCCCTGACCCAGGGCTGTGATTGGTGGTGGGAGAAGCAAACAGGAGAAGTTGGCCTTTCCACCCTCACCTGATTGGCTAGTAAACTGGCTGGAAATCCCAGCTCTGTTTTTTTGCTGCCTACTGTCTTGGGATTGGAGAATTTGTGAGCTGCCAAAGAGTGCATGTGGCGGTGGCTGCTGTTTCGGAGAGACAGCAGGTTGGGAGTCTTAGCTCCAGGCTGGAGAACAAGCCCAGGGAGCAGCCTATATATATATGGCACCATGCTGGATGCAAAGATCAGATAGAGCTGAAAAGGAAGGAACCACTAACTGGTGGTTTAGGGACTGATGCTAGAGGGGCACTGGGACTGTGTGTTTGCTGATCAAAGTGACTGCTGTAGATAAAAGAAAAGGAGTACTTGTGGCACTTTAGAGACTAACCAATTTATTTGAGCATAAGCTTTCGTGAGCTACAGCTCACTTCATCGGATGCATACTGTGGAAAATATAGAAGATCTTTTTATACACACAAAGCATGAAAAAATGGGTGTTTACCACTACAAAAGGTTTTCTCTCCCCCCACCCCACTCTCCTGCTGGTTGAAACATGTCATTATGCAAGGCACTGCATTTAGCCGTATGGAGTGGAAATCTATCAACTGCATGAAAAAACTTGTACAGATACAGACAGACATCATCTTCCTTTCCAAATGCAAACAGATGGACATCCTACCAAAAGGACTGAAGGTAAAAAATCCATTACAATCTACATACCACCCAGACTATGCTGACAGCTTGTGCCACATGCTCTTAAAGAAACTGCGGAACCACCTGATCAACATCCTCTACAGCAAACAGGGAAAGATAAAGAATGAGCTCTCAAAAATGGATACTCTCATAAAAAACCAACCTTCCACACAAACTTCCTCGTGGCTGGACTTTACTAAAACTAGACAAGCCATTTACAAGCCACACTTTGCTTCTCTACAAAAGAAAAAGGACACTAAACTTTCTAAACTACTACATGCCACAAGAGGCCACAGCAATGGTTCCCTCAACCCACCCAGCAATATTGTTAACCTATCCAACTATACTCTTAGCCCAGCAGAAGCAGCTGTCCTATCTCGGGGCCTCTCCTTCTGCCCCTCCACCCCCAGGAACATGATACAGTTCTGTGGTGACCTAGAATCCTATTTTTGACGTCTCTGACTCAAGGAATATTTCCAACACACCTCTGAACAACATACTAATCCACAGAGACCTCCCTACCAACACTACAAAAAGAAGGATTGTAGGTGGACTCCTCCTGAAGGTCGAGACAGCAGACTGGACTTCTACATAGAGTGCTTCCGCCGACGTGCACGGGCTGAAATTGTGGAAAAGCAGCATCACTTGCCCCACAACCTCAGCCGTGCAGAACACAATGCCATCCACAGCCTCAGAAACAACTCTGACATCATAATCAAAAAGGCTGACAAAGGAGGTGCTGTTGTCATCATGAATAGGTCGGAATATGAACAAGAGGCTGCTCGGCAGCTCTCCAACACCACTTTCTACAAGCCATTACCCTCTGATCCCACTGAGAGTTATCAAAAGAAACTACAGCATTTCCTCAAGAAACTCCCTGAAAAAGCACAAGATCAAATCCGCACAGACACACCCTTGGAACCCGACCTGGGATATTCTATCTACTACCCAAGATCCATAAACCTGGAAATCCTGGGCGCCCCATCATCTCAGGCATTGGCACCCTGACAGCAGGATTGTCTGGCTATGTAGACTCCCTCCTCAGGCCCTACGCTACCAGCACTCCCAGCTATCTTCGAGACACCACTGACTTCCTGAGGAAACTACAATCCATCATGATCTTCCTGATAACACCATCCTGACCACTATGGATGTAGAAGCCCTCTACACCAACATTCCACACAAAGATGGACTACAAGCCGTCAAGAACACTATCCCCGATAATGTCACGGCTAACCTGGTGGCTGAACTTTGTGACTTTGTCCTTACCCATAACTATGTCAGATTTGGGGACAATGTATACCTTCAAATCAGCGGCACTGCTATGGGTACCCGCATGGCCCCACAGTATGCCAACATTTTTATGGCTGACTTAGAACAACACTTCCTCAGCTCTCGTCCCCTAACGCCCCTACTCTACTTGCGCTATATTGATAACATCTTCATCATCTGGACCCATGGAAAAGAAGCCCTTGAGGAATTCCACCATGATTTCAACAATTTCCGTCCCACCATCAACCTCAGCCTGGTCCAGTCCACACAAGAGATCCGCTTCCTGGACACTACAGTGCTAATAAACGATGGTCACATAAACACCACCCTATACCGGAAATCTACTGATCGCTATTCCTACCTACATGCCTCCAGCTTTCACCCTGGCCACACCACACAATCCATCGTCTACAGCCAAGCTCTGCGATACAACCACATTTGCTCCAACCCCTCAGACAGAGACAAACACCTACAAGATCTCTATCAAGCATTCTTACAACTACAATACCCACCTGCGGAAGTGAAGAAACAGATTGATAGAGCCAGAAGAGTTCCCAGAAGTCACCTACTACAGGACAGGCCTAACAAAGAAAATAACAGAACGCCACTAGCCGTCACCTTCAGCCCCCAACTAAAACCCCTCCAACGCATTATTAAGGATCTACACCCTATCCTGAAGGATGACCCAACACTCTCACAAATCTTGGGAGACAGGCCAGTCCTTGCCTACAGACAGCCCCCCAACCTGAAGCAAATACTCGCCAGCAACCACATACCACACAACAGAACCACTAACCCAGGAACCTATCCTTGCAAGAAAGCCCATTGCCAACTGTGCCCACATATCTATTCAGGGAACACCATCACAGGGCCTAATAACATCAGCCACACTATCGGAGGCTCGTTCGCCTGCACATCCACCAATGTGATATGTGCCAGCAATGCCCCTCTGCCATGTACATTGGTCAAACTGGACAGTCTCCATGTAAAAGAATAAATGGACACAAATCAGATGTCAAGAATTATAACATTCATAAACCAATCGGAGAACACTTCAATCTCTCTGGTCACGCGATTACAGACATGAAAGTTGCGATATTATAACAAAAAAACTTCAAAACCAGACTCCAGCGATAGACTGTTGAATTGGAATTCATTTGCAAATTGGATACAATTAACTTAGCCACTCCCAGTCTCTATTCAAGCCTAAGTCATTATGCAAGGTAACCTATTTCCCCTTGTTTTTTCCTAACCACCTCCCCCTCCTCAGACGTTCTTGTTAAACCCTGGATTTGTGCTGGAAATGGCCCACCTTGATTATCATACACATTGTAAGGAGAGTGATCACTTTAGATAAGCTATTACCAGCAGGAGAGTGGGGTCGGGGGAGAGAAAACCTTTTGTAGTGGTAAACACCCATTTTTTCATGCTTTGTGTGTATAAAAAGATCTTCTATGCTTTCCACAGTATGCATCCGATGAAGTGAGCTGTAGCTCACGAAAGCTTATGCTCAAATAAATTGGTTAGTCTCTAAAGTGCCACAAGTACTCCTTTTCTTTTTGCAAATACAGACTAACATGGCTGTTTCTTTATCTACAGCTTTCAGAGTATGTCGATTGTTACTGATTGTGATAATGGACTGATTTCTGGGTGAATTCCTGCTTCCACTCTATAGCGGCGGTAGAGGTTTGGAACTACCAGGAAGGGGAGCCCCCTACCACAAACAGGATTTGGGAAGCTTTAGCAGGAAAACACATAATAATGTCTGAGCAGAATCACCAACAGGCAGCCAGCCCCATTGCAATGGCATTGGCTTACCACATGACAGCACCCTGGCTACCTGATATATGAGCAATGGCCAAACAAGCTTGGCAGCTTTCAGAGAGGGGCTTGAAGCTACATTCCAATATTACCCATTCCCATGTCCTAGAGAGCTGGAATCCTGCTTGGCCCACTGGGGGTGGGTGGGGAGGAGGAACTGCTCTGAAAGAATTAATGATGTGGCCAGCAGACCACAAGCATATAACTGCAAAGATTTTTCAGCAGTTGGGATAAATGTTCAGGCCTCTGCACCTTGAAAATTAGGTGATGCAGTTCTGTTGTCAGACACAAACAGGGTGAATTTGATTTAAATCATGACTTAAATCACTAGTCAGGAAGACTCGATTTAATCATGGATTTCTACATAGAAGTGCATTCTTGTTGGTTGTTATAACCTTTATACATATTCTTCACAACTCCGAGATAGATGTAGGTTTCATTTTTAGAAGGTACACACTATGCATTTTTAAGTGATTTATTTTGAAAACTTTTCAGTTTAATTTTACAGCAATATCAGAAGATGAATGATTGTTTGGTTATTTCATTTACCAAAGGTAATTGAAGCAGATATTTATGAAGTCATTGAGAGGTGAACTATCTCCAGTTCAACAGGTTAATCATTAATATTTGGAGGATTTTCTTGACATCCTGTATTAGGAGGAGAACATCACCAGACAGACATTTAAATTGTTTTATTTAACAAAAACACGTTATGTATTCTGGATTTTTTTCTTCAACAGCAAACATGTAATATTTTAACAAAATAAGCATATGAATTTTTGAATTTAGTTAACATTCAAGTTTTTTTAAAATCAGGTTTGTTTTTGTTAAAATTGTTTTTTAACTAAAATAGTTAAATGAATTTTTTTTAAAAGAAACAAAAATTAAATCAACTATGTCAGCCAGGTCAACATGATAAACTTAAAATATTGGCTTCTGCAGCCAGCTCAGTCGTCTTCACCTTCATTTTCCTGTTTGGTCATAATCCGGAAAAGAAAAACAAGCTTCCCTGCTTTTTCAGGTCCCAAATGATTTCTCAGTTTGGAATGAATTAGTCCAAAGGAAGAAAATATTCTTTGTACACCGGTAGAAGAAAGCTACTGCTGTTAAAAGTGAGATGATCACTTCAACAGTCTCTGAATCCAAGTGCTTAAATGACTTCGACCAGTTCACTGGTGTGACTTTCTTTAAAACACCATCAGCAAACATATATTTCTTAATAGTTCTTATTCCCAAACTGGGTCTCTTTTACGGCCTGCTGCCATTATAGGTTTTTCCTTCTAGTGAGAGAATGGTATGGTAGATCTCAAATCAATGAAGGATACAATCAGAAAGACCTCAAGACTTCTGGAATATGCTGCTCAAAACAGTTTCACTTTTGTTTCTACTGCCTGTCCCTCCCTTCTCACATTTATCTCCAGACTTCTTCTCCTTGTCCAGATCTATTCCGCCCCCAACAATCTTCTATTCATTGAACTTTTTGAAACTTTGCACTTTTAGAGAGAGGTAAGGGATTGACTCCGTGTACACAAATTTGCAGTGGGACAGTAGGGTTGAGGTCTGTTATTTCTCACCTCTATATATTAATTTATTTATTTTAAAACATTTTTGCTGTTAACAAGCATGTTATCTCTGGAGACACAAATCCACAGTTTGAGAACTGCAAAACTAAGCATCTCTGATGGTATCTTCTAGACTGAGCACTGAGTCCCATTGAGTAGATAGAAAGATTAACCTAAAAAATCTATACAGACGCCCCTGGAACCTCATAAGATTGGGTCCCTAATCCATGAAGTATTGGAAGTCATTTACAAAACTGTTCTTAAATATTACATGAATATATTGTCTCATGCTATATATAGAATTAAAATTTATAATCCCTGTTCCATGATGAGAGATCTTTGAGCTATAATGTATCTTAATTATAATGATCTTTTTGAGGTTTTTTCCTCAAAAGCATTTTATTTAAAAAAAAATCTGATTTAAATAAAAAAATCCAATTTTTAATTTTTTTTTTAAATCATTGATTTTTATCCACCCTGGACACAAAGCCACTAAGAAGCTAACAGAGTTTGTTGCAAGCCTCCAACTGATCTTGAAGTGCATTGAATGAATGAATCCCATGTGAACCCTGGTCCTGAAAAGGCAGTTGTCAAGGGCAGCTGGTAGAGGGGAGCTTATAATCCTGTTACCTGGCAGTTGTTGCATAACATAAAATCATTGATAAAGTTTGCAGATGACACACAAATTGGGGAAGTGCTAAATTATGAAGAGGACAGGTCACTGATACAGGGCAATCTGGATCACTTGGTAAGCTGGGGTGCAAGCAAAGAATAAGTGTTTTAATACAGCTAAAGGTATACATCTCGGAACAAAGAATGTAGGCCATGTTTACAGGATGGGGGACTCTATTCTGGGAAGCAGTGACTCTGAAAAAGATTTGGTGGTCATGGGGTGTAATCAGCTGAACATGAACTACCAGCGTGCCACAGTGGCCAAAAGGGCTAATGCGAACCTCCGATCCATAAACAGGGGTAACTTCAGTAGGAGTATAAACAGTGGTGAGCTGGAGCCGGTTCGCGCAAACCGGTTGCTAAATTTTGAAGCAGATTTTAGAACCGGTTGTTAACCCACTTCACTGCAGGGAGCGCTGAGGCTTTGATGGGCTCCGGCCGGGAAGTGATGTAATTCCTCCTCTGGCCGCCGGGGGCGCTGCGCTGCAGGAGCCATGTGGGCTGCCGCCTGGCCCTGGGCACGAGCCCTGCTGCTGCTCCCCTGGCCCTGGGGCTCCTGATGCTGCCTGGTGGGTCCCCGGCTGCTCTGCTGGGCCTGGGCTGCGTCCTGCTGCTCTCCCCACGAGTACCCGCCACCCTGCCCACAGCCAGCCCCTGCCTCCAACCACCTCCGCACCCCTGCCCACAGCCAGCCCCTGCCACACCCCCTGCCCTGCCTCCAGCCACCCCCGCACCCCCTGCCCGCAGCCACCCCCTGCCTCCAGCCACCCCCGCACCCCCTGCCCTGCCTGCAGCCAGCCCCTGCCGCACCCCCTGCTCTGCCCGCACCAGCCCCTGTCTCCAGCCACCCCCTGCCCTGCCCGCACCAGCCCCTGTCTCCAGCCACCCCCTGCCCTGCCCGCAGCCAGCCTCTGCCGCACCCCCTGCCCTGCCCGCACCAGCCCCTGCTGCGCCCCCTGCTGTGCCCTCAGCCAGCCCCTGTCTCCAGCCAGCCCTGCACCTCCCTGCCCTGCCTGCAGCCAGCCCCTACCTCCAGTCAGCCCCTACCCTGTCTCCAGCCAACCCCACACCCTCCTGTCTCCAGCCAGCTCCACACCCCCTGCCCTGCCCGCAGCCAGCCCTGCACCCCCTGCCTCCAGCTAGCCCTGCCCCAAGCCCCTGTCTGCAGCTGGCCCCACGTCCACTGGTGCCCTGCAGTTCCCAGGGCAGTAACCCTGCACACCTGCTTCAATGAGGGGGGCAGGGAGCAGCTGGGACCCACACATGTGCAAACCCTAGGGTGACCAGACAGCAAGTGTGAAAAATCAGGACGGGGGTGGGAGGTAATAGGAGCCTATATAAGAAAAAGATCCCAAAATCGGGACTGTCCCTATAAAATCGGGACATCTGGTCACCCTAGCACACCCCCAGGGAGTGGTGGGGACCCACACATGTGAAACGGAGCTCATTTCTAGTTCAGGCCCATCTTTTTAAAAAAGAACTTTTGGCAGAGTTAACATACATCCATATTGTCCCGGACAGGTCAGGCTTTTTGGTTCTTAAATCGCCGTCCGGGAGGAATTTTTAAAATTTAAAAATTTTTAAATTTTTAAAAAATTTTAAAAAAAAATTTTAAAATTTAAAAATTCCTCCCGGGAAAATACGGACATATGGTAACCTTGTTGGTACAAAAAATACATACTGGGGCACATCCCTTAAATCAGAACTTTTTATAGGGAACCAGTTGTTAAGATTTTGGCAGCTCATCACTGAGCATAAAGGTTATTTTACTTCTGTATTTAGCTACTGGAATACTGTGTACAGTAGTATCCCCAATTCAAGAAGGGTGTTAGTAACTTGGAGATAGTTCAGAGAAGAGCAACGAGAATGATTAAAGGATTAGAAAACATGCCTTATAGTGATAGACCCCAGGAGCTCAATCTGTTTAGCTTAACAAAAAGAAGGTTAAGAGGTGACTTGATTACAGCCTACAAGTTTCTACATAGTGAAGAAATATTAATAATGGGCTCTTCAGTCTAGCAGAGAAAGGTATAACATGATTCAGTGTCTGGAAGTTGAAACTAGACAAATTCAAACTGGAAATAGGCGTAAATTTTTAATAATGAATAATATCAACCATTGGTTGTAGCAGATTCTTTATCCCTGGCAAATTTTAAATTGAGGTTGGAAATAATTTTGGGGAAATTCTGTGGCCTGTTTTATACAGGAGGTCGGACTACATGACCACAGTGGGGCCCTTCTGGCCTTGGAATCTATAAATATGAGTCCCCAATACTCTGAACTTAACTTCAAGGACTTCAACAAAAAGGCTGTCTGGGGGATTGGGTCACTAGAGTCTGACAGAGCACAGGAGAACCAGATCTAGACTACCACACACATGCTGGGTTTCAGTTACTCTTTCCAGCCTCAATAGACGTGATTACACTCGTGGGACCTGCTGGGAATAGATTACAACTCCCCAGCTTATGTGGGAACCTAGAGTATTGCCCCAGCTGGTACAGGAACATTTTGCAACCAAGCAGCCTAACTCCAAACAGAGTTTCTCTGCTGCTGCAGCTCCTGAGCCCAGCTTAGGTGATCCCCTGCTTGAACTGCGCAGACGCATGGATAAAATGTATAGAAGGGTGGACGTGCTAGCCAACAATAGGACACATGTCTCGCAGCAAGGAGGAAGTGCATTGGCCAGGGGAAGTGCTCGGAGTGTCCAGGCCACTTGCTGGCAGTGGTCAGGTTGAGTGGTCATGGATTGCAGTGGCCTTAAATGGAATCTTCAAGGTACAAAGCCAAGCCTCCAACAGACAACCGTTTGCTCCTGTACTTGACTAGGAGCAGTCTAAGTTCATGGGGAAATGTCCTCATCATCCTCATTATTACTGAGTGGATGGGTGCACTACTGGACACTGTCTGCTAGGTAACTACCATCTAGTGAGAGAGATTCTTTAAGCACTGGCAATGATAGGACCTATCAGCTCCCCTTAATGACTGGATGCAGTTAGTGGCTGGGAATGGGCTCAGCATCCCTTACATAGGGTACGCTTGCAGATGTTTAGTTAGTTTCCAAGATACGCTCCTTCCAGGGGATCATCCAGAGCAATGAACCTCTGTCGTGTTATGAACCTGCTGCACCATTGCTACAACGAGCTGTTAATCGCACTGCAAGTAGATGGATATGAACTGTGGACAAAGCAGCTGATCTGTGGAGTGGAAAAACTGAAAACAGAGCTGCAAACTACTCAAAAGGAGAACTGAAGGCTGGACCTGCAGCCTCCGGAGCTACACAGAAAGATGACCATCCTCAAGAGCCACTTTCAAACCCAGTTGCTGCAGGAGATGAGGAACACTATTCAGACAGAAGAATAGCTCCATCACTGCTCCCTGATGGGGAAAGCATTGAGTTACTGACTTGGAGAGCAAGCTTTTCACAGTGTCTGAGCTGCATCTCCCTTACAAGAGGGGCAAACAGAGGATGAAGAAGTGCAAGGTGCAGCTAGAGATCCATAACAGGGATGTGGCCATTTCTGACTCCAACCATAGACATGCCTAACTGCCAACTAGCTCACACAAAGACTTATTTTGCATGAGTATATTGGGCATGTAGACGTATGAAGTAGGCATACTGAAATATATGGGCAGATATGAGAATCTGGTCCTATTTGTAATGGATGAATGTGAGCCATAAAAACATGATTTTTTTTACTTTAAAAATTTATTTTGGTCCCATCTCTTTTGGGTCAGTTTCCAGTATGAAATGAACTTATGTTCGAGTTGTAAACTCCCTACAAAATAGCTATTAATGGCAACACTTGGGTCAATACTTAATGGCACTGCTATAATAATGTGTAAGTTAGACTTTTCTCTTTCCTTTTTTGTGTGTAGAATGCAATTTATTTTAGAATATATTTTAGAACTGCCAACAAAAAAAAATTAACTTTATAATCAACTGTTTCTAAAGAGCAATATGCAATTTAAACGAAGTGTCCTGCAGATCTTAAGACAGTGATCAATGAGCTGTCTTTAGTCTCCAACAGCTTTACCTTCTGTTCTTAATTATTTTGTGCATTTTGAACAGGTAACTTTTATAGACAAAAGAACACTTCCATTTAAACTCTACTAATTTAACAAATGTAATTCTTTAAAGATTGTTTTTCTCCTTCTCTTCAGATAAGGCATCATATGATGAAATCTTGTTACTGCTTAATAGATTCTAGAGGTCTTATTGTCCTGTGGTGCAGAGAACCATTGTGTTCACGTCATTAAATACAGGAGACAAAATGTTGCTATTTTTATTATGGACATTGTTCAGGTATATACCAGATCTGGAATTCCTTGCTCTTGTAAGTATCACTTTGATTTAGAAGCAGTTGCTAAGGGAAAACTATCGCTGATATAACAATAAATGCTTGCAGATCTTTCAGTTTAAAACTGAATTGTGCCCAAGGAACAATTCCAGCCTCCTTGCAGATGTTCTGTCACTTTTTAAGATATTGTTGAGCCTGATATAGATGTTTAGGCAGTGCTCAAGTTTTGATTACCCTTTTATAAATTATCTACCCACAAAACTAGGACTAGTTGGTTTCATCATGTCTTATTAACATGTTGCCTGTTTTCTTTGATTTACTTATGTGAAACTTTTGTTTATGCTTTAGCTTCTATGGGGCAGTTGCAGTGTGTATGCAGTGAAAAATAGAAAGCAGTGAAATTGCTGTTTGTTTTGTATGCAGTAAATCCTAATTGGGATTGGGACTCTGTTGTTGTATGTGCTGTACATGAAAATACTGTCTTTTCCACAGACAGGTTACAGTTTAAGAAGGCAAGTGAAATTCAAAACCTGGAGAGGGGGGTTCCAATCCAATACTATGTTAGTAGGATGGTTTGTTCACATCATCAGGAGACATAATATTAGAACTTCTTGCTTTTTTCCATGCCTCTAGGTTCTGTTACAGTATCAGGCTTTCAATTATCTAGCTTCCTTTCTTTATGTAGAGTATATTTGTGCTTTAAAGTTTATTTTTTGTTTCTGGTATCATTTCTTTCCTGCTACACATGTTGCCACAGATGTTCCAACATCACTTCCCAAATTGACATTTTTTCCTCTTTATTATTTCCTGCCCACACTTTCAGTGTAGGCCAAGAATCATAATTATAGTGATCCCTTACCAATGGAGGTAAGGGATGATCAGACGTCATTGTTCTTGAGGAATATCTAAATATATTTGAAGTTGAGTTAATATTCTGTTACTGTATAATATGATCTAATATAAGGTTTTTCATGGAAATTGGAATATCATAGCTCCTGTCACCAGAATATACATAACTTACATTAAAAGATGTATCTCTTTTAATCTCTCAAGATCTATCTATCTCTCTTCCTCCTTCAGGTCAGCAGGACCCAAACTTTGTTTATTTTATTTGTATTTTTTAAATATAGCATTGTTATGGGCACATTAGGTCTAAAAGTGCTGAGGTTCATGGTCATCCTATTCCTTCTGGGAGCCATTTTTTGGACTTGGGGTCCAGTTGTCAAGAAAGCAGTATCTTGACATAGATTTCACTCCTGAACCTGTTCTATACACAGTTTTCATACCATTTTAAGTACTTTGGTTTGGTGTGTGATTTTTATACCAATATACTTAGTGGTACAACTCCTAGTGTGGACACACTTATGCCACTATACTGGTATAGCTTCTTCCTGTATATTTAGTGGAGTAAGCTATTATGATGCTTCCTGGGGGTACCCAGGTTGTGAGGCACCTCACTACCACCTGTCCTTAGTGCAAGGAAGCTTTGTCTGTACCTGCCAGGGGTCTGTACCCCAACTCCACCAGTAACATGGAAGGACAAGCACTCCCATTCTGGTCTTGAGGGCCCTGTTACCACTCTACAGGTTAGTAATAGGCACGCTCCAGCCCTCGATTGGATTGTCCCTGGATTGTCCGCCCCAGGCCATAGGACACTTACAGCATTCGCTGGTCTCCTGCTTCAAAAGAATTTCCAGGATACCACATTAACCTCAGATCACCACTCAGCTTAACTCACAGCATTGAGATTTGTTTTTAATGAAATCAAGTATGTTTATTTAACAAAACCTAGAGATTCAATTAGTAGCAAGTAGAAGTATTGGAAATAAATGGTTACCTATAAAATAAAATCATAACACATTCTAGAGACAAGACTTTTAATTAACAAGATATTCTCGTATCTAATATATTACTGCTCATGCAATATCCCTGCAGCAATTTACAACCTGGATGGCTGTGATAATTCTTTCCTAGGTGAAGGATTCAGTGTGTCTTTTTGCACTCCAAGTTATACCAGACCAATCCTTTATCTTTATTCATAAACAGGATACCCTCTTGCTGTTTGTTTATTCCTGCAGATTTCCTGTCTTGTAGATTTCATAATCTCTCAATTCAAGTCTCAGTATGCAAATAGGCATCCAGTGTGAGGCAAATAGTACACAATGCACAAATGGCCAGACAGCGATAAATGTCACTTACCTCCTGCCTGAAAGGAACATCTCCTAGTGACCCACTCTAACTCTAAGACTTTAGGAACATGATTTTCAGTATAGCTACATAACTCCTTAAATATTATCTTACACACATTTTTCAGTGATTATGACGACTAGTGGGCTACTGACACTCGGTAGAGACTTCACATGCCACCCTTTGGTGAACTATTATGCAGATATCCAACCCAGGATATGAACATCCCTATGCATCCCTGTGCCCTCTGTCAGTTGGTATCAAGGGTTCCCTGGGCCACAGCTGTACCATTGATACTGGTATAAATGCATACATACTAGGGGTTATACTCCTTTAACTTAATTGGTTTAGAAATTAATAAAGTGCGCAAAAACTGTTTGGAGAGAGCTCTTAGTGAAATGGTGGAGCTCACTGAGTAAACTAATTGGCTTTGATCCTGCCCTGGTGTTCCCAAGATAAAATGCAAAGATGGCTATAAGTCAGCTCTGATCCTGGGGCAGTCCTGGTACCAATCTGGTCCTTGGTGTAAATTAGAGCAGCCAAAGGTCTGTGCTGCAATGTAGGGAGCACCCTCTCTCTCTTTCTGACTCAGTGATTGTTCCACTGTGGATAAATATTTAAATAGTCATTGGGCCAGAGAGAAAAGAGTGTGAGAATGACTTTTTGTAGTCCAGTGGTTAGGGCACCTACCAGGGAGGTGGGAGACCCAAGGTCCAGTACCCTTGCTCCATCCACTCTTTCATTATTTATCCACAGTGGTACATTTTCAACAGGAGAGATACTGAGGGAGCCCCATATCGAATATCCCATAGCTCAGTGGTTAAAGCACTCTTCTGAGAGGTGGGAGATCCCTGTTCAAATCCTTTCTCTGCCTTTAGTAGAGAAGGGGGGATTGAATCTGGTTCTCCCACATCTCAGGCAAACACTTTAAGCACTGGGCTAAAGTTGTAAGGTGGGTTGTGGCGGCCTCATCACATTCTCTGATGATTGGAGCGAGGCAGCTGCCAAACTCATTCCCGCAAGAAATACATTAAGTGGTAAGCCACCTGACTCCAGGCAGCAGGTTCCTTGTGGATCACTAAGCAGAGATTGGCGCCTCCCTGAATCCCGACTCAGGTGCCTATCTCTGACAGAGAGGTGGGGCTTAGCATACACCCCTGTTGTTTCAGAGTAACAGCCGTGTTAGTCTGTATTCGCAAAAAGAAAAGGAGTACTTGTGGCACCTTAGAGACTAACCAATTTATTTGAGCATAAGCTTTTGTGAGGTACAGCTCACTTCATCGGATGCATACTGTGGAAAATACAGAAGATGTTTTTATACACACAGACCATGAAAAAAATGGGTGTTTATCACTACAAAAGGTTTTCTCTCCCCCCACCCCACTCTCCTGCTGGTAATAGCTTATCTAAAGTGATCACTCTCCTTACAATGTGTATGATAATCAAGGTGGGCCATTTCCAGCACAAATCCAGGGTTTAACAAGAATGTCTGAGGAACAGTGGGGGGGAAAGGAATAAACAAGGGGAAATAGGTTACTTTTTATAATGAATCAACCATTCCCAGTTTCTATTCAATCCTAAGTTAATTGTATCCAATTTGCAAATTAATTCCAATTCAGCAGTCTCTCGTTGGAGTCTGTTTTTGAAGTTTTTTTGTTGAAGGATAGTCACTTTGAGATCAGAAATCGAGTGACCAGAAAGATTGAAGTGTTCTCCGACTGGTTTATGAATGTTATAATTCTTGACATCTGATTTGTGTCCATTTATTCTTTTACATGGAGACTGTCCAGTTTGACCAATGTACATGGCAGAGGGGCATTGCTGGCACATGACGGCATATATCACATTGGTGGATGTGCAGGCGAACGAGCCTCCGATAGTGTGGCTGATGTTATTAGGCCCTGTGATGGTGTCCCCTGAATAGATATGTGGGCACAGTTGGCAACGGGCTCTGTTGCAAGGATAGGTTCCTGGGTTAGTGGTTCTGTTGTGTGGTATGTGGTTGCTGGCGAGTATTCGCTTCAGGTTGGGGGGCTGTCTGTAGGCAAGGATTGGCCTGTCTCCCAAGACTTGTGAGAGTGTTGGATCATCCTTCAGGATAGGTTGTAGATCCTTAATAATGTGTTGGAGGGGTATTAGTTGGGGGCTGAAGGTGACGGCTAGTGGCTTTCTGTTATTTTCTTTGTTAGGCCTGTCCTGTAGTAGGTGACTTCTGGGAACTCTTCTGGCTCTATCAGTCTGTTTCTTCACTTCTGCAGGTAGGTATTGTAGTTGTAAGAATGCTTGATAGAGATCTTGTAGGTGTTTGTCTCTGTCTGAGGGGTTAGAGCAAATGCGGTTGTATCGCAGAGCTTGGCTGTAGACAATGGATCTTGTTCTTAGGCTCTTGTCTCTTTCTGTTCATTGTATAGGAGCTTAGGGGCTTAACTCAGGGTTTGTGGACCACACTGTTGTGATTTTCTAGGTGCCTAAAGGTTAGATGCCTAAGTCCATTCATGGATCCCATTCCTACAGCCTCAGAGTAAAACAGTCACCACCCATTGCAGCCTGTATGGCTTCTACTCTCCTCTTGCTCAGATTTCTTTCTGTTTCTGTTTAAATAGCCCAGCCTTAGAGGGCAGGGCCTCCTTGGGTATAAACCCCAAGCTGCCCTTTAAAGGAGTAATAGCACCTTCACACATAGACATAGGAATAGGCAGAGAATTTTCAATTTACATTCCATTGATTAAATCACAGTTGTTTTAAGTTCTTATGTGGCTAACTTTCAAATTGCCTTTTGGACACATCAGCCTTGTCTTGAACTTTGCAGGAGTTGCTGGCCACTAAAGAAATTAATTTCCCTACGTTTTTTGCCATAGGGAATGATGGGACTGAACTAATGATGGTGCTGAAGCAATGGAGCAGACCATGTTATTGGACATCTGCTCAGGTTAAACACTTTGCTAACAAATTACCACTGCATTGCTTACATGTTAGCTCTTACAAGCCATCAGGCTGCTGGTTCAGTTCCTTATGTGACACAATGTCAAATAAGCTTGGTGTAGTGATTTTCTAATATTTTCAAACTTCTCTCAAACACTGTGATAAACTGAGATTCAGAATTACTGGAGGAGCCAAAACAGAATGTAAATTTAAGATGTTTGCATTTGCTGGGAGGGAACAGTGCAGGGAGAACTAAATTTAAAACTCTGGACTGACTAATTACTTACTAGAGACTGATGCCAACACAGGTGGCTTTGTAAAGAAGTTATCCCAGAAACATTTTGTGGGGATAATGCAGATAACTTGGATGTCTGCTACTTACCATATTTTTCTTTTTTTCTTCCCCCTTTCACCTCTGCAAAAGCAGGATCTGGACATTGAAAATGTACAGATTGAGAACTGTCTGACAATCATGGAAAAGGTTTGGGATAGTACTTATAGTGAGGTAGGGTGCAGCCTACATATATGAAGAGACTAGAGATTTATTTGAAAACTGACAATGTAAAAGAACAAGCTGCTTTTCAAAGATACCACATCATTAAAGGGCTGCTGGCCCAGGCTAATTTAAGGGGAATGAACCCATAGGCTGTTAATTGAAAGATGAACACCTAGGCCTGATAAAAAGCCGTCAGGACTCAGTTGCCAGGTGCTCCTGAAGAGAGGAGCTCTGTTAAGAGAGAGTAGCAAGCAGCAGCAGCAGCATTATTGCCACCTGTTAGCATTTCCAAGACCACAGGTCAAGACTTAAATCCCCTCAGCCCCAAAAAGGAGAGCTGGGAAGTCTCCTGAACTTAAAGGGAGAGATCTTTTTGGGGGAAACTGATCGAACTAAATAAATTGGACCTCTGGAGAAAGGGGAATAATATTTAAAGACTGTGTGTGTAATTAATTTATTCTTGAACCCTGAGGAAGCAGAGGGCCATGCAAGGCCACAAAGGGGTGTGGTCTGGGTGGCCCCCCTCTTACAAGGAAACTGAGGCAAGGAGTGACTGCAATGGCACATTTGGCCAGCAGGGGGTGCCCCAGGGGAAGCTGCACCACAACACACCTATTTTACTTAGAATAAAATATCAAGTGTATACTAATAAAACAGTAGATATTTAACTGATAATTTAAAATGTCTGCTCCCAGAGAATGACAGTAGTATAATATACTCATATGATGTACCATACATGAATTAGACTGCCATGTTGTTTATCACAAAATGATGTTCCAAAGTTGGGTAATTGCCAGCTGGAAAGTCTGTTTGACCATTAAGAGGGAGGAGAAAACAGCACAAAGATGGTGACTTCGTATCTAAAGCACATTCCTTCATTAACTCTCTGTTTTAGGGCAGGGTTGAATGAGTGGAAGCAGCTCAGGAAGAACAGCACCTTTATTACATGGATTACATTTTCATAGGTTTTACAGGTTGGATTTCCACAAAATATGAAAGCATTGCCAGCCTTGCCCATTCTGCTTTGAGTTGCACTAGACTATGTGGGTCTGTAGGTCCCCAGCCCTAATTTAAACTAGTTTAAATAACAGACTTGGAACAGTCCAGGATGAATTACTTCACATTGACACTTAAATTCAAAACTGACCGTGAATGTTGCTAATTGATGGATTAGAAAATATTATTAGCATCATATTACTATAGTGTAATATAATTTTTCTTCTACCTCATGGTAATGTACTTCATATGCTTGATAGGGGTTGTGAAGAGGGGAACGTGTGCATCCTACCACAATGAATGGGTGGAAAGAAGTTTCTGTATGTGTCTGGCTGGTGGAGTTCCTCCTGAAATAATTACTTTGATATTGCTGAGATTTCACAGTATTTATTTTATTGTTAATGACTTATTAGGGCACCTTATTATTGTAAATTTATACTGTACAGTTCCAATTAGGTACAAATGTGATAACTGTCCTGTATCTGAAAAAGTAACATGTCATTCAGAAAATGTACCTTGATACATTACTAGCAGGATAAAAGACTTGATTGAAAAAAAAGTTGAAAAATATGAGCAACCACTGTCTGTAAATTTGTCATCATTGTTCAGGCTTTAATGTGTTGCCATTTGTTGGACAACTATGTTGGGTCATCTTGCTACCACTATGCTTTGTCATGGAAACTGCATTTCTTAAAGATAGTATTTGGTATATCTCATTTATTTTTCTTCTACTTGCTTTTTCCTAGTAATTAAAGACAATTGTGCAGTGCCTCCATGCTGACCCAAGAATTCTTCTAATTTCCCTTTCATAAACATGTACTCATCATGCCAGCCAAGTAAATAAACTTAAATTGGTGATGGCCTCCCATTGGTCCTTTTCAGGTGTGTGCATTAGGCAAAATTCTATTAATCTTAGTCAGCAAGCAGCCCTATTGAAATCAGAACCTCTAAAATTAATGTTTAATAAAAGACATAGCAGAAATACAGGTAAAGATATATTGTCATTCTTAAAAATAAATAAAATACCATTTCCATGCTAAAGGAGAGGAAGAGGACTCACCTTAGTTATTCAACACGATTCAAGTAAATGAATTTGCATCTGCTTATACCAATGGTATGTGTAGTCCCCTCCACATTTAATACTATGTAACTGACAAAGTTTGAAAGTGCATTACATTTGAAATGCTGGTATTGTTCTTAATTTAATACACAACTTGTCTGATGCCATTTTCAAATTCACAATGAAATCTGTTGGAATATTTTAATTATATTTTATTTATTCCTTTAAATATGTTTATGTTGCTGATTTTGTTTTTCTGAGCTGATTAGATTGTCTATTTCTGAAATAGTTTCCAGTAAAGCAAATCATACATGTTAAGATATATTCTTCAGGCATCTTTAACTTGTTTTGAGAGTTTGCCATAATCCCTAATAAACTATTTATCTTCCATTTTTAATGTCATGTGGATATATAATAAAATGCTTTAATTTGCTGTTAGCAATTACAGTTTTACATGAAGAGGGAGGGTTGATTTGATTAATCATACTTACAAGCTGTTAGTGAAGTAAAAGGAAAATGATTTGACTTGATTTTTGACATAATTGCTTAATTTGTATTAGCATTGCTTCAATCAGTTGTTGAGAAAAGAGGGACTAATTTTGTTTAAAGTAAGATTGAGGATGAATAGCTGATGGTATCAATAGTGAAAAGAAAGATAATAGCATTTAAACACAGCTTTATATGGAGATCAATGAAAAGGGGAGTGGGAACACCTATTAAAATGACATTTATTACAATATATAGATTTTTCCAATCCTTAAAATCCCCTCAATTATTCTTATAATCTGGGAATGCATCATTACACAGTTCTGGCTTTTGAGTTACTCGGACAAAAGAAGGTATTGGAAAGCAAGAAAAGCATTTTCGTGCCTCATAGGTGAAGACATTTGCTGTGGTAATCTATGCATATTATTCCATCAGATTAGCAATAAACCCTATTTCATCCAGTTTGAGTTTTTAGTTCTTAAAAAAGGCTAATTTAGTAGAAAAACAATACATTTAAATTTAGTTAATATTGTATGCAGAATTTGGCTTGTATAAAATAGGTAAAAATAATAAATATTTTGTTAAAAAATTCAGACTTAAAAATGCTTATTTTATTAGAGGAAATATGTATCCAGAGTTACCTGTTCTCACATCTAACTTCAAAGGATTAAAGACACAGTCATGTTAAATCACATTTTTGTCTCTATTTTCTTACTATTGCTACAAAGGTTAGATTTTACTATATTTAAACAAGAAAGTATATTTCTGTTTTGTTTTTCTTCATAATTGATAGCACTTTGTGTGTAGCTAGTCTCTGTCCTCTTAATACTCACTTTCCCCTTTTGTTTGTGAGTCTTACAGGGGGACAAGGGAGAGACATAATATACAAAACACACAGAGTATGGTTATCTGAATTACTACTTTAATTATAGTTAGTGTTGTCTTTATGTCAGTTTAATATATAGTATTACCTACAGGGGTAATGTCCACTTGAAAACTAGTTATTCTCATAAAATGCATTGTTGCTGATTTGTGTCCTGAAATTTTTTTTTAATATATATAAAAATGAGAATTAAGTGTTAGTATTCTAGGCCAAGATCTCTGGTAATAAAAAAAAAAAGAAGAAGAAGAAGAAATTAAAATTAAAAAGACATGGAGCAGTGTAAAAAAATTGAGAGCAGCTGAATAAGTGTTGGGCTACAAGACCAAATTGAAGAAAGCAAGTTGTATTACGGATGAAGTGCTGCAGTTGAGTGAGAAGCATAGGAAGCGGAAGGAAAACAAAACAAATGAAAGTGTAAGAGCTGAGCACAATAGGCTGACTGGAGAGCTAAAATAGAAAACAAAGAGAGAGTGGATAAGTGAACAGTTTAAAAAAGGGAGGAATATATGGCGAGAGATGTGACAGGGATTTTATTGCAAGATCAGAGAAATGAGTGGAACGTACGAGTTGAAGATGTCGGTGGTGAAACACAAGCACCGACAAATAATTGAGGATGAACAAGCAAAGAATAAGTGATGGAAAGAATATTTTGAAGAGCTGTACAATGTGCAGAACACAGTTGAAGAGAAATTTTCCTGGAGAAGCTTCCTAGCAGAAATGAGATACCGGAATTCATAGTAGTAAAGATTTTGATAGTTTGAAAAAGAAAGTCACCAGGGAAGTGACAACATAACTGTAAAGGCACTGCAAACAGGTTAGGAACATATGGCAAAGGGACATGCACAAGCTATTCAACAAGATTTACAAACAAGAACAAGTACTGAGTGAATGGGTAAAGCGGTAATAGTACCAGTCTATTAAAAAGAGGATAAGAGTGAATGCAAAAACTAAAGAGAAATTAGCTTCTTGAGTGTGCTCGGAAAAGAATTCACCAAGTGGTTGCAGAGGAGAATGAAAAGATATGTGAAAGCAGCGATTGCAGGGGAACAGGCTGGATTTAGACCAGGACAAAGGCCAATAGATCATTTTTTTGTGGTCAGAAAGAAATTGATGAAGTACATGTAACAGGTTTGACTGTATTTTAACAACTTTATAGACTTCAAACAGACTTTTGATAGCATTTGGCAGAAAATGTTATGGCAAGTTATGAGAATGTATAGCATCCCCGTGTGATGAAATATCCACTCCACGCAAGACTTGGAAGGGTTAAGGTTGCTAGGTGGGCCAATTAACTCCCCAGGCTCCCCTGGAGGAGGAGCCAGGGAGCAGGGTTTGATTAAATGAGGCTCCAGCTGGACAGGAACAGAAAGAGCCTGTAATAGCCTAGGAGCTGAGAGCAGAAGGGGGCTGCACAGAAGGAGTCTGCAGTCACTCCCTGGGGAAAGGGAGGTATGTTTGGGACTATAGAGGGTAGTCTACCTACAGGTGCACCCTGGGAGGAGGGAATTTGGGCTGGAAAACCCAGAGAGGGGGGAGAGCCAGAAAAGTAGAAAGGCTCATGGGAAAAGCAGCAAGGTATGGGATAGGGCAGACCTTGGCTACTGAAGTGAGGGCACTGAGCTGGAACCGGGAGTAGAGGGCGGGCCCAGGTTCCCCAACCAGCCGTTGGGGAAGTGGAGTAGACCAGACAGCAGAGAGCGAATTGCCTGGGACAGTTTGCCTTGGAAGACTTTGATACCCCGGAAGGGGAGGACCATAGGGATCTGGCCAGAGGGCAAAGTCACAGAGTGGAAACTGTAGTTCCTAGAGTGAGAGGGACAGCAGAGATAGAAAGAGAACCACGGCTGGAGAGACTGCCAAAGGAGGGCGAAGTACCGGGAAGGAGATAATCCCACAGAACGGCCAGGAAGAGGAACCCCTAGCAGTGAGTGGACCCTGTTACACACCAAAAACCTGATCAATCTGATAGCATTTACATCAAGTTGATGAGTGTGGAGAGAGTAGACAGGTATCTGACAGAATTATTCCGGATGACTGTAGAAGTGAGATGATGCACACTACCACTAGATTTGTTCAACTTGGCACTTGAAGCAGTACTGGATATAGCACTGAGAGATGAAATGGGAGGAATCATGTTGCATAATAGGACGGTACATAACCTTAGATTCTCGGATATTGACCTCACAGCATTGATTAAGGAGGATTTGCAGAGAATAACTGACAAGATAGAGCAGGAAAGCAGAAAATTTGAATTGAAGTCAGCACAGAGACAACAAAAATTATAGCAGTTGGAAGACAAGAAAAAGGTAAAGATCAAACTCTGAAATAAAAAATTAGAACAAGGGGAAAAATTGTTTACCTTGGCAGACTAGTATCAAAGAATGGGAATTATGAAGACTAGCTGCTACTGCATTTGGAAAACTCTGCAAGGATTTGGAAAAAAACTGAGATGAAAACAAAAATCAGCATATGAGACAACTGTCACATCAGTACTGTTGTATGGGTTGGAATGCTGGAGTATGACGAAAGCTGATGGATGAAAGTTTGAGTGAAATACCAAGAGTTTCAAGACTACAGAAAATAAAAAATGAGATAAGAAAATAGTTATGGCAAGAAATAGCACTGCTACCGATAATTAAAGAAAGACAACTGCAGTGGTTTGGACACATGTCAAGAATGGACCCAGAAAGGATACCATACATGGAGATACATACCAGAGTTAAAGGAAATAGAAATAGAGAGAGACTGACATTGGGTGCATTGCTTATATACAGTGAAGAATGACATTCAGCACAATGGTTTGAAGATGAGCAAAGCTGAGAAGCTGGTACAAGATAGAAAGTGGTGGGCAAACTTCATTCAGCCCCATTATTGCTATTGAGCTCTCTGACTGGGAATCAAAGAAAAGGATGTTTATGAAAAGTATAATATGAATCTTTGTGTCTGGGTTTTTAAAGAAAGTGAGTATAACTGTAAATTTTAACTGTAAATTTCTTGGCATATAGCGTGTCTAGCAACATCAGCAAAGTTTGTCAGGGAGTTTCATTTTCTTTTAAGACAGAAGTACTAAAATTTAGATTAATATCATAAATTATTTCAACACAGAGTTCCCCCAAGCACATTTTTTTCTGTGGGGAAGAAATCTTCATAGACAGATGTTAGTCTTATAATCTCCTCAGGCACTTTTGCTCTTGTGGATTTAAGCGTGTTAAATTTTAAGAACATAAGAATGGCCCTCCTGGGTCAGACCAAAGGTCCATCCAGCCCAGTATCCTGTCTACCCACAGTGGCCAATGCCAGGTGCCCCAGAAGGAGTGAACCTAACAGGTAATGATAAAGTGATCTCTCTCCTGCCATCTATTCCACCCTCTGACAGACAGACAGGCTAGGGACACCATTCCTTACCCATCCTGGCTAATAGCCATTAATGGACTTAATCTCCATGAATTTATCCAGTTCTCTTTTAAACCCTGTTATAGTCCTAGCCTTCACAACCTCCTCAGGCAAGGAGTTCCACAAGTTGACTGTGTGCTGTGTGAAGAAGAACTTCCTTTTATTTGTTTTAAACGTGCTGCCCATTAATTTTATTTGGTGGCCCCTAGTTCTTATATTATGGGAACAAGTAAATAACTTTTCCTTATTCACTTTCTCCACACCGCTCATAATTTTATATACCTCTATCATATTCCCCCATAGTCTCCTCTTTTCCAAGCTGAAAAGTCCTAGCCTCTTTAATCTCTCCTCTTATGGGACCCGTTCCAAACCCCTAATCATGTTAGTTGCCCTTCTCTGAACCTTTTCTAATGCCAGTATATCATTTTTGAGATGAGGAGACCACATCTGTACACAATATTCAAGATGTGGGCGTACCATGGATTTATATAAGGGCAATAAGATATTCTCGGTCTTATTCTCTATCCATTTGAAAATGATTCCTAATGTCCTGTTTGCTTTTTTGACTGCCGCTGCACACTGTATGGATGTCTTCAGAGATGACACGATGACTCCAAGATCTCTTTCCTGATTAATTGTAGCTAAATTAGCCCCCATCATATTGTATGTGTAGTTTTGTACGAAAAACTGTTATTCCCTCCCTCCAAGCAACCATTTACTCTATCATGCCAAACCCAGTATTGTAATCCCAGGTGCACATTCCTTTGCTGCTGGTTTATGCCATGTAGCACATCTAAACTGCAATTGCTGACTGTTCTCATGCTCTGTTATCTCATTGGTGTTAAATTGGTGAATCACCTTTTCTTAATACTTCCCCCTTTACCTTACGGAGGATTAAAGTTGAGTTTATTGGATAGTAATTTCTAGGATCATTATGGTTTTGAGGTTTTGATGACTTTTAATTTTTTCTTATATTGTAGTACTTCCTCAGTTCTTTGCTCCCCCTTCCCCCTCTCCCGCATTGTGCTTGTTTTGGTCAGTTCAACAGACAATTCTTTATAAATACAAGAATGCATATCCTCCACACTACAGAATTATATATGTTCAGGTTTTCCAGGCAGGGCAGGGCTTGCTTGATTACAGCCCAGGCTGTTCCAGCTGTATTCTCCAGTCTGCCCCTTAAAGTGGTAGTGCACCAAGGCATTATATGTAATGCAGTTGATGTTTAAATGTTTACCTCTCACATTTCTTTAATTTTCAGTAATACAGGAATAGAGCTCTAAAGCAGCTATGATCATTGCATTGACTTAATGACAACTAGTATTATTTGCTTTTAAAAGAACTACAATAAGTAATTTAGAATTTGTTTTTATATATGAGTAAAATATTTGCATTTAGAGTTGCTGCAGATTCCTTAAAGATTTTGACCTTTGGGGTTTTCCCAGAGTTTTGGTCAGCACTAAGAAATGGAGGAGTGGATGCTTGGACTAGTAACTTTTGAGGATTATATATCAAACTGTTTTGTTGGGGGAAAATCAAATTCTATGTAATCATTTGATTTGTATCACTGGTAATAAAGGTTCAAGTCTTGCACATGTGGTGTTATGTGATAAAAGTCATCTTGTGGAATATAGGATCTCAGGTATCAATAAAGACTGTCATCTGGCTAGTCTGTTGGCTTGATGGGCTCATGTAATTCTTTTTATAATGTTAATTTCAGCAGAACTGAGTCACTTCAATTACTTTATTATATTAATTCTCAGCACTGCTAAATCTGTTCTGAGACTCCTGTGCTGTTTTCTGTGTCAAATTACTGCCTTTACTTTCAGAATCTTAGTTTTTAGTTTGAACCTTAATACTAATATTCTCAGCTGTATTATGTTTTTGTAGGTCTCCTCTTCTGTTTGCGGTGAACAAATCTTTTATCATTCCTTCTTCTTTCAACACCCTTTATTTCAACATTAATCTTTTATGTTTAGAATCATAAAATCATAGACTATCAGGGTTAGTAGGGACCTCAGGAGGTCATCTAGTCCAACCCCCTGCTCAAAGCAGGACCATCCCCAACTAAATCATCCCAGCCGGAGCTTTGTCAAGCCTCACCTTGAAAACCTCTAAGGAACGAGATTCCACCACCTCCCTAGGTAACCCATCCCAGTGCTTCACCACCCTCCTAGTGAAAAAGTTTTTCTAACATCCAACCTAAACCTCCCCCACTGCAACTTGAGACCATTACTCCTTGCTCTGTCATCTGGTACCACTGAGAACAGTCTAGATCCATCCTCTTTGGAACCCCCCTTCAGGTAGTTGAAAGCAGCTATCAAATCCCCCCTCATTCTTCTCTTCCGCAGACTAAACAATCCCAGTTCCCTCAGCCTCTCCTCATAAGTCATGTGTTCCAGACCCCTAATCATTTTTGTTGCCCTCCAATGGACTCTTTCCAATTTTTCCACATCCTTCTTGTAGTGTGGGGCCCAAAACTGGACACAGTACTCCAGATGAGGCCTCACCAATGTCGAATAGAGGGGAACGATCATGTCCCTCGATCTGCTGGCAGTGCCCCTACTTATACAGCCCAAAATGCTGTTAGCCTTCTTGGCAACAAGAGCACACTGTTTTCTCATATCCAGCTTCTTGTCCACTGTAACCCCTAAGTCCTTTTCTGCAGAACTGCTGCCTCGCCATTTGGTCCCTAGTTTGTAACAGTTCATGGGATTCTTCCGTCCTAAGTGTAGGACTGGGCACTTGTCCTTGTTGAACCTCATCAGATTTCTTTTGTCCCAATCCTCTAATTTGTCTAGGTCCCTCTGTATCCTATCCCTACCCTCCAGCGTATCTACCTCTCCTCCCAGGTTAGTGTCATCTGCAAACTTGCTGAGGATGCAGTCCACTCCATCCTCCAGATCATTAATGAAGATATTGAACAAAACCAGCCCCAGGACCGACCCTTGGGGCACTCCGCTTGATACCTGCTACCAACTAGACATGGAGCCATTGATCACAACCTGTTTAGCCTGACGATCTAGCCAGCTTTCTATCCACCTTATAGTCCATTCATGCAGCCCATACTTCTTTAACTTGCTGTCAAGAATACTGTGGGAGACCGTCTCAAAAGCTTTGCTAAAGTTAAGGAATGCACGTAGTGTCTATATCATAGTAGTGCTATGGTAGCAACTTTCATGACTGCTAGTGTAGGCAGTTACCTAGCTTTGAAACACAGAAGCAGCTTGTATTGTCATCTTGCATTTGCCCTGTCAGGCCTTGTCTCCAGCTATAAGAAGAATCTTCTCCCTCTGTGATTTCATGGGGGAATCCCCTTTACTCTTCTACTCCAAACTGTGTTGTCTTGAGGTAGAAGGAATATACACACACGTGCACTCTGTTGTCCCCATGTCAGGACCCTGGGATCAAAACAAATAAATGACATTTTGCATTACTAGTACTCAAACACACTGTAACCCTTGCTGTGTTAGCCATGGACTGTCTTACACATAGCACCACCATTCCTGGCTGATAGTCAAGTCTATCTATATACAGTATCTGGTTATGACCAGGTTTCATGAATCATGTACATAGAACATAAGAACAGCTATACCGGCTCAGACCAATGTTCCATCTAGCCCAGTATCCTGTCTTCCTATGGTGGCCAATGCCAGGTGCTTCAAAGGGAATGAAAAGAACAGGGTAATTATTAAGTGATCTCTCCCCTGTGGTCCCAGACCCAGCATCTGGTGGTCAGAGGTTTGAGACCCAGAGGAAGGGGTTGCATCATTGATGATCTGGGTTAGTTGCCATTGATATTCCATGAATTTATCTAATTCTTTTTTGAACCAAGTTAGTTTTGGCCTTTATAACATCCCCGACAATGAGTTCCACAGGTTGACTGTGTGTTGTGTGAAGTACTTCCTCTTGTTTGTTTTAAACCTGCTGACCATTAATTTCATCGGGTAATCCCTGGTTCTTGTGTTATGTGAAGGAGTAAATAACACTTCCTTGTTCATGTTCTCCACGCCGTTCATGATGTTATAGACCTCATTCGTATTCCCCCCTTTAATCATCTCCTTTTCAAGCTAAACAGTTCATGTTTTTATCCTCATATTCAAGGTATTCCATGCCCTTAATCATTTTATTGTCCTTGTCCGTCCTTTTTCCATTTCTAACATATCTTTTTTGAGATGGGGCAACCAGAACTGCACATAGTATTCAAAGTGTAGTTATACCATAGATTTATATAGTGGCATTATGATTTTCACTGTCTTATTATCTATACCTTTCCTAATGGTACATAAGTCTGTTAACTTTTTCAACTGCTGCTGCACATTTAACAGATGTTTTCAGAGAACTATCCACAATGATGTCTGCATGTGCTGTCCAGTAGCACTGTATAGCAAGATCCATATTATAAACATGTGAACATTCGCTTTGCTAAAGTGTGCTCTGTATTTCAATGCTATTTAAATTAAAATAAAAAAGTAGTTAATTGGTACTGAAAATGGTTTCAGATTATTACATTTTCAGTAACCTTAAATCTCTCAAGTGGAATTGTAGATATACGTAATTACATACTTTACCTATTGTGTTTATTGAATTCGCGACGATGTAGTGAACTTGAAAGTTGGGACAAGATCAACAAAAGAATCTCTGGTAATAAAAGCAGTTTGATATAAAAAGACAAAGAGAAATGGTCCACTGGACATTTGTTTAAATTTTATTGGTATGGCATTAGAACAACCTGTAGTTCAATACATCTTGCTAAAACTGTGCTTGATCTTGTAGAGGCATGTGCAAGTATAAATGCTCCTAAGGAGGAAGACTTTCTATCCAGCAAATACATTGCTACTGACTGGAAAGGAGAAAAATCATGTGCTCGTGCCTTGTTACATCAATGGGTTGCCCAAGGGTTATAGATGAATCACTACCACTGGCTTACAGGACAAGGGAGCTTTGTCTGTGCTCACCAGAGGAGACTCACTCAAAATTACCAGCTGCTGGCATCACAAGCCACACTCCAGGCTCTGCAGGCAGGCCAGCAATTTGGCCATTCCAGCCGTTAGGTTCCCTTAGTGAGGGCTTGGGGCAGAACAGAGATAACATGGCTACATCTATGGAGAGAGTTCACTCCAGAGTTCTGCTTTGGCTCCCTCAACTTCTGGACACCTGCAACGCGCATACATTCGCTGTGTCTGTGGAAGCGGTGCCATTGCGTTCACTGGCTTCATCTCAGTTCAGTACTCTCCTTCGCAAACAACATTTAGACATGTCTACAGTAAAACCAAATAGAAGTTTATTGACAGAGCTTAAGATAAATATTCAGATAGAAGTAAGTGTAAGGAGTGGGAACATATGGTACAGATAAAATAAAAATATAAAATGCAATCTAGAGAATATGCTTGTTAACAAGCTCCTCTAATAAGGTATGTCTCACACAATGGTCAGTCCATATAGCACTTGTCCAGTTGAGAGAGCCCTGGTAGACTCACCTCTGTAAGGATACTTTCTTATGGCCTTCTTTCTCCTTTTATACAGTTCCAGAATTTTTGTCTCTTTTCATAAATGGGGTTTTGTTAACTTCAGTTCTCCCCAGTACTCCACCTATTCAGGGTCATCTTCTTGGCCTCTTTTGTGCTTTGTAAAGGCTCAAGCCTGCACCTTGTCTAAACTGTAAACACTTGGCTGGGCTGGATAGAAAGATGTCAGTTGTTCTTACTCTTGATTGAGTTAGCTCTGAGACCCACCCTGCCCCAGGTGACCAATTGCACCAGCAGCTTTGGAACACTATATTCTACATGTTCGGTAACTCTTACAATATTTTTTGTACATTCATCCCTCAATAATTATGACAACCAGTGATTTCTACGCTTTCAGCAGACACCACACAGAGCCCACTTCAGTGAAGATGGGCAATCATAGGGGGGAAATATACTTGTCTGAGCGCGTCTAGGTTAATTCCTGAGTATAGACTTGTAACTGTGTACACCTCCTGTCTGTTGCCAATATAGGGCACCTGAGACACTGGGCACACTTGGCATCAGCCTAGCTCTGCTGCCATTGAAGTTAGTAGCAAAACTCCCATTCATTTCAGTGGGTGAAAAATCTGGCCAAAGCTGAGAGCTTTTGAAAATCATACCCTACAATGTTAAAAAAATAAAGATTAGTGAAAGCTAATGGCCAACCAAAACTGGAATAGATAACTTGGGTGGGGTGGTTAGGGGGCTGGTGCAACTTGCAACAAAACAAAGAAAGAAAATGAGACCATCATAAACTATTTGTACCTGGCCTCCAACTGTCCTAAATTCTACTTGAATCTACTCACATATATCGTACAGCTATTTGTAAAACAGCGTGTAACATTAATGGTAAAATACAAACAAATCATAGTTATAATGGACTTCTTAAAAGCATCTTCTATTTCCTAGAGTGTTCTGAAGAGCATTTAGTCTATTTGATCACTGCTTATGGTGCTTGATCTTTAGAGGTGCTTGGGCACCTTGAATGGAGGGCCAAGGAGGGCCCCAAGGACGTGGGGGTGCACCACCATTTGCCCACTGAGGTTTTGATGGGGGGAGACTTAGAGGACTGGCCAAGCAACCCCCAGACCACCCTGGTTGTGAACCATAGCCAGAGCCAGCTAGGGGCACTGCGCCCTGACCTTAGGGAGGGTACCACACTGGAGGCGCAGGACCCTACCCTGGTGGGGAGGGAGCGCCAAGGGGCACGGCTCAGGTTTTCTCCAGACAAAGGAAAGACTCCAACACCTCAAACCAAGTGTGGCCCAAATTAAATAGCCTATTCATTTGTATCAGAGTGTAACGAGGCCTTCGCTTGCCCTCACAACAAATCAGCCAGAGACCCCTTTTGAGAGCAATCACTAGTGCTTTTTATTTTCAGTGTCATCTCCCACCACCTTCTATTTACAATCTACTCCAAACCAGCAACCTGGGGGACAGCTAGCAGGGATGCACACCCTTTCAATTCCTTCTTGCCAGCCTTATAGCCCCCGGCTAATGAGGCCCACAGGTGCTTCTCTTCTAGCACTTAGGCATGGCATACTCAGCCAGCATCAATTAATGCTTCTTAATTGGAGCTGGGCTAACAGGGGCCTGGCTCAGGACCTCCTTGCCAACACCCTGTTACACAGAGATTGTAGCAAGGAAAGAGAATTTGCATAATGGTAACCACCAGAGGGATAGTGACCAGCAAGGAGCTTTATTTTCCAGATCTCATGGCTCCTTTACTCAGCATGAACTAATGACCCTTATCTGGAGATACCCTTCTAAAGAATACATTTCAGAGGTTCACTGGACTATAAAAGGGGGGGCAAAGAACCCCAAGTTTTTCCACCTGAAACAAAGGAACCAAGCACTTCGGGCTTTGTGGGAGATTCTGACCAAGGGTGTGGTCAGCCATCTTGCTAGAAGGTAGTATGGTAAGAATCTTACTTTGAACCAACACTGTAGTTTTGTTAAGTCTTAATCCCTAGAAAGCATTTTTCACCTTCATTTGCTTGTAGCCATCTCTGACTTTGTCCCTTACATTTGAACTCACTTAAAATCATATCTTTTTTGTTTTGTTTTTCTTTTAATCTAAACCAACCCAGTGCTGTGTTTCAATTGTAGTTATTAACTCCCGTTAAGGCAACAAACTGTTTATTTAAAGGAGCATGGATCTTGTCCTATAACCTTGAGTGTACTGGACAAGCAGTGATACACTCTCTCACTAGCCTGAGTTAAACCCCAAAATGTTGCAAAGATGCAACAGATCAATACAGACAGATAGGGGAGTACAGGGAAACAATGAGACAGTACTGGTTAATGTGATAAGCATTTGAATCAACACACCAAGTGGCCTAACCATAGTCAAGTGTTTTGTAGGTATCATGGCAAAGGAGAGTTTGGGGGAGTTGTAGGAGGATACTGAGGTAACTTTGTGGACGCTTGCAGGGAGATCCTACCACGCATAAGGGGCAGCATGGGAGAAGGCATGAATGTGCTTGTTTGCAAATATAACAAATGAGAGTGAAAGAGGCTTGTATCATGGACTGGTCAGAGGCAGCCGTCAACAATTTCATCATGAATGAGAGATAAGTAGGCTGGGGATAGACCATGAAGGGCCTTGAAAGTGAAGGCAAGCATTTTATATTTGATGTGATAGAGAAAACAGACAGGTAGAGGGAATCAGACAGAGGGGTGACATGGTCAAAGTGAGGGGCTAGAAAAATAATCTTTGCAGCAGTATTCTGAATGTCTATGAACAGCGCAAAACTGCATTTGTTAAGGCCAGAGAAAAGGATGTTGCTGTAATTGAGTTGCAAGATGATAGGAGACTGGATAAGCGTTTTAGCTGTGTGGATGGATAGGAAAGACCATATCTTAGAAATGTTACGCAGAAAGAATCTGTGAGATTTAGATGTAGCCTGGATGAGAGGAGATAAAGAGGTCCGAGTAGAAGATGACCCTGAGTGACAGGTAGGATGGTGGTGTTGTCCACAGTGATTGAGAAAAGAGGCTGGAGGAGGTCTAAGGTGGAGGCAGGATAAAGGGCTCAGTTTTAGCCATGTTGAGCTTGATCTGATAGCTAGACATCCACAAGGAGATAACCGAGAGATAGAATGAGATTTTAGTTTGGACTGGTTTGGAGTACAGAGGTAGATCTGGGAGTTGTCAGCAGAAATTGTAGTTGAATTTGTGTTTGTGGATGAGAGTATGTAGAGAGAAGGTTTAGGGGAAGAGAAGGGAACAAAGGACAGAGACCCCTGCGCAGAAAATGGGAGGGAGGGATGAGGAGGAGCCTCTGAATGGCACACTGAAAGCGAGATTAGAGAGTTCGAAGGAGAACTAGGAGAGAACAGAGTCACAGACGCCAAGAGAGGACAAAAATTCAATGTTCAGTTGTATCAAAGGCAGCTGACAGGTCAAGGAGAAGGAGGATAGAGTACTGGTTCTGAGTTTTGGTAAGAGGAGATTATTGGAGAGTTTAGTGAGAGTGGCTTCAGTGGGGTGCAAGCAGCAGAAGCCAAACTGGGGAGGAGGTAGGATGGAATTGAAGGAGGGGAACACCATACTGCAATTGTAATCAGTGCATTGAGGTATCTTAGATATGAAAGGGAGATGGGGTGGTAATTGGAGAGGCAAGTGGAGTCAAGGGTGATTTTTTTTTTTGTAAGATGGGAGAGACCAAAGCATGCTGAATGGTGACGGGGAAGAGGAAGAGAGAGGGTGAGCATAGGGATAAGGGAGATCAGAAGATGGAAGAGGGTTGTTAGAGAAAGAGGAAGGATTAGATGAGGAGAGCAGATGAGAACATTTAGGAGGGGAAGGTTATACTATTCTTGGCCAATTTTCTCTTAATAACCCATTCTTAATTCCACTAAGCCTTTCTTAGGTGATGAGAGGATAATAGGAGGATTGGGTTTAGGTGAAAAGACAGCATAAAGAGAAAGAAGTTGATGCAACAATAATTATTGTTGCCTATATCTGGGGAAATGAGAGAGCAGGTAGCAGATCAGAATTTAGGGGGGGGGAAGATGTAAATCACATTTCACTAATATTAACCATATCCTGGGCTAATATGATTCTCTGAGGCTTGTGTAACCACAGGTGAGTTTGCTTACAGGTCCCCCCTCTGTTCTGATCCACAAAATGTACGAGTCGTTATAACCCCCAGCTACAGGACCTTGGCACTCTTCTCAAGCCAGAGCAGCTTAGACTTTTAGGTCTGGAGGTTCCTGGTTCAGTTTCTGTTGTGTCAGTCAAAATGTGCAGCTATTACTCCTGGGGCATTCTGCGCCAAAACATTAAAAATTCTGCACACAATATTTTAAAATTTTGCAAAATTCTGCAAATTTTATTTGTCAAAATAACACTACATAATCATGCCAGTTTCAATTATTTTGGTAATTTATTTCAAAATACCTGTCATCAACTATGTCTGTAACAATACAGACAGACACAATAATTCCCCCAGGAGTAGAGAGTTAAAGAAGCCCCTATGACAACCCAGTTCCTGTTTCTCTGCCCTTTCCCTCTTCTTCCGCCCCCCCCCCCCCCGAGCCTAGTTGGGGGACCAGATACCCACAACCCCTCCCACTCCCAGAGCCCATCCACGCCCCCCCGCAGCCAATACACCTGAACCCCCTAGCCGCGTGGCCCACCTGGCCCAGATACCTGCACCCCCTACGCTCCAGAGCCCATCCACACACCCCTTCCCCAAATACCTGTACCTTCTCCACCCCCAGAGCCCAGCTGTGCCCCCCCCACCCCAGTCCAGACACCTGCCCCCTGAGCCCAAAGATCCAGAGGGAGAAACGGCCTGATTACAGTCCCAGGCTAGTGTGGAGTTTCCTGTGTGCTGCCCTCTCCTTCCCTCAGGCCATGCTGGGAACTGCAGCTGACAGGAACCGTCCCCTCCCCCCAGCAGTGTCTTCTATGTACAAGCTGAGTTTTGCTGGGTCCAGCATCCCGTAGTGGCGGCCAGCAATGCTGCAGCCCATTTCTGTGGGGAAAAGGAAATTCTGCGCACACAATGTTAATTACTGCAAAATTCTGCATTGCACAGTGGCACAGAATTCCCCCAGGAGTAAGCCATCACACTTGCATTCAAATTTATGTAGCTCATGATTCAGTAGTTTTGTGAACAGGAATATCCCATTATTTAAATATATGTGCTTGCAGTAGAAAATGCTAGCTATTAAAGGATAGTGTCAGCTAAAACATGAAAAGTTGGTAAACAAATGTTACTAATTTATTATTAAAGATTAAAAGAATTTTCAAAATATAGTTTGTCACTGTTTATGCTCTGTGTATATGTGGCATTCTTAGCAGCTTGGACACTGAAATCCATGAAGTTAGTTCCCCTTTGTTTATGGTGAGCTTCATTTTCTTAGTCCTGTTATGTCTGAGTTTTAAACACTTTAGGGGACTTGATTTAAATACAATTGTCTTCATTAGAATTCTAAAAAAAAACAGATAGTGGAAACATTTCTATTTGTTATAGGTCAGGGGTTCTCAAACTTCATTGCAATCCGACCCCCTTCTGACAAGAAAAATTACTAAACGACCCCAGAGGTGGGGACTGAAGCCTGAGCCTTCCCAAGCCTCACGGCCCCGCATGGGGACCAAAGCCAAAACCCCACCGCCCAGGGCAGGGGGCCAAAGCAGAAGCCCCAGGCGGGGGGCCTGTAATCGGAGCCCCACCACCCAGGGCTGAAGCCCAAGGGCTTTGGCTTTGTCCCTGGGTGGCGGTTCTCATGACTTTGGCTTTGGCCCAGGCCCCAGAAAGTCTAATCTCAACCCTGGAAACACCATTAAAATGAGGTTGTGACCCACTTTGGGGTTCCCACCCACAGTTTGAGAACCGCTGTTCTAGGTTGTATAAACATCTAGTTTGGGCAAAATCTGAGTTTAGTGCCATTTTAGAGGATTAATTTTACAGATACTATTAGCAGTAAGGTTTAATATGTCTGGTAGCACCATGCCGACAAAATCAGACCCTAAAAGTTTCCACTTAACTCCCACGATGGCCTTGATTTTAATTGGCTCATAAACATTTCCCTTATTTTCTGTTTTTGATGAAACTCGGTATGTTTGGTTTCTGCTCACAAGTGACTATTTAATTTTCATGAAGATTAGTTAGGTGATCCCAATCGAAAATGCATACTTTTTCCATTAGCTTCAGCATCTAAAATTAAATTCCTATATTCTATGTGACTGCTTTTCCGTGAAGAATTATCCTTGTAAAAATCCACAGTATAGTACCAAATTGAGTGAAAATTTTTCTGTGATGCATTGCACAATAAGAAATCTCTCTAAGCCTTAGTTGCATAATTGATGATGACATCAGGGAGTTGCTCAGAATAAACTGGGCGAGGGATTATCCGTCCATTTTTTGTTTAAAACAGAGGGCCTGATTTGTTTCATTGCTTTTCTTTTCTTTTGGGGCTTTTTGTGAGAAAATAAATGGTTTATTAACTCTTCATATTCTTCCTGTATCAGTCTCCGTCCTTTCTGCATTGATATTGTTACCAAGTCCTTTTTCTGGAATAACCCTAAGAATATATTATGAATTCTTTCACTTCCCCTGATAGCCTGATATCACTACATTTTTGTTTTTCTTTTTAGCTGTGTCAATCATTGAACTTTTAAAAATAATACCTCTCATTTAGTTGTTCAGTGATAATTTCTTCATTTCTAGGATTACTCTCAAAGATCCACTTTACAACTCTGCATAGAGAGTAGTGTTACTGTAGAGCTAGCTGTACGTTGTGGGAGAAAGTGAAAGTTGTCGTAGGGCCGAGTTGTCTCATCCACTTCAGCTACATGAGGGAACCAAAACAGGAACAAATGGAGGAGGAGGAGGAGGAGGAGGATGCATTCACAGGGGAGTAATGGCTCTGTAGGTAGATTTCAGACGTTCTCTTGCATTTTGTACATGGAGACTTGAGCTGTTTGTAGGGTGGGGGAGGTCATTCTTCCTGACATTGTCTTCCCGCCTCTCAAAGCCCCATACAATGTACAGACTAATGCTGATTCTCCAGCACACTCTAAAACTGTCTGCCTCTGCATGCGGAAAGGGAACAGGGGCAGTGGATGACAGTAAGACTATATTCCAGAGTAGCAGCCATGTTAGTCTGTATTCGCAAAAAGAAAAGGAGTACTTGTGGCACCTTAGAGACTAACAAATTTATTTGAGCATAAGCTTTCGTGAGCTACAGCTCACTTTATCGGATGCATTCAGTGCACGAAAGCTTATGCTCAAATAAATTTGTTAGTCTCTAAGGTGCCACAAGTACTCCTTTTCTTTTTAGTAAGACTATAGCAGCCCAGGTCCTATGACCGATTCTGCCATAGGCATCCTGGGAACAGTACCGAGACTCTGGGCTTCTGTGTAAATGCCTCTGCCCTTTGCAGGTATAATGAGATTCTTAAGGAAATCCTGTGGATCTCAGGGAATTGGTTTAGGAGGGACAAACTCCCTGCCCATTCCTGACATTCCCTTTTATCTCCAATGAACTGAAGGAAACTCTGAGCCAAAGCTTGAGGAATTTCCTGGCCCTTATGCCTTTTCCCTCCCACTTAGCTCACAATACTAAATATGCCTTAGTTTTTCAGAACACTGCTAAGTGATTTTGTTTACTTACTCGTTGTTAATTTTAGTGGCTTCCAAGCATTAGCTGTTCTGTTCAACAATTCTTCATATTCTGTGTCTATAGTGACAGTTACTGCTGTATGCATGAACAAACAGATGTCACCTATGTATAACAGGCATAAAAAGAAAGACTTGCCTCACAAGAAACTCTTCCCTTTTCAGTTAGTTCTGAGCCACAGCCAAGAATTTCTTAAATGATGGAGATGTTTAATATACTCTGGTTGTGAGGGATTCTTCTTCACTTCTGTACTTGAAAAGCAGAATTTCTTAAATCTTATGTTTTACATAAATATCTCTAGAGAGCTATTTAATGCTTTAAGTGCTCCCTGCACTTTACTATCAAGTGACTTCCTGAAAAGCACTAAACGTATAAGACAGCAATAGGCCGGATGACCAGATGTCCTGTTTTTAAAGGGATATTTCTGTATGTAAGCCCTCCTGCAGGTGTACCAACTCTTTCTTAAAAACAGGCAAATTGTCCCGTATTTTCTGTCTCCCTCACATCGGTACTGGTGTGTCCTGCTGCTGGCCAAATCCCTGCTTGTGAGCTGCTCACCCACCAGTGATGAGTGGGGTGGTCCAGTGGCCAACAATGGGGGTGGGTATGCAAGGCTGGTGGTGAGGCAAAGAGGTAGAATGCGGGGCCAGCTGCTCCCCCTGATGGTCTGTCAGCACAGCCCCTGCTGTGTGCCGGGTCTCAGCTAGCAGGACCCCGTCCCATTTCCGGCTGGTACTGGCTGCAAGGTGCGGTGGTTGGTGAGTATGGGCAGGTGCCAGGCAGTGGCCGGTTATGTGTCATCTCTGCTGCCCACCCATCAACCCTTTACGTGCTCCCCCTCTTGCTGTCTTCTCCGTGCTTTGCCCCTTCACCCCCCTCCCAACCCTGGTGCTCCTCCATATTCCCACCCCGGTGGGGTGTGTCCCCCTCCCAGCGCTGTGTGGAGAGCCAGCCCCTAGTCAGCGTGGTCAGCTTACCACAGCCTGGCCTGCAGGCTCCTTCCTTCCCCCACTGCCTCTGGCTGGGCTGGCACCCTGGGAAAGCCCAAGACCCTCCAGCTCAGGGCTCTGGCCAGGAGGAGCCAAGTCCTTTATGTGCCAAAGCCCTGCACAGTGATGGCACAAGGAAGCGATTTCCAGCCTGTTCGCGCCCCAACCCTGCAGGCTCCACAGCAGCCCCATGGGCAGGGGCTTAGCACCTTCAACACCCCCCTCCCCACCCTGGGTCCTGCCCACAGGGAGCGCGGGGCTGCTCCATTCCCTAGGCACCCTCCCCTGCTGAGCCACTTCTCTGGCAAGGTTCGCTGAAGCCCCAGCAGTCAGGTTCCCTGGGCCCTGGTGCACAATGCATCCTTAGGGCTTAACCCCTTCCTGCCTGCGCTGTAGCCAGGGGACGGGGTGACTGGGTTATATCGCTGGTCAGGAGCAGACTGGAGGTGTTAGCTGCCTTTCGACTCTGTGCGGCCAAGAAGGGACAAGCTGCTTCCAGCCACAGAGAAGTGCGGGGTGGGAAGGGGAAGAAGAGCTCTGCAAAGACATGGGCCAGATCATCCCTCCTCTTGCCTTCTCTCCCCCTGTGGCTGGAAGCAGCTCTCATTCCTTCCCTCCCGCACAGTGCCAAAAGGCTGCTGCTGGCCACATTCTGGCATGAACCCTGTCAGAAATCTGAGGAGAAATCTGCGTGCCCGCCCACTTGTTGCCTTGGAAAGATTGGGCACCAGGTATGAGACCCGGGGAGTGTAAATCTACAGTGCATTAGTGTGCCGCTCTCTAGCTGGCCATGTGGACCCTGCTACCATACCCTAAAAGTTCCCTAGTCTACTTTGACCTACTTCCATTTCAGAGAGCCTAGAATTGGGCAACCTTGATGGTTTTTTCCCTTTGAGTAAATTGACTGTTTCATATTCCAACCTCTCTGTGCATAGTAGATCAATATTGTCTTTATTTAGACAGTACTGTAGGTAGATGACAAAGAACCACCACAGCAAAGGTTAGGAGTTGAATTGTCTCTGATGCTAGTTCCTATAAGCTGTCTTTGTATTTAACTACAAATTCTTCCTGTAAGCCACACTTTAACACCTTTAGTTGGAAATGAGTGTATCTGAAACCCAATAAGAGATATTGTACAGGCCATGTGTCCCTTGGGAAACCCTAAATAGTGGTCCCATGTAGTTTCTCCCTGTTTTGGCAGCCAAAACAGGGAGAAACTACATGGGACCACTATTTAGGGTTTCCCAACTTACAAAATTTCTGGCATGGGCATTAGCCTATAATTCAGTTTGTCAACTGGCATAGCATTAGCAACTCAGCAACATGCAGCGATAATGCTGTTCTAGGAAAACTTGCTCTGGAATTTCAATGTCCAAGGGTTTTAAGGCTTTATGGATGGCCAGGAGGGCTCTGGGTTAAGGGTACAGCTGCACTATATGATGTGCTCCCTTTGGGACTCAAAAGAAACAGGATAACTTTGTGGGAGTGAGTGCTATTTTTTTTTTTATAGCATTAACTTCAGCTGTGCTCCTGCAGTCCTCGTGGAAGAAGGAATTTGCTCAGTCACGAGCAAAGGGCCAGTGGTTCTGGGAGAAGGAAAACATAGCTCTGCGTTACAGAGGGATGACCCTCATTGGGATCTAAAGGATTTTGATGCTGTGGCCTATCATATCTTTCAATTCTGAGAGAAGCATTTGTCAGAAATTCAGTAAAATAAAAGTTGTGGAGTTTCTTGGGCCTTCTGTTCCCTTTCCAGGTGTTTCTATGGAATCTGACCCATGGATAGGGCTGTTCAATCTAAAATATGTGGCATTTTTGTGTTGGAGTTAAAACTGGATTATTACCATTGTTTGTAACGGATGTGTGTGATGCTGAATAAACGGGTAACGTGGGTTGTTAACAATTAACATGACAATTACCAAAGACATGATTCATTCTTATGTTTTAAATTAAATCCTACATTATAACATTAACATGCCTAAATCCTGTAGAGGGTGATTTCAAGAGCCACTTTGAAATTGCGTTTATCATTCCCCTTTGACAGTCTCATCTGCCACTCATCCATCTTCCCAGGGGATTTTTTCTGACATTGCAAATTGCTGAGTGGTTTGTAACAGCTGTAATTTATAAATGTTTCTTCTACTCCTCCAAATTATGGAACTTGCACATACAAATATAAAAATATTTTAAAATGCTCTAAAATATTTCTGACAGTTTAATATGTAGCATATGCAGAATACATTGGTGTGCATCAGCACTCATTGGGATCAGCAGTGTCACAGTTTCAAGTAATTACAGCTGTATTCCCTTTCCAGGGTCCCTGGAGGGCATACACTGAAGGTTTCTGGCTCCACCTCTCTTGGGTGGAGACTTATCTATCTTTCTCCGGGGTTATAAGGCTACCTGACCTCCTGCCTTGCACTGTGATGTCTCCAGCAAACCAGTCTGCTTAAAGGCCAGCACCGGTGCTGTGCTTTGCTATGCTATGAACAGTGTATTGCTAGCAGTTAAGTTACCACACAGGTCTTTCTAAACAAGCACATTTATTCTTAAGGTAAAAGCATTACAGAGAGAAAACATAATAAAAACAATAAACAGATGTAATCACACTAAACATACTAGGAGTCACCCCTCAGTGTTATGGGGCTCTACTAGTGTTTCCAACCTCTCAACAAGAGTTGAGGTGCCCCCTTGGGCAGAAGGTCCCATCCATTTACTGGATCAGGAAGATGACCCTGTGTCACTTCAAGCTCATCCTTCTGTATCAAAAGACCTTTCTTTGTCTCCTGGTCTTTGGAAAAATCCATATTGAACTAGTATTTGCAAACCACTCAAGGGTGGGGGGAAGTGGTACCTTTCTAGCATTGTAGTTTCAGTGACTTGCCTTAAATACCCTCACATGATTTTTTTGTTTTTTTTTTGTTCCTGGAGGAGTTGTGGTAACCCTCCATCTTGGCGTTGCATACAGTCCCTGGCCCAGAGAGTTACATAAACTTAATAATATATGCAGTGGTGCAAGTATGGTGGTACGGTATGCCGTACCAGTAAGATATTTATAGCTGGTACGGCATACCGGAAAGACAGAGGAGGAGCCCACTCCTAGCCCTTCCACAGAGCTGCATCTCTTCTGTTTGCAACAGCCCCACTCTGGAACTGCAGCGGGGAAAGGAGCAGAACATGGGGCTGCCAGGCAGCCCCACACCAGCAGCTCCTCCAGTGCGGCTGCTGTATTGCCCCCAGCCCTATCTTCCAGTGGGACTGCTGTACAGACCCCAGGCAGGAGGACTCGGGAAACGCAGCTGTGTGGAAGAGCGGGGACAGTACAGCGGCCGTGCTGGAGGAGCTGCTGACATGGGGCTACCCGGCAACCCCATGTTCTTCTGCTTCTTTCGCCGCTGTGGTTCCAGAGAGCCCTGTTCTCCTGGGAACCGCAGCAGGGAAAGGACAGAAGGTACCGCCCCCAGCCTGGACCCTAGCCCTTCCATGCAGCTGTGTCTCCTGAGTCCTCCTGCCTAGGGTCAGTACAGCAGAAGTCTCCGGCGCAGTGGGAGGAGGACAGAGCTCCCCCCAGGTAACGTGGGATGGACATGGATCATGGGGAGGGGATAGGGAGAGCGCCGGGACCCCAGGCTGGGAGTGGGGCGGAGAGGAGTCACATGGGGGGTCACGCTGGGAGGTCATGTGTCTCGCCCCCCTTTGTGTCCCCACTCCCATGAGTGTGGCGTACCAGCAAGAAATTAGTTCTACTTGCACCACTGAATATGTGGTCCCCAAAGATACTGCATGAGATTGCAATATCTGTCACAAACTGCATAATTCATTGGTGGTTTCAGTGCTTGTGTGTAATGTGTCCATCCCAAAGTCATGCTGAGAAATCTTTATACCACCTCATACTAGCATGCATATTTTTCTTTCTCCCTGTCTTCTGTCCTTATCCAGTGTCACCTAATACATTGATGTGATGCACCTGGTACAATGAAATGCCATCTCCACAGTGAATCTCAGACCCACTTATACTTCTTTGTATCTAGGAAAACTATCAGCTCAATTGGTGGTTCTTAGTTGGAGATATTGTGCCTCGAGATATGAACAGTAAGGTCACAGTGGGGGGTTACTACTTCTTGTGTGAAGATTCGATTTGAATGCAAACAGCAGGAGATTGGTTCATATTTTCTAGTGAAATTACCTCCAGGTTACACTGTAACAAGACTACACATTAACAAATGACAGACCTGTCTAATGTGAAGATAATGAGTCTAATTATTAAAGGCTGGTTCTGATGGTATTTGAATGAATTTAAGTCTTGTTTGCTTTCATGATATGGCTTGGGTGGCAGCTGTGTGATACTCTTGGGTTCTGTGATCAGACTGATAGCATTAGGGAGCGTAATTACCATGCTAGCTGCACTGTCATTAGCATGGGGCACATGTGGCTGAGAACAACCAGTCATTAGAAGTTTTTAAATGATAGGCTTGACCCCTTTGGTAAATGAGTCCTGGAAGTTATTTATACTCCCTTTTTCCCCAATGTACCTTTTCCTTCCCACCAACCTCTGCCTCCTCTTGCCTCACAGGGTACGTTTTTCAAGGTCTGGTTTATCTGGAAATACAAAGGAAAGGAAAATCACATCAGTGGAAGTAATCCTCTAAATACATTCTGTTTTTGATGCTTGACAAGTTGATATCTCTGATCTGTAAAGAGCAGTACATCTTTCAATTTTTCTTTTGGTGGGTGCTTGCTAGTCCAGCACATACCCTTAAAATTTGCACAGAGAAATGGTGGTCTCTTTCCACTTATTAAAGATTTAACAGAGGCCATATGGAGGTCTTATAATATGTAGTCTTCATAGTAGTTACAAAATGTACAAACACACATTGTGTATGAAATTATGACCTATAGTATAGATAAACTACAATTTTCATAAATAAAGTACAGCCTGTGGTATGTTTTTCCTTGTGTATTTTTATTCACTCACTAATTTGCATAATTGACATCTTGGGCTTCCCATTCATTGATGTGAATTACTGAAGTTTCCAGATAGTTAAGATGATTTCAAATGATCTAAGACTTTTTTTCCATTAACTGAATCCTGGTTCACATTGTTGGTGAATATCTGACCCCCCAAAATGAGCAGGCAAGATCACCAATCAAAATGCAGGATTTCTTGTCTGCTTCCCTAGATACTGTTTTTATTCCCTCCAGAATTCCCCAGTCTCACTATGCCTTACACAGATTAAACAGGTTTCAGAGTAACAGCCATGTTAGTCTGTATTCGCAAAAAGAAAAGGAGTACTTGTGGCACCTTAGAGACTAACCAATTTATTTGAGCATAAGCTTTCGTGAGCTACAGCTCACTTCATCGGATGCATACTGTGGAAAGTGTAGAAGATCTTATTATATACACACAAAGCATGAAAAAATACCTCTTCCCACCCCACTCTCCTGCTGGTAATAGCTTATCTAAAGTGATCACTCTCCTTACAATCTTGTTAAACCCTGGATTTGTGCTGGAAATGGCCCACCTTGATTATCATACACATTGTAAGGAGAGTGATCACTTTAGATAAGCTATTACCAGCAGGAGAGTGGGGTGGGAGGAGGTATTTTTTCATGCTTTGTGTGTATATAATAAGATCTTCTAAACTTTCCACAGTATGCATCCGATGAAGTGAGCTGTAGCTCACGAAAGCTTATGCTCAAATAAATTGGTTAGTCTCTAAGGTGCCACAAGTACTCCTTTTCTTTTTACAGATTAAACAGTAGTTACTACTGCTGCATCTTCATGGATAAAATTATCCTGTCCAAAATGTATTTCCTTAAACATGGCTCCAAGAACTGTGAAGGTGAAGAAAATTTGCTAAATTCTTCTGTTGCTGAGATACTGAATCCCACACAACCTTTTTATATGCAAGACAAGGTGGGTGAGGTAATATCTTGTATTGGAACTACTTCTTTTGGTGAGAAAGACAAGCTTTTGACCCACACAGATTCTGAGACCAACATGGCTACAACCACACTGCATACAATCTTTTTATTTGTCCATCTTCTTCAACTTGACTGTAGTGGTGCCTGGTGTTTATGTGGGATTAGATACCTTGTTAGGAATTAGTCTTCTTTCCTCAAGCTCCTAAGGGAAGATGAATCTCTTTGGCACAAAAGCCTTTAAGGACATAGAAAAACATTTTACTCTTAAATTTTCTAAGGTGATGGATCCTTATCAACTTTGGTCTTGTTTCTGTGGCCACAGTGAATAATGTTTCACACAATAATCTTGGATGACCCTTTTGATTACCTACTAGATAAAGTTCAAAGCCCGGGTTGGAAATCCCTCAAGGAATAGTGCTGGCTCTTTTACTACTTGAAATGCTGCAGCTACAACAGGCATTTGCTTATTAGTACATATTTTAGTCAGTTATCCACCGACTGATCATTCTCATCATATTGCTATGAAGAAATTGCTCACTCTGTGCAGAAACGAGTAGATTACTTCATCAGACACCATCTTTTCTTTATTCACTTCTGCTGAAGGACGTGATGCATCATCGCTTGCAGTTGCATAAAATAGCATTACATTCCTCTTCATCTATTAAAGTTTTAGGACTAATTTTTTTAAAGTGTTCTAATTTTAGGTGCTTCATTTTTGGGGTCCTAAAACATAGAGACATTTATGGTCTGATTTTCGGAGAGACTGAGTACTCAAACTCCAAGTGAAGCCAATGATTGAGGCACCCAAAATGAATAGAAACTATTGAAAATTTTGAATCTCCCACATGTGCCACATCTGGCACTAAATTTGTTCTCCCTGCTTCTGTAACTAATAATTGCACAATATCAGAGTATAAATTCAAACTTTGCTTCTTATTCTCAGAAACAACTCTGTGTTGCAAATCGCTCCTATAAAAATATCTTTGCTGAGAGTAATGTCACTCCTTGGATTAAGAGAAAAATAAGACCTCTCCAGACTTTAAAAAGAGTCTGAGTGTTGATTTAAGGTAGCAAGACTTTATTGTGGAATAGAGTGTCCACACACACACCTATTTCAGAATATTTTATTCTGCAATACCTATTCTGGTTAATTTCCCCATGTAGATAGCGCCTAAGAGATGAACAGGAACTCCTTCAGCATGCCATCTAAAAAGCAAAGACACCAGAGATACCAGAAACTCTCCTCCAAAACTCCCGTAAACTTCAGCTTCCATTCCTCTACATTAAATTAAAATTGAATGTTTTTTCCAATGCAATACATTTTGATTTATTTTGCCATTCTTCACACAATGTTTCAAGGAACTGAGTATATGTAATTTGCTTGTTTTAGCATATTCTCTTTGCCTTTAAAAGAGGCAATGTCCTTTACAAAAAAAAAACAAAAAAACAAAACAACCATATCACTCCAAGAAGTATACAGGTGTGGGCACTAGTATTCCAGTTGGTCTTAATTTATACAACTGAGCGTTCTTGTATGGAAATTCGAACAATTCCACTTCCCAGGATGCAAGCCCTTAATGTACCTTACAGTGGGAGGCTATTGTAAATATTTTCTCCCTTCACTTTTGATTTCATAGGAGTCGGAAGGAAGGCACATTATTTCAGAGCCTTGAATAAGAAACATGAAGTTATTGAATTGAAAGATCACCTTCCCCCAGTTTTCTGAGTAGTTGAGCAGAAAGCACAGTCCTAAAAATGGGTTTTGCTAACCGCTTCCTGATGGACACTGTGAGCAAAATTCATCCTTGGTATCATACTAGTGAAGTCCGTTACATTAATACCTGGGATGAAGTTGCCCCCCTGAGCATAATCTAGGAGCCAAATGTACTCTAGTCTGTTGAGCTGCCACTGAAGTATCTTTGGGAAATGACAAGAAAAAAGCTACTGACTGTTTTATTTTCTAGTCTGTGCCCCTTCTCGTCATTCCTGCCCATTGATTAGCACCTTGCTGTAGTCTCTGTCGTCTCTGCAGTGGCTGAACAAAGAAGGCCTTGAAGAGCAAAAAACTGAAGGTTCTAGACACCTCTGCAGTGTGATTGCATAGTGCTTCATTACGCTTGAATGAGAATGCAATGGGTGTGGTGGGGCTCAGTGAGGGAGGAGGGTAGCCTTGATTCTCTTCGGAGATGGGAAATACAGAATTAGCTTTTTCAAAACCAATACCTGAAAAATGAATATTCTTGAGTGCCTTAGGAATGGCATGTATCATTTGTATGTGTAATTTTATTTTTAGTCTGTCAATTCCTATCGGATAAAAACTCAGTGCAGCATGATGAATAGTCTTTGGTAGCACAGTATTTTTGTTAAAATTAGAAGTTACTGTGTAAACATATTTAGAAATCTAAGCAGTTTGTAATCCACTACACAGTATGAAAATGACAGACAATCCACTGGTGAGTTTAAGTTGCTGAAAATGTCTGAAGAAGCACTGATGAAATTGACCAGTCAGTGAGGAAAATGTTGATTTCCCAGTAGGCCGTAGGTACATCTGATAATGATGAATCAGCCAGTTGACAGAAGGTGTCTGTCAAGCAATTTTGCCATACAGCACACATCCCATATAGAGTAAGTACTGTGGATATATCAGTGTCTGAAGGAACATGGATCTTCGGAGTACCTTTAGTATATTTAATAAAATGCTGGTAATTTTGTAGTTTTAACAAACCTTACTTAAAAATGTACATAGAAGTGTTTGTTTACAAAGTACAAAACTAAAAGTATAGCATAAAGGTCACAGACTTTTTTGTTTTCGTTTTGCATTAGGTACCTTGGCATGTTATTCCTGTATTTGATTAGTTGTTGTCCTAGCCTGAATTTCTTCACAATAGAATAGCTGCTTCTTTGATGTTAACTTTAATTTTAAAAACCCTCTGCTAATAGACATGAACAGTCAAAAACAGACTTCAGTGTCTTAAAAACAAGTATATGTGATAGGTGTATGATGAAAGCATGATGCTCCACTCTGGTTTATAGTGTGAGGCCAAAGTACAAAGATCCAAAAGTTTTCTGGTGTCATATAAGCACTTTTAAGCACATATTCTAGGGTAATATTGTTATATAAGGTATCGGTGTTTTGGCTAGTGAGTATTGACCAATATGAGAATGCTCTCAGAATCATCCTCATCTATCTTTTCCCTCCGTCGAAGCTCACCCACTTTTTGGAGGGCTCCGGCTTCCTTGATTCTGGCAGGAGGTCCAGCTATTACAGCAGCTTTGTGCAGTGTCTTCACTGGGGAAATTCTCCCCCCAGACAGCTTATGCCTTTTCATGTATAAGGATCAGGCTTGGACGAGAATCCCTCCCAAAACACCTAATGAAAGAATAATGTATTATATTCATGTCATTTTCATTGGGTTCCCTTATAAGTATGACAAAGATTTTTGTCACGGAGGTCATGGAAGTTACGGAATCCATGATTTCCAGAGACCTATGTGACATATTTGCTTCAGCCCCAGGCAGGGGGGCTGGAGCTGTTAGCTGGCAGCTCCCAACCACCATGGGCAGCAGGAGGTACCCACAGCTCCCAACCAGGGTGGGGCCCCCACACAGCTCCAAGCCATGGGAAGTGGGGGTACCCTGCAGCTCCCAGCCAGCACGGGCGGTGGGGGGACCCCACAGCCCCAAGCCATTGCCACGGGCAGCAGTGACCCCCCGCCAGCTCCAAGCCATGGGCAATGGGGGAGGGGACCCCACAGCTCCCAGTCTTGTGGGGGGGGAATCCCTGCAGCTCCCAGCCACCACAGGCAGACCCCACATCTCCAAGCTGCTGCTGGCGACAGGAGGGACCCCACACTCTCAGCCTCCCTGGGTGAGGGGAAACCCTAGAGCCCCAGCAGCGGTGGGTGCTGGACTCTCCTCCTCCTTCCCCATTTTGTCATGGTTATTTTTAATAAAAGTCAGGGCCAGGTCATGGGCTTCCATCAGTTTTTGGTTACTGCCTATGACCTCTCCCTGACTTTTACTAAAAATAACCATGACAAAATGTTAGCCTTACTTACAAGTTATACCATTAATACAGATCTTTGAAAGTGAATTGAATGGCCAGTATGTAGGCTTAAATAACCTCCACCATCTACAAAAAAAAATACAGGCCTGTATCTGGCCCTTATTGAATATGGGCTTAACTCATGCTGGCAGAGCAAACACGAAGACAGCTCCACCAGCTACTGCAGCATTGAACAGGAAGGGGAAAGCTGGAGTACAGCTGGGCTCAGAGCTGAATGTGGCCCAAAGTTTGTAAAATGTGAAAAGTGCACATGAAGACACTTTCTAACAAGTATATCGGTGAATGCAGACTCTTGTGAAAGATCATGCAGATTACTTCAAAAACCTGTAAATTATCCTGTAGGTATGATACATTTGCAAATTGCTAACACTAAGTGGCATATGTTTAGTCTTGTCTCCAGGCGATTTAGAAAGACTGGGCTTGCTAAGTTTAATTTTGTATTTTGTTTGAGTTGATGTCTATTCTCCAGCATTCTGCTTTGGTAAGACTGTTTGTTTGCCTACTGGCTGAAATGCCAAAGGTAGCATTTAAAAAAAAAAAAGATGGTCAAACTTATGCGATATACGCAAGCTGTGTTGGTCCCAGGATATTGGAGAAAGAAGTTGGGTGAGGTAAAATCTTTTATTGGATTAACTTCTGTTGGTGAGAGAGACAAGCTTTTGAGCTTACACAGAGCGCTTCTAGAGCAAGTTAGTCCAATAAAAGATATTACCTTATCTACCTTGTGGAACATATATGAGGCACAAATGTGCTATTAAGCATTTATGCCCTTGCACCACTGAAAATATAGCTACTAGGGCCTAAATTTAATTTATTATTCTCACACATTACATTTGGGAGCACTTATGAGGGGTAGAATACTTAATATACTTTTGTGATATATTAAAAGTCTACTAAGTCCATAAAGGAAAACTTTTGGTAGCACACTTTGCACTGCCCTGATTGTAACAATTAAGCTCTTGAAAGAACAGTATTGATTATCTGCCAAGGGGAAGTAACTTTTATTACAATATTTCATTGATAATTTAAAGTTTGCTTTTTGGTTTTATTTGCTTCTTTCATTTCCATTTTTGAATATTTTTCCCTAGTTCAACCCCTTTTCATTGACAGCCTTGCTGTGTGGAAACAGTGACTCTGAAAGCATATGGTAAACAGGCTGATTGTTGTACCTTGAATAAGAGTGGATTCCCACAGAGTAGGAGGTGTGACTGCAATGATTTAAACACTGAGGAAGATATTTTATGTAAAAAGTGAAAAATGGCTCCAAATAATTAGTAGTTGTTAGTTTATGTCTGTCACTAAATGCTGTCACTCATTTAAATTGTAAGGACTTCGGGGCATGGGCCATTTCTTATTCCATGTTTGCATAGTGCCTAGCACAGTGGGTCCCCTTTCTCAATTGGCCTGGATGCACTATTGTAATAGATAGGATTAATAATTAGTATAGGACAGTGGTTCCCAAACTTGTTCCGCCGCTTGTGCAGGGAAAGCCCCTGGCGGGCCGGGCCGGTTTGTTTACTTGCCGCGTCTGCAGGTTCGGCCGATCGCGGCTCCCAGTGGCCGTGGTTCGCTGCTCCAGGCCAATGGGAGCTGCTGGAAGTGGCGCGGGCCAAGGGATGTACTGGGTGGGTGTGTGTGTGTATGTGTGTATGTCTGCTTTATCTGAATGAAACTAAAACCTTTGAACCTTTTGAGGTTCACTCAATACTACAAAATATCCTTCCTGTTCTTTGGTCAGTGTCTATAAAAGCTATAAAAACAGCTATTAAAATGACTTGAAACCCCTTCGTTTGTCGCCTCCCTTGTGGGAACACCCTCCTGCTTCCCCCAATAAAAAAAAGCAGAGGATAATACTGAAAGGTCATTGTAACAGAATTTACCCCTGTATTCACACCCTACACACAATTGTAGGAATCTTTGTACAAAGTATGCCTTGTGAAGTATCATTTGAAAACTCATAATTTGCTGGTCATTATTGTCCTGTTAAAATATGTGTGGCAACATTGTATGTGAAGTTATAAGATTCCATTGTATGGTGTTATTAATACATGTTCCAAACTGAGGTTGGGAAACAAGTCTGTCTTAAACAAAGGAATGTGTGCTCTGCTTAATTTGCATTTAAGTAGTAAACAGTCATCAGACAGGAAGGAAAACAAAGGGAGCTTAAACAGGTGGAAAATAAAGCAATAGGGAACATCCTTCTACATAGACTTTTTGTCTCTTGGTGCACATCTGGAAACGTTTCTTGAGGGGAACTGAAACTATGAAATGGGATGGGACATAAACCCTAAGAGACACCCCGGCCATCCATCACATTCACTGTATCTGAAGCAACAAAGGAAGACTTTGTTGGTTTAAAATGGTTCCTATTTCCATAGTCCCATCAGCTGACATCATCTTTAAACAGTAATCCATTCACCCAAGGAATTAGAACTCCCATGGCTAGCACCTACAAAATGAATCCTTGATTTTGCTGGCTGGATGGTTTATGAAAGATATGGGGTTTTTGCTTCCCTTGCTAAGTTTGCTAGGGTTTAAAAGCTTACACTTTAATCCATATTTTTGCTGAACAACATTGTCTTTTTGACACATCAGTTTCCCATATCTCTGTTTTCAATATATAAAATTAAGAGACTCTGTTAATTTAAATCTGTAGGTTAGGTGCATATGTGACAAAATATAGTTATAATGCTTATGGAAAACTGAGTCATAATGCTCCTTGTACCGAAAATGAATAAAAGCATGAATGCAGCTTTAGCCAATAATCTTTGAAAATGAAAAGCCTGGAGTGTGATCCTGTTGAGTGTGATCCTATTATAATAGTAATAGACAGAATACTACATCATAGCTAATTCAATACTAAGAAATAAACTGTTTTAAGGAATTAAAATAGTCCTGTGGAAAATGGACTGGTTTATTACAGCATACATAGACACAAAAGACATACATAGTGTGTTCTTTCTTGTATTTTAACAAAAACTATTGGTAACGTGTGGAAGTAATTGTTATTATGGTGTGGGACATGATTAAAACATGATAGTCCCTTAAAACAACTGATCTTGGTGTTAATGGGACCAAGTTTCCAAACAATGCTATTGCCTGCATTAGTCCAAGTTAACTAACTGCTGCTTCTTAACCTACCACCTCACCCACCCTACAAGCCCTCTAGCTCTCTTTTCTCCCACAAGACTTAAGGTGTCTCAGGATTCATACTAGATTCCAATTAAAGCTCTAGCTCGACTGTTGGGCTGGCCCATAGCATCCTTGTAGGAGGAAAGTACCAAAGAAACCCACCACATTTAGCATTTAATTAAAGGGAAACTACACAAAAGTAAGGAATCTGGTTCACAAGAAGGAAATCCCTGCAAACTGCATAGAAACTATTTAAAAACTCTGTAATAGAGGCTCAAACTAAATGTATACCCCAAATCCAAATGGGGAAAAAAAATGCCACCGTGGCTAAACACCAGAGAAAAGAGGTGATTAAAGACAAAAGGAATTGGAAGTCAAATTCTACTGAGGAAAATAGAAAGGAGCAAAAACTATGGCAAGTCAAGTGTAAAAGTATAATTAGGCGGGTTCAAAAAAGAATGTAAAAAGCAACTTGCAAAAGACACAAAAACTAACAGCAATTTTTTAGAGTACATCAGAAGTAGGAAGTCTCCCAAATGATCAGTGGGTGCTACTGGAGGATCATGGTGTTAAACGGGCACCCAAGGTCATTGCAGAGACGCTAAACAAATTATTTCCATTGGCCTTCACTTGAGAGGATGTGAAGGAGATTTCCACACCTGAGACATTGTTTTTAGGTGGCAGATCTGAGGAAATATCCTAGATTGAAATGTCAATAGAGGAGGGTTAGAACAAATTGATAAATTAAACAGTAGAGACAAAGTGGTGCGACAGATTTCTGTTACCAACCTGCCTGAGGCATCCGGTGATCAGGCTGAGGCCACAGGATCTTTAAGGGAGGAGATGACGTAACACACCAAGTGTCTAAATTTTAAAGCTTTATTGATAAAATAATAACAGCGGAGAGTGATGGGTGCTTCCCACGTCACTCAGAGGAAGGAAGAAAGCGTTAGTGCCCCGAGCCCTAACCCACTTTCGTACTCTCACACTCACTACCTGAGGCTGGCCAGGTCTGGATGTAATGTAAGAAGAAGAGGGAGAAGGGTGGACGGGAGTTCTATCCTGTGCGCACAGGTCCTCCAGGGTCCGCTGTGATCTCCGAATTACTCCAGCTCTCAGGAGGGTCTTAAGTCCTGGGTTTCTTTGGGGGTGTTCCATTCCACAACCTCTGTTCCTGGTGCTAATTGTGCCAGTCCAAACCAGCTTTCTGTGGTCATCTTTGCTTTCCCAAAACTCAATGGTTCCAGGGACGCAAAGCTCTGCTCCCGCCTCGTCGTCTTGCCTGTGTTTTCCATCTCTGCAGCCCTGGTTTTTTCATGACTGGCTGTGGCTGAGGTGAGAGAGAAACTTCTCGTCTAGCGCTGTGACCTTGGCCTGGGGCCAGCCTCTTATCATCGGACTGAGCTTGCTAGCTGCAGTGTTGAGTTAACCCGTTCTCTGCTCTCTTTCTCCTTCCCCCTTTGGCCTCTTGCAGCCTGCAAAAGAATCTTCCGCTACCCACTCACACCTTTGACCCTCCCCAAAATGCTTTGCGATGCTTGCAACAGCATTAGCAACATGCAGTGCTGATCTGCCTTCCCCAGGGGAACCCCTGAGGTTGTGACAGTGGGTGAGTTAATATCTTTTGTTGGACCAACTTCTGTTAGTGAGAGAGACAAGCTTTTGAGCCACAAAGAGCTCTTCTTCAGGTCTGGGAAAGGTACTCTGAGTGTCACAGCTAAATGCTGGAAGAGATTGTTTAGGGTAAGTAGTTAGCACATATTGTAAGGGACGATTCAAGGCAGAGTGGATGAGTCATTACACCAACTAAAAACTATTTCTCCATGCTAATTTTCCCCCTACAGTTACTCACACATTCTTGTCAACTGTTTGAAATGGGCCATCCTGATTATCACTATAAAAGTTTTCTTTTCCCTCCTGCTGATTGTAGCCCACCTTAAATTGATTAGTCTCGTTAAGAGTTGGTATGGCAACCCCCATTTTTTCATTGTGTGTGTGTGTGTGTGAGAGAGAGTGTGTGGGTGTTGGGGGAGAGTGAGTGTGTGGGTATTCTGTCCCTTTAAGTTCAGACAGAAGCAGGAAGCAACCAGTCCTGAGGCAGGAGGAGGGGGACACCCCCGTCCCCGACGACAGCCCTCGCTTCCCTCCCTGGTTTTGCACAGCATAACAGTCCCACCCCACTCCCCCACAGCAGCAGACTGCCTGCCGCTCTGTTCCTAGTGCCTGAGAGAGCAGGATTCCATGTTAATGATTTGCTCTTTGCTGCCAGAGCAGGGTGGCATGCTCAGCTGTCAGGACTTCCCGGAGCTTTGAAAGGAGAGGGGAGCCTGCCTGTGTAGCTTGCAGAGCAGCAGAATTCAAAACAGTGAGCAGAGTGGTCACAGCAGGCATTGTGGGATACTGGGGGAGGCCAGTTATGGCAACACAATGAACGGCAGTATGTACATTGATGCTTTGTTGCTTTAACTTTGCCACAAAAAGCTTTATGCCTCTCGTCGAGGAGGTTGGGGTTTTTTTTGTTGGCAAAACAGGAGAGTTTTGCCGACAAAAGTAGCATGGTAGTGTGTACACCTCCATTGGCTTGTTTTTTTTAAAGTGTAGTGCAGGTTTCCTTTGAGGATGAGAACTCATAGGTGAGATATAGCTTTGTGAAATGTATTTACCCACAGCTGACAGGGTGTTTTTGGCTTTTATCATTTTCTTATGTTTTCATTTGAGGGTATAGTGATTGTCTGGTTTCACTCACAAAACCTGCAGGCATATCTCCACTGCTACAATGATTAACACCCCCCACAATACACCTTTCAAGAGGCATGCATAGGATTCATGGATATCACAACATGTGGCATACCTAAGCCCCTACGTTTTCAGTTTAAACCGATTTTTTACCAAAAATATCCCAGGTTTTACAAAACATATCATTGTTTTTTTTTCCAATTTTTACCCTACTTTTTGTGTTCAAATATATAAAATAACTTGTTTTATTAGGAAAATACAATACATTGCATGATATCTATGTATTATCATAATACATATGTCTGTGTGTACCTACAAACCTGCCTGTTGAAGTAAGGCTATGTATTAGTCTAATAGATACACACAATAAACAAACAGGCACGCATGTAAGCTCTGACGTGTGTGCGCACCTGAATGTACTGATGAATCTCATGCCCATCACATATACATTTCAAGCTGTTACCAGGTAATGGATAAATATTTGACACACTAAAATGGGAAGAAAATGAAAATCTGCATCACAATATGTTTCAGAACACAAGGAAGTCATTGAAAGTTTTTAAAAAAACAAACAGGAGAAAAGAATGAAATTGAGAGTATGCACTGCAAATGGTGTGGCATCGAAGTTGACACTCAGGCTGTCCGGATTAAAGAACATTTGGAAAGAAACAAGAAAACACTGGAATCAGCATTCATCCAGGGACTGCAGAAAGAGCAAGATCAACACACTGTAGTAAGTGAATTTGTACATATCCCTCTACTTTTCCGGGCAGCCACTGGACCTTGCCGATGGTCCTTTGGGGGACTTTGTGTGAAATTTCTGTCCAGCTACAAAATCCTTACCAAATTCAGTCAATCTAACCAAGAAATATTTGGAGGAGAAATGATGTTGCTCTGATCAACAAAATTAAAGAGATGTTGTCTGAAATATAGTTCTTCAATTTTTGATGAATTGCCAGATGTTCTTGAAAGCCCCATGTTGGTGATTTTGTTCTCTTTGTTGTTGTTGTGAAGAAGCCTGAACTCATTTTGGCAGTTTTGGAGTTTGTAAAGTCAGCAAACAGTCAAACAATTGCAACTTGTGTCAGTAAAACTTTAAATGAATATGCACTTACCTGGAAGGATGTGGCAACAGTGAATTCCTACTTGGCTTCTTATGGCGCAAAGTTCACACAAGATGTAAAGCTGAATGAAAAACCTGAATTGCTTAGTTTGTCTTGCCCAGCTCACCTGCTGCACATTGCTGTCTCTTTGCAACAGATGTTCCCCAAATGGCTGACTTTTAAAAAAGTTTCTAATAGATACTCGTGCAGTTTCAAGCATTCAAGTAAACCAAAAAACCTCTTCTGTGATGTTTGTGAAGACATCCTGTTTGAATGCAGCATTCCAGTTCCAGTTGTACCAACAAGATGGTTTAGTCTGGATTTGGCTGCACAGAGTGTTTGGAAGGCCTAATGGGGAATGGGGCATCTTAATCCAACTTTTAGATCACAAAGAGTTCAACAGTGGAAAAGCTAAATTCTCAAGTGGCTATGAAAGAAATTAGGCAAAGTCTTCGTACAAAACTCGAATTCCTGATTGAAACACTTCAGCCACTACATGAAGCACAGAAGAAACTGGAATCTAATTCTTTAACAGATGGCACATTTTTCTAATACAGGGGTATATGGCATTCTGGTTAGCAATATCTCTGCAGAACTTTCTTGCAAAAGCACATCTGGGGAGATTCCAGAAAATAAATATCTTTTCATGTCCATGTTGCCACTCACTGAGCAGGACAACCTCTCAAAACCTTTCAAAAGTTTTTATGAAGAGCTGTTAAAGAAGTGGGAAACTACTGTCACTCACAATAGTCCCCTGAAGCTTTTCACAGCAAATCATAATTCTGGAAAGTCATTGTGCTGTTTGGCCTTCATCACAAAATTGTGGCCTCAGCTGATAAATTTAAAGAGTATGCTCATATAATCTCCTCCTTTGTGGCTTCTAATGAAGAAAGTGCAAAACTGGAAAGTGAATTCTGCTCCCAAAGGGCAATGCCTTCCCCAGACAACCACTCCATCACTCCTCTTGAATTCTGGAAAATCCACCGCATCGACTTTCCAATTTTGAACTGTGCTGCCTCTCGCATTCTCAGTGTCCCATCTGGCTTAGCTGATATAGAGAGAGTATTGTCAAAATTCAGTTACTTCCAAGGTTGTAGAAGAATGGGCCTTGGAAAAGACTTCTTAAAAAGATTGCGAGTCTGTGCTACACAGGACTTTTGGAAATTACACTGAACGACTTCATGTAAGACAGTGAGTATTTATAAATATTTTAAAATATTGGGCCCAATTAGTAAATGTGTAAATATTTATAGGCTAATAGTTCTAAGTCTACAACAGTAAACTGTTTGTTTAAAGTTTTATTTGGGGATTAGATATGTATTGTTTTCTTAAACTCAGAGGTGGCACTGTGTTTTGAGTTCTGTTTTAGTTCTGCAACAAACCACATTGAATTCCGTTAATCAAAGCATTAATCTACTGAATACCTTTTCCCCCGTCCTTCCATCCACCAAAATAAACCCCAATATTTACCCAGAAAAAATATTAATAGTGTTTTGCACCAATTTTCAGCTGTTTTTGTCATTGTAGCCGTAGACACAGATAAATTCCTGGGGAAAACTAAATAAAAACCAAAAATGAATGGCCCTAGGTATACCTCATTCAGTGCACTAACTGCCCCAATAACAACTGTCGGCAGCAATAAGGGCCCGGTTCAATATCTAGGGGTTCTTTTTCTACAATACAACACAGAACCAGCTCAAGCCCTCAGCCTGTAACCTGGGACAATTACACACCATCCTCTGGGCACTGCTAAGAGGTAATACTTCCCCTCTCGCAAGCACAGAGTCAGAGTTTAGAAAAGAAACTTTTAATAAAAGGAGGGAAGTAATCAGCATTAATTTAGGAAAATGCCACAAGCAGGACTCACAAACATAAAACCATGAGCAAAAGACCCACCGCAGAGTAAATTGGGCAGTGTCCTTTTGCCTCAGATTCTTAAATCCAGCAACCAAAAGTTCCTTTAATGTGCCCCTTCTTTCTCCCTCCACTGCACTGCATTCAGAATTGTTGTCCTTGGTCAGTGGAGACCCAGAGTTCAGAGGTGCATCTGCATGAACTCACCTCCCATTCAGGCTGGGGGGACACCTTGCTAACTCTGTTGTCCAGGCACTTGCTCTGGCATCAGGTGGCTGTTCCGTACCCTCTGGGATGTCTTGAGGTCACACCACTTAACACAGATCTCAGTGATTTCAGCTCAGTTAGTGGGGGAGCCTCAGTGTACAGACAGGGCAGTCTCTTGCATCAGAGACACTGTCCCAAAGTAGGCTTAATGCTTAGGCTTTGTTATAAGTGATTTCAGCTCTATGGGTGTGCAAGAAGACTCTCAACTGAGTCTTAATTAGCTTTGTCATTTCATATTGGAGAGAGAAAGGGTCAAATGGCATAATCCTTAGGCAGGGCCCACACCACCAAGTACCCGTCCCCACCCTCTCTCAGCTCCACTGGGCTTTGGCACCCATGTCCCCAGCCTATTGAGTGCAGTTTAGTTCAGGATGAGTCCCTCAAGCAGGGTATGCTAAGCACAGTTCTGCTGCCCTTGATTCACACAACAAGGGTAACAACACTTTAGTATGCCTGCCCACTAACAAAGTGACTTGTGATCCAACACCAGGTAAATGATCATTTGGGCAAACCAGTCCCATTATGCTGAGCACCTAGGCAGGGTGGGTGTCCCCACGCAAACAAGGTCAGCTCCTGAAGTCCTCGTCCCCCACTCATCACTCGATGTCAGGGGAGAGCTCAGCTTACATATAAATGTTATATGCATCTTTGGGAGCTATGATTTGTATTCTAGCTCCATGGGGGAGGGTTCCCAAGCAGGTAATTACTGCAAATCCTGGGATAGGAAAACAACTTCAAACAAACACGAGCACCTGTGGTGAATTACATATACTGGCTCAGATGGGCTCAAGAGGCCTGGACAAAGAAAGAACTTGTGGTAAAAAATAGGTCAACATAAACTACTTGGGACCCTCATTTGGATCTAGAAAGTGAAATGAAATTCAAAGCAAGAGGGCAAAACACTGCTGGAAGGGTTTGAAGGAGTGGAACCTGCCTGAGTCTCCCTGTGGAAGATTGGTGACACTAGTAAGCTTAGCATGCATTGTAGATTGTTTAGTGTTTTGTGACATGTTTTCTCTGTAATGCTTTTTGCCCTAAAGTAAAAGCTTTGTGAAAGCTGGCTGATCATTGGTAACCCTGTCAACGTTCCTGAGAGAGAGCAGGAACAGCAAATGCTGGACTAACGTCAGACCAGCTGAGATAATCACAGTGAATTGGAGGGAGATTGCAAGCCTAAATCCCCAGTCTACAGGGAGAGGTCTGTGAGTCCCCATCTGTAGAGAGGTGATGGCTGCAGATCATGGCGAGGGCGGAGGTGCTGTTCACCCTGGAACTGTGGCAATACTAAGTGAATGTGAAAGGCATTGCCCTACAGATGGTGTGAGAGAGAGGTTTGCAAAGGTGTGTATTAGTGTCCAAAGTGGGAGCTTAGGGGACATCTTCACCTCTGCTCTGCCCTTTTATGTCACGTAAAAGGACTAGGGTGATGTAAAGGGGCTATAAAAGCTCTGTTATCAGCAGGAGAGGATTCTCCCAGCACAAGCACTGCAGAAGACAGCCATAAGGCTGCCTGCTGAGAACCCCTTCACAAGCCACAGCAGAGGATGGTGCTGGAGGAGGGCAGGTTGCGGGTGGGCCCTGAGCATGCTGCAGAGATTCCAGGCCATGATGAGACTCTTCTGGTATCCCAGGGAGAGTGCTATAAGTAACCTAGAGGGCCTTGCGGGGATCTCTGAAGTATGCTGGGAGCAGCTCAGATTTGGGAGGACACAAACATGACTTAAAGCCACTGCAGTATCCCCGCCCTTTGTGCTGTGAGTTCTGTGCTCCTTGTCTTTGAGGCACAGCCCAGAATCTTGTCTCTATAGTTTAAATCTCAAAAGAAAAGGGTAAAATTTCTTCAGTAATGCTGTTGTTTAACAAGATAATTTTGTTCACTAGTAAGTGGTGCTTAGCAAAAATTAGAACAAGTTCTCCTCCTATGTTCAGTGATCAGTTAGGTCCTGTCCATGAATCTGTAATGACAGACAGATTTGATTATTTCTTCCCTGTCACTATGTACACCCATTGGTGTTTTAGCTATTTAAATAGCCAATTATATTTAATTTGGGTTGGGTGTATTTAATTGCAGTCTTGCTAATCAGTTCTTTATTTACATTCAGACATTAATCAGGCATCTCAGTATAAATCTTAGGTTATTTTTAATGCATAAAATTAGTTGTACTGATTTACAGACAAACTTTTGATTAAAAAAAACCCCACTCCTGCCATCTTTGTGCCATGCAAAACCTTTGTTCTCTTGAATGACTCAGATATTTGTTTTCACATTCTGAAAACTATGCAGGCTAAAAGAGGGGAAACCTACCATATTTCCTACCTAATGAAGTACACAGTGTGCGCCTAGGTAGATCCAAATGCCTCACTGTATTCCCAAAGCTCAGATTCTAGCAGTGTCGTGAAATATCCACCTCTTCCCCCCCCCCCCATGTGTCCCTGCTCCCCCTCTCTCATCCAGTCCCTGGCTCAATGCTGTCACCCCACGGGTTCTTATGCCCCCACCACAGTCTGTCCCCCATCAGTCCTTCTGAACCCCAGTTTATGTGACATCCCCCCCGCCAAGCAGCCCCATGTGCCTCACTCTTTCCCCCCTATATCCCATGCCTCCTTGCCTCACCCTGCTGATGGGGTGCTGTGAGGACCACAGACTCTGCCCCTCCCTTCTTTCTGCAGCTGGCTGCCTTCTCTTCTGATGCTACAGCATGCCCTGGTGGGCAAAAGGTAGAGTTGCAGTGCCTCTCCAGCAGAATACATTTTGTGTGTGTGTGTGTGTGTGTGCGCACGCGCGCTGGGGGGATAATCTGTGTGGCACAGGCATTCTGAATGTGCACAGTGATGCAGAATTCCCCCAGGAGTTATAAATATATATATGAATGCGATGGGGTGCAGAGGGGGGAACACTGCCCCAAATAAACTTAAGTTTTGAGCTTTGCTAGTCAGGCAGCCAGTTGAGGGCTATGTACACTCAGAAAAACTTTGGATTCCCTTTGAGTATTAATATTTTAATTATCAGATCCTAATTATGATTCTTAACACTGATAGTGGGGCTGATTCTAATCCTATATTGATACAAATCAGGGGGGAAATCTATTAAAGTTAATGGAGTTACTGAAGTGAAAAAACAGATTTTTGAAAGGGCTGCCTCTTTTTTACAAGTACAAAATTCTGAGTACTTCACCTCTAACTACTTACAGTTGCAAGTCAGGTATTTAGATGTACAAGTACTTCGATATGCATCTGCAGTTCTTTGCAGAGCAAAAACGTATATGCAGAGTTTGCATGTATAGATTCCATCTTTTATCCTGGTCCTTCTGAAAATTTACTTTTAAATGGGATCACAGTCAAAACTATACTATTCTGCCAAACAAGGAAGGGAAAAATCCTACCAAAACCTACATTCTCTGTGTCCTTACATTGAAGGGAAAATGCCTCCCCCTGCCCCATAAACAAAAAAACTTAGAAAAATTCATGTAAAAACCTGCAAATCACCAGTGTGAACATTACAGTGACACATGAAACCAGTGATGGTCATAACCCCAAATGATGATTGTTGGAGACTGGTTAGGGAAAACATTGTGAAGTTCAGATACTTATCTATATCTTTGGAGGCCCCTCACTAGGCCCTGTAATGTCTAACACATAACCAGCCCTTCCTCCAGTAGGACTGGGCACCCACCCAGCTAGCTATTGCTTGCCCCTCTTCGGCTGGAAGTGCAGTGACTAGCTGACTAACATCATCTCCTATCATTAGAAATAGATAATTGGTCTCCTCCTCCAGCAGTGGCTTTGAATGGCTTTGTCTCTTCCAATCCCCTGTTTAAGGCTTCTCTTTGCAATTCCTTCAGGTTGTTCCCCAAACCATTCTTCTTTCCTTCTGGAACCTATAGTGCGCTCCTTGTGTCTCACAGTTTCTTTTTACTGGTGTCTCCATATCTCCTTTCCCTCACTTGGTTGGCAGCTGAAGCTGTTGTTGCTAGTGAGAGCTGCTGTTTGCAATATCCTCCCTATTGATTTCTGTACCTGTCTTTCTGCCTGCTACCCCTCACCTCCATCCTCATTTTGCTGCACAGACATAACCAGCTACCTGTGGAGAACAGTGAAGAGTAGCAGGACAGGAGGAAGAGGAGAGTCACCTTCTGGGGCTCCGTAGTGGCTGCAAAAACAGTATTTTGTGGCTGGGAGATAAATTTTGTACCCTAGCTGCTTGGCCCATGCAGGTGGCTTTCGGTGATCTTGGAAACAGGCAGAAAATTAGGACTCTGCTGGCTAAATCAAGACTACTGCATAGCTATAGCATTCAGCGTGATGCATCTTCCTGTTTTTGTGTATTCCTGTATGATTTCTAATTACTTGTCACTCTTTCTTCTACTGCCTCATTAATGGTTTCTTCTGTGTTTTATTCATTCAGTTCTAAGTAGTGAGAGATTTATCATTAATATTCATAGTACTATTGCAATATATATTTAAATGATAAAAATCTTTAAAAAAACAGAAAATGAGTACTTACTGACTTATCCAGCAGTAGTTCTTCTAAAAATTCATTTTTGCACTGTTTGAAATATATAAAGCTGAGTTTTAGTTGGTAGTTTTGGTTTTTTAATTCCACCTGTAGTACATTTTATTAGTAACTGTCTTTGCATTCGTTAAGCTATTTTCTAAGTCCTCTGGCACCCCTTATAGAATTATAGCTCTCATAGCCCTTGGCCAGTAAAAACTGGAAACAATAAAGCAAGTGCTAGTTGAATGGGACCTTACATGATCTATGGCATCTCTTTCTGACCTACCTTTGTCCTTCCTAGTTGATCATACTAAAAGCTGGTAAGCATCTGCCATTTTCCTATGTGTGCCACAAGGTTCATTAGATTTGAGGCCAGTGTCTATTGCACACTTCAATAAACTTTCTGGGGGGAGTGGAAAATCTTTGCAAAACCAGAATGATGCTTAGCTGAATAGTTTTGCCAAAGCCTAGCAGACATAATGCACATCTAATTAGAAAAAAAAAACCCTCAAACTGTTTAGTAAGAATCTAAATTAAGATTCCTAGTTTTTCCTCATTCCTATACTAACCTATTATGATCAAGTTCTATTCCCCAGATGTATATATACTACATTTATCTGATTGCACTGATCAGATTATAAAAGAGAACTGTAGCATCATCTTTTATATATATGTATATCTTTTAACTGCAGTTTGTCTTTTTACCCTTTCTTTCATACACTGTTTATTGAAAAAAGAAAAGGAGTACTTGTGGCACCTTAGAGACTAAGGTGCCACAAGTACTCCTTTTCTTTTTGCGAATACAGACTAACACGGCTGCTACTCTGAAACCTATGTTTATTGAGTATCGGGGGTAGCCGTGTTAGTCTGTACCCACAAAAACAACAAGGAGTCCGGTGGCACCTTAAAGACTAACAGATTTATTTGGACATAAGCTTTCGTGGGTAAAAATCCCACGAAAGCTTATACCGAAAAAATCTTAGTCTTCAAGGTGCCACCGGACTCCTTGTTGTTTTTATGTTTATTGAGTTCACAATAACATATGTGTTTCTACTTTCTTCCATCCCCAGCGAGTTATCCATGTTCAGATGGAAGTCTTGAGGATTCTGACCAAGATTTTCCCCTCTCCTATAGCCCCTCTGTAGGGTAACAAAAACTCTGTCTGGGGAGGAATGAACATTATTCCTTTTGAAATTGCCATCCTCCAAATTATTATTAAAGGATGAGTTTAATATTGAAGATCACCTTGCCCCTGAAGATACCTGCTCCTTAGGACTCCTGCACTCTGCAAACCTGAGGAATAAGGCTGGCCCTTGTCTGCCTATTAAGTTAGATTGTTGCAGACAAATGTAAATTTCTACCTCACGATTTTTTAAAGAGAAAATACAAGGTGCTTTCCCTTTAGTCTGTGAGAAATCTAAATATTTTCTTCACTGTGCCAGCATCTTGCTTTTCGCGCTTCCAGATGCGAGGAAGGCATATTATAGAGTTTTGTTTACCTTTTTATTGTCCATAATTGTCAGTGCATATTAATGCAGTCCCAGTAGTCATTTATATTGGCTGGGGACAAAAAGCACATACGGTATGTTCTCCAAAGGCTGGAACTGAGGACAAGCATCACATTGCTTCTTGAGAATATGGGATTTATTTGATGAGAGAGACAGTTAAATCAGGAGTGTAGATATTGTTACTACATAAGAAAACAAATATTTGCCAGGCATTCTGGAGCGTACGCTTTTTTTGGTTATAGTGAGGTACATGCGAGTGAGTTCAAGTGAATTTCTACAGAGTTTTATATTTCAAATCATTCCCCTTTTATGTTCATTTATTTTTTACTTCAGGAGGCCTTCATGGGAGAATGAAAGCTACTGCACCTTCAGTAGACTTGGGGGATGGGATGCAGGGTTGCAGAGAACAAGGTACATTAGTGAATGGATATTTAAAGCTTCATATCAGAATAGCACATACTTCCCTGATTAGATCTACTAATTCAACAAATAAGATGTGAAGACTTGGGTTGACTAGAACATAACTAGCCATGTAATTTAATTAGCAATGCTGCTGCGTAGATTTAAACCTCGTGGACAACAGCTGTGGAGTATCTTTGAACTGCGGTAGATTTTTATTGCATTTTCATTTGTAGCTCTGTTTTGCTTTTGAAGAGATTGATTCCTCTCCCCCACCCCTTTTTTTAGAGGTGTTTTTTTTTTGTAATGAAGCAAATAAGGCCCTAAAGGCTTATCCCATGGTTTCAATTATAAATGCATGTCACGTTTGCAATTATGTTAAACATAAGCAACAAAATATTGCATAAATTAAACTGGACAGTAGCCAACTTCATTTCAGAAAATAGCACAGTCAAGCAGATAAGAGCTGAACACTAAGCTACATACTTTATTTTCAAAAATGGATACAGTTGTGTTAATTTAGAGGGATTATATGGGCCCAAAGAGACACAGGTGCTAACATGACCCTGTCACTGTTCGATATTAAACAGTGTTAAAGCACTTTGGGGTTTGATATGCAGAGACTTCAGTCTGCTTAGTACCATGGCAAACACACCATTACAAATCCTTTAAGCATTTTATTAAAGATACTGCAAAGAGGGAAAAACAGTTAAAGCATTTGAAATGCAAAGTTATTAACAAGGCTTTCAGTTCAACAGCATTCCTTGTTGCTTTTCTTTTACCTGGAAAGAGTCTTTAGAAGGAAAAAAACCCTTGTATGACCCGTATTTAAGGTGGAAGTAATTACTGTCTTTTTTGGGTAAAAGAGAAGGTAGTTGAAATGGGTTGTTGCTGCTGTTATTTCTGTTTAAGTCTGATCATGTCTCCTTTAAGACGAGTGGTTCTCAAACTTTAGTATTGGTGACCCCTTTCACATAGCAAGCCTCTGTGTGCGACCCCCCCCCTTATAAATTAAAACCACCTTTTTACATATTTAACACCATTATAAATGCTGGAGGCAAAGCGGGGTTTAGGGTTTAGGTTGACAGCTTGCGACCCCCCATGTAATAACCTCGTGATCCCCTGAGGGGTCCCAACCCCCGGTTTGAGAACCCCTGTTTAAGACAAAACAAAACAAACACCCACAAAGGGGAGTTTGAAAAGAACAGCAAAGATAGAAAATGCAACTTCTGTCTCTGATAAGTCTCACTTGCAGCCTGACTACTGGAAAAACACAGGCCAAGTACATGGTTTTATCTGCCACTCCAAGACACTGCACATTTCTACCAGCATTGGGCTGTGTAGGGTATTACATTTAGCTGCTTCTCTGGTTACAGGCTTACAGCAGTGTTGCAAAATGTACAGTCCTGGCTGGCTAAGCCAGACTCTTATTAAACAGAAGACAACAGGAGAGAGAGAGGAATGAAAAGGAAGGAAAAGAACACGTTTTGTGTGGGATGACAAAGTTTCACATCCCATGTAGTGTTTGGGATTTAGCTGGAAGTGGTGGTGTCATCTTGGTCCCTCACTCTGGCCTGGTCTGGTCTCTTCAGGATATCCCTCAGGATTAGGATGAAGAAAGTCCCGGACCTAGCAGACAGTGGGGTAGCAGCCATGATGGTGAAGCCCACTCTTTCCCCTTATTTCAGTCAGCCAGTGTCCTGGTCACTAGCTTTTCCTCTCAAAGTCTCCGTTAAGAACCCCCAAAAAGAGTGCTGGGTAGAATAGTCCATTCCCTTGTTGTTTTTTCCACCAATGGGACCTAATTTCCAACACGACACTTCTGGGTAACTGATTTCTGATCCCTTCTGATTAACTTCTTGTTTACCAGACATGATCTTAATACAATCTTTGAGTCATATCAGTAGGTCTCTTTGTTTGTATTAATTCAGTCTTTCTGTCTCGCTTTTGAAGCTTTTCCAATCAACATTTGTATTTGTAAGCTACTGTGATATCTTATGAACTTCCACTCACTTTTTAACAGCTGAGCTCACGATTAGGGTAGGTATGTCAGCCAAATTATCCCAAGAGTTCTTTCTTTCCCTCTTCCTTCTTTCTACACCATGTGCCTTGTTGACTATCACTAAGATGAATGGTGATTAATTTCACTTTACTGTAATGTACATAAAACAGGCATTGAGCACAACTTTTTAAATAAACCCATGTATTATAATGAACTTATTAAGAAATTGACAGTATTTATTTCTCTTCATCATGAACTACTGCCTCAATGCAATAAATAAGGGATAGACTGTGATTTAGCGTCCAGTGCTTTAAAGTCCAGTGCTTTATAAAGAATTATTGTACTGATCACTTGATTTTTAAACTTTTTTTATTAAACGGATTATTACTACCATCGGATTGAATGTTAGTAACTGATCTTATGTCAAATCCCCAGTGATACCCCAGTGATTTAGGAAGAAGAATTTAAATATCAGTAAAAGAAAACTGCATCATAATTTTCAATAGAAATTATGAATATCGTGTTTTATAGGAACATAATTTTGTAAAACAAATAAGAAGAAAAGGACCTGGCCTAAAAGAAGTTGGAGTTGTATCCCACTGCACTTACAGAAGTTATAGCAAGTGTTGTTTGTAATCACAACAGACATTCTACATGGTACAGTAACAGTGGTTTCATAATAGAATTTATGTAGTTATTTATAAGAATTGATATTACATCTTCAGCATGGCTGGAGCAGTAAATAAACCAATCTCTGCTGGTAATCACTGCAATCTTTATTGCGCTGTTGATGACCCATCTGGCACCCAAAAGTGGGATATAGACTGTTCCTCAAAACCTGGCTGCTTCTCAGAGGGCGAGAATACAAATGCAGGATTATTTCCAAAATAACTTTTATGGGACCCACCTCATAACTAGTACTAATCATCGTTATTCTAAGTCTTTCACCTAGTCTCCTTGCCCTGACTAATAATCTCAGACCAGTGTGTTTTGTATCGAGGGCCTTCAGAATATAACTCTTAAGGCAATAGTTTGACCAAGTAAACAAGTCAGAATCTGACTGTTTATAGTAGTGCAAATTAGTGTTCCCTGGGGTGATGCTTATGGGAATGATGAAAAATGCATAGCAGAATCAACTGAGTTCTGAAGGTAGGAGATAGTGATCCACCACTAGGATGGATATTTTGACTAAGTTATAGTTCCTCTTCTCTTTGGTTCAGCTCTTGGTCATTATTAAAAAGAATTTTACTATAGACCTCTGAGTGAAGAATGTGTAATGAAATAAAGTATTCCTCTATACTACTCCTGGGCAGTGGGTATCATAGTCTGGGGGAGGCTGTGCCTTCCCAAACAACCTGGCATGGCCCCTCTCATGGTCCGCCCCCAGGACCCCTCCTGCAGTTCCCGGCGCTCTACCCTGACCCAGGTTAGCTGGGGCTGGGGCTGGCCGGCCAGTCACTGGGACTAGGGTGGCTGGTGCTGGGTCTGCACTTCCCGTTTGGCACTCAAACTGTACTACCTAGTGCCCCGGGGCTGGGGGTGTTTTGGCTGCGCCGCACAGTGATTTGGGCTCCTGCGGGGGAAGGGAGGAGAAAGGGGTGGGGCTTCGGGCAGAAAGGGAGGGGCTTGGGGATAGCCTCCCCCAACAGCCAGGTTACCAGTCTCCCATGATACCACTCATGGAAAAAACACAGTTTTGCACACCCATCACTTGTATTCCTGGATATGGGAGAAAATAAGACCATCTTGCAGAGTGTTGTGCAAAAATGTATTGGAATAGAGGAGCAGTGCTGTTTGGCCGTGGAAAACACTAGTCTTGTAATTCTTACATTAGGGTCTTAATGGAAAATATGTTGTTTATGCCAGCTCCTTCTATTCTTGGAAGCCTTGAGATAGCTCTGAAATAGATAAAAATTGAATTCATAGGCCAATATGATAAACGCATCTCTATAACTAGTCATATTTCAGTGCGTCTCCTGCTTACCTAGTATTTTTTATTTTCTTTTGATAAGGCAATAAAATGGTTTGTAGACTTGCTAGGACCTACTCCTGCAAGTGCTGACCTCAACTGAAGAAATCAGTGTGGTGACGGTCTGTCACTTTAATGCTTTTCATGTTGAATTAGTGGAATTGATATTGAAGGCAATATAGTATTAACAAAATAGAATGGAAAATTTACACCATGTTACAAGTTAGATATTAACTTACAGCTGTCTCAAGAAAAAACTGGGAACAACTTTGCTATAATTTTGCAAAATGATTTAATCTCTAATTACGAGAGGGTAGAGGGAGCACTATATAGAGCATATCCACCTCAATGTCTGAAGTTTTGAATAATCTAGGTTTTCCTCAAATGAAATCATGTCATCTGTTTATATGTAATCAATTTGTGATTCAACGGCCATGAAGGTGGTTTAGCAACGTGTTGTGGGACGCGGAGCGCATGATCAGGTATCGAAGATGTCCTGGTCATCCACTGCAGCTAAGGAAGTCCCCAGCCATAATGATTCTTCGTGCTTCTGGAATCTGGCTTCTACAGCTGAGAGTGGGATTGCACCTGTGCAATGGCTTTCTCACTTAAAAATTTCCCGCACAGGTTTTCATGCAACTCTCATCCCATAACATCATTTTATCAGATCTCATCATCATTAACATTATATCATTAATCTAAATCCTGTAGCGATGGGGGCGTGGCGAAGCAACAGGCAGAGATGACCACTGGCAGTCATAGCCACAATCCTGCAAGTAGTCATCCTTGGAACTAGTAGCCATTCAGTTCCATCCCTGGGGCAGCAGAGAACTTCGGCAGTATCCTAGGCCACTGAGCAACCCTTTTTTAGGATCACACTGCTCACCCTTTTCAAGGGAAGGGACTAGAAAAGGTGCCTTAAACATTACCTGCCGTATAACATTTGGCCAGATTACCGTGGCTGGCAGGTCATCCTACAGCAGTCAGAAAACAATAAAGAAGAAAAGACTCATTCTGGGAGCATGGAATGTCCGCACACTTGTGGACAGAGGCAATGTACAAAGGCCTGAGAGAAGAACAGCTCTTGTTTCCAGAGAACTTTCCCGCTACAATATTGATATTGCTGCATTGAGTGAGATTAGATTGGCTGTAGAAGGTTCCATCAGTGAGCTAGGAGGTGATTACACTTTATTTTGGAAAGGAAAACAGAGGATGAAGACAGGATCCATGGAGTTGGATTTGAAGTAAGAACATCACTCTTGAAACAACCCGTAGGCCTGAAGGAACAGCTCATGAAACTTGGATTTCCCCTGACTCCTTTACAACATGTCATTATCAGCAGTGTCTGTGCACCTACACTGACCAGCACAGAGGAAAGCAAGGAGCAGTTCTATTCTGATCTGGACTCCATCATCAGATCAACCTCCTGTATATGACAAACTCATCCTGCTGGGAGACTTTAATGCTAGAGTTGGTAGAGACAGCAGTGATTGGAGAGGTGTGATAGGATGACATGGAGTGGGAAAGATGAACAGCAATGGATTCCTCCTCTTGGGTAAATGAGCAGAACATAGTCTGCTCATTACTAACACCATCTTTTAGACAAAATGATAAATATAAAATGACATGGATGCACTCCTGGTCCAAACAATGGCACCTTATCGACTATGTTATCACCCTCTGAGACATCCACGATGTCAGATACCAGTGGTGCACAATAGGTGGTGCACAAGTGCTGGACAGACCACCTATTGTGCACCCCATAAGTGCAGTGCTTAACCTACATATAGTCCCTTCACAGCGCAAGTGCCCCGAACTTAATAGAACAACCTTCAACATAGCAAAGCTCAAGCAGACCAACTATCAGGTGCAGTTTCCGCAATAACCTGATGACAAGGTTTTTTCATGCTCGCCAATCACTTGCAACCCAACAGAAAAATGGAACCAGTTCAAATATGTGATTATTGACCCAGCTAAATCAGTGCTGGGGCCAAAGAAAAGGGTACACCAGGATTGGTTCCATGAGAACAATGAAGAATTTCCAAACTCCTAAGTGATAAGCATAAAGCATTTGTTGAATGGCAGAATGAGCTCACTTCCATCTCAAAGAAAAATAGGTTTAAGTACCTACAGAGCAAGGCCCAGTATGAACTGAGGAGAATGCAGGATGAGTGGTGGAAGAGCAAAACTGCAGAAATTCGTCATTATGTAGATACAAACAACGCAAAGATGTTCTTTGACTCTCTCAAAGCAGTCTACGGACCATCTGAGTATGGCACAGTTCCCTTGAAATAGGCAGATGGCACAACCCTCATCAAAGACAAGGAGGGAATCATACAGAGAGAGGCTGAATTCTTCAGTAATCTATTCAATAGACCATCCATAGTCGATCGGCGTGTCCTTGATCATTTACCCAAGAAACCCATCAAAGAGGATCTCAACTTACCTCCATCAGTTGAGGAAGTTGTGAAAGCCGTCAAACAACTGAAATCTGGCAAAGCCTCTGGAAAGGATGGTATTCCAGCAGAACTGTAAAAGTAGCATGCCCTAAGGCCATCGAGGTGTTTCATAACATCTTGAGTAGCATATGAGAGGGAGAAGAAATGCCACAAGACTTCAAAGATGATATTAGAGTATCACTGTAAAACAAAGGTAGCAAAGCTGACTGCGGAAACTACAGAGGCAGTGCTCTCCTCTGTACAACATGGAAAATACTAGCTTGCATTCTATTGAACAGACTCATTGTGAACATATCTGAGGAGAATCTGCCCGAAGTGCAGTGTGGTTTCAGGCCAGATCATGCTACTATGGTCATGATATTTATCGTAAGGCAGGTCCAGGAAAATGTTTAGAGTGGAACATGGACCTGTATGCAGTCTTCATCGATTTGACCAAAGCTTTTGATACTGTCAAGAGAAGGTTTATGGGCTATTCTGCATAAACTGGGCTGCCGAAGAAGGTTCATAGAAGTCATCTGTCTGTTCCATGACCACATGACAGTACAAGTGCTCACCGATGGTGACTTTTCTGATGCGTTTGAAATCTCGAATGGAGTGAAGCAAGGCTGCATACTTGCTCCTGTGCTGTTCAACTTGTTCTTTGCCTGTGACCTCAGCCATGCCAAAAGGGACTTGGCTCAGGGGATATACATCTGCTACCAACTTGATTGCCCCCTCTTTGATCTTCAAAGACTCAATGCTAAGTCCAAGACCCTGGAGAGACTTCTTGTCGAGGCACTTTTTGCAGATGATTGCCTTGATGGCCCATAGACATGATGACCTTTAGGTCGTCATTGATTTTTTTTTTCTGAAGCATATCAGCTCTTTGGCCTCACCATCGGTCTCTGGAAGACAGAGATCTTGTTCCAACCACCACCTCATTCCAATTCCCCAGTGCCAGCCATCTTCATCCAAGGTAGACAGCTGAAAATTGTGGATCATTTCAAGTATTTGGGCAGCACCATCTCAAGTGACCATTCCCTTGATAAGGAAATTTCCTCCAGAATTAGTAAAGCCAGCCAGGCCTTTGGCCGATTCTGAACAAAAGTCCTTAACCAGCACAACATTCATCTCACCACCAAATTGAAGATCTATAGTGCAGTGTATCGAACATCTCTCCTGTATGGATCTGAGACAGGGAATCTTTATAGACGTGAAATTAAACAGCTGGAGCAATTTCACATGCACTCCCTCTGCTCAATAATGAGCATTCGCTGGCAGTACAGCGTGACCAATATTAAGGTCCTTGAAAGAGCAAACCAGTATTGAGTAAATGTTACTGAGAGCACAACTTAGGTGGACTGGACATGTAATCAGAATGGAAGACCTCTGTCTCCCAAAACAGATCTTCTATGGGGAGCTGAGTCAGGGCAAAAGAAAGAAGGGTCATCCATATAAGTGACAAATTCATCTCCAGGCTGCACGTGAAAGGTGCCGCAGAGCTGTATCATCAAACATCATAAATACAGACTTCCCATGCCCTTAGTGTGGCCAACTCTGTGCATCAAGGTTCGGACTTTGGAGTCATATGCATAGCCATAGATGAGAACTGCTTCAATATTGTCCTCATCATTGGCTATGGACTAACAGCACTATATATTATTGTAATAAGTCATAAATCCACTCTGTCTATTTAGTCCATGATTTTTAATATCTAGCCAAAGTTATGAATTTAGGATCCAAGTTCCCAGGCTCATCTTTTGAAGGCAGGTTTCCTTTGAGGATGAGGATTGAAAGTGTGAAACAGATTATTTAACATAAGTAGTCAACCTTGTATTTAGCTGTGACATTCCTGAGTACATTTCCCAGACCTGAAAAAGAGCTCTATCTAAGCTCAGAAGCATGTGTCTCTCACCAACAGAAATTGGTCCAGCAAAAGATATTACCTCACCCACCTTATCTCTCTAATGTCCTGGGACCAACGCAGCTACAATAACAGAGAATATATTTAATAGGCTTTCATAGCAAAAGGTGTTTTTAGGCCATGTCTACACTGGCAGAGTTTTTTCACCAAAAGTTTTGTCAATGATCAAAAAGCGCTGAAAGAAAATCATTGTTGCATGTTCACACTGTCTTCTTCTGTCAGCAGAGCACGTCCATACTTGGGGCAGTAGCATTGACAGTGAGAGTAATGCGCTGTGGGTAGCTATTTCACAATTTAGCTCTTCACCTTCTGCCGCTAGGTCTTGTGGGGTGGCGGAGTGGATTTTAATGCATCATGGTTCTGGGCTCAGTCTCCCATGATGCATTGTTTTACATCCCAGCATTCAGTGTGCTTCTGTCTTTGGTTCGCGGAATTTCTCGATGTCCCTTGTTTTCTGCTCGCCCTGCCATCTGTGTCTGAAAGAATGGATCCCGCACTGCTCTCCAGTGCTCTGATAGCTGTAAGTAGCACATCACGAATGGCAAAGTAGTTAACCTTTAAAATCCAAAGTCAACAGGATTCACAGTTGCCTGATGTGCTGTCTGACATTGATAGGAGTAACATTAGATTACTTTTCGCATTCATGGAACAGCTGAACGTGGTGGACCATCACTTTTAGTCTCGGGAAACTAGCACTGAGAGGTGGAATCATATCATTATGCGGATCTGGGATGATGAGCAGTGACTGCAGAACTTTTGGATGAGGAAAGACTCCTTCCTGGAATTGTGTGATGAGCTCACCCCAGCCCTGCGGCACAGGGACACCCAAATGAGATGCTTTCTCAGTGGAGAAGTGTGTGGCAATTGCAGTGTGGAAGCTGGCGACTCCATACTGCTACCAGTCCGTCGCAAATCCATTTGAAGTCAAGAAGTCAATCATTGGGGCCACGTTAACGCAAGTGTGCAGGGCCATTAATTGCATCCTGCTGCAAAGGACTATGACTCTTGGCAGTGTGCATTAAATAGTGGGTGGCTTTGCAGAAATGAGTTTCCTTAACTGAGGAGGGCCGATAGATGGCACATATATTCCAATTTTGGCACTGGACCACCTTTCAACAGAGTACATCAATAGGAAGGGTTACTTCTCCATGGTGTTGCAGGCACTTGTGGATCACTGCAGGCATTTCAGACATCAACGTGGGGTGGTCCAGAAAGGTGCATGACTCACCTATCTTTAGGAACACCAGCCTACAACAGAAAGCTGAAAGTGGGGGCTTTCTTTCCAGACCAGAAGATATCAGTAGGGGATGTCGAAATGCCCATAGTGATCCTGGGAGACCCAGCATACCTCTTAATGCCAGGGCTCATGAAACCTTACACAGGAAACCTAGATAGCAGTAAGGAGTGGTTCAACAATAGGCTGAGTAGGTGTGGGATGACTGTGGAATGTGTGCTTGGCAGATTAAAGGTGTGCTGGCAATGCCTTTATGGCAGGTTAGACCTCAATGACGATGATAATCCCATGATCATAGCCATGTGTTGCACTTTGCACAATATTTGTGAAGGAAACGGTGAAAAGTATGCATGGGGTGGACTGCTGAGGCAGAATGCCTGGCTGCTGATTTTGAGCATCCAAATACCAGGGCTACGAGAAGGGCAAAACCGGGGGGGGGGGGGGGGGAGAGGGAGAGAAGCAGTTCAAATCAGGGTGGTTTTGAGGCAACACTTTGAAGAGAGAACCAGTAATGTATGTTGCTATGCTCTGGACTACAATGCTTAATGAAATCAAATTTGGCACAGAAGCATGTGTGATTTTTGTGGCCTAGGATTCAATGTAAGCAAGAAAACTGCTTGTTTGTTTGTTGCTGCCATCTGCCAGCACAATTTGCAGAAAACAAATGAAGAGTTCTTATAATTCAACAAACTTTGCTTTTACAGCACAAAAAACTACACGCACACTCACATGCAAATGCTTGTGGGGGAGGAAGCACCAAGGGAGGGCCAATTTTCAGAGCTGTGTATAAGTCCAGCTATCATTTGAAAAGGTGTCCATGGGGATGGAGTGAACTGGAAAGCGAGACATCCCAGAAAGCGGAAAGTAATTTTGTGGGTGGAGTTTGGGGAGGGCATGGGAAAGAGTCCTGAATGTGCTGAAGGGGAGAATGGGCATGCATCTGCTCAGTCTCGAGGGTTATGTGAGGGACTGCAGCATCTCATTTTGCTTCTCCATAACTTTTATCATACTCTCCATTGTGTCCCTAGCGTAGGCCTCACTTTTTTTTTCTGTCCTGCTTTTCGATTCCCCTCCACTGCCTGCGTTCCTGGTTTTCTGCTTCTGAGCATTGTATCACCTCCCGGAACATGTCTTCCTTGCTCTGTCTTGGGTGGTTTCTTCTCTGGCAGAGGTGCTGCACCGGTGTGTAGGAGGTGCCTTTGAAGGCCACATCTGCAGAAGCAAAAGGAACAATACACAGAAGTATGATTGTGAAGTACATGCACAGCATTGAAACAGTACAGTAAAATACACCTCTAGTAACATACCAATCACTTTTTCTCACTGACCCTTGACAAGCACATATGCCGGCGAACACCCCAAGCATGGTGAGTTTACTCCGGGGTGGGAGGCATTATACATTGGGAGAAAATCAATATGAAAGGGTCATGGTGCAGTTGACTAGAGACAATATTCAAAAATTTCCCACCCTTTTCCACAGGCGGGGGGTTGGAGTGGGGGTGGGGGTGGGGTCATTGTACCAGATATCTCATTCCTGAGGGGAAGCAAGGATGCATCTACTAAATGCTTGTGGCTTCTGCCCCAGTCCCTATGCTGCTCACCTGTGTGCTGCTTTGGTCCCTGTGCAAGTGATGGCAGAATGGCGCAGGAAAGTTTTTCCTTCAGTGTGGGGAAGGAACAAAGCAGCTCTGCCAAGGAACTTCCAGCAGAGGGTTGCCGAGTACCTCCAGTAAAGTTTCCTAGAGATCTCTCTGAAGAATTCCCGTGAAATCTCAGGGTGCATCAACACCCTGTTTGACTATACTGCTCAGCTGCACAGGGAAATGTCCAGTGCACAGAAACACAGCCAGCTTCATATGTTTCTATGCCCTCAACTCACCGCCGCACTTCCCTGGTAAGTGGTTCTGCTTTGTGGTCTCGTCTCCTGCTTCTTGCTCTTAAGAGTGTGACTGCCAAGACTGGCTAGGCACCTCTGGAGAGGAGAACAGCTGCTGACTGGATGCACCACCGGGCAACCCCTCTGTGGGCTCCACATCGTCCTCTGCCTTCACCTCTTTGTCAGTGACCTTGTCCTCTGGGTTAGGTGCACTTTCTGCCAGCTACAGCCTTGCCAAAGTATTCACAGGGCTCTTGGTGGTGGAGATGGGGTTGCTGGCGATGATAGCATCCAACTCCTTATAAAAACAGCAGGTCTGGGGCACAGCACTGGAGCGACGGTTTGGCTCCCTCGCCGTCTGGTATGCCTGACTCTGCTCCCTGGTATTGCTGTGCACTGCAGCATATCCCAATCATAGCCCTTTTCTTCACAAGCTCTGAAAAATCTGCCTGTAGGTATCGAAATTTGTACGGCTAGAGCACAGCTGGGACTGCACAGCCTCCCCTCCCCAAATACTGAGCAGCTCCAGCAGCTCCACATTGGTCCAAGCGGGAGAGCATTGGCATGTGGTGCCACCGTGGTCAGCTGGGAAGATGCAATGTGAGCTCTTCAGGCCACACAAACAGGAAGTGGAATTTAAAAATTCACAGGGCTTTAAAGGATGAGGGGCCGATTGTTGCTTACCTGGCTGCAGGACAGCAGAGTTGGAACTGCTGACCAGAGTGGTCAGGATGGGCATTGTGGGACACCTTCTGGAGGCCAGTTAAAATCAAAGCAAGGTGTCTACACTGGCACTTCGGCAACAAAACTTTTGCGCAAAAATCCCCATGACTCTCACTGAGGTTTTTATTTTGTCACCGAAACTGAGGAGTTTTGTGACCGAAAGGGGCATTGCAGTGTGTACACCTCCACTATTTCTTTGCCAGAAGCTGCCTTTTGGCGAAAAAACTCTGCAGAAGGCCTTAGATTGCAAAGCTTCTGTTTTCATTTATTTTTTTGTATCCAAGAGTATTATGTCAAACTGGTGTATTGGGTTTTTCTCTTCCACTTAACTGGCATTGTGATTTGACAGCTTCCATTTAAGAATGGATTGGAATGAAATATGTGTTTTTATTTAATGGGGTGTGGTTTTGATAAGTCTTTAATGCCATGTGGAAATACGAAAAACTATTTAAACATGGCTGGGTGCATTCACTTTGTAATGCCTGAGCATAAATCTAATCAGCATTAATAGGAATTGTGCACTGAGATAGAAATAAACTAGGTTATATAACAAAAATAGTTAGAAATACAAAGATTCTAGATCAGTGGTTCCCAAACTTATTTTGTCACTTGTGCAGGGAAAGCCCCTGGTGGGCCGGGCCGGTTTGTTTACCTGCCGCATCCGCAGGTTCGGCCAATCGCAGCTCCCAGTGGCCGCGGTTCACTGCTCTAGGCCAATGGGAGCTGCTGGAAGCGGCGGCCAGTACGTCCCTCGGCCCGCACAAGCGGCGGAACAAGTTTGGGAACCGCTGTTCTAGATAATTAATATAGCCTAACTAATATAAATAATGGTTATTAAGAGATCAAATGTAGAGTTTTCATGCCATTGCTTTGTGCTACATTCTTCATTTTGTTTGTTAAAAAAATTCCTAAAACTCTCCTGTGACTTTAAAACCCAGTTTGGACAGCTGGTTCTAGAGCCTCAAACTTCTCTATTGTTGGCATTTTCTGGGTCTGTCTGAATCTCTCTTCCCCTCCTGCCATAGGGATGGTGTTACCGGCTCAATTTAGGGCACCCTGCCTATACCCTAAAGGGCTCAAGGCATGATCTGGTTAATTTAAGGCAATTTGCCTAAGGGGTCAAGGTGTGACACAATCAATTTAGGCATCCCCACCCTTTCCCTTCCGAGGGCTCAGGGTGAAAGGCACCTATCCTTACCCACAGGGTTCAGGAGGAAACCTGGTCAATTTAAGTACCCATCCCTGCCCTCAGGGCTCTACGGGTCTGCGGAAACTTTTCCCAGTGAAAGCCATACACAGTTGTGCTCTAAACATCTGTTTATTAGCAACACACACAGAATACGTATACCAAGCAAATCTCTTATGCTCACCACTCCCAATATATATACAAATTTCACCTGACGGCCCGTCAGGATCCATTCATCTGTGGGTTCCCGGTGATGCCTCTGCACATCATGGTCATGCAGAAGGGTCCGAGTTCAAGCAGCTTGATGTTGAACTGCAGTTCGGAAATGGTTCCCGAAGAGCATTGTTTTTCATTTACATTATATAGATAAAAACTAGCTACCTCTTTCAAATTTACTAAATCTATCACATTATCCCACGCTCCTAAATTACAAAAAAATTTAACCAATTACATACTAGCACCTATGTGTCCTCCTTCCTGCCCAAGTTTTTACATTTTATCTTTCATGCACAAATTATAACGTAGTTGTGACCTTCTCTGTTTATGCAGACGTCAGCATAAAAACACTGGTTAGAGCTTATCTTACCATTTATTGAGTCTCTTTCTATATCCTCCATAATTTCCTGGTGCCTGGGTGTGTCTACTTGACAACGTTGGTGGTTATAACTCTCGTTAGGGGCATTTCTCAGGTAGGAGTGCTTTATCAGCAGTAGAACATTTTTTCCCCCCAATTTTAGTGGTGAACTCCCTGAGTTTCACCCAAGGCTGGCTTAATATGAGGGAGGGGGCGTTGATCAGGTCTCAGGCCTAAAATGGGATCTAGAAATAAATTATACTCCTTGCTGACTTAAGTCGGGAGTTCTCTGGAGTACACTGGATTTATAATTATGTTGACTTGTGTGACGTTTATGCATGTTCAGTGTTGACAATGAATTGTGACTTTTTTGTGAGTCTTGTGATATTTGGAGTTTTAATTTTCACATTGTCTCCCTTCCCCAGCCTTCCATATCACATACACCCTTATCCACAATGATCAGCATTTCATATAGTTATAAATGAAGTTAATAGATGGCTGCCCTTTTCCTACAATCTACATTAATCTATATCCATTAAAGTTGTATCTGGAATGAAGGAGAAAGGTGAAAAAAAAACCATGTTATATGACACTTTCTATCTGTATTTAATATAGTATCTTTTTTTAAAAGAAAAATTATTCCTTTCAGAAGGAAACAGCTGTATCAAATACAGAAGAAAACTTTTTCTTCTTATGGTATGTTTATACTTTAATTTTTCAAAGTGGCACTTGGAAGTGTAGCTGCCTCTTGTAAAGATGGCTGTCAGCTCCGATTGTTTTCAATGTGACTGAAGCCAGGCTGACCTCAGGGGGAAAAGGCTGCCACTCTGTGGGACTAGACAGGATTCTATGAGGAGACAAGGGAACATAAGAAGCAAAAGAGAGACTGATGTTGGGATGATTTACAGGAGGACATGGCATAGCAGGAGGAGACTGAAGAGAGGCATGCGGGTGCCTGGAGACGCTGAGAGGAAATGCAGGAATGTGAGGCAGAGGGGGATCCTGAGGTGTTGCATTATTCATCAAGAATATACACACCTGTTCCAAGGTCGAGAAGGAGGTGAGAGGCAGACTAGTTAAAAGTCTCTGGGTGAAGAGGGGGGGAAAATTAATGGGGACAAAGTCATGGTAGGAGTCTACTATAGACCATCAAATCAGGAAGAATAGGTGGATGAAGGATTTCTAGAATAAATAACAGAAATACATCCAAAACACAAGGCCTGGTAGAATTGGGGAACTTTAACTACCCAGATAACTATCGGAAAAGTAATACAGCAAAACACAAAATCTCCAATAAATTTTTGGATTATATTGGGTACATCATCTTGTTGCAAAAGTGAAGGAAGTAATCAGGGGGACAGCCATTTTAGATCTGATTTTGACTAACACAGAGGAATTGGTTGCATATCTGAAGGTTGATGGCAATTTGAGTGAAGGTGATCATGAAATGATAGATTTCATGATTCTAGGGAAAGGAAGGAGTGAGAGCAGCAGATTGAGATTATTTAAATCTGCTTTTTTAAAATCCATTATCCTTAGAGAACTGGTAGGTTCTAAAAGTACATTAGAGGCAAGAGAAAGGAGGAGGAAAATGTGAGTCCCCCACTAAGTGGAAGGAGTGCTAATAATGGATGATATCAGAAAGGCTGGGGTTTTAATGCCTATTCTGCTTCAGTCTTCACTAAAATATTAATTGTGACTAATTACTTAACAAAATTTAATATTAAAAACCAGGGGGGATGAATAGGGAAAGAACAGGTTAAAGAATATTTAAATAAGTTAGATTTATTTAAGTCTATTTAAGCAAGGCTTGATGAAATTCATCCTAGTCTACTTAAGGCACTAGTGGAAGCGTCTTTGGAACCATTAGTGATTATCTCATGGAGGATAGGTGAGGTCCCAGGGGACTACAGAAGGGCAAAAACAGTACCTACCCTTAAGAAGGGGAACAAAGAAGACCCTGGAAAATTAGAGTTCAGTCAGCCTAACTTCAATACCTGGAAATATACTGGAACAAATTATTAAAAAATCATTTTTAAGCAACTATTGGATAATAAGGTGATTAAGTAATATCCAACATAGATTTGTCAAAAGCAACTTAATTTTTGTCTTTGATGAGATTACTGGCCTTGTGGATGAGGGAAGCAGTACGCGTGGTATATCTTGATTTTAGTAAGACTTCTGACACAGTGCCATGTGATGCTCATATAAGAAAAAAAAGGGAAATGTTGTCTACTTTAAATTACTGTAAAGTGGGTGCACAACTGGTGGAAAAAACGTACTCAAAGTAATTATCAGTGTTTTGCTGCCAAAGTGGGAGGACATATTTAGTGGTGTCACTCAGGGGTCTGTCCTGAGTCCAGTACTATTCAACATTTTCATTAATGAGTTTGATAATGGAGTAGAGAATATGCTTATAAAAATCAGTGCATGACACCAAACTGTGAGGGGTTACAAGCACTTTGGAGGACAGGATTAGAATTCAAAATAGCCTTGAAAAATTGGAGAATTGGTCTGAAATCAGCAAGGTGAAATTCAATAGAGAGAATTGCAAAGTTCTGCAATTAGGAAGAACAAATGAAATGCACAGCTAGAAAATGGGGAATAATTGGGTAGGCAGTAGTACTAGAGAAAAGGATCTGGGGTTCTTCCTCATGTACATGGAGCCATGTATTCCATGTTTGGGGGGTGCCCTGTACACTGGACCAGAGGACTTTGCCTCGCAGTACCCATTGGGGCGGTGTTATGCCCCACAGCCATAGCCTCTCTCCTGGCCAAATAAGGATAGTGGCGCCCAACCCCCTCAGTTCCTTCTCGCTGCCAGTAGCCAGAGTCAGCCCTCTGTGTGGTGTCTTCACCTCACACTTTTCGTTCTCAGTTTTCTGAGAAGTTTTCTTGTATAGAGTAGTGGTAGAATCTTAGGTTTAGTTTAAGTATTTGTTTAGTGTTAGTAGAGTAGTCGGCTGCCCTGCGTCGTGCCCTCACCAGCTTTCAAGCATTGTCAATTGTGTAAGGGGGTCATTCCCAACAGTGACCCCCACATTAGGTTCTTGTTGTGTTTAAGCAAGGGACATGTTAAAGAAAGATGCTCTGCTCCGTCTGCAAGTCGTTCACAAAGAATGGTCAGATGGCGAGAGACTTGTGGTTGAAGCAGCACTTTCTGGAGCAGGCCATGAGGCCTGCTTCAGTACTGAGTCCATCATCTGTCGCCTTCAGATCTGGCAAGTGATGCTGCTCAGGGCTTGTGCTCTGGCGTTTTCCCCCAAGAGGAAAAGGCTAATTTACCCTCCTCTGGTGTGGCGAGGAAAAGTTCTTCTAAAACAAATGGCTCTGGGAAGAAGGATAAAGGAGTTTGAGGCGCAAGTGGTCTTCTCATCCATCCTCCCCGTGGAAGGAAAAGGCCTGGGTAGAGACTGCCGAATCGTGGAAGTCAACAAATGGCTACGCAGGTGGTGTCAGAGAGAAGGCTTTGGATTCTTTGACCATGGGATGGAAGGAGGAGTGCTAGGCAGAGACGGGCTCCACCTAACGAAAAGAGGGAAGAGCATCTTCGCAAGCAGGCTGGCTAACCTAGTGAGGAGAGCTTTAAACTAGATTCACTGGGAGAAGGAGACCAAAGCCCTGAGGTAAGTGGGGAAGTGGGATACCAGGAGGAAGCACGAGCAGGAGGAGGGCTCCTGCCTCATACTGAGAAAGAGGGATGATCAGCGGGTTATCTCAAGTGCCTATACACAAATGCAAGAAGCCTGGGAAACAAGCAGGGAGAACTGGAAGTCCTGGCACAGTCAAGGAATTATGATGTGATTGGAATAACAGAGACTTGGTGGGATAACTCACATGACTGGAGTACTGTCATGGATGGATACAAACTGTTCAGGAAGGACAGGCAGAGCAGAAAAGGTGGGGGAGTTGCATTGTATCTAAGAGATCAGTATGAGTGCTCAGAGCTCAAGTATGAAACTGCAGAAAAACCTGAGAGTCTCTGGATTAAGTTTAGAAGTGTGAGCAACAAGGGTGATGTCGTGGTGGGAGTCTGCTATAGACCACCGGACCAGGGGGATGAGGTGGATGAGGCTTTCTTCTGGCAACTCACGGAAGTTACTAGATCGCAGGCCCTGGTTCTCATGGGAGACTTCAATCACCCCGATATCTGCTGGGAGAGCAATACAGCGGTGCACAGACAATCCAGGAAGTTTTTGGAAAGGGTAGGGGACAATTTCCTGGTGCAAGTACTGGAGGAACCAACTAGGGGCAGAGCTCTTCTTGACCTGCTGCTCACAAACCGGGAAGAATTAGTAGGGGAAGCAAAAGTAGATGGGAACCTGGGAGGCCATGACCATGAGATGGTCGAGTTCAGGATCCTGACACAGGGAAGAAAGGAGAGCAGTGGAATACGGACCCTGGACTTCAGAAAAGCAGACTTTGACTCCCTCAGGGAACTGATGGGCAGGATCCCCTGGGAGAATAACATGAGGGGGAAAGGAGTCCAGGAGAGTTGGCTGTATTTTAAAGAATCCTTATTGTGATTACAGGGACAAACCATCCCCATGTGTAGAAAGAATAGTAAATATGGCAGGCGACCAGCTTGGCTTAACAGTGAAATCCTTGCTGATCTTAAACAAAAAAGAAGCTTCCAAGAAGTGGAAGATTGGACAAATGACCAGGGAAGAGTATAAAAATATTGCTTGGGCATGCAGGAGTGAAATTGGGAAGACCAAATCACACCTGGAGTTGCATCTAGCAAGAGATGTTAAGAGTAAGAAGAAGGGTTTCTTCAGGTATGGTAGCAACAAGAAGAAAGTCAAGGAAAGTATAGGCCCCTTACTGAATGAGGGAGGCAACCCAGTGAGAGAGGATGTGGAAAAAGCTAATGTACTCAATGCTTTTTTTTGCCTCTGTCTTCACGAACAAGGTCAGCTCCCAGACTGCTGCACTGGGCAGCACAGCATGGGGAGGAGATGACCAGCCCTCTGTGGAGAAAGAAGTGGTTCGGGACTATTTAGAAAAGCTGGACGAGCACAAGTCCATGGGGCCGGTGAAGAGCGGGGGGAGCACACTCCAACATTCTTTGTCAGGACGTAGTCGGGTTCTGACAGTTTTGCACTGGGGAAAACATTACCCCCAAGGCCAATCACTTCCCTGGGATCCACGATCACCTACTGGATCACCTCAGCAGGAATTTCACCCTGATTCATGAGTGGTCTCTGAAGCCCAGTGTCCGTTCTGCATTCCATCTTTGCAGTTTGGGCCATTCTGATAATTGACCATGAGAGAAAACAAGAAATACCAGCTGTTCTGCTCCCAACGTTCTTGAAATAAGTCACTTGTTTCCAACCACCAATTAAACAGCTGGTTCCTTTGTGGGACCTTAATACTGATTTAGTGGCTCTTATGATACTTCCATTTGAGCCTCCGACAACTTCTTCCTCTCTTCTGCTTCAGAAAACTGCTTTCCTTGTGGCGATGACATCTGGAAAGAAAGCATGTGAGTTAGAGCCTCCCATGATGGAGCCTCCTTACATGCAATTTTCCAAAGACAAAGCAACCCCATGGCTACACCCTAAGTTTTTATCTATTATGGTTTCCCAGTTTCACTTCAGCCAAGTTATTTATCTACCAGTGTTCTTCCTTAAGATGCATTCAGCCACCAAGGAGCAGTGTCTTGACACATTGGATGTCAGGCAATGTCTACCTTTTTGTGATAGAATTTTGAAAAAGGCTAATATTTTGGGGTGTTGTAGTAGGGTGGTCACCCATTCCTGCCCTGAAGGGCTTGAAATCAGCCCTGGGAGAGGGCTGTGGCTGGGAGCAAGCAGTGACCAGGCTGATTGGGGGAAGCAGGCTCAGCTGTGGCCATGCCCCATTCAGGGCTCAGCTGGCCCTTATAAGAGTCTCTTCTAGCTGTGGAGGGAGATGTGCCTGGCTGCTGGGCAGCTTGAGAAGGTACCTGGAGTGGAGCAGGGCTGGGGGAGGCTCCAGACTGGAAAAGTCCCAGGCTGCAGGCCTCGCAGACGGCCTAAAAAAGGGTATTGCGGTTGCAGGGGGCAGCCCTCGGGTAGGCAGAGGCAGCAGGTCCAAACCCCCCTTGCCTGTGATGATTGGTTTATACACTGCAGTCCACCTCAGTGTGAGGGGGCTCAATGGTGACTGGCAGTAGCCAAAGACTGAGGCGAGGTGGGGATAGTGGGTGGGGGTTCCCCGGGGAGGGGAGACCCAGAGACAGGGGGGGTACTGCCAGCGGGCAGCACCCTGGATAAAAGGGACACCGGGGTCTGGGAGGGACACGGGGGCCAGCGGCAGCGAGACACCGGCCTGCAGAGGGTGCTCCAGAGGCTGGAAGAGCTAATTCCTTGAGAGACCAGCAGGAGGTGCCGCAGGGGTGAGTCTCGCACAGTGACAGGTGTATCAACAGAAATGTCACATGTAAGCCATGGAAGGTACTTGTTTCACTCTGTGTGGCCCTGGTGAGCACTAAGCTGGAGTACTGTGTCCAGTTCTGTGTGCCATACTTTAAGAAAGACGTGGACAATTGGAGAGAGTCCAGAAGACAGCAACAAAAAATACTAAAAGGTTTAGAAAACCTGATTGGTGAAGAAAGGTTACACAAACTGGGCATGCTTAGCCTTGAGAAAAGAAGGCTGGGGAGGGGAGGAAGACCAGATAGCATTCTTCAGTTATATTAAGGGCTGTGATAAAGAGGATGGTGATCAATTGTTCTCCATGTCCACTGAGGTTGGACAGGAAGTAATCCAGCTTAATCTGAAGCAAGGAAGATTTAGGTTAGATGTTAGGAAGAACTTTGTAAGCATAAGAATAGTTAAGCTCTGGAATAGGCTTCCAAGGGAGGTTGTGGAATTCCCATCATTGGAGATTTTTAAGAGGAGGTTAGACAAATACCTGCCACGGATGGTGTTGGTTTACTTTGTCATGCCTCAGTTCAGGTGACTGGACCAAATTAACTTTTGAGGTCCTTTCCAGTCCTGTGTTTCTATGATTCTGTGATCACAGAAGTCTGACCATGTTATGGCTATTAATAAGATAGTGTGGGACACAAAAGTCCATGTAAAGCTTAGACTCTGGAAGGTTGCAGCCCAGGTTGTAGAAACAAATGATTTACAGGACAGTTTTTTTTTTATTAAATATATTATGTTAAGGAACTGGCCTAGGTATTAGTGAATGGGACCAGTAGTCAAGACCTGAGCTCTGTTTCTAGGTTGGCTACTGTCTTGCTGGTGAACCTTTGGCAAGTCATTTCATACACTTTTGGTGCCACAGATTCCCTCTTCACAAAATGGTAGTGTAATAGGGTTTGCTGGCCCTTTGAGGGAAGGCTTAGGTTCTACAATTTCCTGTTCCAACTTCTAGCCTGGAAGAGGATGATTCTGAGAATTGTAGGCCAAAGGCACTGTGGAAGTTGGAGGCTGGGACTGCAAGTAATTCTGGGAAGGTTGCCAAAATATAAGATGCAGCTTCCCTTCATTGTGGGGAGAGACCTAAAGGGGAGAGCAGTCGCTGTTGGGCCCATCCAGGTAAAGGGCCCAAGAAAAGCTTGTGTGGAGGAAGCCTAGAAAGGGCCACAGAGGAGGCCAAGAGGCTGGCTGCAGAAGAACCATGGGGAGGAGTATGTTTTCTTTTTATGAATGTTTGGATGCCCTGGACCCAAAAGGGTTAGAATCATAGAATATCGGGGTTGGAAGGGACCTCAGGAGGTCATCTAGTCCAACCCCCTGCTCAAAGCAGGACCAATCCCCAATTAAATCATCCCAGCCAGGGCTTTGTCAAGCCTGATCCTAAAAACTTCTAAGGAAGGAGATTCTACCACCTCCCTAGGTAACACATTCCAGTGTTTCACCACCCTCTTGGTGAAAAAGTTTTTCCTAATATCCAACCTAAACCTCCCCCACTGCAACTTGAGACCATTACTCCTTGTCCTGTCCTCTTCTACCACAGAGAATAGTCTAGAACCATCCTTTCTGGAACCACCTCTCAGGTAGTTGAAAGTAGCTATCAAATCCCCCCTCATTCTTCTCTTCTGCAGAATAAACAATCCCAGTTCCCTCAGCCTCTCCTCATAAGTCATGTGTTCCAGACCCCTAATCATTTTTGTTGCCCTTCGCTGGACTCTCTCCAATTTATCCACATCCTTCTTGTAGTGTGGGGCCCAAAACTGGACACAGTACTCCAGATGAGGCCTCACCAATGTCGAATAGAGGGGAACGATCACATCCCTCGATCTGCTCGCTATGCCCCTACTTATACATCCCAAAATGCCATTGGCCTTCTTGGCAACAAGGGCACACTGCTGACTCATATCCAGCTTCTCGTCCACTGTAATCCCTAGGTCCTTTTCCGCAGAACTGCTGCCTAGCCATTCGGTCCCTAGTCTGTAGCGGTGCATTGGGTTCTTCCGTCCTAAGTGCAGGACCATGCACTTATCCTTATTGAACCTCATCAGATTTCTTTTGGCCCAATCCTCCAATTTGTCTAGGTTCCTCTGTATCCTATCCCTGCCCTCCAGCGTATCTACCACTCCTCCTAGTTTAGTATCATCCGCAAATTTGCTGAGGGTGCAATCCACACCATCCTCCAGATCATTTATGAAGATATTGAACAAAACCGGCCCCAGGACCGACCCCTGGGGCACTCCACTTGACACCGGCTGCCAACTAGACATGGAGCCATTGATCACTACCCGTTGAGCCCGACAATCTAGCCAACTTTCTACCCACCTTATAGTGCATTCATCCAGCCCATACTTCTTTAACTTGCTGACAAGAATACTGTGGGAGACCGTGTCAAAAGCTTTGCTAAAGTCAAGAAACAATACATCCACTGCTTTCCCTTCATCCACAGAACCAGTAATCTCATCATAGAAGGCGATTAGGTTAGTCAGGCATGACCTTCCCTTGGTGAATCCATGCTGACTGTTCCTGATCACTTTCCTCTCATGTAAGTGCTTCAGGATTGATTCTTTGAGGACCTGCTCCATGATTTTTCCGGGGACTGAGGTGAGGCTGACTGGCCTGTAGTTCCCAGGATCCTCCTTCTTCCGTTTTTTAAAGATTGGCACTACATTAGCCTTTTTCCAGTCATCCAGGACTTCCCCCGTTCGCCACGAGTTTTCAAAGATAATGGCCAATGGCTCTGTAATCACATCCGCCAATTCCTTTAGCACTCTCGGATGCAACTCGTCCGGCCCCATGGACTTGTGCATGTCCAGCTTTTCTAAATAGTCCCTAACCACCTCTTTCTCCACTGAGGGCTGGCCATCTACTCTCCATGCTGTGATGCCCAGCGCAGCAGTCTGGGAGCTGACCTTGTTCGTGAAGACAGAGGCAAAAAAAGCATTGAGTACATTAGCTTTTTCCACATCCTCTGTCACTGGGTTGCCTCCCTCATTCAGTAAGGGGCCCACACTTTCCTTGGCTTTCTTCTTGTTGCCAACTTACCTGAAGAAACCTTTCTTGTTACTCTTGACATCTCTTGCTAGCTGCAGCTCCAGGTGCGATTTGGCCCTCCTGATTTCATTCCTACATGCCCGAGCAATATTTTTATACTCATCCCTGGTCATATGTCCAACCTTCCACTTCTTGTAAGCTTCTTTTTTATGTTTAAGATCCGCTAGGATTTCACCGTTAAGCCAAGCTGGTCGCCTGCCATATTTACTATTCTTTCGACTCATCGGGATGATTTGTCCCTGTAACCTCAACAGGGATTCCTTGAAATACAGCCAGCTCTCCTGGACTCCTTTCCCCTTCATGTTAGTCCCCCAGTTCTGAAATAAGGTGTGAACAGTTCCTGACTTGTTTGCCTCAGAGAGAGATGAAGACTGGGATGCCTTCTAAAGAGGCTGTAGCTGAAGAAAAGATACTTGGTAGCATTTGGGAACTTATCATTTGGTCATTTTTCCTTGGGGGACTTTCATAACTAAAATATTGCTAAATATACCATTTGCAAACCTGTTGGTATCATATGAGATCCTCTGTCAGAAAGTAGTGCTGGGTACACAAAAACACTTCATTATGAAAGACTCTCATTTAGGGTAAACACTGCCCAGTTTTCTCATGGGACGTGCAAATTAGTAATGAACCATTCTAAATAACCAAGCTTATAACAAAAGGTAGAGGTTCCAAGGTGAAGGGTTTTTATTGTTTTATTCTGTATACTTATAGGATTTTATTCAGATCAGTGAGCTGAGGCTGAATTTAATCAACACCATCTCAGTGTGTTTATTGACCTACCTAACAGTACTATATTTAAATAAGTATGCTTTTCTTAGTTTCTCATTGTCTTGTATTTGTATGAATGCTACCAGTATTTTCAGAAAGTATTGTATCAAGGCTATGTTTGTGGGTCTCCTTTGTCTAGGACCAGTAATTGAGGTTCATGTAAGTAGGACAAATTCTTGAGTTCATTAAGGGCCAGTAAAGTAAAATTTCCATCCTTACTTTTATGGTTGCATTGGGAACTGATAGAGAATGTACAGGGAACAGTGTCTGAAAGACAGAAAACTGAACTGCATGATCCTGGATATTAAAAGAATAATTCAGGATCAGGAAGTTTATAAGCATGCCAGTGTGCATTTAATGTTCCTCGCACTGCTCTCTTCCAGTGTCTTCAGATCTGGCTTAACTGACAAATAAAAAAACTAAAGAATTAAGTGAAGCTTAATGTGTTATATGTTTAATACTAAAGCGATTGTCTCTATTGGCCTTTACATATATATTTATCAGAATATATAAAAGTCAGGGTGTATTCTCACATATTTGTGCTAGTTAGAAATATGGCTATTAATACCATATAGTGAATCATTTATTGAAATGTTCTTCACAGGGCATATTTTAGTGTGTAAGGTTTACTGTATTAATTCCATTGGATGACCACCTTCCCTAATTGCCAGAGATGTGATATCCATGACGGCACATAGCTCTCTGTGTTCTGGTCCTGTCCCTCTTCTGCTTGATGTGGAAGTAGTTCACAGACTATGTTTGCAATGTCCTCAGAAACCTGAGTGGAGTAGGGGCTTTTTAATGTATGTCTTTTCCAAGGTACTTAAATAGCACAAATATGTCCATATCTCTTTCTTTTTATGGGAAAGAGATTTAACGTTGGAAATTTGAACAATTTCTCAACACTTTGCCATAGCCTGAAAGACTTACAAGGATTTGTCTCTCTAGGAGATGTCATCTACAGTTGTGATCAATAAAAAGTCAACATATTTAATTACGTGACTACATATTAGGTTTCCCATTGAACCCCTTGTCTCATTCAGCATACAGGATGACGGTGGTCACTGAATTGATAGTTATTCCATATTTCTTTTTGATGTGGCAGTGGCAGAATAATGACAGACACACGCATGGAATCAAGTGGCAGGCCTCAACTTTTATTAAATGTTAACACAGGGGAGGGGTGCTACCTGCTAATCACCCACATTTTCCTATACCAGGAATTTAATTGGTTCCAGTTCAGGGATTACAGAGCTCCTACTATATTACCCATAATGTGGGGTAAGCTCCCCTCAGCCTACCCCCAATCCCTAGGACTCAGCTCTCTCTGAGTGCTAGCACCCTCCTTCTTGCAAGGGGGACGGAGCTTGCAGCAGGGTGGGGACCTCGGCCCTTGAAGGACACAAGGTCTCATCCTATCTCATGAGCTCAAGACCCATTACCGAAATCCCAGGTCTTTTACCTCTGGGAACCATACATTTTATTCTCTTAAATGCACTGGAAACCTACTGCAATTTGCAACAAATAAACAACTTCACCCCAGTACCTCAGTTAGGTATTAAAGCACATTCCTACTGAACCTGTGGCTTGAAAGTGCTGCAAGGAAGGCAAAAAGCTCCCTGGTCCTCCACCAATTGGCCAATGGGAGAAAAGGTTCCTTCCTGACCTCCTAAACAGGTGATCAGCTAGACCAGCAGTGTCAGTCAGGCCAGGTTCCCATTCCTAGTTTGGGTGGGTAGGGTGTGCTGCTGGAGGCTCCACATGGCCCCCACGCTGGGTTAAATCCTGTGGGCTGGGGAATACTGGCCAATCAGCAATCCTTTCCCCCAGCTGGCCAGTGGGTACCAGAGACTCTAAGGGAGAAGAGCTACCTATTGTCCCTTGGCAAGGGTCTCCCTCCCTTGCTGCTGAGAGTGTCGTCCTTTCCCCACTGGCCCCATCAAGTTCCCCCACCCTATTAATGCAAGTGGGTGGCATTTATCCTCATCATTCTGTCTGTGTCCCCATGGATTACTTATTGCATGCCATCCAAACCATGCACTGAATATAGAATTATGAATTTCAATTGGGTCTTTCTTTAGTGCTGTCGTCATAGAATCTTAGGGCTTTACAAATTTATCTTCACAATACCATTGTGAGGTGAGATGGTATTCCCATCTCCATTTGACAAATGAGGAAATAAGGCACAGAGATTAATGTCAAAAGTGTCATCTAATTTTGGGTGCATAATTGGAGATGCCTAGTGTGATTTTTTTTTTCAAAGTACTTAGCATAAGATTGTGTATGTTCGAAGCAGAGCTCCCATTGACTTCAATTGTAGAGGAATGGTCAGTACTTCTGCAATTCAGATTCCAGTCTCAAGTAGGGTATGCATAAAATGAAGAACACGTAACTATAGCTGCTACTTCTGAAAATGTGGCTCTCTATGATTTGCCCACATTGTAGGAACTCTCAAAAAGAAAAGGAGTACTTGTGGCATCTTAGAGACTAACCAATTTATTTGAGCATAAGCTTTTCGTGAGCTTAAATTGTCTCTAAGGTGCCACAAGTACTCCTTTTCTTTTTGTGAATACAGACTAACACGGCTGTTACTCTGAAACCTGTAGGAACTCTGTGGCAGAAGCAAGGACAGAATCCAATTCTTCCTGCGGTCCCCTGCCTTATTCAACAAATATTCCAAGTTCTGTAACAAATGAGACAGGGGTTCTACAAACAGTTTCAGTCATTACGTAGTCCTGACTCATTCTGAGAGCACAGTTTGTCCGGTGCACTGAATGAGACAAAGGTCCTGTGGTGGGGGGGAGAAGTATGTGACCATATAAATAAAGGCTGTATGAGAACACAGACATACAAGGACTGCCAATTAAGGTTGCACAGGCAAACTTAGTACTGGCATTTCCTTATTTTGAGTGCCTGACTTTGCACGTTAATTTTTTAAAATGTGATTTCCTAGATTTTGAATATATTTAAAAATGTAAGACAAGAAAAATTTAATCCTGTGAAGCCATATTTACTGATTTCCCGCCCCCCACCCAAACACAAGGATGGCTTGATCACAGTCTCTAAGTACCTACATGGAAAACAAATATTTGATAATAGATTGATTAGTCTAGCAAACAAAAGTATAACAACATCCAGTGGCGATAAGTTGAAGTTAGACAGTCATACTGGAAATAAGATGTGAATTTTTAACAGTGAGGGGAACTAATCATTGGAACAGTTTAACAAGGGTCGTGTTAGATTCTCCATCAATGGCAATTTTTAAATCAAGATTTTATATTTTTCTAAAAGATATGCTCTAGTTTAACCAGGAATTTTATTTTTGGGAAATTCTGTGGCACGTGTTATGCAGGATGTCAGCCTAGCTGATCACGGCGTGGTCTATGTGTACGAGCTGTGAGGGGCTGGGGCATGCTCAGTGCAAATGGGATCATCGGAGGATTTAGCTGCCAAACTCATACAAGAGCCTGCTGAACATGGGACAATTGGGGCTTTTCAAAAACTTGTAGCTTAGCCAATTATGAGTGAATTTTTCTGAGAGTGGCACAAGGGCACATCCTTGTCTCTAGAGCGACACCCCAGCTATATTTCAAGTTCCTGTTCCAAAGCATGGATGCATTTGAGCATCTCAATGTTAAGGTAGTGAGGTGTTTTGTTTTGTTTTTTTTAAATGTGGGCAAAACTTTATTCTCCCCTAATTTCATTCTCAGAAATGGAAGAATCATTTTTAACTGAATTTGCCCCCAAAAGTTCGATTTGAGGCAGACACCTTGCATGGGAAATTTCAGCCTGACTTGTTTGTTGGCAAAGTTATAAGTAACAGGGCCTTATAATGGAAAATTTAGGCATCTTTCACTGTAGACATTGCCACATAAACATACTCAGGAAAGGAAATATTTTAGATACTGTATTATGTTGTTTTTGGTAAGGTGGGGGACGAGACAACAAAGACCTGAGGTGCAGGGGGAGAACTGGCACTTCCAATTAATTTTAAAAAACAGCAAGGACATCCCATTATACCTATCTTTCTGGATTTGATGTATTCTTTGTTAGAAAAAGTAACACACAAAACATTTATTTGTGGTAAATAAAATCAGAATGTTATATTAGTGTGCCATCCAATTAATCTTTTGAACACACATTATATACATTCACTCTTCCAAAATTTCTACATTCTGTATGTAATCAGAGTACAACCCCGGTGCTTTTCTTCTTTCTCTGTGTCAAATATCCTACTTATTCAAAAACTGCTGTGTTATATGTGGGTCTGGTAGCACTGCCTATTGTTACACTTTCAGTTTTCAAGGTCCCATTAGGCTGGCATCTGCCGCAAGCTGAATCTTTTTTTTTTTTTTAATTTCAGCCAAAATAGTTCAGCTGTTTCCAAGAAAGAAGCTAGGAAAAAGGCATTGTTTAGCACACATTAAAAAAACAAATCTGGTGACCTTTTTTTCCAAAGCACTAGTGCCTTCATGCTTTGGAGCAGGGACCTGAAATTTCACAGAGGAGTGGCTGTTTTTTCGGGGATGTGTCTTTTGCCATCCCTTTGAAACTCTATCTAGATTTGGCCAAGGCAGAAGCCCTTGAAATATCACAGTTCACACAGGCTAAATTTTGGAGCTAAATGCCTGAAGATTCTATCTGCACTACACATGCTCCAGCTTGTGGCTGAGCAGGACTTTGCCCGCAGTTTCAGCTCTAGGCTGCTGTAGTCCAGATCCAGTTTCAGGTTCAGGCACCTTAACTGAAAGCCTGCCTCTTCTGAGTTCTCAATCCTCTCCACCCCACCCTCTTGCTAGTGCCCTAGCTGCATGAAGAAAGAAGCTGTTTGATTGAAATGTGGAGGGGGGACAAGAGCCGGGAGGGGGATATTGGCACAAGGAGCCTCGATGGTGATGGTGGGGGGAACTAAAGCTGATGGGTGTGGGGAAAGAAGGAAACTGTGACTGGGGGTTGGGTGGGTCTGACTGGGCAAGGAGATTGGAATCTGGGGCTAGGGCAGAGGAGACTGGGACTGGTTAAGCAAGGAGAACAGGGACTGAGAGAGAGGGAGGGACATGCGGGGCAGTGAGCATCTGGGAAGACTCAGATCAGATGAGGAGGGTGGGACTGAGAACCAATGAGATGGGGGAGGAGGGGAAGCAGATCCAACAAAGACCTAAGGTGCACGAGGAGAACTGGCACTGGCTGGGCGGAGAGACTAGGGCAAGAAGCCAGGGAGGTGAGATACTGAGACAGAGGGTGGGAAAGAAGGATGACTGAGATTGGATGAGGAGCTTGTGAAGGGGGACTGATGGGGACAGGTAAGATGGCTGCTCGAGGGGGTGAGAGAGATTGGACGAAGATCTGTAAGGGAGTGGAATTAGGTTTGGCTGGGCAAAGAGAATGGGATGGGATGAGGAGCCAGGGGTTGGGAAGACACAATGTGTGGGTATGGATCTCTTGTCAGGATTATCTGGGTATATCTCATTTAATCATTCCCAGCCATTGCAGGGGCCTCAAGCACTGGTGCATCTCGGTCCCTCCTATTCTCTGCCTATGGCACATAATAGTATAGTTTCCTGTGGGTATCCTTTACTTTGGTCTCATTTCCTTTGTTGGGTTTAGTGTGTGGGCATCGGGTGGCATTAGTGTCCTGTGATACACAGGAGGTCAGACTAAATTATCTGAGGGTCACTTCTGGGCTTAAGCTCTTCCACTCTCTCTGTATTTATTCACAAATCACTTCTACAGCTGTACAAAAGATTGGAAATTAATTAATAACTTCAACAAAAAATTCAGATTGAAAGTGCATTTCTGCAGAATCCAGCTGACAGCTCAAAATTACTTTCTGTATAAAAATTCATCGTTATTAAACAAAACAAACAAACCCCCCACAACCCTTCCCCTCCAAAAACAGTTAGGTGGTCTAGCCATTTCCCCACTGCTATACCATATTCTTCACCCAGTATCATGATCCAGTATCATAGTACTTGCCTTAGAACAGAAGCTCAGTGTTAATGTTGCCTGTCAAGGTTCCTTCCGCACTCTGAACTCTAGGGTACAGATGTGGGGACCTGCATGAAAACCTTCTAAGCTTACTTTTACTAGCTTAGGTTAAAACTTCCCCAAGGTACAAACTATTTTACCCTTTGCCGTTGGACTTCCACTGCCACCACCAAACTTTATCTGGGTTCCTGAAAAAACGTAGTTTGAAACATCTTTCCCCCCAAAATCCTCCCAACCCTTGCCCCCCACTTCCTGGGGAAGGTTTGGTAAAAATCCTCACCAATTTGCATAGGTGACCACAGACCCAAACCCTTGGATCTTAAACAATGAAAAAGCATTTAGTTTCTGAAAAGAAGGATTTTAATAGAAGTAAAAAGTAAAAAAGAATCGCCTCTGTAAAATCAGGATGGTAAATACCTTACAGGGTAACTAGATTCAAAACATAGAGAATCCCTCTAGGCAAAACCTTAAGTTACAAAAAGACACACAGACAGGAATATTCATTCTATTCAGCACAGCTTAATTTTTCAGCCATTTAAAGAAATCATAATCTAACACACATCTAGCTAGATTACTTACTAAGTTCGAAGACTCCATTCCTGTTCTGTCCCCGGCAAAAGCATCACGCAGACAGACCCAGACCCTTTTTGTTTTTCTCCCTCCTCCCAGCTTTTGAAAGTATCTTGTCTCCTCATTGGTCATTTTGGTCAGGTGCCAGCGAGGTTATCCTAGCTTCTTAACCCTTTACAGGTGAGAGGATTTTGCCTCTGGCCAGGAGGGATTTTAAAGGCGTTTACCCTTCCCTTTATATTTATGACATTGCCCCTTCTTTATTCTGTAATAGACCATATGCTCTTGGTTGTATACTGCTGATTTTTATATTAAATTTGTTAAATGTGTACAAGATTTTGAAATAAATATAGCCCCGTGATATATCTAGTTAGGTTAGAGTTCTAAATAATTTCTTAGTGTGATAATTGGTACAGTAGAAAAATATTTTTAATGGAATTGGAATAATTTATCAATTTGGTGTTATGACATATATTTATTACATAGTGGAATAGGTAACACTTAAAGCTTGACCTCTGAAAATTTCAAGGGGTTCGTTTCTTTTGGGGGAGAAAGAATTTGAAAATCAGGCTTGTAATAAGAAGCTACCTTAAGACTCAACTCTGAAGCTGCTATTGCTGCTCCAAAACAACAGTATTATAAATAAGATGGAAAGAGAAACATTTTAAATGAACTTTAAAAGTAAAGAGATTTTTTGTGCAATTGTGAAGGGGTTCAAAACTAGTGCTAGAAATACGGACCTGCTATAATTCTCAGTTGCACAGATGGAAGACAGTGTAATTGTTCTAATGATTGTGACATGAAAAATTATGGCAAGTCAGAAAAAAATGGCATACTGCAGAATTTTTAATAACATTTAAACAAATAATGATGAACAGGGAAGGCCAGCTTGGGAGGCTGTTCCATGACTGAGATGACAAATGATTAAAGCACTAACCAGAATCTTGGCAAGCAGAAGAGAGAAATATTTGAAAATGTTCTAACATTTATATCTAACACGTGATAATGGCAAGATTTGATTAATACCTCTAATAAGGGGTAGAAAATAATAAATTTGAATAAAAAATAAGACTTAGATTGAGAACACTCTGTTTGTCTAAAGGGATAGACTGTAGATGGGATGAATACATTGTAATAAATTGAGAAACTGCAATGGAATGCATAGAGCCAGAGCCAGTCAGTGCATACTTTTATCTCATCAGAGATAAAATATTCACAAGTATTAAAAATAAAAAGGTGGGGGAGGAAGGTTTCTGTCAGGAAAAAAAGAGGCATACTGTAAATCTAGCCTCCACATACAGATACTAGCTTAGTTCATGTGAACTGATAAGTGACCTAAGAGGAAAAAACGGTACAGGACCCAAACGATAGAACCTAGGGTTGTACCATGTGAAGAGATTAGGAATGTGAAGAACTCCCCCCCCCACCTTAAGAACTCCAAACGAGCAACCTGAGATACAAGAACCAAACCTGTCAGTGGTCTAGTCATCAGTCCAAAGAAGACAAAAAAAGGAAATTATTTTTATGGTTAATAGAGTCAAAAGTGGCACACAGTTGAGTAAACTCATAGTTTGATAGGCTTTCCTTTTTATTTTCCAAAAGATTGAGTATTAGCAATAAAGTAGCCTAGATTGAGAGACCACTTCTAAAACATACATCAGAGGGTCCATGTCGGGATGGCCAGTAATGTATGTGACCTATATAATTACATAGGCCCCCATTCTTTCAGGTCCCTCCCTTTGCAGAACTGTGGGCCTGATACAAAGACCATTGAAGTTAAAATATTGTTATTGTTGGATTCATTTGAGACCCTAATTTCTTAACTGTCATGCCCCATTCTCAGTTAGAAATTTGTACTTCAGCTCCTATGTTCCTGACCTATGTAGATGGATCACTAGGTACAATGAAATTTCACACAGGTGAGGAATTTGGGAGGTTCACAGATAAACTGTAATCTCAGAGAAAGGGAAGGTGATATGTCTGTGCAGAGATGAATAGGGGAAGCACTTTGTCATGTGAGGAGAGAGCCAATATCATGTATTGGGCTCTGTCATGTGGGGAGAGAGCCAATGTCATGTATTGGGCTAAAGAAGCTTTCTAATTTTTAGAAGAGTCTCCTGCTAAGAAACTGAATCTCAGATTTTCTGATTTCAGGAGCCAGGAAATAATGTTGTCAGCCTGATCCTCTAAACAAGTTGATTTTTACATATATCCTATTCATTTTGTTCTATTTACATGCACAAATTTGCCACTTCTTTTATGTGTTCCATATATTTGTCTAAATATAATTATTTTCAAAAGTATCATTGAAGAATTGAGAGTAGTAATCACTCATATTTGCATATTCAATATATAGGTGTTTATTAGCTGATCTGTGTAGTTGTATATGTATTCAATACCAATACACTTTTTAAAGTAAATACTAGTGAATATTCACAAAGAAAGGAAGGTCTTTTTCACATATTTGGGTCAACTAGTTGATGCTTTCACTTTTATTACTGATTTGTCACCATTCATCCAGTCATTGTGGTGATACATGTTTATTTTTTGCTGTTTGACAGTTTAGTCTAAAAATCTCTGTTGGCTCTTGTATCTTAAATCCTGTCCCTGGCATCTTTCGTTCACACTAGCTGCCCTCTTATATCCTTTCTTCTCAAGAATTTAATTATGACATCCAAGTGCGGTTCCCCAACCAAGCTGCCCACCAGTTGCAGGCTTTTCCTGGTGCCATCCTGGAAAGCTCTACTTCTAACAGTCAAGCATCTTCACCACCACAGTTCTCAATATTCTTTCCCTCTTGGAAACCACAACCTGACACAGCTATTGAGATTCATTGGCAGAGCTGTATCTAGAGCATTGGTGCAATGTGTGTTTGAACTGGCTCTTGTGAATTATATTAGTTCTGAATTTCCTTGAGTACCAAGTTCACTGGGGTAGAAAATTAAAACAAACATATATTAATAGTTAAAACAAATGGTCGGGTCAGAGAATGAATACAGAATGTAGTTGTTTTCCATGAACAATTCCCTTTTGTTTCAGAGTAACAGCTGTGTTAGTCTGTATTTGCAAAAAGAAAAGGAGTACTTGTGGCATCTTAGAGACTAACCAATTTATTTGAGCATAAGCTTTTGTGACCTACAGCTCACAGTGCATCCGATGAAGTGAGCTGTAGCTCACGAAAGCTTATGCTCAAATAAATTGGTTAGTCTCTAAGGTGCCACAAATACTCCTTTTCCCTTTTGTTTGTGACTTTTCTTTCCAGTGCTACATGACCACCTATCAAATATCATACTTAGCTCCAAAATTTTTAATATTATGAAATCTTTGTTTTGCCCATATGATTTCCTCCCCTAATACTGTGATAGTCCTGATTCTTTGGTATACATGTTGTACAATATCGGTTTGAAAAACTATATTGTCGGAGCCAATACAGTATAGATAACATTTTCAAACGTGCCTAAGTTCTCTTGAAAGTTGATGGGACTTAGGCTCCTAAATCCTTTAGGGTAAACTTTTCTTGAGCACCCGTTAGAAAATCTGCTGCATCTGCAAAGTGTTTCTTACCTTATTTTACACATCAAACCAGGTGTGCACAACTAGATATCAGATGCAGGTACTAAGAGAATATGAGATCTGAAAATAAAAGCTAAGCTTCAAATTCAAGGCGAAACTGAAAGAAGCAGCACAAACAAGTCTTGTTTTTGTTTTGTTTTTTTCTTTCCCAGAATATGAATTTGAGAAATCCTGCTATTGCTGGTTTTCTCCTGAAGTGGAAACATAAGCCCTTTCCCAAGTACAATATGATCATATTGAGTTACCCTTGTGATGTCTCACTGGCAGACTCATTGTGCTGGATTAATTAATGCTGCATTGACTTCAAATAGAGCAGACAGAAATTGTTAAGAGAGGTGAGTTTAGACTAAAATTATTTGAAAAACAAATTGCATATTTGTCACTTTCTTTTAGTACTTCAAGTATTTAAAGGATTTTTGATATTCTGAATGTTGCAACAGCTCATTATTTGCATAATACTTTTTGTTGTTGAAGAATCCTCAGACTTTTGGGAGTGTGCATGGTTTTTTTAAAATACTTTTTATCATTGATGAGTTGAGGAAAAATAGTCACACTTCTGAAAGACTGTGGTTAACATCTGAGAACTCTGGACCCAGTCAAAAATTGTACTCTGATCTAATAGGATGGCAGCAGTGAACATTACATCTGTATTACACTTTGTTTTACAACTTTCCTTTCATAGCTATTTATTTTATGTAATACGCTGAGAACAAAAAAAGTCAAAATGTAGGGTGAAATGGTGCACCTGCAAAACATAAAATAAACTTGAACAGTAGAGAAATACTCTACATATACTTGTGGTCTTGCAAATAATGTTTAGGGAGGGTTTTCCTCAGAAACATTAGTTACATAATCCCTCAAGCATTCTGGGGAATGGGATTTGAGAGACACCATAGACTAATGTAACTTGGATTTAACAATCTGGCTCTGGCTCCCATGAAGTCTGGGCTTCCCATAGTAATTTGTATCTCAACAGGCTCCTGCAGACCCCAACACTGCATAACAATGAAATATGGTGGTTTTAAGTTATATGGAAAAAATTAATTATATTGACACATGAGTTGAGACTATGGTTGAAACTGTAGTAGAGAACAATTATCAGATGCATAGATGAACACCATTTGTTGTGGAAGAGTCAACATGGCTTTTCTAAAGGGAAATCCCATCTCACCAATTTATTAGAATTCTTTGAGGAGGTCAACAAACATGCGCACAAGGGTGATCCAGTTGATACAGTGTACTTGGACTTTCAGGAAGGACATTTGACAAGATCCCTCACCAAATGCTCTTAAGAAAAGTAGGCAGTCATGGGATAAAGAGGGAAGGTCCTCTCTTGGATCAGTAACTGCTTAAAAGACAGGAAACAAAGAGGTGGAATAAATGGTCTGCTCTCAGAATGGAGAGAGGTAAATTGTGGTGTCCCCCAGGGATCTGTACTGGGACCAAGGCTGTTCAACACATTCATAAATGATCTGCAAAAAGGAGTAAACAGTAAGGTGGCAAAATGCGAATATGATACAAAATTACTGAAGATAGTTAAATCCAAAACAGACTATGAAGAGTTACAAAATGATCTCACAAAACTGGGTGACTGGGCAACAAAATGCAGATGATATTCAAAGTTAATAAATGCAAAGTAATGCACACTGGAAAACATAATCCCAGCTATACATACAAAATGATGGGATCTAAATGAACTGATGATTTTTAAAGAAAACCGGCAAAAATCTTTGCTGCTTTTACAGATCCAGACTAACACGGCTACCCCTCTGATTTTTAATGATTATTTTTTATTTAGGAATATTTAATTTCTCTCTCTCTCCTGCTCCCTTTTACCACCACTCCGTTCACCGTAATATCTGAGCACTTCAGAGATATTTAAAAATATAAATATCTATCTTTCTTCCTTCCCAGCCTACAGAAGAAACAGTTTGTTCATGTACAAAAATTATAGCTTTTCATTCCTGTATTTCTAAATGACCACAGTCCTCAGCACATTCTCCTATAATTTGATAATGCGTTCCACAGCCCAGGTGTAGCTTCTATGAATGTTCTCCCGACTCATAAGCTCCCCCTTGTAGGCTGACAGTTTCATGTTCCCACTGAAGTGTAGCTGTCATCTGAGGCCATGGTTGTGGAGGAAGAGATGGTCTCTCAGGTCCAAGTCCAATCCCTGGAGGGTTTTGAATATCAGGACAGAGACCTGAAACTGGACTCTGTATTTAGTGGGAAGCCAGTGTAGAGAGCAGAGCACCTCAGTAATGTGCTCAGTACAACTCATGATGCTAATCAGACAAGTTACTGCCTTTTGTGCTCTTTAAAGCTTTTTCAGGGTATGGCCTTCATTCCTAGATATGATTTGCTATAATAAAGCTGGGATGGCCATGTCTAAGTCTGATAGGAAACAGCGTGGTCTTTTGGCAAATTGCAAATGAAGTGGGTGTTTTTGTAACAATGACTATTTAGGCATCTCCTGTCAATGCAAAAAGAGCCTAAAAGGGTTTTTAAAGTGTGGACTGATATCAAGAAGCAGATAGATGCCTTCAGTAGTTGAAGTGTTATAAATAGGCTTGGAAGGATTCGATATTTATTGGTAAATGTTAATTTCACCATACACATACAAATCGATGAAAAATATTTCCATTAATGATTTTTGAAATTTACAGATAGACAAAGAATAAGGATATATACTTTGTCTATTTTGACGTGTAATGTTGACAATTTCTGTTTTAACAGTTACAAAGCTTTTACTTTCTAAATCCCAATGTCTACTGTCATTAAATAATTGTCTGACCCATCCACCCCGGTTTTCTGCAACTGTGACAATGTAAATCAATAAACATTAAAAAAGTTTTGCAACCCCTACTTTCATCCAACTGTGAAATTTTAAATTGATAAAAAAACTTTTAAAATGCTTTGAAATAGACATTGATACTACCAGAAAAAATTATATAAAAAAGATCAAATTCTGCCAAGACTAGTTATAAAGAAGAAAACTTCCTTCTTCAAACCATCATCACCTCAATCTTTCCTGGTTAAGCCTTAGTCAGATGCTGATTTCAGATAGGCATTGAGAAAGTTGGAAGATAGTGCTGGTTATTTTTTATGTAAAAAAAATATAGATATCTGGACAGTATGGATCAATATATGTCTGGGTATCTGTTCGCTTACAAGGTACTTCACACTTTCCAAGTACGCTCTTTTTAAAAAAAAATTTGTTTGAATATTTTTTGCCTTTGAAGTATATAGGAAAAATATAAATTACATGACTGTTATTGGTTTAGTGTACCAGCTGGCATAATCTTCAGAGGCAGGAACACCAGATTCTGGAGTCAGGCGTCTAGAAGGAACATCTGGATGTGGATTGAGGTTAGAGAGCAAATTGTGAAGAAGAAATTATTGAGCTGATTGGGACTTTTTTGACTAAATTTTTTTTCATGAGAAAATTCCCGATTGCCAAAACTGAAACTGTTTGTGGAAATGGTCAGTATCCATAAATTTTCTGTGTTGAACAAATTTTGAAAAAGAAGTTTTTTGAAATTGTTGAAATGTCCCATTTTAATATTTTCTAAATATTTTCCTTCTTTTTTTTTTGGTTCAAAACAACTTTTTGTTTAGAAATTTAAGTTAGAATTTAAGGCCAGAAGGAACCACCAGATCAGTTAGTCTGATCACCTGTATATCCCAGGCCATCAAAACCACCCTGCCGCCTTCACAGCAAGCCCCAAAACCAGAATTAGCCTAAAACACTATAGTCCTCAGGAGACTAAACCATTGTATTTGTTTTCCTTCTTTACTATAAATTAAGGTTTAAAATAGAAACAAAACATTAAAAATATGTAAATAATACATTTTGATTAATCCCATCTGAAACTTTTTAGTTCATGGAAAAAAATTTAGATTAACTATCTGTCCTGATTTGGAATGGGAAAATTTTGAAGTCTTGAAATTCTCATGGGTCAGGAAAACCATTTTCCACCCAGCTCTCGAAACTGGGGATACTGACAAGATATTGAAAGTAACTCCAGTTTAATTGCTGATTAACTGAGTACTTTCTTTAGTACAAACCAGCACATGAAATATTTGCAGTGTTTCAAAGCTGGAATAAAGTCTAAACCTCTCAGTAAGGAGATTTATAATGGGTACAGTGACAGAACCTTTACTATAGGAAAATATTCAGTGTCCTGGTAATTACTACAATAAAATTACTGAATGTGCTTTTAAAGCCTGTGTTTAAGAAAGGGTTTCTTGAGTTGAATATTCACAGTAGTTCCAGGCAGATGAATAAGCAGCATTATCTCTGTGGAGTAGAGTCAGTTCCCTTGGATTTTTGCTATGTAGCTAAAATAGAAAGCCAGAAAGCCAGGCAATTATAGAATTAAAAACTTAGTCTGCACTAGATAAATGGTCAAAATGATTTGGATTCTTCAGGACTTCATCAAGTTTAAACCAATTTAAACATTTAAAAACATGCATGTTAAAAATTATTAATAAAATATGCATTATTTGCTAACTACAATAAACCTATCAGTCTCTCTAGAATTCTATTAGTCAAGTGTGAATTAAATAAACTAATGGGCAAAGTGCAAACAGTATTTGAGCAGCACAACCATCTTAGTCCCTGATGATCACAATGTAGTGGTCTGGACAGTTTAATGGAATTGCTTCTTAATTACAGAACAGTCCTTGATAACCAAGAGAAAAAATTGGATTGGATAGTATTGATTCAAAGCATTTCGTTTTCTCTTTAGGGACATTTCTAGCCAGCAAAACATTCACTGGTAGGCAGATAAAACAGCTGAAGTTCACCCTCTGCTTGATTCGATCAATAGTAGTCTACTCATATAACAAAATGTTGGCTGTGTTAATTTAGCCCTGGAAATATCATTAGATGCCACTGATGTAGAATATAAAATATATTTTGTTTAAATATATAAAAGTGTATCCAAGCATTTTGAATTGCTCTTGATTTACCTTTCAAAAATCCTCAATAATACTAATTTTGACATGTTTTTTTCAAAACCTCTCATTGCCTGTCCATCAGGTTTTAATGCTCTGTTTACAATAAAGACTCAGTGTGCATTTCCCCCCGCCCACCCCAAGAAAACTTCACTCTTCGCTTAAGAGGCAAATTTTGCCTTTGGAGGCTCCTGACGGGCATACATCCACGGGTAGAATTTGCTCTATAAAAATGCAACCTCATAAAGGGTTAAACAACAGTTTTCAATTGGGGAACCTAAGGCTTTAGGTACAAAATTTTAAGAACCCAGTTAGGACATGTTGACCTAAATTCTGCTCACAGACACTGCTGTCTTTTGCTTGCATAGACCCTGGCTTAGAGATTCATAGCAAAAGAAAATCCTTTGGGGGTATGTTGTAGCAGTCATGATCTATGAAATCATAGGCCTTCTTAAACAGGAGGCATTTATTAAAGAACTCCACTATAGTTTCCACACAGCTTGAGCTGCAGCCTCGTCACCTCATTTTCCAGGGTTCACCTGTAACTGGAACTCTATCCAGCACAAAATGAGGGGTCATCTGGAACTGGAACTCTATACAGCACACAGACATCTAGTGACTGAATGTGTATAAACCTATTACACAGCAGAATGATGAGGCTAAAGCATCCTTTTTCCTGGGGATACCCAGGGATCCCTCACATTCCGAGTCAGGTGGTACTGTCTTAGAAGGGGGAAGAGAGTGATGGCTGGCAAATGTTGATTTTTTTTTTAAAATGGTAACCACTGTACAGACCAGTTCATGTTCAAAGATTTTTACAAATATTAACTTATTAATCTTGTGAGGTACGTAAGTAATAACCTCACATCTGTGAAATGAGGTTAAGTGATTGCCCAGGGCCTCATGTTAAGTGAGAGTCATAACTGAGACTAGTGCTCAGGTAACCTGGTAGTGCATTGGACTACACTGCCTTTTGGAGATAGAATTCTGGTCTGAAAAATGAATGGCTCTAGTTCATATGCCATACTTTTGCCACATTTATCCTAAAATAATATGCAAAGATAAAAATTAGTGCTGAGTGCTCAAAAGCATACAACACAACTGGAAATGGACAAAGGTTTTACTCGTAAGTACATCTTCTGTTGAAGCTTCATTAGCCCTGTTTTTTGCTTTTCAGATCTCTTGTGTTTATTTGAGGCATTTATTCAGCTGCTAACTTTTTTTTTTTAATACTTGCTACAATAATGATATGCTGCAGAAACCTATGCTTTTTGAATTGCATTTTGGGATTGAAATTCCGTGATCATATTACTGTTATTGTATATATTCTGTAGGAACAAGTATGTTATTAACAAAAACAGGGGCTGCCATGTATGCTAATGAAACAAACAGGGACTGTGTTTGTAAGAAGCAAATATGAAGTGGGAGAACATTCACAACTTGAGACAGTTCCTGAGACACAGGTATATTACAGTGTGAGAAATCCCAGACACAGGAAAAACCCAGTGAGCTGCTAATGCTTGATTGTTTTTTGTTTTTTCCCCTTTCTACTAGAAACAAACAGGAACATGAAAAAGTTGCCTGTGGCTAGGTGGGGAATATTGAGAACCGAGATTATTGCATTTCATTGCAGTGAAACACAAGTAAAGTTGACCTCGGCTATATGGCTTCATAGTAACCACTGGAGTCGATTTGATAGCTAGCATTGATCACTGTGTCAAAAATTCAATGAAAGTTTGTTTGGTTGCGGCGTATGTCATAGTGCAGTCTCATGTAAGGTAAAATATAGGCTGAGTAATGTTTTGTTGCCTATGCACAGCATAAGATCTCTATGGTGTCACATTCTGGGGTGCAGTCCACACCCATGAGGAGTTGTCACCACCTGCCCAGCAACCTTGGGTGCCTCACAATGGTTTGGTGTAGCTCTAAACTGGGCCACTCACAAATAGCCTAACAGGATGCAGGTCCAGGGGTGCTGGAACATCTCTGGACCTGTATAGTGGGAGTGCTGGAAGCCACTTCAAGCCAGGAGGTGCAGCAGCACCCACAGCACCTATGTGCAGGTCACACCCTGAGTGTCTGGGTATAGCTGCAGCCCTGGTTCAACAGCTCTGATCCCAGCAGCCTCTCAGCAACACATCAGTCACACTTGGACTTCCACCAGCCTTGGTTACCATTTGAAAGGTGACCCCAACAGACCCCCCAGTCCTGAATTTTCCCAAAATGTGTATCCTATAATGTCCAACCATCTCCTAGACAGTTCAGATATTAATGGTCCGTTGCTCTTGTACAGAGTCAATATTCAGCAGTTCACTACTTTATCTGGAGTTACCAAACAGTTCAGTTTAAACACAGCACAAGTTTATTAACAGAAGAAAAGATTTTAAGTGAATTAAAATACAAGAGATAAAGTTAGAAATGGTTATAAGCATGTAACACTGAAAACAATCTTCTAAAAGTCTAAAACTTGACTTCTAGCAAGTTTTGGTTCAAGTCTTTTGTTCAAAATGGCCTCTCTCACCTACAACAAGATGGTGTCTGACCCTTTCCTTGCTTTGAATCTTTCCCAGAGGCCCAGCGATACTGAAGCCTTTGTCATCATAGGTGTGAGAGAGAATTTAGGGTTCTCTGCCCCTTTCTTTTATAGTGTAGTGAACCTTTGAAGTAGATTCTTCTGAGGGTTACCCCCTCAAAATAAAGTTTGATCAAGTAGTAAAGCAGGCAACCTGGAGTCTGGTAGTGAAGAAGGCTTCATGCTCTTTCTTCCTCCACATGTGTTTGCTGAAATGGCAATAGTTCTGTTTCCTGCCATCTCCCCCCCAACCCCACCCCCCGTTGTCTTGAGGAACGAATTTACTACTTATATGTAAATTGAGGTAAACACACATTCCTCTCTAACAACTTTTGCCTACTAAAAGCTGTCTAGTTTTGAACATGTGCTAACATACAGGGGGAATTCATAACTTTACATATGATGTTGCTACACACATTTCACCATGATATTGAGCAGCAAGTTTCCAAATTTCCAAATGATATCTCACAAGGAGTATTTTGTACAAAGATTACTACATTGGTATGTAGGGTGTGAATACATGGATGCTTTTGGTCACACGTGGCACCTATTTGTGATATCTGACATTGTTTAACTTTATACACAGAATGTGTTACACAGAAAGATTGCCTTTATAGCCTTGTTCTTAGGAGATGGCAAATTGAGTTTTGTAAAAATTAAGCAGCCTTTGCAATCTCGAGTGTCTAGGCTTTAGAGCCCAAGCTCCAGCCTGAGCCACAAGTTCAAACAGCTATTGTTAGCGTGAGCCTAAGTCTGTCTACCCAGGCTGCACAGCTTGCTGCCATGGCCTCTCCAGACATACCCTTAATCTGTGCTAAATGAGATTATCATTTAATTAAATGTGATTATTTTAGTATTGGGAGGGGATGGGGATCCAGTTTCCTTTGGAATATTTTGAAAGTCCTATGAAATTTAATTCAGCTGTTTTGGAAAGGTTTTTTTTTTTTACTTTTAAGTAAAGTTTTTTTTATACCCATGGGCATATTATACAGTAGCAGCAGAAGTAGCAATGTTATAGTTAAGGTTGAAATGCAACTTATGTTATATAAAAAAAACAAGGCTGTCAATTGTTCATTACTAGGGCCCTACCAAATTTATGGTCCATTTTGGTCAATTTCATGGTCATGGGATTTTAAAAAAAAGTCATTAACTTCATGATTTCAGATATTTAAATCTGAAATTTCCCAGTGTTGTAGGGATCCTGACCAAGAAGGAGTTGTGTGGGGGAGGGGAGGTCTCAAGGTTATTGTTGGTGGGGGTTGCAGTGCTGCTACCCTTACTTCGATGCTGCTGGAAAATTACCTGCATCCACATGCTGCAGAGAAAGGAGAAAAAATCCCAAGCCAGTCTGATCTGTGGGAAAATTCCTTCCTGCTCTCATGTTTGGCAATCAGTTAAACCCTGTGAGCAAGAAGCAGCCAGCCAAGCACCTTGTCAAGGTTCTTTCCCCACTCTGAACTCTAGGGTACAGATGTGGGGACCTGCATGAAAACCTCCTAAGCTTACTTTTACCAGCTTAGGTTAAAACTTCCCCAAGGTACAAACTATTTTACCCTTTGCCCTTGGACTTCACTGCCACCACCAAACGTTTATCTGGGTTTATAGGGAAAACGTTGTTTGGAAACATCTTTTCCCCCCAAAATCCTCCCAACCCTTGCACCCCACTTCCTGGGGAAGGTTTGGTAAAAATCCTCACCAATTTGCATAGGTGACCACAGACCCAAACCCTTGGATCTTAAACAATGAAAAAGCATTCAGTTTCTGAAAAGAAGGATTTTAATAGAAGAAACAGTAAAAAGAATCACCTCTGTAAAATCAGGATGGTAAATACCTTACAGGGTAATTAGATTCAAAACATAGAGAATCCCTCTAGGCAAAACCTTAAGTTACAAAAAGACACACAGACAGGAATATTCATTCTATTCAGCACAGCTATTTTCTCAGCCATTTAAAGAAATCATAATCTAACACATACCTAGCTAGATTACTTACTAAATTCTAAGACTTCATTCCTGTTCTATCCCCGGCAAAAGCATCACACAGACAGACTCAGACCCTTTGTTTTTCTCCCTCCTCCCAGCTTTTGAAAGTATCTTGTCTCCTCATTGGTCATTTTGGTCAGGTGCCAGCGAGGTTACCTTTAGCTTCTCAACCCTTTACAGGTGAAAGGATTTTTCCTCTGGCCAGGAAGGATGATTACCCTTCCCTGATGATTACCCAGAAGGTGATTACCCTTCCCTTTACATTTATGACACACCTGAAAAAGAATGCTCGGTGCTACCTCAGAGCACTGGCCCTCCTCATCCATCCAGTGTCCCATCTCCAGTCATGGGCATCCCAGATGCTTCAGAGGGAGGAGATTCAAACAAACAAACAAACCCAAAAGACTCTCTGGGTGGGTGGGTGAATCCCTTCCTGAGCTTGCAGGTGGCCATCTGTTTAGGTGTGAAACCCTAAAGCGTGACCTTTTAGGAACAAACAGAAACTGGAAGCAAGCCTCAGAGCTGTTGAGCCCTCCCCCCTTCCTTCACAAGCAACCTTGTCATACAATCTCTCCTAAATTTGTTGAGCTCTCTGATAAAATTAAGTTGTTTGCCCTTGCAACTCGTATTTGGAGGCTGTTCCAGAACCTCATGCCACTGATGGTTAAAAATGTTGTTCTAATTTCCAGCCTGAATTTGTTCAGTTTATATCTCAGTTTATATCCTTTTGTTCTTGTGCCAACATTGTTCTTATATCTCTTCAGTTTCCTTGGTATTTATCCCCCTAATGTAGTTATAGAGAGTAATCATATCCCCTCTCAGCCTTCTTTTTGCAATAGTCAAGCTCTTCCAATCTCCTTTCATAAGATAGGTCCTCCATTCCCCTGGTCATCTTAATAGCTCTTCTCTGCACCTCTTCCTGTTTAAATTCATTTTTCTTGAACATGGTTGACTAGAATTATGTCCAGTATTCAAAATGAGGTCTCACCAATATCTTGTACAATGGCATTAATACTTCTCTATCTCTACTGGAAATTGTTGAACCTTTTCCATGGCTGCATCACATCGATTGCTCAACGTCATCCTGTAATTGACCCACACAGCCAGGTCTCTCTCTCTTCTTTAATCACTTCCAACTGATAAGTTCCCCAACTTGTTGTAGACCCTAAATGCATGACCTTGTGCTTTGTACTATTGAATTTCATCCCATTTCTGCCACTTTGTTCTTCAAGGCCATCCAGATCTTGATGATTTGTTGATGATACAAAGTTGGAATGTATGATCATGCATTACAACTTTGTATCATCAACAAATTTCATTAGCACTTCTACTTTTTATGGCAACATCATTTAATAAAATAATTGAATAAGATTGGTCCCAAGACCAATCCTTGAGAAACTCCATTAATAACTCCCTCCAATCCAGTAATTCACCTTTCAGCACAAGCTGTTGCCAACGCTCCTTTAGCTAATTCCTTATCCATCTTCCAGTTCTTGTACTGATCCCCAAACTTCCCTAATTTAACTAATGTGTTCCCATGTGGTACTGTGTCACTTTACTGAAGTCCAAGTACACTAGATCCACTGCACTTACCTTATCTAAAAAAATCAGTTATTTTCTTAAAGGAAATCAGATTAGTCTGGCATGAGCTATCTTTGGTAAACCCATATTGCGTTACATCCCCTTTACCATTTTCCTCCATGAATTTAATTATTCTTTCCTTCACAATTTATTCTAAAATCTTGCATATTACTGAAATCAGAACAACAAGTCTGTAATTGCCCAGATCACCTTTTTCCCCTGTCTTAAATACAGGTACAATATTACCTACTCTCCAGTCTTATGGTACTACACCAGAGTAGAAAGATTTATTAAAAATCCTTGCTACCAGACCGGAAATGTCATGTACCAGTTCTTTCAGTATTCTGGGATGGAAGTTATCCAGTCCTCTTCATTTGAGTGCATTAAGCTCTTTATGTTTCTCTTCCCTCTTAGATGTGGTGATTTCTGCTTGTAGACATTATTTCCATCAGCTGCATGGCCTTCATACACACGTTCCATATTATCATCCTTACTGAAAACCAAGGCAAACTATTAATTTAGTTTTTGGGCCACATCTATATTATCTTTAATCTCCTTCCCATCCACACTGCATAGCAGGTCAAACTTATCTTTCCTTATTATTTTTTTATTTATAAGCTAAAACCCTTGTATTTTAATATCTTTGGCAAAAGCTAATTCAGCTTGACTTTTAGGAGTTCTCACTTTATTCCTCCATTTTTCTAACCTCCACAATGTAGCGCTTTTTTGTTGATAAATCCTCTTTTCCATTCCTTATAGGTTCTTTGCTTACTCCTAATATTTTTGAGGTTGTTATTCACCCAGCTGGGTCTGGACCCTTTCTCTACTAGTTTTTTCTCCTTGCTTCAGATACAAATTTCAGTTAGATTTTTAGATAGTTGTGTTAAAAAAAAATTCCAAGCCTTCTCTACATTTAGGTCTTGAGCACTTCAGTCCTATTGACTTCTCTCACTAATTCCCTTATTTTCCCAAAGTCGCCTGCCCTTTTGAAATACAAAAAAAAAAAAATCACCGTTGATGAGCTGGTTTTGATTATTCTTCCACTTCATTTAATCTGAATCAACTCATGATGACTCAGTCCAACTCATGATGACCAACTCTATGATGTCCTTGCCTCTTACCAAAATAAAGTCTAAAATTGCATCCCCTCTTGTTGGTTCAGTGATAATTTGATGAAGAAAACTCATCTAGGAATAACTGGGTCCTACCAGTAGTAGTAGCATTTATTCACCAATCTATATCCGAGAGACAAGGTGTGTGAGGTGATATCTTTTATTTGACCAACTTCTTTTGTCTTGAAACTTGTCTCTCTCATCAACAGAATGTGGTCCAACAAATGATCTCACCATCACGTCAGTCCCAGGATATTAGAGAGACAAGGCTACAACTACACTGCATACAATCTATATCCGGGAAGTTAAATATTTCTCTCATAATGTTAATGAGATCTCGGTCCATATCCAAGTTTGATTCTGGGGGGTCTATATTCCCTAGGACTATCCCAATAGAACATCTTATACAATCCTTCCCCAAAGTAATTTGACCCAAACAAGTTCTGTTTTTTCCATATCACTTTTTTTTCTTTACAGTGTATAAGCAGTACTATTGATGTACAGCGTTACCCTATCACCTTTACCTTTATTCCTATCTCTCCTAAATAGCACATATCCTTCAGTAGCTGTATTCCAGCCATGAGTGCTATTCCTCCATGTTTCTGTAATCCCTATAATAGCTGGTTTGACATCCTGGACCAATTCCTATAGGTTATCGCCCAGACTCCTTGCATTTGTATACAAGCATCTCAGTTGTTTCCTTCAGACCTCACCCAGTTTTCTAGCCAGATTAGGTATAGTTCTTTCACTAGCTGTAACACCTATAAACACCTACCTGACTACCATTCCAATAAATGTTTGTATTTTCTTTTTTCCTTGCTGTCCATACTATTACCTTGTGATCCCTTACTATATCTTCATTTAGCTGATTTTTCTTCTTTTGTATTGTAGCAAGGCATGGAGATTTCACAAGATTCACAAGATTTCATGGAGATTTCTCAACATTCTCCCCTCATCTCCTAGTTTAAAGCCCTTACCATCATTTGTGCCAGCCTTGATGCCAGATGGTGCCCCAGCTATTTGAATGGAGTCCTCTTTCTGTGAATGCTTCCCGGTGATCTGTCATCCCAAAAAGCTTTCCTCATAGCACCAATCCTTGAGCCATCTGTTGATCTTCATTATCTTGTCACACCTTCTCCCACCTTCTCTAGGGATTAGAAGTATTCCACTGAAAATATCCACTTCTTTACGCATCTTATCCAGGCTAGCAAAGTCATCCTTGATCCATGCCAGTGGGAATCTAGCAATGTCATTCATCCCAACATGCAGTTCAATTAATGGATTCCCCCCACTCCCATCAGGATCCTTCCATGCCTTTTCAGCCTCCATGTGCACATCTCAGATCCTTGCTCTTGACAGACTGGACACTCTTCTGTTCTCTGGATCTGATCTGACAGGTTTTTTGATTCTTGTGAATATGTACTCCTCTGTCACAAAGACCTGTTTCTTCCTGGTGTTGGTATGAATATGTCGTCCTTGTCTTTCCTTAGGCTCTGGTAGCTGGCTGTTTCCATGATCTCTTCCTCTCTTCTGTAGAGACTGGCTTCCTTTTTGTTCTTCCTTGCCACCCACTCATCTGCTTGTTTCTTCTCATCTCTATTTCTTGGACTAGATGACCTCTTGAGGTCTCTTCCAACCCTAATCTTCTATGATTTTATTATCACTCCCCAGAGCAGAAAACCTGTTTTCCCACTTGGTTTAATCACCACTACCTGGTCTCTTACCCTGCCTTGTCCTAATAATCACATTCTTCCATAGATCACCCTTCTCGTCTGGCAGTCTGCCAGAAAGTCCAGGTCCTTTTATTCAGCGGGCATCTGCTAATGTTGAATTCTCCTCTTTCCTTGTCTGCATTATACCTTCAAATCCCCATCTGAATTTCAACATTTTCTGCAGCTGCATCTCTAATCCTAATATATTCTCTGTCATTAGCTTTATCAGGTGACATTTCATGCATAAGTAGCTTCCATCAGATACCCAGTCAAGGATGCTGTACATCCTGCAGTTTTTGCAGCCGATTACCTTCTTTGTGTCCTTTCCTCCTCGGGTCACTTCTAGTGCTGCCTCAGTAATCATCATTATCTCTTCCTAGACAAAAAGAGAAGGGGTAGGGGTGTCACTGGGTGCTGCCGCTGAACCCTGGCTCCAAGCATTTGTTGCCACATTCAGTCTCAATTAAGGAGGTTTATTTTATAACAAAGATTAAAAAACAAACAGAAGGCAATCTTAAATCAGTACCTGGATCCCTGGCTTCAGGGACACCCCTCCCGGGGGTCTCTGGCTCTCTAGATCCTGGTAGCATCCTTTCCTCCTCCAGCTCTCTTCCCTCTTGGAGCCATAGCCACAGAGTTACTTCCTTGAGCCCCTGGCTCCAGGGACTCGCCACAGGAGTTAGTTCCACTCCATGTAGCCTTTGTGGCCTAGATATCAGCCTGCCTCAGTACTTCCCTCCAGGGCTCAGCCTGTCTCTGACCTTCCTTCCCCATAGCTGCCTCCTAGCAGCCCTTTATGGTCCCAGGTTTAGGCCAGGCCTCTTCAATTATCTGGATTAGGCTCACCTGCACCAGTCCAGGGGAGCTGGGCTCAGTCTACCAGCTAAGACCAGCTACCCTGTGACGGGGGAAAAAATGGGGACTATCCCCCCAAACTCCCACCTACTGACCCCCACAGAAACTCTTCTGTTAGTTACTAACTGTTTGCTAATACCAATGTTTGCTAGTGTCAAATATAAAGGGACGGGTAACCACTTTTCTGTATACAGTGCTATAAAATCCCTCCTGGCAGAAGCAAAATCCTTTCACTTCTAAAGGGTTAAGAAGCTAAGGTAACCCCGCTGGCACCTGACCCAAAATGGCCAATGAGGGGACAAGATTCTTTCAAAGCTGAGGGCGGGAATAAAGGGTTTGGTCTGTCTGTGTGATGCTTTGCCGGGAACAGATCAGGAATGCAAGCCTTGCAACTCCTGTAAAGTTAGTAAGTATTCTAGCTAGAAAATGCGTTAGATTTTCTTTTGTTTAATGGCTTGTAAAATAAGCTGTGCTGGAGGGAATGTGTGTTCATGTTTTTGTGTCTTAAGGTTTTGCCTAGAGGGATTCTCTGTGTTTTGAATCTGATTACCCTGTAAGGTATTTACCATCCTGATTTTACAGAGGTGATTCTTTTACCTTTTCTTCAATTAAAATTCTTCTTTTAAGAACCTGATTGATTTTTCATTGTTCTTAAGATCCAAGGGTTTGGGTCTGTGTTCACCTGTACCAATTGGTGATGATTGTTATCAAGCCTTCCCCAGGAAAGGGGGTGTAGGGCTGGGGGGCGGATATTTGGGGGGAAGACATCTCCAAGTGGTCTCTTTTTCCCTGTTCTTTGTTTAAAACTCTTGGTGGCGGCAGCATACTGTTCAAGGACAAGGCAAAGTTTGTACCTTGGGGAAGTTTTTATCGTAAGCTGGTAAGAATAAGCTTAGGGGGTCTTTCATGCAGGTCCCCACATCTGTACCCTAGAGTTCAGAGTGGGGAAGGAACCTTGATAGCTCGTGACTGGCTTTCAAATCTAGCCAAACTAAGTCAGCACCACACCATTACTAAGGGATTTAAGGAAGCACCGAATCAAGCCACACACCTGGAACAAATCACACACACACACAAAAAAAAACCCCACAAAAAACTACCTCCAGAACAGAGCACAAAATCATCACTCTCCTCTTGGGCCAGACTCCCACAGAAACTCTGCTGTTAGCTGCTAGCTATATAGTATTAGTTACAACAGAGGCACAAAGATGCTGCTTCATATACTGTTGAAATTAATTGTCCTCTATGGGTCATTTTTGTAACCTTTCTGCCAGGAGGTTAACAGAAGTAAAAAGCATGGGGTTCATTATATCTAGGGTCCCTCTTGACAGATAACTGTACCCCACTCAGCAAACTAGGAAAACTAAGCACACCCTCCATAGGTGTCCTTAATGGGCCGAACTTCCCCATTTGCAAGCACTCTGAGACTATGTGCGCACAAGGAAATCCTTATTTGAGGAGAGGGAATACAGTCGCATTCTGTTCCTGTGTTTTTTCCAAGTGTATCTCTCCCCCCTGCCCCTCCCCCCAAAAAAGTAAAACATCCCTGCCTTCCAGGTACATTGTCACTAATTAATCGAAATCCCTTCCTATCCAGCAGTGAGAATGTCCTTTAGCCACACAACATCATCCATCCACCCAGTCAGTCACGCAGCAGAAGTTCAAGTGTCTCTCCCCGACCCCCACCACACACTTTAACCTATCTTAGTGATTCAGTTTTAGTAAGATGCTAAGTAGGCATGGACTTACCTGAGTCCACTCAGCCGTTGCTGTCTCCCTTCTGTGTCATCTGATGCAGAAACTGTGATTTCTCCCTGGGAGAGGACCCCAGAGCACTAAGGACCTTTGATTGGAGTCCTGGCTGCTTGAAAATGAGCTCTTGGCCACAAGTTAAGAACTCTTTGCACTCTCTGGTCTCCCAGGGAGCCCGCTACCCATCAAAGTCCAAGTCCCATGTAGTTATGAAGCCTTCCCAAATGTCAGTAGAGGAATTATGGGTAGCTTTTGGCCATAGGGCTTACACTGTGCTGGTGTGGATGTTGGGATGACTTGTTTCTCATATACATGTGCAGACTGATTAATGGAGGGTCATGTGTTTGTTTAATTGTGACACCATTTTAATCTCTCAATTGTTTCACACTTTGATTTACACTCCGAAATAAACTTATACCTTTCAATGTGTGAACACTCACTGTTATTTATTTGTTTTTATATTAAGGGAATTAAATGCCAATCTTCTTCATCCCCAAATGGTTAATTGAATGTTAAATCTGAGTTGAGTTAACTAACTCGGACACGTTGCATGTAATGTAACCAAAGGGGTAAAAATATGAAAATATAATAATTGAAATAGGCCATATTTAAGTTGTCCCCAACTGTCCAAAGGTTGGGCTTAATGACCTTACTACTTGAACAGTAGTGAAACTATGAGGGATGAAAATTAGAGACTAGGCACTTCCCCTCCCCCCCCCCCCAAAAAAATAAATCTTTAAATATCAGGTTAGTGTAATCTGGGACTACAAACACTTATGGATGAATCATAACAGTATGGTTATTGCATTGCATCACTATAGGGGGAGTTGTTTGGGTGCCTTAACTGTGCCTTTCCATACTTTAACATGTTTAGATTTCTTTCCATTTAAACTTAACTCTGAATGTCCTGGGTTTGTAATGCTTTCCTTTGTGATAATTACTATATCCTTCTAATGTTTCTACTCTTATTACTAATATGTACACCACCTTACTTTCAGTTTGATATCATTTTATCTGGGAATATAGTAATAGTCTATACTTTATGGATCATATTTTCAAGCGCTCAGTTTCCACTTAAGCACATAGGTGGTCTGATTTTCAAAAGACCTAAGCTCCCATTCAGGTACCTGGACAAAGTGGTTAGGTTGCTGCAGTGTTGGAGCAATTCTGAAGACCTGTCCACTTCATTTAGGTGCTTTAATGGGAGCTGAGCTCTTTTCAAATGTTGTCCTCAGTGTTGGTGCCGCTGGTCCTGCAAGTGCAAGAAATTGGAAGTACAATTGTTTTGGCAACCTTCTCTTTCATGTTCCTAACTTTTGTATGTATAAAATCTTAATCATAATAATACTTTTTTTTACATTTAATCTAAATAACTTGTCTTATGGTGATATCATGTTCTGATGGACACATTAAAAATCCTTTTTAGTTCAAGAAAAGCTATTAAATAATTTCAATTACTTCCCTTTTCATCTTATTTATCCATATCCTATGGGGGGGGGGGAATACTGGCTTATAAAAGAAATAAATTGTTTCCAATATGTCTTTAACAAATACCATAAAATAGGAGAGGAAAAGGTTATTTTTTCAGGGAATTGTTTACATAAAATAGTAAGAAAGTGATAAAGAATAAATGTTTTCCAGCTGCTAAAAAACTGAGTATGTTCTTCAATTCCCTTATATGTTTTGTAATGCAGATTCATTTTAAAGTACGTCTTTTGCTAGTGCACCTTAAATATATTTTAGAATTATTTTACCATGAAATTAGTTTTCTCCCTCATTGGCTTAGGTGAATCCTTCTTTTTGATCTATGCTGGGACATTAAAAGTGAAGCCATGACTGCACATACGGTTTTTGTAGGTTTCTATCAAAATACATTCTGTACCAGACGGCACCCATTGAGATTGGAAGTTATTAGTGTAGCATGGCTACTGTGTAGCATGCTTTTCCACCTCTCACCAAGGGTCTTAATTCCCCACCTTATACTTCTGCCACCAAAACATATTTACATATTTATTAACCAGAGGAAGTGCAGAGGGAGGAATTTCAATCTCAAGAAGTGCAAAGAAACACAGGGCTCTTTAGGAAAGAACTTTAATTTAAACTCTAGCCCCCTGAGTTTCTTGCCCTACTAAACAACTCCTTACAAAATATTTCCTTTCTTTTGTCTTTTAAATTAGAAATTGGGAGACAGGCTTTTTATGTGCAAGTTAAATGCGGCACTTAAAGAAATAAATTGTCCTGGATAGAGAATTTGGCCTCTTGGTACTTCAGTGTCCCTGGTCCATTAATGTTTTTTTCCATCTTATCTGCAGGTAGCTCATTTTTCTCTTTTTATTTTTTTTTCTTCTTTTATTTTGCTTATAAAAAGTAATATAATAGTAGTGAAGAAAATTGTCGTATGCTTCTGATTTACACTGCCAGTACAAGAACTTTCACAGTACAATCAAAGGGCACTTTACTACTTTTATTAGGAAGTTAAGGTTACATTGGAGGAGTTGAACTTTATTTTAGGGTCATGAATTTTTTTTTTAGGAGAAATTATTGTTCCTGAACCTCCATGGCTTTTCCTTGTTGCTTTTCATCAGAATATTCTATATTGTTTTTAGCTGGTATTTTTTTTTAACTTCCATCTGTTTTAGACAAAAAACCTAGTTTCTCTCTAAGTTTTTGCACATCACAAGTAAGTAGAGTTGTGTAAATCTTCAGAGATACGGTAATTAGATTTTGGGCATTTGTGCATTCCAAATGATCTCCATAATTTATTTTCCTAAAATAAAATGTTACTTAAAATGTAATACAACTAAAATAACTTTGTTTTACTAAAAATAAGTTTATTCTAATGAGCAGAACATTTCAATACATTAGCAAAATGCTACCCATAACTAGGTTTAGTGGAAGTCAGGAGGTTATGGGTCAAATTTTCAGTGTAGTCATCAGCAGAATCTGGTCCATATCACTGAATTCTTCATACCCTTCTGTATGTGCTTAATGTTACTCATGTGAGTAGTCCATCTGAGTTCCTGTGCAGAATTGTTTGCAGGATTGTGGCCTGAATGCATCACTTTTTGTTGTAGGCTTCACTTTTCTGGAAAATTTAAAGAAAACAACATTACAAATGAAAAAAAGAAATCTCAACTCCCACCAAGTAACCCCCTAAATAAATAAAAACCAACACTATTTTAAACATCTTTTATTTTTTTTAAAAACACCTTTTAGTGCCTTGCACCAGCCAGGTGACACTCCTGGCTAAGGAGCATGGAACACTATTACTTCTAGAGCTTGTTAAAAATGCATTCTGTTACACAGCAGGAGGAGAAGAGAACCCTTGAGAGAGGCACAACCAGCATCCCAAGGCTGAGCATGGTGTCTCCATATTGCATTGCAGTACATGTCTATATAGTACTAGTCTGTGCTTTCTTAAGGAACAAGCAATTCAGCTCATTCACAGACAGGACCCAGTTCCTGCGTTGTGTATGGACAGACTTCTGCACCTGTGTGGAGCACATTGAAATCAGTGAGACTCCACAAAAGCAAAGTATTCTGCTTGTGCACTTTGCAATGCAGGACTGAGGCCTAGGAATCTCCTTATGGTTGCTTGAAGCACAAAAACAGTTCTCGGAGGCTTACTCAACACTTCTAAATTTTAGAAGTTGAAGCTGCCCCTACCCTCCAAAAATCAGCACAAACTTCATTCTTCTCATTTCAGGGCAGTCTGTAGAGAAGGTGCTGGTGTCTGCAGATGTATCATTTGAATTATTTAAATACACATTAATATGTACCCTTGACTGAGCTCCCATAATAAAATGGTGAGTTGTTACAAATCTTGTATGGAGGAATGCAAGCAGCTATTAAAGGGAAGTGCTTAGTTCATATCTGCCCCCTAAATTTACATTTTATAAAAAAAAATAATAAAACCAAAGCCAACAGTTTTTACCATTTTAAAAAAATGAATTAGAATCTTTCTGTGAATTTAAAACACAATTCCTGATTTTAAAAAAATCTTTTAAAAACCAATAAACATTGCCTGTAGGATTTGCCATCTAGATATTACAGCATTGGGCCAGTGTCTGAAAACCTGAAAGGGGAAGCCAACTAGAAGCTGATATTGACTAGTCTGTTTTCATTATCCAGTCTTGGAGAATTTAAAATATAAAAATACAGCATAAATAGTGAAGAGTAAACTAGATTTTTAAAAGTCTTTCAGGTATTTACAAATTTAAAAAAATCATTAGTAACATATGTAAGGAAACATATTTTTAAAAATATGATTTATAACCTGTCAGTGTCTCTCTAACACTGTATGCAGTACATATGCCGCATGATTTGATAGTTTAATACGCTGTAAAATAGACTACCATTATAATGGAGGCCACCATCAGCACTGTAGTTCAGCGTCTAGCATTTTGCCCTGATATGTAATGCAATTAAAAGAATGTTCATTGATATTTTTAGAATGTGTGCCCTTAAAAACTAGTGGGGAAGTACACCTGCTGGGTGCCAGCCAGTTGCTGCTTCTGTCTGGGACCAATGTTTCCTGTTCTCTCTCCTCTTTAGAAGTAGCTTCATGCTGCAGTATCAATATATGATGTTCAGGTGTATAACATGGAAAGAAGATGGATATCTTCAGTCTTTGCATCTAGTGCCTGGGCAACCTTGGGCCATGATCCTGTATTTTGATCTGCTCAGGTGGACCTTTGACTTCATTGTGGGGTCTTTTAGCAGGCACAAGGCATCTGCACATATAAATCAGTGTGCAGGATTGGAGCTTCAAATTTTATAGGCTTTGTTTGTATGCTCCTTGCTACTATTACTGTTTCCCTGCTCTTTCTAGCTACTTCAGGCTGCCACTGCTAACCCAACTCTTCTGCCAAATATACTTGCCTACCAGTTGGCATTCATCCCTTCTTCCTCCATTCACTAGAATAAAAAAGAAAAGATCAGGAATAAAGACTTCAGTTCATTTCTAGACATATGTGAACCCAGATCAGCAAAGCATTAACTGTGGCCAGTATTTGTGGGTTTAGATTATTTGGCCATGTATCCCTTTTCTTCTGCAGATAGGAACTAGAAGTTCTGATCAGTGATGCTCATTTTATCTAGCCCATCTAGCTAGTAGATAGCATTTGAGATGCTGGTAGCTAGGTATTCCCTCTGACCTCTAGAGTGGATGAGGGAAGAACTCTTGCTGGCTCTTCTCTGTTGGGTCCCATGTGGCTTAGTAAATATTTTCTCTTCACCTGTACCCTATCATAGTTGCCAATGTGTCAGATTTTGCCAGGGACAATTCTTTAAATAAGTTGAAGATTTGGAGTCATTTAAGTGGTATCCAGATGCCTGATTCATGGTAATTGCTTATGCCATAAAAGTGCCTATTCTTATGCATAGATTGGCCTCTACTTTGTTAAGAGATGAGCTGTGATGTCACACAGTATGAACAGGGGCTCACTTTTTAAAATTCAGAAGGCTTCAGTAGAAAATCTGATAATGAATATAAATCTAATGTTAGGAATTGTAGGAAATGTATAAGGTTAACTAAGGGACACAAGGAGAAATCTATCATCTGCGGAATTGAGGACAATAAGGAGTTTTTAAAATATGTTAGGAACAAAAAAAAAAAATCCTGACAATGGTATTGGTCCATTACTAGATGGAAATGGTAGAATTATCAATAAAATGCAGAAAAGTCAGAAGAGTTCAATAAATATGTCTGTTGTGTATTTGGGAGGGGGAGGAACAGATATAGTTTCATCATATGGTGATAACACTTTTTCCATTCCACTAGTGTCTCTGGAGGAGGTTAACAGAAGCTACTAAAGTTAGACATTTTAAAATCAGGAAGTCCAGAAACCTTGCATCCAAGAGTTCTAAAAGCGCTGGTTGAGGAGCTCGCTGGACTGGTAATGTTGATTTTCAGTAAATCTTGGATCACTGGGGAAGTTCCAGAAGACTGGAAGAAAGCTAATGTTGTACCAATTTTTATAAGGGATAAATATGATGTGATTATAGGCCTGTCAATCTGACATCAATCCCAAACAAAATAATGGAACAGCTGATACGGGGTCAATTAATAAAGTATTAAAAATGGTAATATAATTAATATCAATCAGCGTATGTTTATGCAAAATAGATCCTGTCAAACTACCTTGAGATTTTTTTTAACAAGATTACAAGTTTGGTTGATAAAGATAATAGTGTTGAATGCAGTAATCTTAGTCTTCTATAGTACTTTGATGTGGTATATTTTATTTTGATGAAAAAATAGTGCAATATAGAATTACCATGGCACACATCAAATGGATTAAAAACTGATTACCTGGTAGGTATCAAAATGTATCTGTAAATGGGGAATCATCATTGAGCAGGTATGTTTCCAGTAGGGTCCTGCAGGGATTGATTCTTGACCCTATACTATTTAACATATTTATCAGTGACCTGGAAGAAAACATAAAATCATCAATGATAAAGCTTGCAGATGATACAAAAATTAGGGGAGTGGTAAATAATGAAGAGGACAGGTCACTGATTCAGAGCGAACTGGATTGCTTGGTAAACTGGGCACTAGCAAACAATATCCATTTTAATATGACTAAATATAAATATATACATCTAGGAACAAAGATACAGGCCATACCTACAGAATGGGGACTCTATCCTGGGAAGCAGTGACTTTGAAAAAGTTTTGGGGTTGTGGTGGATAATCAACTGAGTGTGACTCTGTGGCTCAAAGAGCTAATGCTATCCTGGTATGCATAAATGTGGGAGTCTTGAGTAAGAGTATAGAGGTTGTTTTTCCTATTGCATTTGGAACTGGTGTGAACACTGCTGGAATACTGTGTCCAGTTCCAGTGTCCACAGTTCAAGAAGGATGTTGACACACTGGAGATGTCTGAGAAGAGCCACAAGAATGATGAAAGAATTGGAAAACATGTCTTATAAAGTTAGACCCAAAGAGCTCAATGAAGAGGACAGGTCTTAAGATTAACTCTTTGGTAAGCTAATAGATTTGACTTGTTAAACCTATAAACAACTACATACAGAACAAATATCAAAAAGGGACTCTGCAGCCAACAGATAAAGTATAAAATGATCCACTGGCTATTAGTTGAAGCTAGACAAATTCAGACTAGTAATAAGATGTACATTTTTAATGGTGCGAATAATTAATCATTGCAGTAATTTACCAAGGGTTGTGGTGGATGCTTCATCACTGACAATTTTTAAATCAAGATTGGAAGTTTTTCAAAAAGATATGCTCTCAGAATTATTTGGGGGGAAGTTCTATGGCCTGTGTTATATATGAGGTCAGACAAGATGATCACAATGGTCCTTTCTGGCTTTGGAATCTGAGTGAAATTGCATAGGACTCAATTTTTGAATCTTGGAACAATGCAGCTATGAATCCATTTTGCTAGGATTTGAACCTGTTGTTTAGACCATTAGCCCAGTTAAATCAATTCTGCACCTAAATCATTTCTGTTGCCCAAATCAATCGATTCTTCCCACAATCCAAATAAATCAATTCTTCTGCCCCCAAACCCCTTAATTTTCCCTGCTATATTTGGCAGTATTGTTCTGCATTCATTGCCCTCACTGCACCTTAAAAGAACCTCGGCCTCCAAGCTCCTCATCCTGCAGCTGGGCCCTCTGCTTCTCACTCCTGTTTATCCCACCTGTCTTGTGAAAAATGTTACAGCTCAAGCTGCTCTGCTCCTTCCTGAAAAACTAGTGTGGCACCTCAAACATCTCCAGTTAAAGGAGCTGTGGTGTTCGATTAGGGTAAAGGACAGATCCTGATGTGAAGGTCCCCTGCAGCCCTGGGTTATGAATGAGGGGCACCTCTGGAAACCAGGAGTAGAGATTGTGGAGCCTATCAGATGCCATCATCCCAGGATATTTGCTAAGGCCACCTCCAGTTGTTCAAGGAGTTGTGAAAAATTTACAGTTGAGCCTATCAATGTGAGACCATTGGTAGCTATGTGGCAGTTGAGAAGCAGGTCAGCTCGGGGAGTGAGAGACATTGTGTGTGTGTGTGTGTTGCTGAGAGGAAGTCAGTGAGTGAACCTGTAGGAAGTTGGAGGGGCTGACATGAGTAAAAAGGGGTGGGCAAAACAAGAAAGTGCTGAGAGCATCTAAAACAAAGATAAAATCAAATTTCTCATATCAAGAATAGAGGCCATAACCCCTCCTGATTAATGTCAAATCCATAGTATCTCAGAAAGTCTCCCCAAACTGATAGATGACAAAGGTAGCAATAGCAACAACAAAACTAACTAACCAACCAACTAATTAAAAGCTGCCATCTCCACACTGGGTGAGACAGAACAAAAAATAGGCACTGTTGAGATACAGGTTTAAAATTTTTATTAAAGCTAATGTTAAAATATATAGTACACAGGTTAAGAAGAGAGTGTCTGTACATCTGGGTATAGTGCTTAGATTATCCACAAATACAAACTTTGTTTTTAAAGTCATAAGATACATATAGAGCATAATAAGCAATAACCCAAATTTAGGTGAATAAATTTAAGAACACAGTTTAGATATTAGCATCAAAGTATTCGGGTACATCACTCATGAAAGAGTGAAGATTGTCCCTCAGTAATTGAGAATTTAGGGTAGGTTGTCCATTTAGAAAATACAATCCATGAGGAAAGTATTTCAGATACTTTCCCAAGTGTGCTTCTCATTGGCACTCCAGCTCATCTCTCTTGTTATTGCCAATGTCTGATGATGTGTTATATGTAGATGTCCTTCAACCACCTGATGGTGCTCTGACACCATGAGTTTCCACATCAGCCGAGTGTAGCGCTGCCCGATTCCGCATTCTCTCAACACTCGCTCGTTACCGGGGTCCCATGCACCCAGGGCTCTGACAATCAGTGTATGTACATATCAAACTCGGCCAAAAACTCAAACCATCTGCACATTTTAGGTAACTTTTCACAGACAGCAAAATCCAAAACCAAACAACTTCTTGTTAGAGAAGATATAATAGAAATGAAATGGAAAAGATCTGTTAGGTCATCTGGTTCATCTTCCTACTCATGTAGGTTGTTCCCTCTTGTACGTTTACTAGTTCATTCTTTGCCTGTGTCTGTATCTTGCTGCTGATGTGTGCCTCAAGCATGAAGCAAGTTTGACCTGGAAACAAGAAAAAAAAAACCACAAAACAATTTTTACTTCCCTGTGAGGTTCACAACTCACAAAAAGTGTAAATAGCCAAAATAATTTCCCTGGATAGTTACTGTCAGGCCCAGTAGCCATTAAATGGATGTGCTGAAGAGGAGAACAAACTCTTTGATTTAGCCACTCAGGTTCAAAAGTATAGTGTCTGCACAATAATAGGTACCCAATAAATAGTGTGGAGCAGCACTAATTTGGATGTGGTATTTTAAGAACTTGGCATACATATTATAATTGTACACTGAAACCAGTCTATGGTATTAATGGAAAATAAATCACTGTTCAAAATCAAATAATGAAAGGTGAATTGGAGTAGTGTATGTGAAGTAGTGCATTCTGAAGTGAGTAGTGTTATAACAGAAAACCTATATGCGATCTTGCATATTTGTAATATAACACAGCAGTATCTTACAGCTTTATATGAGTCATTTTAAAAAGTCTAGCCCTTAGCTAATGAATTTTTAGTTGGAAAAGTAAACAGTTCTTCGGTTTTAACTTTTAATCACTTTAAAAGGCTTATTTTCTTCTTTATTTTTGCATTGTATTCCCATTGAAGCTATGCAAGCTCACAAATAAAAAACGTAAAAAGATGATAATCCAAGCTTTTTGTAAAACTGAAATATTGTTAGATAAGGTGGTAAGATTATTGTATTTACATTGATATGATTTATTAAGTGCCAGCAGTGTGCTTGGCCCAGTACAAGACACCCATCAACTAAGGACAGACCCTGCTCTGAAGAGCTTACAGCGCAGTAAAGAATTTAAGCATGTGCTTCAGACCCATTAACTTCAGATCCAAGTGGCCTAAAAGACCTACAGAGAAGACAAAATCCAGTGGGACCCTCCAGAGGAGGAAGTTCGTTTAGATTTCTCATTTACTCTTGAGCAGTTCCTGAATTTCAGTGTTCCATTTGCATGGGGTAAGGGAGATGGCTTTTCCTTGTTTTGTGTAGAAAGTTGAAGATCTGTGCACCAGAGGGACTTGGGGTTTGATCCAGCTCTGTGGGAGGACTGAATTAGACCATTGTAATCCACTAGGGCTTTCAGGTTTTCTTGATCTGGACATTTTCCTCTGCTGTGTGTTTTGGCCATTGGTTGAAACAAGCCTAAACTTTGCACTTTCTCTGTTCTCAAATCAATAATATAGTATAATACAGTTATTGCTGCTTACATGAACATTGTGTACCCAAAACTCTGTAGATTTAAATAAATAACACAACTATAGAGTTAAATAATAGCAGAGGAGGGGAAAATTAAGAACCGTAGAGGCAAGGGAGCACAAAGTTGTTTTCTGCTGACATTTGAAATGAGATGGAGAGTCAGGCAGAGAGAAACAGGAAGGTTGTTCCAGATACAGAACCTTCAGAGGGAAGGCTGTCACCAACGGTGCCAAAATGAGGAGAGGGGATTAATGGAAGACCAGGTTTATGAGGTTGACTGTAACAAGCCTGGGGAGGATTTTAAAATGAAATGGCAATTTTGAACTGGATTTTAAAATGAATGGGGAAGTAGGAGCGTTGTGTGAAGATTGGGGCAATGTCGTTACTCTTGTCTGTACACGTGAGACAGCAGGCAGCGGCATTCTTTATGTGGTGGAAGAGAGAGTTGGGTCTTGGATATGGCATAGGGCAGGTGTTCCCAAACTTGGTTCGCGGCTTGTTTAGGGTAAGCCCCTGGCTGGCCGTGAGATGCTTTGTTTACCTGAGCATCCGCAGGTACGGTCGCTCGCAGCTCCCAGTGGCCGTGATTTGCTGTTCCCGGCCAATGGGAGCTGTGGGAAGCGAAGCAGGCTGAACAAGCCGTGAACCAAGTTTGGGAACCACTGGCAAAGGGAAAGGTAAGTGGGGATAGTCACAGATGGAGGATTTCAGCAGAGGTGAAGCTGAGGCACAGATGGTATTGCAGAGGTGGTGATAGCATGAGGAGAGTTCATGGTCCAAACAATGGATTATAAAGGGAAATGGCTGTGTCTTTATATTACAAATGATATACTGTGTGTGTGTGTGTAATTATCTATTACTGTGGTTCTTTGGCAATGTACCAGGTTAGCCACCCCAGCTTTAGTCTGTTGGGGTCTTAGTCAAGGAGGGAGATAGAGGAACTGTGTTGGACTCCCAGTTGGTACATTACATTTTATATTAACCAGTGCAGTTGAACAAAATGTCACCCCTGCAGTCTCACAGATGGGGGGAAGTCTTTGTGTGGGCAAGCAAAGGAAATAAAAATCTTGGCATCTTTAAGGACTGTGTCCCCCTCTTTTCCTTATGGGCTTAAGGAGAAGGTGGCGCTGAGGCTGATTGGTTGAACAGAAGGGTACAGCATAAGCCTGTTGGCTCCTGCCTCCCAAGGTGAGGGCTTATAAACTCTTCTCTCGCTGAGGGCACTGTTCTGCTCTGGGAAGAAAAGCTGCTGCAAGGAGGCAGGCAGCAGAGGCGATTGCTGCGTTGACATGTGGCTGTGCCCTCCATGCCCGCTCCCCTCCCCCCCGCAGGGTTGGGTGTCCCTAGGGTGACCAGTGTGGTTTCAGCCAGGACAGGCTGTTAATCACCCTAGGGTTGCTGCAGAAGCAGCCAGGAAAGTAGTGAAGAGCATGCGCGGCTGGCAGGCAGCCCAGAGGCTGAGTCCAGAGCTTTTCCCTTGCAGGGGAGACATGTACGAAGTGGAGGAGGATGGAAGTGAGTGTGAGTGTTTTCCCCCCAGCAGAGATTTTCCTTAGCTGGGAGTGGCTGAATGGGCCCTATGTAGGGGCAGAATACTTGAAACTTCTACCCCAGAGCTCCGAGGGGTGTGACAGAGAACTGGGGGAGAGACAGAGACAGGTGCTGGAATAACTGAGATGTTGGAGGCCATATGGTACATGCACAGTGACCTTATAGGGCTGCCAGGCATCCAGTTTTCGACCGGAATGCCCGGTTGAAAAGGAACCCTGGCGGCTCCAGTCGGCACTGCCAACTGGGCTGTTAAAAGTCCAGTCGGGCATCCAGTGGGGGCCCAGGTCTAAGGCAGGCTCCCTGCCTGCCCTGGCACTGTGTGGCTTGTGGAAGCGGCCGCCAGGTCCCTGCAGCCCCTAGGCACATGGGCGGCCAGGGGGAGGCTCCGTGTTCTGCCCACACCCCGAGTGCTGGCTAAACACATCCCATTGGTTGGGAACCACAACCAATGGGAGCTGCGGGGGCGTTCCTGCAGATATAGGCAGCACGCGGAGCCTCTCTGGCCATCCATGTGCCTAGGGGCTGCAGGGACCTGGCGGCCGCTTCCTGGGAGCCACAGTAAGCACAGCCAGGACCCCGCATCCCCACCTGCACCCCAACCCCCTCCCACACCCAAACTCCCGGAGGCCGCACCCTGCAACCCCAGTCCCCGTCCCACCCCTAAGCCCCCTCTTGCAGCCCCCTCATCTCTGCTCTGCCCCCAAGCCCTCTCCCCCGACGTAGCCCACACCCCCATCTTGAGCCTGCACCCCAGCCCCTGCCCCATCCCTGAGTGGTCTCCTGCACCCTGAACTCCTCATTTCTGGCCCCACCCGGAGCCCGCACCCCAACCCCCTGCCCCAGTGTGGTGAAAGTGAGTGAGGGTGGGGGAGCGCAAATGACAGAGGAAGGGGGGATGGAGTGAGCAGGGGTGGGGCCTCGGAGAAAGGTAGGGCAGGGGTGTTCGGTTTTGTGCTATTAGAAAGTTGGCAACCCTATGACCTTATGAGGGGGATTTCCTTGGGCAGGGAGTGTAGACATGTGCCTGGAGAGGCATGATGGTTTGATACCCTGACCATGCCTCCCTGCAGCCTCCTCCCACCCCTTGCTTCTGAGCTGGGATCGGGTTAGGAAGGAGAAGTGAGCGAGAGTTGAGGATTTTCCCCAGAGGCTGAAACCACTGACCGTGGTAGGAGCAGAAAGTTCCTTTTCAGGGACTTTAAGGGATGGCCCTTAAGGTTTCCCTTGGACAGGGAGTTAGGGCCTCCTCTGTATAAGGATGGGGTGTTGGAGAGATTCTTTTTTCTGGATTCCCCAAAAGCAAGCAGTGGCCTGGTGTGCAAGGCTCTGTGTGCAGCCAGTAGCTGGCTGCCAGACTAGGATTGCACGGTGGATATCCTAGTGCCCAGACATTAGGGTGTAGGCAGAATAACCCCTGAGTAGAGCAATTTGGGAGTTGCTCCCCTGCAGACCATCCATGGATGTGTGAGTGGGGAAGTGGCAGCAGCCAACAGAGTATTACAGAGCAAGCATCTTTGAATCCAACTTAGAGAGGGAATGTAGAGACAGGGGCCAAGGCTATTGCGGCTGCTTCCCCTGCATGAGGGTGGGGTGAATGCCCCAGCAAGTAACCTTCCCAGTCTTTCAGCGAGGCAGATTTAAACAGTAATAGCTGCTCCAATCATAGTGCACCTTCTTAAAAACAATAGAGATAAATTTATTTTCCTATTCAAGGCAGACATGGATTTTGGCTCTTGTGGTAGATGAATGATCCATGTGAACGTGGAGCTGGCTTTCTGGAAGTAGAACATTTTGTAAAAGTAAGTGTGTACAATCTGGTAGAAAGGTGTAATTTTGGAATAAAGATCTAATTGGATAATTATATTCTGCCTACCAGAAATGTTTTCCTGTAGTTAGAAATGGCATTATACAAATAAGTCATTTGATTCATATAGTGTATTTTGATTTTATTGTCAACATGCTAAATGTAGTTTTTATTTTTATTTAATAATTATGTCTATGTCTATCTAGCTAGATAGAATAGTCCACTAAATTGATTGTAGTTGCTTTGTTTAGATGAATTCTAGCAAACAAGGTAGGTTAAATATACTTTGATGAATAATACATCTGGGAACATTGCCATCCGTTATGCAGTGTAAACCCAGGGTGGGTTGAGAACACGAAATCCTTGTAGTTGGAATGCGTTATAGTAAATCAGGGGCTTCTCTGTTGCCTGATTAGTCACAGATCTCTTTAAAGATTAATGACTCAAGGGCATTTCTCCTACAGTGTAAAGACGGTTTGTTATCCCTCCACAGTCAGTCATAGCACTTTTCTGAGCATTGCCTCACTTTGTCACATTTTGAGGTTGGTTATTGTAATATTGTGTAGTTCCCCAGGATGCAGTCTGGACTGATGAGCAGCTGTGTCCCCTCAATTCTCCAACCTGGGGTGCCTTTTACACAGCTTCACTGTGAGAGCCACCACTTCTGATCTGCTCATACACAGCCTGCAAGACATAAATTACCCCCAGCTATACTGTATGAGTGCTCTAGGCAGCTTGTATATAAGTTTTAAGTGTAGACTAGATCCTAATCTTTTCAATCTCTTCTCTTTATTAGGAAGTTCTACATGCCTCTATTTATTTTCATTGCCAGTCTTTGGAGTTTGCATCCCATTTTTGAGAGGTGACCAGAACTGCCTACAGTTTCCTCCTCCAACAGGTTCCTTGAGCATAGTGCAGAAAGATAACATTGCAAAAAAATGTTTAAAAATACTGCTCTCTTCTCAAAATGTTGAACTATATTACAGAATTCACCGTAGGTATACCTTGTTCTAGTGAGCAACAAACTGACATGGCCTTATGAAGCACAACTCCAGAATGTATTAGAAATATGTTTGAAAGGAGTGTCAGTTAAAGGAACCATTCTGAAGTTGGAGATTTTGTATATCATGAGAAAGAAATACCTATTATTTCTTTGGAAAGCTGTAAATTTTAAGGATGAGCTGGAAACACCAACTTCATTGTTCAGTTAGTCTGTGTTAGGATGCTACATGAACTTTCATCTATTTCAAAAAGGAAATTAACATTGTAATATGCACCTGAGGCTCCACTTCTGTAGGAAAAGTACCAGAGTATGGTGGGATTTGTTTCCCTGTCAGAGCAGGTTCCCTTGTGGCGATGAAGCAAAATACAAGCAGGTTAGCTATGGGCTTGATGTAGGACTTGCCTGGCGAAATTCTGTGATCTGTGTACTCAGAGATCAGACAGGATGGTCAGAATAATCTCTTCTGACCTTAAAAATCTACGAGTCTATGAGGAGAATAGAGACTAGTGGGCTGCATGCAGATAGATTGCTGTGCAAGAGCAGCAGGAAAGAATTCATAGACTGATTCGTTCTTTCTGGCTGACCTTGACTTCCCTCTGTCTTTCTCCAAGAAATACTCTCTCTACCTCCGGGGTGACTGACTCTGCCCCTTTCCACTGTTAATGTGCACTGCCCTTTTCCCTCAGCAATCATTGTTCTGTGGTTTTGGATTGTTGCAGACCCATATCCAAACAGTATTAATCTTACCTCCTAAACTTTTGCTACTGCTTTGCCAGCTTTCCATCTGGTCTTAGGGATAGACGTGCTCCTCCCCTGCCTATTAGATACCCCTTCCTGGCTACTAGATATAGGGGCGTGCCCATCCTCCAGATACCGTCCTCCAGATACCTGTAAGTCTACCGCCGATCTTAGACACAGCAATACCTAGAGCTTTGTCAGGAAATAGCTTCTGCTATCTTGCTGCTGGTCAGGACCTTTACTGATTACATGAAACAGCTCGCAGCAGAAAGTGGACCTTCTCCTTAAGAAGTGGGGAGTGGGAGCCTGAAGAAAACGCAAACCATAAATTACAATTTAAATTAATAAAAGAAAACCCATGCCAATACTGCCTCTTCTAAACCCCGCGCCTCACCTTTCTGAAAAGTGGTAGTAAAATTCCAGATCTGCTTTAACTGGTCACCCCTAAAAATCAATATTTCCCTTGAATATAGAAAATAGTGCAAATGCTGTGGTGAATTATATAGTGTGAGAGGGTAGTTTACTTTATGAAGTGGGACCGAGTGCTTTGAAATCTAGTTGATGAACAGTACGGTATAAGAGCTAGCTAGTTAGTTATTATGTTCACAATTGATTTTATTTCTTTTTCTTCTGTTTCCTTTTTGACCTACTTCCTCTGATCTGCTAATCCATCCATGTCTGAAACTGGGAACGTGGGATTTCTCTTGGGATTTATTCAAATTAACAGGTAAGTTGTTTATTTAGAATATTTGCCCAACATAACTTTCACTTGTGTCCTACTTGTAGTAGTCCCAGGTATTTTTATGTTGCACTACAGGAAACACTTTTCCTTATGTAACATGTATATGCTATGAATCATTCACTGTCCTTGAATGTAAGAATTGATGGCTATCATTATGGTACTCTAAAGCAGTCTGAAAAATGCTGATGAACTAAATAGCTGTTTGGATGTACTTATCAACTTTGTTCATATATCTGTTTCAGTGATAAAAAAAATCCCTCTTGATTTGTTTTTATGTTTACATCAAGATCACTGTTTTCTATATCTACCATATATGTGTATGTGTTTCTGCACAGTCAGGTTCCCCCTTTAAGGAAAGATAGATAGATATATGATCCAGGGAAGGCATGGTTAGTACCTGACACATGGGATGATGAGTTTGTGATATATTAAGTGATGATAAGCAAAAGGTTGGAGTTCTTCTGATCCATGATAATAGAAACTGATTCCATTCTAAGAATGTTTCCCAGATGTTTTTCTTAACAGGTTCCCTCAATCTCCCAACTTGAATACAGCGTGTTTAGAAATATACCTTGGCCACTTTGAAAGTGATTGATGTAGAGCAAGACCATTGGGCAAATGTGATGTGATGCTAACTCCTTAACTGTAACTTTGCAGTGAAGAAAAAAAAATTAACTCCTGTGTGTTCTGCTCTTCAAGTGACACTTCAAGCTGATATCTTTCAAGTTCACCTTTGCTTTTTGGAAAAAGAGAAGCATAAAATGTGATCTTTTTTTCTAGATTACAGTTGGGCCTACACGCAGAGTTTATAGCCTGATCTGAATTTTGAATCACCACAAAGTTTTGGGTGGTATTTACATATATTTTGGTTTGCAGCCATCTTTTAAATCTAAACTAATCCTAGGAAAGTCAATAGGTCTACGAATATAAATTTAAAAAATAACCATGTGATCTACTTCACTAAAACAATATTGACTTCTTTATGAAAAATGTACTTTAATCAAATAATGAAATCAAAATCAGTGTGCTCAAAATATTTAGAGAAATAAAAATGATTGAAACTAAGTCAGCATAGGAATTTGAAAGAGTTATGATGTATATATTTGGTATGGACTGTCCATACAGAGATGAATGCACATAAAATATTAATGCATAATGCTACTGATAGTGATTACTAATATCAAGCATATGTCTGTTTGTATTTATTTTACAGACATGGCCACAACCCACCTACCCAGTAGTTACAAAAATAGCTGTTTTATAGCTGTGATGTCACTACAGAGCTATATTTCACTAGAGCTCAAATACACCATCTTTCGGTATTAGAGCTATGAAGTATAGTTGATTTCAAGTGTAACATAAAGAGGAGAGGTGAAGGTAGGCTTGTGAGGGATGTTTGTATTGCATTGTTTAAGGTTATCATATTAAAAAGCAAAAAAACAAACCAAAAAAAAACAACAACCCTACAAGCAGGACTACGATGGAGTGTACAAACCCCAGACTGGGCAACAAGGGGTTAAGTGATTATTTTGGACTCAGCCGGCCCCGCCCCTCCACACCTGCAGCAAATGCTCCGTCTACTGGAGGAATTAGACGGCAGGGAATTAGCTCAGTTGGGTGGCAGAGCTGGAGGTGCCCGCCTGTTGCCCACAGCTTCAGCAGAGCAGAGCAGAGGGAAGCCTAAGACTCTGACACAGCTGCCCCGAGGGGCCCTTCCCTAGAGAAGGGAGGACTCACCCCAGAGACAACCTGAGAGGGAAGTATCCTGTGGAACTTGGATGTTTGTAACCCTCTTTATTTATTGTGGTTTGGGTTTCCATGCCAGGGAAAGCCTCGGACTAAGCTGACCCCATGGGGAGGTAATGGACAAGAGGAAGAGGCCCACGGAGGACAGTCTTAAGCAGCCTTGATTACTGGTACTCTGAAGGGCCCTAGGTCAGAGCCCGGTGGAGTGGGAGAGCCCAGCTCCCCTCCACACAATCTCCTTGGCAGTCAGGAGTTGCAGCTATGACCACTAGGCCACGCTCCCCAAGAGAGAACCATTACAAGGACAAATGAGCATTAGAGAGGACCTTTGGCTGGTCACCAAGTTACTCCTGGGTAATACAGCAAGTAACTGATATTTGGATATTGAGGATGAGACATTAAGTCCTTGTCTTCTCCGACATGCCAGACTCCACCCATTTTTCCTTCACACACTTGAGTACCAGGGAGTGGTTGTGCAAGAGGTTTGAGATGTATTCCTTCTTAGTGTAGAAAACAAAACATAGTGCTTACACTTACTTGTCGCTAAATATAGCCTATGTCCACATTTGTGCTGGAGAACAACAGCCTTGCACTCTTTGCTGTGCACTGTGCAATGACTTGTAAGATGAAAGTTTCAGAGTGCTGTTGTCCCAGTAAATATCTGGTAGTCTCTCAGCTTGAATTATAAAACTATAGATAGCAATTTTTTGTAGTCCTAAAATGCTGGATGTACTGAATTCATGACTGTTTTGGGAGCTACAAAAGCTTTCTTCTCACAATAAAATATTAATTTTCATATAAATAACCAGAAGCTCCAGATAATTTGCATCCAAGAGTTTTAAAAGAACTGGCTGAGGAGCTCATTGGTCTGTTGAGGCTGATTTTCAATGCATCTTGGAACATTGGGGAAGTTCCAAAAGACTGGAAGGAAGCTAAGGTTGTGCCAATATCTCAAAAGGGTAAATGGGATGATTCAGATAATTATAGGTAATAATATCTTAGAAGTGTATGTCAGGTGTTTGTCTAACCGGTTTTAAAAATCTCCAGTGACAGAGATTCCACCAGCCTCCCTAGACAATTTGTTCCACGGCTTAACTACTCTGATAGGAAGTTTTTCCTAATGTCCAACCTAAACCTCCCTTGCTGCAATTTAAGCCCATTGCTTCTTGTCCTACCCTCAGTGGTTAAGGAGAAAAAACGTTTACCTCCTTCTTGTAACAACATTTTACATACTTGAAAACTGTTATCATCTCAGCCCTCAGTGTTCTCTTCTCCAGAATAAACAAACACAAGTCTTTCAATCTTCATAAGTGATGTTTTCTAGACCTTTAATCATTTTTGTTGCTCTCCTCTGGACTTTCTCCAGTTTGTCCATATTCTTGATTTGTCAGTCTGCCATCAATCCTGGGCAAGGTAATGGATCAGCCAATACCAGTCTCAGTTAATAAAGAATTAAATGAGGGTAAAATAATTAATGCTAGTCGACCTGGATTTATGGAAAATAGATCTTTTCAAGCTAACCTGATTTTTTTTTATGGGATTACAAGTTTGGTAGATAAAGACAATAAGTGTTGATGTAAAATACTTCTGTAAGGTGTCCGATGTGGTACCATGTGACATTTTGATTAAAAAACTAGAACAATATAAAATTGACATGGCACACATTGAATGGATTTCAAGCTGGCTAACGGGTCTCAAAATGTAATTGTAAACAGGGAATTGCCATTGAGCAGGTATGCTTCTAGTGGGGTCCCACAAGGATCTGTTTTTGGTCCCTACGCTGTTTAATATTTTTATCAGTGACCTGGATGAAAACATAAAGTAAAAATTATAAAGTCACTGATACATTTTTCAGATGACACAAAAATTGTGGGGGTGTATTAATAACGAAGTGGAGAAGTCACTAATACAGAGCAATCTGAATCACTTGGTAAATTGAGCACAAACAAACAATGTACATTTTAATATGGCTAAATGTATACATATGGGAACAAAGAACGGAAGCCATACTTACAGGATGGGGGGGTGTTCTATCCTGAAGAACAGTGACTCTGAAAAAGATTTGGGGGTCATGGTGCATAATCAGCTGAACATAACCTCCCAATGCAATTCTGTGGCTAAAATGACTAATGCAATCCTGGCATGCATAAACAGAGGAATCTTTAGCAGGAATAGGGAGGTTATTTCACTATTGTACTTAGCGCTTATGCAATCAGGGCTGGAATACTCTGTCCAGTTCTGGTGCCCACAATTCAAGAAGGATGTTGTTAAATTGGAGAGGGCGAACAGCCATGAGAATGATGACGGTAATGACAACATTTCTTATAGTGATAGACTCAAGGAGCTCAATCTAGTTAACTTAACAAATAGAACATTAAGGGGTGAATTGATTATAGTCTGTAAGCACCTACATGGGGAATAAATATTTAATTATGGACTCTTCAATCTATCAGAGAAAGTTATAACATGATCCAATGGCTGGAAGTTGAAGCTAGACACATTCAGACTGGAAATAATGGTGAGGGTAATTAACCATTGGAACAATGTACCAATGGTTAATTAGTTAGTGGATTCTCCATCGCTGGGAATTTTTAAATCTAGTTTTTCTAAAAGATATGCTCTAGGAATTATTTTTGGGAAATCCCATGGCCTGTTTTATACTGGAGCTCAGACTAGATGATCAGTGGTTCCTTCTGGCCTGGAATCTCTGACACCCTCTGCCAGACCTGAAACTGTTGGGTATTGACAGTATCCAGTTGGAGTCAAAGGCAGTAGTGTGCAAACTTCAGTCACATGCTGGCCCTGTAAGAGACATGAAGATGCTAGGAGATCCATTTTCCTATCTCCACAGCTCGAGCTGCAAACCCAACCTTTTTTGTCTTTGTTTTTCTCCTTCTTTGACAGCCTGTTCATTAATAGCACTTTATCCTGAAATGTTTCAGGCCTCTTGGTGTAGGCCTGCTGATTGATTTCCTGCTTTAGCACCGAACCCTACATATCTCGGCTTCACCAGGGCTCCTCCCAACTGTTGCCTCCAGTGATCTGGCTATTTTTGCTTTCTCTCAGCATGTATGAGCCACTGTATAGACACACACACACGAAGCACTCTTGCTGCTGTGTAGCCTGTCAGCCTGAGCCAAATCTCCAGTAAAAAGATCATCCACCTAGAGTGTGATATGCTTCACACAAAGCTATTTGTGCTGATCTCTTCCACGGAGGGTATATGCAATACCAGTATATTGCATTTCTATTGTGTGATGTTAATGATTATTAGTAGCTTTTTACTCTGATATTTTTAATTTGGTATGTGCTTGACACAGTCTTTCCAGTCACTCCTTTGATAGGTCTAAACTGCAAGCTACAATTCTTTCTAATGTGATGTCCAGTGTTCAGAGCACCTTGGAAAATAGCTTTTCTGTGGTAAAGGAAGTAAGCCCTGCATGGGTGTTTAGTCAAAGACTGGTTCCTGAGCTAGAGGATCTTATCTGTCCTGTACTGATTGTATGATTAAATATTTTGATAAGAACTGTACGACTGCACTGAAACTATACTTGGGAGCTGCCTACAGAAGTTGTACAACCTATGTGAGTTAATATTTCCCACACAAGAGCATACAGTTTGCGGGTGTAACGTATCTTGTCATTGAGAGTTGAGTTCCATTTAGTTGATGGCAATTGTCACCTCAGTACAAAATGAAATCATTCCAGGACAGTGAATGTGAGAGGTCTATGGGAAGTTCCTGTTCCTGTGCGAGATTACTAGATTAAATTGCCATAACCTATTACGATCATTGGTACAGCTTAGGGGAGCACCAATAGGCTGCTTCCTGGGCTATCTGTGGGTTGTTTCAGCTTTTATGATTTTCAGATAAATTCCACATGTAGAACTGTGTAACTAAAATATGACAGTCTTGCGTCAATCCACTCCAGTGACACCTTCAGCTCTATTAGGAGACCGAGTAATGAAAACAGTAAGATACAACTTTCCTCATTGTCCAGTGAGAGATTAATACATAAGAATTTTCCGTTTTGTCTGATTGTTAAACCTTAATAAGGTTTCTGGGAATTAGCATGGGGGAATCTACTGCCCATGGATTTGTTTATATCCGTATTAGATGTATTGTGCATGGATTTAAAGATATGTGTGAGTTTGCTAGTCTTGGACAATAGACGAATTTATTGTAGCTGCTGATAAGTGAAAATGTACATTCATAATTAATATAATGGACTGAAAACTGTGTGTGTGTGTAGCACTTCCTTGTGGGGTTGTCAGATTTCCCTTAACACAAATAACCACTGATACCAGCAATTACCAGGATGTAGCTTGTATCTGTTTATATTGTGTGTAATGTGATGCATAAACTCTGTGGAATATGTTCTTTAACTTTCAATCTATGAGATAATGATGTGTGTCATGAGCAGATTATGCTGTGGTTGGCAACAATATTTTTGTGAAAAGTTTTCCATTCAATGTCTGTTGCAGCTCAGGCTCTTTGTTAATGGCTAGGAACAAGGTATGACCTTGATAAGGACTTGCCTCGCAGAATTGTTTGGACGCTTAGTTATGGTCAATGAGAGAGGAGCGAACAGGCATCTAACATAGGTTGTAAACTGGGGTATTAGTCAGAGTAACATTGTATCTTCAGGTTGCTTCCTGATTTATATAGCAAAAGTCAATGACACTCTTCTTATTCATCACTGATAAACTGTTTCTATACACAGCTGTTTTATATTCAGTCTCCCACTGCTGTGGTCTTTCGATAACAATATGATTTATAGTTACACACACCTTTTTCTTGACTGTAGTTGTATAATAACAAAAGCCTTGTTGCTTTTGGGAAGTGGTTTTAAAATCTCAAGTTACTGCTGATTTATTCATCTATGTCACATATCAAAAAGTTTGAGTGTGAGTTAAAGCAAAAATTGGTATAGAACTTATTTTATCTTGTAGAATGACGTAAACGTGTGCTAGGTTTCCTTATCTGTAGTAATGTACTTCTGTGGGTTATTTCTTATTTATAGTCTTCTGTTAATCTGTATATTATTTTATTATATATTTTTAAAAAGAGCATATAGCCTAAAACCAATTTAATATTTGGTAAATGAGCAAACTTCTCTATTTTACTGGTTTAAAGTATTCCTGTTTTTCCAAATGTCTGGATTTGTTTGGTTAGGAAACTACTTTCTAAACTGATAGTCATTTTCTGAGCCAAAAGTTGGATAGTATTATTTTAACTTTTATTTATTATAATGACGACAACAGCAATTGAAAGTTATGCATGAATTGTGGCTTACAAAGCCAATAACACCGCTAATTGCATATAACCTTCCCAGCTGAGCACTTGTGCCAAAGAAGAATCAGGAAGTAAAATAACTTCCCTACCCCTGCTAAAGATTCCTCTGTTTACGCATCCCAGGGTCGCATTATCCCTTTGGGCCACAGTGTCACACTGGGGGTCATGTTCAGCTGATTATCCACCATGACCCCCAAATCTTTTTCAGAGTCACTGCTTTCCAGGATAGAATCCCCCATTCTGTAAATATGGCCTACGTTCTTTGTGCTTAGATATGTACATTTTACATGTAATTGTATTAAAACAGATATTGTTTGCTTGTGCCCAGCTTTCCCAAGAATTCAGATTGTGCTATATCAGTGGCCTGTACTCTTCATTATTTACCAGTCCCCCAATTGTTGCATCATCTGCAAACCTTATCAATGACTTTATAACTTCTATATTGTTTTCTTCTCAGTCAATGATAAAAAAGAGCAGATCTTTGCAGGACCCACCAGAAACATACCCACTCAATGATAGTTCTATTTAGAATTACTTTTTGAGGCTTATCAGAAAGCCATCTTGTAATCCATTTAATGTCTTGTGTTAATTTTATGTACTAGTTTTTTAATCAAAATGTCATGTGGTATCAAGTCAACATCTTACAGAAGTTTAAGTATATTACAGTAATACTACTTCGTTTATTAATCGAACTTGTAATCTCATCAGAAAAGATATCAGGTTATTTTTACAGGATCTATTTCCCACAAATCGATGCTGATTGGCATTAATTATATTACCCTCTTTTAATTCTTTATTAATTGAGTCTCATATCATCCAGTCCATTATCTTGCCCTGGATCAGTGGAAGGCTGATAGGCCTATAATTGCCCTGGTCATCGCATTAACTCATTTTAAATATTGGAACAACATTAGCTTTCCTCCAGTCTTCTGGAATTTCCCCAGTGTTCCAAGAGTCACTGAAAATCAACATGAACAGTCCAATGAGTTCCTCACCAGCTCTTTAAAAACTCTTAGATGGAAGTTATCTGGACCTGCTGATTTTAAAATGTTTCACTTCAGTTTAACATCCGCTGGAGATACTATTGGAATGGAAAGAGTTTTATCATATGATGAGCCAACATCATCTGTTTTTTCACCCCAAATATGGAAGAGAAATATTTATTGAACACTTCTCCCTTTTCTGCAGTATTACTGATAATTCTACCATTTCCATCTAGTAATGGATGAGTACCTTTATTAGGAACAAAAAGAATCCTAAATACTTTAAAAAAACTCATCTTTATTGTCTTTAACTCTCTTGGCCATATATTTCTTCTTGTGTCCCTTTGCTTCCCTTATCAGTTGTGTATAATTCCTAACTTCTGATCTATATTCATTAGTATCAGCTCCCCCTTTCTTTCATTTGTTATATATTATGTTTTATTGTTAATAATGCCTTCACTTTCCCTTTTGCCCCAGATTGTTTTTTTACCATATTGGCTTCTTCATCTATATTGTGGCTTTGTGGGCAAGTACTATAGTATTCTTAAACAATTCTTCAGAATAAAAATTATACACATTTTTATACCCTTATACTTCAGAAGTCCTGCTCCTATCCTCCAACCAACCTTTTCCTCCCTAATATCAAACTACTAAGTACTTTGTCCTGATGTGCATTCTGTTTATAAAGCTTTGGTCATCCAATCAGGAAACAGAAACTATACAATCTGAAATATGTGACCAATCACGAAGCACAAAGAGTGTATATAATGAATAGAGAAAAACTATACTGGATGTTTTCACAGACAATCCACAATCTGAAAATTGTTCAGTCATATCATTTTGAGAATTCTTACCAATAGTGAATACTGGAGTAGAAATGAGGATCAGTTCACAAATTTAAAGAAGACCAATAGTCAATGTATCCATTTTTTGTGAATAATAATTTGACCATCTCCAGGAATGGTGACTAATCCTATCTGTTTGCTCATGAGTCTCCGGACAATCCTCGTTGCTATTTTCCTATCACAAGTTTAAGTAACCCTCAGTTAACTTCAGTGTGGTAGGTGTCCTGTGGTAGAAGACCATTGGCTCCTGTGTTTAGAGGTTTTCATATTTTTCTAAACCTCTAGAACCATTCTATGATTCTTTAGTTGAGTCTCTCTGTACTGCCACTTTCATGAAAATGTGTTATTTCTTGTGTCTTTCAGAGCCCTGTGGGACTCTGTCTATATTTAGGAACTGTCATAGACTTCAAAAATTAATTTGAGCTATTTTAGATCATGCCTTGCATTTGTAATGTCAATGGATGTAACTAATCTACACACACACATAAGTTACACATCTTTTCGTATACATTTTTAAGATGATAAAATTAGTTTTCCTTGACTCATTTGCCATGTTGAGAGTTGCACTTTTGGATTAGAAGATGGAAAATAATTTGAGTTAGATCCAAAATTCTTACCACAACAATCTTCTTTTGTTCATATTCTGTGTTTTTTCAAACAATGATCAGTATGCTGTCCTAGACAGTTTCCAGATTGTGGTAGGGATTTCAAAGACTTTCCTATTGTAAACACTTATGTCCATGTTATGATTTAGTCAAGGAGAACTGATTTATAGTGATTTTTATACTACTTAAATATACAATAAGTTTGGTTTCCCAAAGCTAAATTAACATTAATTGTTAATACTTTTGTAGTTATCTTGATAGATTTACCGTTAGCTTTCTCTTCTGAAATGTATCAATTGTGCTTACATAAAAAGTTAATAAATAACTACTTACCAAGGTATGAATGCTTGCTACTCACTCATGTTTCTTATTGTTTCAACCTGGATTCAGTAGGCTCTTTTATCATTTAGTTTGTAATTCTGTTTAGTCTAGTTTGTACAAGACCAAATATTAGAATATTTTAAATCTTTTTGGTTTTTGATTCTATTAATCTATAAATGATGTGCAGTCTGTTACAGTAATTTTCTGCCTCATTGTTTCTCATCTTTCTTTGCTTTTCATCTGCAAAACTAACCCAAAGTTTGCTCATTCAGGAATAAAGGGCTAGTAGACAAACTGTGTACATCATGACAGGTTTCAGAGTAACAGCCGTGTTAGTCTGTATTCGCAAAAAGAAAAGGAGGACTTGTGGCACCTTAGAGACTAACCAATTTATTTGAGCATGAGCTTTCGTGAGCTACAGCTCACTTCATCGGATGCATACTGTGGAAATTGCAGAATACATTATGATATACACAGACACCATGAAACAATACCTCCTCCCACCCCACTCTCCTGCTGGTAATAGCTTATCTAAAGTGATCATCAAGATGGGCCATTTCCAGCACAAATCCAGGTTTTCTCACCCTCCGCCCCGCCACAGACAAACTCACTCTCTTGCTGGTAATAGCCCATCCAAAGTCACCACTCTCTTCACAATGTGTATGATAATCAAGGTGGGCCATTTCCTGCAGGAATCCAGGTTCTCTCACCCCCTCACCCCCCTCCAAAAACCACACACACAAACTCTCCTTACAACGTGCATGAAAATCAAGGTGGGCCATTTCCAGCACAAATACAGGTTTTCTCACCCCCCCACCCCCATACACACACAAACTCACTCTCCTGCTGGCAATAGCTCATCCAAACTGACCACTCTCCCCACAATGTGCATGACAATCAAGGTGGGCCACTTCCAGCATAAATCCAAGTTTAACCAGAAGGCCGGGGGGGGGGCGGGTAGGAAATAACAAGGGGAAATAGGCTACCTTGCATAATGACTTAGCCACTCACATAGACACCACCCTATACCGGAAACCTACTGACCGCTATTCCTACCTACATGCCTCCAGCTTTCACCCTGACCACACCACACGATCCATCGTCTACAGCCAAGCTCTGCGATAAAACCGCATTTGCTCCAACCCCTCAGACAGAGACAAACACCTACAAGATCTCTATCAAGCATTCTTACAACTACAATACCCACCTGCGGAAGTGAAGAAACAGATTGATAGAGCCAGAAGAGTTCCCAGAAGTCACCTACTACAGGACAGGCCTAACAAAGAAAATAACAGAACTCCACTAGCCGTCACCTTCAGCCCCCAACTAAAACCCCTCCAACGCATTATTAAGGATCTACAACCTATCCTGAAGGATGACCCAACTCTCTCACAAATCTTGGGAGACAGTCCAGTCCTTGCCTACAGACAGCCCCCCAACCTGAAGCGAATACTCACCAACAACCACATACCACACAACAGAACCACTAACCCAGGAACCTATCCTTGCAACAAAGCCCGTTGCCAACTGTGCCCACATATCTATTCAGGGGACACCATCACAGGGCCTAATAACATCAGCCACACTATCAGAGGCTCGTTCACCTGCACATCCACCAATGTGATATATGCCATCATGTGCCAGCAATGCCCCTCTGCCATGTACATTGGTCAAACTGAACAGTCTCTACGTAAAAGAATAAATGGACACAAATCAGATGTCAAGAATTATAACATTCATAAGCCAGCCAGAAAACACTTCAATCTCTCTGGTCACGCAATCAGAGACATGAAGGTTGCTATCTTACAACAAAAAAACTTCAAATCCAGAGTCCAGCGAGAAACTGCTGAATTGGAATTCATTTGCAAATTGGATACTATTAATTTAGGCTTAAATAGAGACTGGGAGTGGCTAAGTCATTATGCAAGGTAGCCTATTTCCCCTTGTTATTTCCTACCCCCCCCCGGCCTTCTGGTTAAACTTGGATTTATGCTGGAAGTGGCCCACCTTGATTGTCATGCACATTGTGGGGAGAGAGGTCAGTTTGGATGAGCTATTGCCAGCAGGAGAGTGAGTTTGTGTGTGTGTGTTGGGGGGGGGGGTTAAAAAACCTGGATTTGTGCTGGAAATGGCCCACCTTGATTTTCATGCACGTTGTAAGGAGAGTGGTCACTTTGGATAGGCTATTACCAGCAGGAGAGTGAGTTTGTATGTGTGGGTTTTGTGGGGGGGGGGGTGAGAACCTGGATTTGTGCTGGAAATGGCCCACCTTGATTTTCATGCACATTGTAAGGAGAGTGGTCACTTTGGATAGGCTATTACCAGCAGGAGAGTGAGTTTGTGTGTGTATGGGGGTGGGGGGGTGAGAAAACCTGTATTTGTGCTGGAAATGGCCCACCTTGATTTTCATGCACGTTGTAAGGAGAGTTTGTGTGTGTAGTTTTTGGAGGGGGGTGAGGGGGTGAGAGAACCTGGATTCCTGCAGGAAATGGCCCACCTTGATTATCATACACATTGTGAAGAGAGTGGTGACTTTGGATGGGCTATTACCAGCAAGAGAGTGAGTTTGTCTGTGGCGGGGCGGAGGGTAAGAAAACCTGGATTTGTGCTGGAAATGGCCCATCTTGATGATCACTTTAGATAAGCTATTACCAGCAGGAGAGTGGGGTGGGAGGAGGTATTGTTTCATGGTGTCTGTGTATATCATAATGTATTCTGCAATTTCCACAGTATGCATCCGATGAAGTGAGCTGTAGCTCACGAAAGCTCATGCTCAAATAAATTGGTTAGTCTCTAAGGTGCCACAAGTCCTCCTTTTCTTTTTGTGTATATCAGTTAGCAGACCAGCCATGTGAGAGGCCTCTGCACCCTCTCTTTGCCATGAAAGGTATCTCTGCACCAGTCTCTGCTGTCCGATGTAGTTTTAAGCATGCTACTTACAGTTCCAGAGACACATTATATAAATCATGCTTCTTGTCAGGATTTTCACAGGTAGAGGATTGAGCCACATTATTCCAAGTCTGATCCTCTCATTCTCGGGTTCAGTTTAGCCATGTCGTTTCTCTAATTTCTCAGTACCGATAATGTACAAGAATGTCAAAATAAGTCTTAAAGCTGTTTCTCTTAATTCAAATGATACATATTGCCTCAGGTACCTTGCAGCTAGATGAATTATAAATACTTGTAATTATCACAATGATAGTTCCTGATATGTATGTCACTGTGGATTCCATTGGGGGAAAATATATTTTGGGTGTGTGGTTTTGGGGTTTTGTTTTGTTTTTCAGTTAAGTGGCTCAATGGTATGCTTTGACATAGTACTCTTTGTGATTTTTGTTAGATCTGTGCCTTTTTTCCCATCGTAATTATATTTTGTTTTTTATTAAATGTTGTATTTTCCTTCTCTAGTTATGAGTGGTGCTCTTTACTTTGCTAAAGATAAATACCTTAGTTCTATTTTTATTGGTGTTGTGGGGAATGCTTCATGTTTCTTAGTTAATTTATCTCATAGTTTCAGTACTAATCCTGTTAAGAGATGGTCAGTAGTGTTTCTCAGGTCTCTTTTTTTCTGTCCAAGAGGCATTTGCTAGTTTGAATATATGCATTCTTATTTGCTGTATATTTATCCAGTGCAAGTTTGGATTTTGTTTGACCCACTCTATCAACACTTTGTGTTCCTGTGAGAACTACTGAGCTGAAGAACTGAGTCAGGTATCACTGAAAGCACTTTGGTTGTCAACTTTTCTCTTCAGTGTTTGTAATCTGCATATTGCACAATGTACAGTGCTAGTAGTGCATGAAAACCAGTGATGCCTCTTGTTAGAGCCAGCTTTTCAGCAACTCTAATGAGTTCTGTTGAGCCAAATTCTTAAGTGCTTACTCGTGCTAAACTTGCACTGAAAACTTTACAGGAGATTTGCATCAGTCAGGGTTGCAGAATTTGGCCAACTGTCTGTGTGTTCAGTATTCTCCAGATTATCCTTATTTCCAATTAATTGCTACTATGATTGTTTTAGCAGTTTTTGCACTCAGCATGACATTAACTTGGTCCCTGAGGCCATTTTTAAAATGTGCAGTTTTTGAGTGTAATTTTTTAAACCATCAGGGTTTATTGATGATTCTCCTAGTTCTGGTCTTAGTAATATAAATCCATTTGCTCTGCACTGGCTAGCGCTATTTTTATTTTTTCTCTGAGATTGCAAACAGTCAGGAATATCAGTGGTTCTCAACCTATTTACCATTGCGGGCCACATATGCAGCCCACAACGTGTTATGTGTTATATCTCTGTGGCCCTGAGGACATGGGCTACACCATTGAGTTTCTTTCCCACCTCCTTATGAACCTTCTTTCTGGCCCCTCTTCAGTGGCCACTCTTTCGACTACATCCTCCCACAGGAAATGGATTCTCTCCTCAAACAAGGGGCTAGAGGCAAATGCCACCTCAGATATCAAGGCAAAGTGTTCTACTCCCAATATTTCATAGCTCCCACGCCACAAAGAAAGGAAGGATGGAGACCCATTCTTGACTTTTGTAAACTAAATATTTTTATTTGCAAATTAAAATTCTACATGGTTACCTTGACATCAATAATTCACTCCCTGGAAAAAGGCACATGGTTTGCGTCTCTCAACATGAAAGATGCTTACTTTCATATGGACATTCACCTGTCCCACAGGAGGTTCCTCAGAGTTCTTGTAAGACAGGGACACTACCAGTTCCGAGTACTCCCTTTTGGGCTGGCAGTAGCACCTAGGGCCTTCACAAAGGTCTTCTCAGTGGTGGTGGCACAGATGAGATGAAATGACTATATCATCTTCCCATACCTGGATGACTGGCTACTAACAGGCAGATCTAGCTGGGAAGTTCAGATGGCAACCTTAGCCATGCTCCGCATTCTGTCATCTTTGTGAGTCTGCATAAACATGGAGAAATACACCCAGACTCCCATGCAGACTATAAACCTTCTAGGAGTGACCCTAGACTTGACCTAAGCAAGGGCCTACCCCCATATGGACAGATTCCAGGCTATGAAAAGTCTGAGACAAGACCTCCAACCACTGTCAATGTCTGTCTTCCCCTGCGAGGCCACAGGACCCCTTCGACTTATATAATGCCATTAACCATTTCCATTTCCTTCAGGCCTAGTTTCAAATCTAGTGCAAGGCCAGATTCAGAACCATGCAGCTTGGTACAATCAGGTTCAAATTAGGTCATAAACAGCAAGCATCAATTTGGAAAAAGCCCTATTTAAATCAGCCACTTAAAAATATTCCATTTTTTACATACTGCAAAGACTGTAAGTCTGTGACTCATCCCAAAAATCCAGACATGTGAGACCACATTTGAGGAAACTAAAATGATCTTTTGCTGCTGAAAAAGTCTTGAAGTGACATTATGGCACCAAGTTACAGAAAGTGATATACAAAAATCCTATCAAATAAGTGCTTCCTAAGGTTCTGGTTCACATATTAGTCACTCAACGTTCATCCACCAGCAAAATTTAAAAATAAATTGGAATAAGTTTGATCAATGTCTTCATTCTTCTTTTCTTGCAAATAAGACTATTTACAGCAATCTTATTATTTTGGATTTGGGTATAAGTAAAACAGCTTATCTTCCGAAATGTTCATAATCACTTTTTTTTTAATTAATTCTTTATCAAGATGAAACCCATAAAACAATTATTTAAAAAAAATTATATAAGGTCTATGTTCTATATTTACTATTTCTCTCACATGGCCTCTGTTGGAGGCAAGATACTGGACTATGTGGACACCTGATCTGATCCAGTATTGCAATTCCTTTGTTATGTTCCTAAATAGTAGTAATATAATGCGCACATTTGGCTATGCTCCATAGAGCAAAAAATGGAGAGCAAGACTTTCAAGTAATGCAGATATTGATGAGCCATCTGCAAAATGGCCTAAGCTATCATCTTTCAGGCTTGAAGTAAATTTCTCCAAAAGTACATTTTGAATGTGTTTTTCTACTAGGAAGGTAATACAAGTTCAAGGCTTCTGCTTTTAGTGATCTTTAAATTCAGTCTCCATATTAATTTTCGTGCATAAACTGCCACGTGGATCTTTGATCTTGATGATGATGGAGTTTCTAATTACTGCTCTGCTCAGTTAATAATTTTCAACGTTTTGAGCTTTCTGTTGACAATAAATCAATCAGTTCCAAGTGTGACAAACATTAAGGGATGGACAAGTTGTGTGGATGTCTCTGTGTTCAGAGGTCAGAGATAGGGTAGTGTCAGTGAGAATGAGGACTGCCTTAAATTTGTCTATCACTTGCAGGCAATGCAAGTTCACATTCAAGTATTGTTTTCCAAGCCTGTAGTAACTAGTGTGTTTCTTCATTTTCCCTATATAAAATAGCATTATTTATTTCACAGTCCTTGCCTGACACAACCATGTGACTGTTGCGTCTCCCCTTTTGATCGCAGGGCATGGCAGTGAAGGCATTCAGCTTTTACTTAGTTTATATTGAGTTAAACTGTTGGTTGATGGGATGGGTTTTTTCTTTCCCCTTTTGGAGAAAGAAAGAAACTGTGTTAAATTTGACTATTCTTCACACACACACCCTGCGCGCCCTTCCTCCCCCCCCCCAACGGTTTGATTCGGGGAGGAAAATCATAGCCTTTGCTAATGCCTATTAGCATGTTTTACTATTAATCAAAGTTCAGTTAAGCATAACATAACCGTTCTAATTACTGCTCTACTTGGGCCTGTCAAAAGGCCAGAGGGTGGTTTTACTATTTAGATTCAGAGTTACTTTAGTTCTAGATACCTTTCGTACAAAGAGGGAGTCCTTAGGCTGATTCCTTAGACATTTTACAGGAGCAGTCAGTAAATACCACTTGCCACACCATGTTGATTTGCTATGTGGTGAAGAGGCTGAGTGCTGAAAGCAGAAATATTAGGAACATCATGCCAGTGTGTGGTTATGACAGCTGACAGAAGAATTTAGGCACTGCAGAGAAAGTAGAGATGTCCACAGAACACAAGCTGATGAAGAGCAGTGGGCAATATCCCAGTTTTATCTACATGAAGGGTGAAACAAAAGGGAATAAATCAACAGCTGGGATCCTTGCCAATGCTGATCTCTTGTATCTGTAGCTCTTCTGCTGTGACTACAGTACCCTATCAATCAAGGCATTACGATGTCTTTTTTCTGGAGTCAGAATAGATACAGTATTTCCAGGAATCAGGATAACCGCCCATAAATCAGCTGTGTTCTTAATGTGATTTTCTGCTTCATTCTTCCTGAAAGACAAGCCCGGAAGGGAAAGTGTCAGTAATTGTATCTTTGATCTTTGGCGTAATTGGATGATGTCTCTTAAATCTGAGAAGATTGTTGGGCAAACTGAAGCTGAAATCATCTGATGCACTTGTTCAGGGGCTGATTGGAGTTGCTGGAACACCAGCAGAAATAACCTTTGACACCTTCTACTTTATTGACTCTATTTATTTACTTTTAAACAGCTTCCTGTTTTCTCGATTTACTTGTTATGGACAGGTAATATTTTAATGGGTGCTTGATTAGACTGTCACAATGAATTAGTCATCAGCTTGACATCTATATAGCATTAGGCTCTGTATCTGCTTAGTTAGCACTACATGAAATGCAGGAGTCTATTGAAAATCAGATTTCCATGCTGCTTTGTCAAAGCAAATTTAATCACAGCCAGAACATGTGGCATCCATCATTTCCACTTCAGAAGGCATCAGCTGGCACAGATCAGCCACAGGGAGCACTGCTGCCATTGCGGTCTTTCACTCTCTCATAAAAATTAAATTTAACTATATATCTTTGATAAATGAAGCCGTCTAGACCATCAAACATGATGACTAAGTGTTGTGCATGAAAGAAATCCCCAGTAGTTTCACAATTGGAAGTAAGGTCTCATTCTGCCTGGCCTTGAGACCTGCCACCTGAACTGGGTTGGCACAATATGGGCTTTTGGACTTTTCCCTACGGTTTAGGAATGTATTGTTTTCTAGAAATCCCAAATCTAATATTCTAGTTATTTTTACCTGCATTCCAGTGACCTCTCCAAATTGTCTCTCTCTCTCTCTCTCTCTCTCTCTCTTGTTTTTTCTAGTGCATTCATTTCATACAGAAAAGACTTTGTGCCCATATTTTCCCGCTGTTCCAAAGGAGAGAAAATAGGCAATTCCCTGTCAGAAATGTCAAACCAGGTAACATAATGTAGCTTATTATTGTTGATTTCAGATATACTTTTACTTTCTTGGGTTTTGTTTTATTTCCCCTCATCTTATCTTTTTAGGATTGAAACTTTCTTAGATTAGCATTAAAAACTTCAGTAGATAAAAGTAGACTTCAGTAGATGAAAATTAGATCTACGGCCTTTTTCAGGGGGTTCTCTCTCTCTCCCACCCCTATCCCCTTTCTATGGAGAATGGCCAAGTATATAATAATATTACTGTTTAAGAATTCTCTTGATCTGATACGGTAATATCTCCATTACCACCACTGTGTCTCAAACTCTGTTCTACTAGATACTAACAGAAGGGAATTTTTTTTTCTTTTGCCAGTTCCCAATTATTATGACCCAAGCTTCTTTACACTTTAATAGATAATTAATGTCCTTCAGGACCCATCATGAAACACTAATGGGGCATTAAAAAGATTATATCCAATTATTGATTTGATCTGTAATCCTGCTCCAATAATAATGTGTGACTGTACTGTCCTACCAGATAGCAGTTAAGTTTCCTATATTCCCACTTCCGCTCCAGGATTGGTTATTGATGGTTTATAAATATTTTTAAGTTTTGCACGAGTAAAGTACTATTGATATAAAATAGTTTCTCTCTGTAGTGACATAAAGAAGAAGCTGATCCACTGAACCACATTGACATTGACCACATTGACATTGATAACAATCCTCTGTTAACATATTTCATGTCTTCATTAAATTAGCATTCTCCTTTACATCCCCATTGAGCCAATATTTTTGCAGGGTAGTAGCCTTTAGCTAGTGATTTAAAAATGTTATTTTTTTTATAAAGCTCTGTTAAGTTTTATGAGAAATACAACATCAAAGTTATAAATACTGGGAGACAGGTAGTCTTGGGTGTCCAAAACAATCTTTAATTTTTAGAAACCTCCATAGTGTCTCCATGTTATGTGACCTATTCTGTGTATTCCATAATCTTCCCAGATTTCAAAATTCTCCAATTTTGTGTGTGTGTAAATTAAACTTAGGTTGCCTTCTACATGAATTAATGTTGTGGAGAAACTACTCAGTGTGTGTAATGTCTTATTCCTTGCCAGCAAAGCAGTTGTTGTGTTTTCAGAGATGGATTATTCTTGCAATCCAAGGCACTTTGTTAATGTTTAGCTCTAAAGAGTTCTGCTGTTCTAACTGAAATAGAATGTATGCCTAAGTTTGGAACCCAATTAACAGTAGCTCTTAACTGTCTGGCTTGGTATTATACTTCAGTGTTTGTGACTCCCAGTTTGACAGGTCTGTAAAGTATATTAACATTTATGTGGAGTTTCGTTTTTTCCATGTGAGGTGAAATTTCTTTTTGCATTTGCACTCCTGAAGCAGTTTCGCCGATACCATAATTAGAAGTTACTGAAATAAAAGGGTGAGTTGAGGCAGAAAATTAATTTTGATGTAACTGTCCAGTCTATCCAGGAAAAATAGTTCTGTTCCATATCTCCAAATAATGGAGTACAATTAAGATAATATAAACTGATGTATATTACTTAATAACTATACTCCCAACTACTTAATTGAATCTTACCCATAAAATTTGGATTCAATGGGGGGAATCAGTTGTATTTTCATGCCTAAATTTTCCAGACTTCGTTTTGTTTTGTACCTTTCCAAAACTATTAAATTCCATATTTTTTTACTCAAGGTAATTGTGGGGATTGGTTAAGAAAAATACAATTTTATTTTGGATACTTGCTATTTTTATTGCATAAGCTCAGTTATTGCCTCAGATTCTTTGGCTGAATGGTTCCATGGTCAGTGCAGAAATCAGGAGGACATCCTTGCCTGGTGCCTCTAGATAAAATGAAAATATTTATCTTCACCTTTGCAGTAAACTAGTGATATAATGCTTTTATTAATCTAAGAAAGTTCTGTCCAATTCTGTGTTGTTCAAAGGCAGACAGCAAAAAAATCCACTTTACTCAAAAGGTTTTTCAGCAGCTAATGTTAATACTGTACATGGATTTTATCTGACCAGACAGTATGGATCGCTACCAACAGTAGTTTAACTTTGTCTGTTAACTCTCTGTTATGAAGAATTCTCATCTCTGTGTATATACGTAGGCAGGGTTTTTTTAACCATACACAATTTTTTTTTAACATCATGGTTTAATAGGGGGAATAAGAGGGGCACACACAGCAAGATCTTTAGCTAACTTGGGCAGAATTCTTATGTATCCTTATCTTATTGATTTCTGAAGCTTATTCCCATCAATACAAAGTTGAAAAATCTGTCCGTGGGCCTAAAAACATCATTTTGATGTCTTATTAAATTCCACTGGGTGCATGTCTGGGCTGGGTTTCACCTGATTTTAAATATGAGGTATCTGTCCCTACCTCTTCATTCGGAATGGCTGCTGCTAATAAGCTTTTTCTATTCAAGTCTATAAATACCGAGATGTTAGCTCCCCGTAGATAGTGGTAGCTTTTGCCTGTTTCTGGGTTTTCAGACTTGTACAAATTGTGATAGTACTCTGCAAAAGCAATGCTCATTTCTTTGGAGCGTGTGGTAGTTTTTGGCTAGGTATGTTTGAATTGGGGATTTTTGCCCCACTCTCATCCATGCCAAAAGTCTGTCCCCTGTATTCCCTTTCTTGTAATATTTCTGCTTTGTATATATTTATTTGCTTTTTTTCAGTTTGATCTGTTAATAAGGTATCTAATTTCATTCTTCCATTTTGAAATTGTTGAAGTATTTTTTAATCAGTTTGTTCGGGTGACTGCCCTAATCTATTTTTTTTCCATTTCAAGCTATTGTGTCTAGTCTGTTTTGTATCTGGAAGGCTCTGCTAATTAACTGACCTCTTCTTATTATAGCTTTCCCTGCATCTCACAGCAGGCCCTTCTTAATGTTATTTTATTATTAAGTTTAAAGCATTGAAGGATATAATTTTAATAGCTTCCATTCTTAGGGCATCTGCTGCAATTCATGAAGGAGGAGGAAAAGGATTGACCTCCTCTTGCAGAGCCTTATTGCCACTGGTGGTCAGGCCCAGCATCTGTTACAGGCAATGGGAATTTTCCCAGCGGGGGCACTCTTGTTAAGAGTGTCCTGAGGGGTGTGGCACAGTAAGGGCCAGAGCATCTTTATTTCTTTGGTTGATGATTTGATCCTTTCTGAGATCTCAATCTATCAGCCCAGCTCACAGTTCTGCAGGGTGGAGGCTGAGGTGGTTAGAGCTAGCCTCACGAGGAACTGTGAATATCTGGAAGGGGTCCTTGAACTGGACTCTACAACCAGCTGCTTGATGTGTTCATAGTTGCCTGTGCTGCTTTGCAAACTGTTGTTGTTTTTTGTACCAGTTTAAGCTTTCTTCATTTGTGTGTCTTCTTTTCCTGAACACACAGAGGAAAAGTTAGGTTATAGTTGTGGCAGAAAAATATTGACATGAATCTGCAATCTTGATGAAGTCAAGGGAACTACTATAGACCACAGGATCAGAAGGATGAGGTAGGTGAGGCTTTCTTTGGACAACTAACTGAAGTTTCCAGATCAGAGGCCCTGATTCTAATGGGGGACTTCAATGACCATGACAGCTGCTGGGAGAGCAATGCACAGACAATCCCAGGAAGTTTTTGGAGAGTGTTGGGGACAACTTCCTGGTACAAGTGCTGGAGGAACCAACTAGGGGCTCTGCTCCTCTTGATCTGCTGCTTACAAACAGAGAAGAATTGGTAGGGGAAGTAGAAGTGGGTGGCAACCTAGGAAGCAGTGACCATGAGATGGTTGAAGGAAGGAGAGTAGCAAAATATGGATCCTGGACTTCAGAAAAGCAGACTTGGACTCCCTTAGGGAACTGATGGGCAGGATCCCCTGGGAGGCTAATATGAGGGGGCAAGGAGTCCAGGAGAGCTGGCTGTATTTTAAAGAAGACTTATTGAGAAACAAACCATCCTGATGTGCAGAAAGAATAGCAAATATGGCAGGCAACTAGCTTGGCTTAGCAGTGAAATCTTCAGTGAGCTTAAACTCAAAAAGGAAGCTTACAAGAAGTGGAAATTTGGACAGATGACTAGGGAGGAGTATAAAAATATTGCTAGAGCATGCAGGCTTGTAATCAGGAACACCAAGGCACAGTTGGAGTTGCAGCTAGCAAGGGATGTGAAGGATTACATAAAGGGTTTCTACAGGTATGTTAGCAACAAGAAGAAGGTCAGGGAAAGTGTGGGACCCTTACTGAATGGAGGAGGCAACGTAGTGACACATGATGTGGAAAAAGCTGAAGTACTCAATGCTTTTTTTCCCCTCACTCTTCATAGACAAGGTCAGCTCCCAGACTGCTGCACTGGGCAGCACAGTATGGGGAAGTGGTGAGCAGCCCTCAGTGGTGAAAGAACAGGTTAAGGACTATTTAGAAAAGCTGGACATGCACAAGTCCATGGATCCAGGTCTAATGCATCCAAGGGTGCTGAGGGAGTTGGCTGAAGTGATTGCAGAGCCATTGGCCATTATCTTTGAAAAATCGTGGTGATCGGGGAAGATCCCGGACAATAGGAAAAAAGGCAAATATAGTGCCCATATTTAAAAAAAGGGAAGAAAGAGAACCCGTGGAACTACAGATCGGTCAGCCCCACTTCATTCCCCAGCAAAATTATGGAGCAGGTCCTCAAGGAATCCATTTTGAAGCACTTGCAGGAGAGGAAGGTGATCAGGAACAGTCAACATGGATTCACCAAGGGCAAGTCATGCCTGACCAACCTGATTGCCTTCTGTGATGAGATAACTGACTCTGTGGATATGGGGAAAGCGGTGGATGTGATATATCTTGATTTTAGCAAAGTTTTTGATACGTTCTCCCACGGTATTCTTGCCAGCAAGTTAAAGAAGTATCGATTGGATGGAGCTAGGCTGTTCTCAGTGTTGGCAGACGACAGAACAAGAAGCAACGGTCTCAAGTTGCAGTGGGGGAGATCTAGGTTGGATATTTGGAAACACTATTTCACTAGGAGGGTGATGAAGCACTGGAATGGGTACCTAGGGAGGTGGTGGAATCTCCATCCTTAGAGGTGTATAAGGCCCGGCTAGACAAAACCCTGTCTGGGATGATTTAGTTGGGGTTGGTCCTGCTTTGAGCAGGGGATTGGACTAGATGACCTCCTGAGGTCTCTTCCAACCCTGATATTCTATGATTCTATGATCAGCATCATACAGAACTTTTGGTATTTGTATGTGCCCAAAAATGCCTCTTTGACTTATCTATCACTATCAGCATATGGCAGTCATGTGATCTGTCTGTCTTGGAAGAGAGACACAAAAAGAGAGGTGGAAGGAGAAACCTATGATGAGAAAATGTGCATCACAGTTTAAGATGTGATAGATTGTTTAAAATGATGGTTGGCTTCAGTGTGTGAAAGCAGAAATGCAGGAATATGAAATAAATAAAATGTGACCTCTTTTCTGGTGTTCCCTGTCTTATTGTTCCATTTTTTCTCTTCAAAGGAATGAATCTCCTGCTTTCATTATTTTTTCTTTTTGTCTACATACCTTTAATCTTTCTCTTCTCTGCCTGCTGATTCTTATTTTGTCTCTTCTTTTCCCATCTCCAGTCTTTCCTTGAGGGCTCCCATACACTGATACTGTCACTCCATTTCTAAACTTCCCGTCTCTGACTCCTCAATCTGTTGCTCACTCATCTTCTTGTAACCATAGGCACCTCAGCCGCCAGGCAGTCTTCCCTTCTGTAAGCCCTCCTACTCTGTCAGTGTGTCTGTGGGACTCAGAGAATCTCAGTACTTCCCCTTCAGCAGGACTGTGTCCCCTGCCTCCTGCATTGGCTACATGCTGAAGCAAGCATATCTAGTTCCGTGCCCTGGTCGCTGCTCTCTTAGTGCAAAATAAAGCTTGTGGGTTTCCAGGGCTGGTGGTTCAACAGGAAATTAAGACAGCATTTTAGGAATATTGCAGAAGTGGAGGCCCTCACCATTTGCCACTCAGGGAACCTGAGTCAGATGATCCTCTCCATCCATGCTGGCTTTGACACATCCGTTTGGTTGCTTCCCATTTGTACTCACAGAAATACCAAAAACTCCGTGGGGATGATGGTACACCCTAGTACATGGCATCCTAGTTGGGTGCATAGTTCACCTAGGTCTGAGCTGCAACAATTTCATTAATGACATAGGTACAAAAGCAGCTTATGAGTGTACAGTGGATCAAAACTGCAGAAATATACAGGAATCAGTAAAACTGTATCCAGATGATATTGCATCAACCGAATAGGAGAGTGTAATGGAAATAAGAAAACGAATTTTGCTGTGCAAATTGTATTTCTGTTCAGTACTAATATAATATGTATTTTAAGTAAGACCAGCTAAGAATTGATCACAGAGCTTCAGGCTACCCATCCCATGGTACTAAAACAGAGTATCTACAGGACCTCTCACCCAAAATGTGTCATTAGATGTTCTGGTGAGAAGTCATATTTTATTATGTCACTAGTCTTAGTCTCTGAATAATTTATACTCTAATCCTAATGGCATTTCTGGGAAATAACAGGGACTAATAATACTACTTATGCTAATTCTTTCTTTTAATGTTAATTATAAAGATCAGTCTTCTTCTTATTTTAAATGTATAACAGTTTGGGAAAGGAATGGTGGTTTGTTTTAACTTCTTGTCTGGATTATTAAACAGGCAGAAATCATCTGTATTTTAGAAAAATAAAACCCAAACCATATTATATGATCAATTTGTGCACTTTTTACCGATTCTGGATTGTGTTCAGATTAGTAGGATTATAATATATATAATGCAATAATATTCAATATATTGGATATTTAATAATTTGATCATTAGATTTCTCAGTTTTTCCCATTATGATATCTTCAAACTTTTGAGCCATTAATACAATAAAATAACATCCCTGCACAAAGAAGCAATTGTGGTCGGAAGGATTCAATGTGTAGTGGAAGAGGCTCAGTGATTCTTTTTGCAGTGTATTTTTGACAGGTTCGGTCACAGAGACCCCCTTGGGACTGTCACCTGATGTGCTGAAACTACCTCTGAGCCCGTTTTCCCTGCCAGCTTGGGACTCCAAAACCCTGTCTTGGTGAGCCAGACATGCTAGCCTGCTGCAACACAGACCCAGGGTCTGAACCACACTCCTAAAGCTGCAGACTTAACTGAAAACAGCTCATCACCCAGACACCCAGCTCCCAATGGGATCAAAACCCCAAATAAATCCGTTTTACTCTGTATAAAGCTTATACAGGGTGAACTCATAAATTGTCCGCCCTCTGTAACACTGATAGAGAGATATGCACAGCTGTTTGCTCCCCCTGGTATTAATCACTTACTCTGGGTTAATTAATAAACAAAATTGATTTTATTAAGTATAAAGAGTAGGATTTAAGTGGTTTCAAGTAATAACAGACAGAACAACGTAAGTTACCAAGCAAAATAAAACAAAAACACGCAAGTCAAAGCCTAATACATTAAGAAATTGATTACATGTAATATCTCACCCTCAGAGATGTTCCAATAAGCTTCTTTCACAGACTAGACTCCTTCCTAGTCTGGGCCCAATCCTTTCGCCTGTTACAGTCTTTGTTCGTTTGAGCTCAGGTGGTAATTAAGAGATTTCTCATGACTGGCTGCCTCCTTTGTTCTGTTCCACCCCCTTTTATAGCTTTGACACAAGGTGGGAATCTTTTGTCTCTCTGGGTCCTCATCCCTCCTCCTAAATGGAAAAGCACCAGGTTTAAGATGGATTCCAGTACTAGGTGACATGGTCACATGTCCTGTGAGACCCCAAGCCTCCATTCTTCCCTTTTTGACTCACAGGAACACAAGAAGGCTTGCAAGTAAACAGAGCCATTTACAACCAATTGCCCTAGTCAATGGGAGCCATCAAGATTCTAACCCACCAGTAATGGCCCACACTTTGCATAATTACAATAGGACTTCAGAGTTAGACTTCATATTTCTAGTTTTAGGTACAAGAATGATACATACATACATACAAGTAGGATGAACACACTCAGTAGATCATAAGCTTTGTAGTGATACCTTGCAAGAGACCTTTTGCATAAAGCATATTCCAGTTACATCATATTTACACTCATAGGCATATTTCCATAAAACAATGGAGTGCAATGTCATTATGGTATATGGCAGAGAAAATAAATGAAGAGTACAGGAATATGGGAGGATAGAAATAACAGTAATACTGAGAACTAGATTACATATTATAATGCCAAAACTCAAAGGCAAAGATGACCTTTTCCAGAACTAACTTGCTGTAGAAGAGTCTGAATCCAAATGTGCATCCTCTTACACAACAAAATATAACAATGCACAGTAGCAGCATTTCAGGTGATCCAACACTTATACTAATTGTTCATCAGATGATATTACATGCTATTTTTGAATTAGTATAGAAATAGTTGAAAAGATGATAAAGTACAACAACCAGAAAGTCAGAGACATTGTAAAGCATTGAAATGCAGAATTAAGTTTCCCCAAATATCCTTATCTCATTACCCTGCTACCCTGTGCACACTCCAAATAAGATTGATACATATTTGATTAGTACCACTGTTGATATGTTAAATCCTACTGCACTGACATTTGTCAAGAAACTCTGGTGTCTAGAATCCTCTTGATCCCTGTATACTTTAGTTAGGGTGACCAGACGTCCCGTTTTTAAAGAGAGAGTCCTGTATTTCAGCCCTCTTGCAGGTGTCTTGACTTTTTCTAAAAACAGGCAAATTGTCCCGTATTTTCTGTCTACCCCCCATCAGTACTAGTGGGTCCAGCTGCTGGTCAGATCCCTGCTCACCAGCCGCCCACCCACCAGTGGCGAGTGGGGTGTTCCAGGGGTCAACAATGCAAGTGGATGAGCAAGGCTGGCAGCAGGGTGAAGATGCAGTGTGCGGGGTCTGTCAGCATAGCCCCTGCTGTGTGTGAGGTCTCAGACAGCAAGGCCCTACCACCCTTTCCCGCTGATACTGGCTGTGAGCTGCGGTGGTGGGTGAGTGCAGGCAGGCACCAGGTGGTGGCTGGTTACGTGTAATCTCTGCTGTCCACCCATCAACCCTTTATGTGCTTCCACTCTTGCTGTCTTCTCCCTGCTTTGCCCCTTCACTCCCCCCAAGTCCCGCCACTACTCCATATCCCCCCTCTCCCCCCCCACGATGGGGCACATCTTGCTTCCAGCGCCCCTGGTCGGAGTGCTCAGCTTACCACACCCTGGCCGGCAAGCTCCTTCCTTCCCCCACTTCCTCTCGCTGGGGTGCTGACCAGGAGGAGCCAAGCCCTGCATGTGCCAAAGCCCTGCACAGCGCTGGCATGGGGAAGCCTCACCGCCCTTCAGTGGCTGGAAGCAGCTCCCATCCCTTCTCTCCTGCACAGTGCCATAAGGCCGCTGCTGGCCACATTCTGGTGTGAACCCTGGCAGAGATCTGAGGAGAGGGGGCATGTTACCCTGCGTGCCCGCCCACGTGTTGCCTTGGGAAGATATGGCACCCAGTATCAGGAGAGGTGGGTCCGTCCTGGGGGCCTAGCCAGACATGGAGGGTGGAGAGTGCCTGGCAGGGAGGGGAGGGTCAGTCGGTTATCCGCCCTGTGTGAGACAGGTATAAGAGAGTGGGTGTGTGTCACCTCTCCCTGTGTGAAGCCTTAAAGATAAAAAGGTAAATAAAAAAAATCCAACTACACAGTATTTCTTTTTAACGTGGGTTCAGTCAACTTGATGTTAATTTGAACATTTGTACTGTATAGTTCTGATTGGTTGCCATGGAACTTGCTTGAATACAAGTAATTTTACCAGGTGTCCCGTATTCAGCATAAGGAAATATGGTCACCCCAACTTTAGTGGTTCATCTATAGATTTTCAGGAGTCTGCAGCCACAGAAAAACTCATGTAGCAGAGTATATGTAGTCAAACAAAAGAGGATATGTGGGACATAAGCTATCCATGGCCACTGCTGATATTAAAGGGTTAAAATGGTTTCAGAATTCCCATGTTTAAAGTAAATGAACAGTATTGGAAAGTTTGGATGGTAACTGTTGTGTATATGAAGTGTAACGTTAGTATCTTGTGAATAGAGTAGTGGTTCTCAAACTTGAGTATTTGTGACCCTTTTTCACACAGCAAGCCTATGAGTGCGACACACCCCCCCCTTATAAATTGAAAACACATTTTTTATATTTTATACTATTATAAATGCTGGAGGCAAAGTGGGGTTTGGAGTTGGAGGCTGACAGCTTACATTAACGCGCCACATAATAACCTGGTGACATTCTGAGGGATCACGATCCCCTGTTTGAGAACCCGTGGAATAGGGTGAACTGGAGGATGATCTGTTGTCATGTCAGTGGCATATAATGGATGAGTGGTGAAAATGTATTAGGGGAGCAGTGAATGTGTTGTTTATGGTACAATATGGTGAGGATATGTGGCTCATATTGTCAGTGAAGATGTATGGTGTACTGGTGTAAAGTCTCCTCATGAGTATGAATCTGGAAGCAGAATCTGTTTGGGATTGTAGTGAGATGGAGTGGCCTCCCACTGAACCAGAGGGGGAGGAGCCACTCTGTGATCCCTGGTGGAACCAGGCCAGACTCACCCCTCCTGCTGGAAGCTAAGGGGTGGGTCAGGAAGTATAAAAGGCAGGGCCTCTATCTCGGCTGACTCTGAGCCAGGGAGCAGACATCTCCAGGCCACTGCAGATCCCTGGAGTGGAACCTGTGCTGCACTACGCCCTGCCTGAGGGCCTGAGCCCTAGATTGATTTGTCCTCTGCTTAAGGTTGCCAACTTTCTAATTCCAGAAAAAGAGAGACTAACTTCAGTCCGAAGAAAGCCTTGTCTACCTCATCCTTCTGATCCGGTTGTCTATAGCACATGACCACCATAACATCACACTTGTTGCTCTTGCCTCTAAACTTAACCCAAAGACTCTCAACAGGCTTTTCTCCAGCTTCGTACTGGAGCTCTGAGCAATCATACCGCTCTCTTACATACAGTGCAACTCCTCCACCTTTCCTCCCATACCTGTCCTTCCTGAACAGTTTATACCCATCCATGACAGTGCTCCAGTCATGTGAACTGCTGCACCAAGTTTCTGTTGTTCCAATCACATCATAGTTCCTTGGTTGTGTATATGATACATTGGCTCGTCTGAAATTACTAGTCAACAACATTCACTTTTTAAGAAATAATACATTTCTTTTAGAGTTCCCTTCTCTTTTAAAAACTTGTTATGAAATGCATACACACGTATTTTAGGTCATAAATATTTTTGTGCACAAGCCAGCAAAAGGAATAAAAGTCAGAGTTACACTGCAAATTTTATTCACCCAGGTATACACACATGCAGCAATACACACACCTCCCTACACAAAGACATACAGTCTCTTATACACATACAATGCATGCATGCACACACTTGCCTACACAGAGACGCTTTTTCATGTGCTTTTCCAGGGGCTGCCTGAATCATCCAGCTGGGAAGGGTGAAGGGTGGGCTGGAGGGGAAAAGATGGGGGGCGGGGGATGGAGGAGAGAGGATGGGGAGGGAAAGAGGCCAAGGATGAGAACAGGGCTGTGGTGAGGGGGAGCAGTGAAGGAGAGAGGGTATGTGGGGTGGATGGGGATGCAGTGGGAGGCAGAAGGCTACAGGTACATGAGGATGTGGGGTGCACAGGGGTGTATAGGGACATAATGGGAGTGCAGCAGTATATGGAGGTGAATGGGGTGCAGGGCTGTGGAGGGTGAGGGACATGGGGGTGGCGGCACTAGGTAGAGAGGATGGGTGGGAGAGTGCTGTAAGGGGTGCTGGGATGGGTAGGTGTCGGGCAGGTCAGGATCAGTTAGGGGAGGGATGCAGTGAGGGAGATGGGGGTGTGGGGGTTGGGATGGGGAGGGAGGCAGTGAGGGGGTTGGGGGTATGGGGGGTTGGGATGGGGGGGAGGCAGGGATGGGGGGGACGGGGTGGTTGGGATGAGGAGGGATGTAGTGATAGGGAATGGGGGGCGGGGGAGTTGGGACGAGGAGGGATGGGGGGGTTGGGACGGGGAGGGATGCAGTGATGGGGATGGGGGTGCAGCCCCATTCCCAGCACTCAGAGATGGGGATACACATACCGCAAACTCCTGGGTGCTGGCGGTGGGGTGGCAGACGGACCGCGGTTTGCCACAGCTCGAACCCAGCCACACGAGGAGTGGGAGGAGAAGAGGGCTGGGCAGCAGTTCCTCCCCTGCCCTGACCCAGCTAATGGGAGCCGCACCTACAGGTGCGGGGTGAGGTGAATTCTCTCCATAATTCAGCCTCAAAGTTGCCTCTGTGCAGTGGGAAATTCTCCAGAAGAATTTCAGGTTTGTTCAAAACCATACAGGCTATGGTTATCTAAAGTTCTGAGAACATTTTAAGAGGAAAGAATTACTACTTCCCACCATTGATGTGGTGTTCGGCCCAGCACGTGGAACACTGTTTACATGTGTATGACTGCTCACTTAGCAAGTTTCTTCTTAGACAATTTCTACCTGAAGCAGGAAAAGTCAAAGGTACAATAGAGTCAGCATGTTCAGAAAAGGACGAATCAAAGCATCTTTTAAATCCTCTTGAACATTTTTCCTCTTTAGTATTAATACTACTTTTTATGTGGGTTGTCAGGGGTTGAAGGTGATTTTTACACAATGTTTACTCTTTCTAATTCTGTATTATTTTCCAGTATTTTGCCTTTCCTTTCTATTTTTTCTGCATTTCTAATTTATGTCTACGCAACCATCTCCAATGTGTTTTGTTGTTTTATTATGTTTTGCATTTTTCTTCTTCTGTTGTTGTTGTTAGAAGGTATCCAGTGAAATACAGAACAGGCGAAAAACAAAGTCTGGATTCTCAAAAGAGCCGTAAAACCATCTTAGCTGGCCTGTGGGAGATTGTCCCTGTGTAGAGGTCTCCAGTAGTGTGTAGAGTGACTGTAGGAGTTCCTGTGGCACTCTCTCCCAGTTGTTGGCATGGCTGGGGTGCCCCTGTTTCTAGCTCATTCCCAGCTGGGGGAAAGCCTCTCTGTAGGCTTTTTGCAGCTGGCATAAAATCCTTCAGGAAATCCAAGAAAAAATGATGTTATGTCCTGCTAAGAAGGTCTCTAGATTTGGGCACTGAGGGACTGTCAAGTGCTGTGAATTTCAAAACCTGAGTCCACAACTGAGAGCCCTTCCTTCAGCAATGAAGTGTTCAAATACAGGAATTGACAGCAGGAACTCTCAGGTGATATTAATTACAGTGATATTAGGGGAGGGTGACAGCTGGTCTCACGTTACTTTGTCCCAGAACTGTCCAAAGCTTTAGAGATCATCACAAATGCTTCAATCTGCACCCAGAAGCAAACAGAAAATCCGTATGGAGACTTGGGCACAGATGTGAGTGACTGACTCCCATATTCAGGTAGTAGGACATTTCATCACACTCTAGATGAGCCTTGAAGTGTGGCAAAATATTTATATTAAAAATTGTAAATCCAAGATCTCTGGGTCCAATCACTTTTTTAGTAATCTCGAAAAAATTCATTATCTTATTTTGTGGCCTTTCCCCAAAACAATTATTTTGTTTCATGAGCTACTTGCATTGTTTTTTCTTTTACAGTAAATCTGAGAACTTTAGCAATCAGTGCAAAATGTTTGGTATTTGGGGCCAGTTTAGGAGCCAGGGACTTGTGTTCTCCTTCTACATCAAATTTAAAGTCATCCAGCAGGCTGAGCACTCCTGACAGGAGCTGGGGTCCAGATTCTAGGGGTTTGCCTTTCTCTGCTCCTTCAGGTACTCTTATAATTCTCGAATTATGGTGGAGAGATCTCCCCTTGAGGTCTGCCGCTTCAGATTTAAGAGAAGATAAGTCTGTTAGGCTTCTCTGCACCTGGGAAGAGACCCCTTGTGCTTGATCTTCCAGTGATGATATTTTTTCTCCCTTCTGCTTCATTCACCTGTCCTGTCAGTGCTTTTAGAGAGGAGTTAATTGAGGTAACAGTCTGTTGTATTGTGGCCTTGATATGTAGTGGGTCTGCAGCAACTTTCTCCAGCAGGGCCATCAGCCATCTTGTTCAGGAAATATGGGGAAGTCTCTATTCTCCTTGTCTTTCCAGTGGTGCTGGAACTAGTGCTGCTAGGGGTGCTGCTGCACTTGAAGTAGTAATAACAAACACCAAATACATGGTTTCCTGGTTTCCATCATCAGCACCCCCACTATAAAAATTGTTCCAGCATCTCTGTGTCTTACAGCCACTTTCAGAGCCCATAGCAATTACCTGCTGACATTCCAGAGATTTGGGGATACCCTGTTCCTGTTTCTTTTTGTGGAGGGGATTGGGGTATGGTCAGGGGCCCTGGGCTCAGAACATAAGAACGGCCTTACTGGGTAAGACCAAACATCCATTTAACCCAGTATCCTGTCTTCTGACAGTGGGCAGTGCCAGGTGTCCCAGAGGGAATGAACAGAACAGGTAATCATCGAGTGATCCATCCCTTGTCGCCCATTCCCAGCTTCTGGCAAACAGAGGCTAGGGATACCATCCCTGTCCATCTTGGCTAATAGCCACTGATTGACCTATTCCCCCATGAACTTATCTAGTTCTTTTTTTAACGCTGTTATGGTCTTGGCCTTCACAACATCCTCTGGCAAGGAGTTCCACAGGTTGACTGTGCCTAGTGTGGAAAAAATACTTCCTTTTGTTTGTTTTAAACCTGCTGCCTATTTCATTTGGTGACCCCTAGCTCTTGTGTTATGAGAAGGAGTAAATAACACTTCCTTCTTTACTTTCGCCACAGCAGTCATGATTTTATAGACCTCAATCATATCCCCCCTTAGCTGTTTCTTTTCGAAGCTGAAAAGTCCCAGTCTTATTATTCTCTCCTCATATGGCAGCCATTCCATACTCGTAATCATTTTGTTGCCCTTTTCTAAACCTTTTCCAATTCCAATATATCTTTTTTGAATTGAGGTGACCACATCTGCACGGAATATTGCAGATGTGGGCATACCATGGATTTATATAGAGGCAGTATGATATTTTCTGTCTTATTATCTATCCCTTTCTTAATGATTCCCAACATTCTGTTTGCTTTTTTGACTGCTGCTGCACATTAAGTAGATGTTTTCAGAGAACTATCCACAATGAATCCAAGAACTCTTTGACCAGATCCTGTGCTCCACTGAGGACTAAATCAACAATTACCTCTCCTCTTGTGGGTTCTAGGACTAGCTTCTCCAAGAAGCAGTCATTTAAGGTGTCAAGAAACTTTATTTCTGCATCCCATCCTCAGGTGACATGTACCCAGTCAATATGGGGATAGTTGAAATCCCCCATTACTACTGAGTTTTTTATTTTAATAACCTCTCTAATCTCCCTGAGCATTTCACACTCACTGTCACTATCCTGGTCAGGTTGTCAGTAATATATCTCTACTGCTATATTTTTATGACTAGAGCATGGAATTACTATCCATAGAGATTCTGTGGTGCAGTTTGGTTCATTTAAGATTTTTACTTCATTTGATTCTACACATTCTTTCACATATAGTGCCACTCCCCCACCAGCACAACCTGTTCTGTCCTTCTGATATATTTTTGTACCCTGGTATTACTGTGTCCCATTGATTGTCTTCATTCCACCTGGAATGGAAGTGGGTAGCGGATGGCACTGAAGCTCAAAGGATGTGGTTCGCCATGACACATGGTGCTCCTTGGAGTCCTCTAAATAGACACGTTTAAAAATTTTCCCCTACATCCTTGGATAAAAGACAGTATTTTAGGTCACTGATGACACACCCACCAGTTGCTGAACCAAGTAAATAGCCTCAATGGGCTCTAGATGAGCAATATTGATCCCTCCTCTACCCCATAGATGGCCACTGGGGGCAGAGCAGAAAAAAGGAATATGAGTAGAAGAAACTGGAGTCTTGGCAGTTGCCCACATCCATCCATAAAATGAAGATAAAATTTTCTATATTGTATAAAATAAATAGTCATTTTTCTATCATTCTGATTCACTATACAAAAAAGGGATTTCTTCTTTCTCTGAGTTTTATAACCCCAGTCAGCAGAATGTACAGTTTTTCACAATTACAGGCTGTGTGGTGCAAAGTCAGGTTTTTTTGCGTGGGGAGACTGAAGATGGAATATATTTTCAAAAACATTTTTAAAACATTTGTGAAGAGCAGATGCATGCTGAGTCAGAGTTCAGAGGATTACAATATTATACACTGATTATATCAGGCAACAGCTGTGACTCTGACTTGAGTGCCAAGTTTACATATAAATTGCATTTCTTCTGGGAGCAATCAAAAATACTAATATTTGATCAAGAAATTACTAGTTGAACCTTTAAATTGCATCATAAGAGGCTCAATGACCTTTATTTAAGATGATTCTTTAGGGACTAAAAAATTAGCTCATCTGACTTTGAGCTTCATTTAGACTAGAGTAGCCTCAGATACATCATTAGTGACTGAGGCTGGAATCCACAGAGGGATTTAGACATTGTAATGCTGAGCATCATGGGAGCCTAAATTTTAGACACCTAGAAAATCCTAGTAACAACATTGTGATCCACAAAGCTGAGTTAGACACCTAGGCTCCCTGTACAATGAAAGGTCCTTAGAATGGGATCCATAAAAACAGCATGCTAGGCAGGGAGCTGCCTAACCTAGCCAATGGGGGATGCCAAAGTGCTAAGCCTTGCCGCTTTCTCAGAGATAGGCACCTAAATCCAGGTTGTAAAGAGGCATCTAGGTCTGCTAGTGATCCATGAATGGGAGCCCCCTCTCCTGGATTATGCCCCTATGTAGTTTCTTGAAGGAATGGGTGAGGTTCCTGCTTTCCTGCGCACATAACCATCTGACTAATTAGGGTGGAATCCATGGAGCTAGATAGGTGCTAAACCCAGATTTAGGTGCGCAAGTTCCTCACTGTGATACACAGAACTTCTGCCGAATCCTGTAGGCACCTATATTTGTGCCTCTGGGCATGCATGCTACTTCCTCACTCTAGGTGTTTGGATGCCTAGGTCCCAGAGTGATTCACCAACCGGGGAAGACAAGTGTTCAGCCACTCAGCTTGCCCAGGGGAGCAATCCTGTAGCCATCCTCTGAGCATGCCTACCTGACTGGGCCCCATTCAAAAGAATGGAGAAGGAGCCGGTGGTGGTGCTTATAACTTTTAGCCTAATAGTTAGTGCACTCACATGGGATTGGAAGACCCAGATTCAATTCCCCTCTTCCTAGCAGAGTCCTAGAGTTTAAGGCCAGGGAGGGAGAAATTGAAGGACACTAGATTCTGAAGGAGTCCTAACTCATCCATATGATATAGAAAAAATGTATATAGAAAAAAGCATCTCTCCTCATTGGTGGCACATATTTGCAGCATGAGGTGTTCTACTGCTGTCTGGCAAATAGTTAAACACCCTTTTCCAGCACGCCTCCCTCATTGGTACTCCAGTTTAAAGTTTAACCCTTTGGGGACCTGATAGTTACAACTACGAACTCAGAGTTTTTGCAAAGTAACGTCTTTAAACACACACATGCTTTATTCCTACAGAGGAAGACCGCAAAAGGGAGTAAAAGAGAAGTGCCCTTCACTAGGACAACATTTCAAGGAATCTGGCAAGTTGAACTATTTAGCAGTGTATGCAAGGGCAGAGGAAGGTCTCAGAAAGATTCAGTCAGACTTGTACAAAAGGGGGTTGGCACATCAGGCAGTTGTGTTGACTCTTTCCTTGAGTCCAAGAGCATATCAGGTGTAGGCTATTGGGCCAGAATAGCAGCAAGGGACAGTACCAATCTCCATGCATGCAACAATGTTAATAGGGAAACACCCAGTGTGATTTCAGCTGGATAGTGGGGCCACCTCTACTGTGATTCTTCTGGGTGAATTGGACTTGAACACACCTATTACAAAGAACAGGCACAACCGTTTAATGTGTAATGAAATCATAATGCAGTCTGTAGGAAAATGTGATTTCCCAGTAACTAACCTGAAAAATAATAGATGGTAGCAGCTGAAGTTTGTGGTGGTAGGTGGTAAACACCAGAGACCTCTCTCGGGGAATACAGCCATCAGAATTGTATTGCTGTTGCCCACGATGATTACTGATGCTAGCTGACACGCTGAGCCAGTGAGTTGGGGGAAGAGCTCCGGTACGAAACTGTGGAAAAACCTGAGTGTCTCTGGATTAAGTTCAGAAGTGTGTGCAACAAGAGTGATATAGTGGTGGGAGTCTGCTATAGACCACCGGACCAGGGGGATGAGGTGGATGAGGCTTTCTTCCGGCAACTCACGGAAGCTACTAGATCGCATGCCCTGATTCTCATGGGTGACTTTAATTTTCCTGAAATCTGCTGGGAGAGCAATACAGCGGTGCATAGACAATCCAGGAAGTTTTTGGAAAGCGTAGGGGACAATTTCCTGGCGCAAGTGCTAGGGGAGCCAACTAGGGGGGGCGCTTTTCTTGACCTGCTGCTCACAAACCGGGTAGAATTAGTGGGGGAAGCAAAAGTGGATGGGAATCTGGGAGGCAGTGACCATGAGTTGGTTGAGTTCAGGATCCTGACGCAGGGAAGAAAGGTAAGCAGCAGGATACGGACCCTGGACTTCAGGAAAGCAGACTTCGACTCCCTCAGGGAACAGATGGCCAGGATCCCCTGGGGGACTAACATGAAGGGGAAGGGAGTCCAGGAGAGCTGGCTGTATTTCAAGGAATCCCTGTTGAGGTTACAGGGACAAACCATCCCGATGAGTCGAAAGAATAGTAAACATGGCAGGCGACCAGCTTGGCTTAATGGTGAAATCCTAGCGGATCTTAAACATAAAAAAGAAGCTTACAAGAAGTGGAAGGTTGGACATATGACCAGGGAAGAGTATAAAAATATTGCTCGGGCATGTAGGAAAGATATCAGGAGGGCCAAATCGCACCTGGAGCTGCAGCTAGCAAGAGATGTCAAGAGTAACAAGAAGGGTTTCTTCAGGTATGTTGGCAACAAGAAGAAAGCCAAGGAAAGTGTGGGCCCCTTACTGAATGAGGGAGGCAACCTAGTGACAGAGGATGTGGAAAAAGCTAATGTACTCAATGCTTTTTTTGCCTCTGTTTTCACTAACAAGGTCAGCTCCCAGACTGCTGCGCTGGGCATCACAAAATGGGGAAGAGATGGCCAGCCCTCTGTGGAGATAGAGGTGGTTAGGGACTATTTAGAAAAGCTGGACGTGCACAAGTCCATGGGGCCGGACGAGTTGCATCCGAGAGTGCTGAAGGAATTGGCGGCTGTGATTGCAGAGCCCTTGGCCATTATCTTTGAAAACTCGTGGCGAACGGGGGAAGTCCCGGATGACTGGAAAAAGGCTAATGTAGTGCCAATCTTTAAAAAAGGGAAGAAGGAGGATCCTGGGAACTACAGGCCAGTCAGCCTCACCTCAGTCCCTGGAAAAATCATGGAGCAGGTCCTCAAAGAATCAATCCTGAAGCACTTACATGAGAGGAAAGTGATCAGGAACAGTCAGCGTGGATTCACCAAGGGAAGGTCGTGCCTGACTAATCTAATCGCCTTTTATGATGAGATTACTGGTTCTGTGGATGAAGGGAAAGCAGTGGATGTATTGTTTCTTGACTTTAGCAAAGCTTTTGACACGGTCTCCCACAGTATTCTTGTCAGCAAGTTAAAGAAGTATGGGCTGGATGAATGCACTATAAGGTGGGTAGAAAGCTGGCTAGATTGTCGGGCTCAACGGGTAGTGATCAATGGCTCCATGTCTAGTTGGCAGCCGGTGTCAAGTGGAGTGCCCCAGGGGTCGGTCCTGGGGCCGGTTTTGTTCAATATCTTCATAAATGATCTGGAGGATGGTGTGGATTGCACCCTCAGCAAGTTTGCAGATGATACTAAACTGGGAGGAGTGGTAGATACGCTGGAGGGGAGGGATAGGATACAGAAGGACCTAGACAAATTGGAGGATTGGGCCAAAAGAAATCTGATGAGGTTCAATAAGGATAAGTGCAGGGTCGTACACTTAGGATGGAAGAATCCAATGCACCGCTACAGACTAGGGACCGAATGGCTAGGCAGCAGTTCTGCAGAAAAGGACCTAGGGGTGACAGTGGACGAGAAGCTGGATATGAGTCAGCAGTGTGCCCTTGTTGCCAAGAAGGCCAATGGCATTTTGGGATGTATAAGTAGGGGCATAGCGAGCAGATCGAGGGACGTGATCGTTCCCCTCTATTCGACACTGGTGAGGCCTCATCTGGAGTACTGTGTCCAGTTTTGGGCCCCACACTACAAGAAGGATGTGGATAAATTGGAGAGAGTCCAGCAAAGGGCAACAAAAATGATTAGGGGTCTAGAGCACATGACTTATGAGGAGAGGCTGAGGGAGCTGGGATTGTTTAATCTGCAGAAGAGAAGAATGAGGGGGGATTTGATAGCTGCTTTCAACTACCTGAAAGGGGGTTCCAAAGAGGATGGCTCTAGACTGTTCTCAATGGTAGCAGATGACAGAACGAGGAGTAATGGTCTCAAGTTGCAATGGGGGAGGTTTAGATTGGATATTAGGAAAAACTTTTTCACTAAGAGGGTGGTGAAACACTGGAATGCATTACCTAGGGAGGTGGTAGAATCTCCTTCCTTAGAGGTTTTTAAGGTCAGGCTTGACAAAGCCCTGGCTGGGATGATTTAACTGGGAATTGGTCCTGCTTCGAGCAGGGGGTTGGACTAGATGACCTTCTGGGGTCCCTTCCAACCCTGATATTCTATGATTCTATGATTAGAACAGTGAATCCATTAACATGCTGCACTATCTCCCAGTTTCAACAGCAAAAGTGATGGAAACCACAGAGGCTACGGAAAAGGACATCCAACTACAGCAGGCAAGAGAGTGATACCAGCAGGGTGGTCAGTAAACAAAAGCCGAGCACTGGTAGGAGCAGAACCATATTTTCAAATTAAAGATGACCCGAGTATTGAGCATGGAATCATATTTTGAGATCAGAGAGCTGTTGTCCCTGCCTCATTACGAAAGGATGTAATGCAAAAAAATAAATACATGCCTTACACCTGGGCATTGACAGCTGTCTGAGACAGGCTCAAGAGTGTGTTTACTGGCTGGAATGTATAGCCAACTACACTCTTCAATACAACGGTGTGACCCCTGCCAGCCATGTGATAACCACCAGCAGAAAGAGACTGGAACTACAATATTTACATGGCAATGCAATGCACTGGGAGAACAGTTCTTAAAAGTATAGTGAAAAATAGACTCTGTTCACCAAGTTTCAGACTGTTGTATGTTTATGGTGCTTGCACTCTACATGTCTTCAGGCTGCAACTGACTGGATACTTACAAAGTGTGCTAGCATATATAGTTTGCAAAACTTCTCTCCAACTTTGGCCTTGAGGATTCTGTCTTTATAAAAAACTAAGACTACAAAAAAATTAAGTGGTTTTAAAATGAAAATGGTAGATACTGCACTCTTTTTTTTCTGCCTGATGACCCCGATCTAGCCTTTTACTCCTAGGCAAAACAACACTATAATCGGTCATTTAAAGTACTTCTGACATCCAAAAGATGAGGGTGTGTTTCTTTCAATGATCAGCTGTTACTTCCATTTAAATTCTTGCATAGTTAAAGTGTGTTTGACGGGCTCTTACAGATTCTCATAGCGATGCTTATAACAAAATTATTATCCATCTGGCTGTCAGTTGAAAGTGGTTTTTATACTAAACCACTCTAGTTGTACCACGTACCAACTAGAAGCTTGTGATTTTTAGATGTCAGAAGTGGCTTTACTTTGTCAAATCCAGCAGCAGGTAACTAACTCTAATGATTGGTAGATTTCACAGATTTCTTGGAAGGAAGTTTGTTCATTTAGCAGAACTTGCCCTTGCTCAAGTTTCTGTTAAGAAGGCAAAAGGGTAAAAGAAAGCAACATGCCAAATAGATCTATAAATAAATGATGGTTAAAAAAGAGGATCTGTCAATCTATGAGTCAAGCCCCTGAAAACACAAAAAGTCACACAATAAACCGCTTCACAGAGTAATTTGCCCAATACGGCACACCAAGTTCAAACTTTTGTTCTTATTTTCAAAGCCCTGTACCACTTTTGTCTCCTATCACAATTCTCTTCCCTTTCCAATATTCCATAAGCTTCACCAGTGATGTAAGCGTTGACATCCTTTACACTTCTTCTCCAGCTCCATACTATTTTCAATATAGATTCATATACATAGGACAAAGTCTAAACCCATGCTCACCAATACAATTTGAAAGCTGATTAACCAACAAAAAACCCCTTCCAATTTTTTGCCATATATAATAAATATGTTTGGGATAGGTGCAATTCTCACAAGTAAAGCCAGTAATGCATGTCATCCCAAAAAAGTACCAGTGAAAACCTTTATTACACTATCATATAGCCTGTATATGCTACAGAAACGTTGTGGACTACTTTTGCATCCTTTCAGCTGCAAATCTGACTCTCTTAGTTACCTTGGGTCCAACTGTATATTGCTCAGAAGGAGCCATAAGAATTTATAATGAAAAAAGTAGCTTTATTATGCCCCCAAATGTCATATTTTTAAGTTCCAGTGTCTCAGGTCCTTACAAGTGGTGTTTCCACCAACGGAAAGCTGGGATTCTTCCATTTCTGGTGATCTAAGGTTCCCATTTTTAGCCTAGCGAGATAATGTGGTAACAGAATTTAAACCATTTACTGATGGAGGACTAAATATTACCTGTCTTGGCCCTTGGTTCAGTGTAATTTGGGGAGAATAGGATAAAACATGTCTTTAGCTTGTTGCTTTAAACTGGCAGCTGTCTGAAGGTGCTCAGAAGTATGGAATGTTACAGTATGTCCCAAGGAAAACTGAGTACTTGGAAAAAGAGACAGGTCAGGTTCATGAAAACTTGAGGATCTACATGATATATACAATGTATCATATGCTTCTCAAATTTACCACCTGGATCTCTCTTCATCACTTTAAGAAAACGTACAAGATTTTTTTTTAGTATGTTAAAATCAATTATGGATTAATTTTAATTTTCTTGTGGGCTTTTCTGTGTCACTTATCACAATAATATGTCATACATACAAGGGGGCTGAATTAAGGTTGCACAGGAAACCTTTATCATGGTATTTCCTAACTTTGGAGTGCTTGACTGTGAACCTTAATAATGTTCTTTTATCATATGTTTGCATGTGTAATTTCCTGGGCTTTTCAAAAAGTAAACTTACAAAACCAGAAATTCCATCATGTGGTTTCTTATCAATACACACATGGTTCATCACCAGGGCAGAGCCTTTAGATTCATTGTGCAGACCTTACCTACTTGAGCTACCTGAGTAATTGATAGCATCAGTAATAAGGTGTCATCTTCTATATATGGACCAGCAGTAGATGGGGGGTGAAATTCATGCTTTGCCAATGGGTTTCACAGCTGTTTGCTGACAGCAGAGGAATGGTGAAACTCGGAGATCATGGGTTCCATCAGGGGAGTGTGATCTGTTAGGCAAAATACTCTGTCCATCCCCCCAAGCTTCTCGCGTCTCCCCACCCTCTCCAACCTGTTCCTTTCCCAGTTCTGTCTCTTCCCCACCACTGGCTGCTTGCCCCGGTCCTAGTCTCTTTGCTGGCCTAGTCTCCCCATCTAGGCTCACTATTTGAGCCCCAATCTCACCGTTGACTCCTAATCTATCCCTCTCCCATACCCAATCCTAGTCTCAATCTCTGGGCTCCTCTTCTGATTTCAGTCTTCCCACCAGCCCCTCCCTGGCTCCTTTTTTCAGTCTCTGTCATCCCTGGCTCCTCAAGAAAGAGATCTTGGAGTCACTGTGGATAGTTCTCTGAAAAAATCCAGTCAATGGGCAGTGGCAGTCAAAAAAGTGAACAGAATGCTGGGAATAAATAAAGCAATCCCAGTTTCTCTTCCTCCATCTCTAGTCCTAATCTCGCCAGACTCTTTGCCCCAATCTACTTCTTTCCCTTCTCCCTGTACCAATGTCAGCATCCCTTGTAAGAAAATATGATCTTAAAAGGACTAGACAACATGGTAATAAGAGCCCCAACATTCAGTAAACACTAGTGGTCTCGACCTCATTAACCCCAGTGGAGCTGCACTAGTGCAAGAGCAATGGTGAGAGATTGCAGAAGTGGGTCTCTACACAAGAAAATAATAGATTGCTGAACATAGATTATAAACCTGAAGGGACCATTGTGATCAACTAGTCTGACCTCCTGAATAACGCAGGTGATAAGACTTGCCTGAAATAATTCATCTTTGAAATAGATGAATGAATGAAATGAATTGGTCTAGCTTCAACATCCAGCTGTTGGATCTTGTTATACCATTGTCTGCTAGATTGAGGAGCCCTCTATCAAATTTATGTTTCCCATGTAGGTAGTTATAAAGTGTAATGAAGTCATCCCCTTAGCTTTCTCTTTGTTAACTTGAATAGCTTGAGCTTCTTGAGTCTTTCCATATAAGGCATGTTTTCCGATCCTTTAATCATTTCCCTGGCTCTTCTGTGAACCCACTCCAATTTATCAACATCCTTCTCGAATTGTGGACATCAAAACTGGAGACAGTTTTCTATCAGTGGTCACACCAATGCCAAATACAGAGGTAATATAACTTCACTACGCCTACTTAAGATTCCCCTGTTTATCGTTTACCAAGCAATCTAGATCAGTGGTTCTCAAACTAGGGCTGCCGCTTGTTCAGGGAAAGCCCCTGGTGGGCCGGGCCGGTTTGTTTACCTGCTGCGTCCGCAGGTTCAGCCGATCGCAGCTCCCACTGGCCGCGGTTTGCCGCTCCAGGCCAATGGGGGCTGCAGGAAGGGCGGCCAGCACATCCCTCGGCCCGCGCCACTTCCCGCAGCCCCCATTGGCCTGGAGCGGTGAACCGCGGCCAGTGGGAGCTGCGATTGGCCGAAACTGCGGATGCGTCAGGTAAAGCCTGGCCCACCAGGGGCTTTCCCTGAACAAGCGGTGGCCCTAGTTTGAGAACCACTGATCTAGATCACTCTGTATCCGTGACCTGTCCTCTTCAGTATTTATTATTCACCCAGTCTTTGTGTCATCTGCAAACTTTATCAGTAATGATTTTATGTTTTCCTCCAGGTCATTAATAAAACTGTTAAATAATGTAGGCCCCAAAACCAATTTCCATGGGACACCTGCTCCATGATGATTTCCAATTTAAAATTACATTTTGAGACACTCAGCCAGTCTTTAATCCATTTAATGTGTGGTGTGTTAATTTTGTATCATTCTGGGTTTTTTTAATCAAAATGTTGTGTGTACTAAATCAAATGCCTTACAGATGTCAAATTTTATTACAAAATGCTATTACCTTTATCAACCAAACTTGTAACCTCATCAAAAGAAGATCTCAAGTTAGTTTGAAAGGATCTATTTTTCATAACCCTATGTAGATTGGCATAAATTATATTACCCTCCTGTCATAAATATAAAGGGAAGGGTAAGCCCCTTTAAAATCCCTCCTGGCCAGAGGAAAACTCCTCTCACCTGTAAAGGGTTAAGAAGCTAAAGGTAACCTCGCTGGCACCTGACCAAAATGACCAATGAGGAGACAAGATACTTTCAAAAGCTGGGAGGAGGGAGAGAAACAGGGTCTCTGTCTGTCTATATGCTGCTTTTGTCGGGGATAGAACAGGAATGGAGTCTTAGAACTTTTAGTAAGTAATCTAGCTAGGTATGCGTTAGATTATGATTTCTTTAAATGGCTGAGAAAATAGCTGTGCTGAATAGAATGAATATTCCTGTCTGTGTGTCTTTTTTTGTAACTGAAGGTTTTGCCTAGAGGGATTCTCTATGTTTTGAATCTAATTACCCTGTAAGGTATCTACCATCCTGATTTTACAGAGGGGATTTCTTTACTTCTATTTACTCCTATTTCTATTAAAAGTCTTCTTGTAAGAAAACTGAATGCTTTTTCATTGTTCTCAGATCCAAGGGCTTGGGTTTGTGGTCACCTATGCAAATTGGTGAGGCTTTTTATCCAACATTTCCCAGGAAAGGGGGGGATGCAAGTGTTGGGAGGATTGTTCATTGTTCTTAAGATCCAAGGGTCTGGGTCTGTAGTCACCTAGGCAAATTGGTGAGGCTTTTTACCAAACCTTGTCCAAGAAGTGGGGTGCAAGGTTTTGGGAAGTATTTGGGGGGAAAGACGTTTCCAAACAGCTTTTCCCCAGTAACCAGTATTTGTTTGGTGGTGGTAGCGGCCAATCCAAGGACAAAGGGTGGAATATTTTGTACCTTAGGGAAGTTTTTGACCTAAGCTGGTAAAGATAAGCTTAGGAGGTTTTCATGCAGGTCCCCACATCTGTACCCTAGCGTTCAGAGTGGGGGAGGAACCTTGACATGGTGGCAGAGTGGTGGGATTAACCTGAAATCATTTTGAGATCCAGTTGAGATTTTTTGAACTAGAAATACTTGTAACCTCATCAAAAGAAGATCTCAAGTTAGTTTGAAAGGATCTATTTTCCATAACCCTATGTAGATTGGCATAAATTATATTACCCTCCTTTAATTCTTTATTCATTAATGCCCATATTGGCCATTCTATTATATTAATGTCAGGCTGACAGACTTATAATTATCTGAATCACCTTCTATTAACCTTTTAAAATATTAGCACAGCATTAGCTTTCTTCCAGTCTTTTGGAATGCTTGGAAAGTCCAGGAGTTATTGAAAATCAATATTAATAATCCACCAAGCTCCTCAGCCAGCTCTTTTTTAAAATTCTCGGATGCAAGTTGTCTGGATCTGCTGACTTAAAAATGTTCAATTTTAGTAGCTGCTATTTAACATCTTCCTGAGTTATGATTGGGATAGAAAGTGTTTCATGATATGACTACATCTGTTTTTTCCCAAATATACAGCAGAAATATTTATTAAACACTTCTGCCTTTTCTGCATTATTATTGACAATTTTCCAAATTCCGTCATTTGTGTTTTTATATACCCAGAATCCAGCAAGCTATGATTGTGTCTGACACTAATTTGATGGATTGTCCTCAGAGAAAAAGAAGCAGGGGAAGTGCAAATGGGAACATGGTGGAGTCCCATTTCCTCCTCCTCTTATGGAAAAGGTATCAAAGGGTTACACAACATGGTGATAAAAACAGTGACATCCTTACATACGTTATAACATTAAAAGGCAGTTACTACAGCAGCCTGTGGACTCAACTTCACTTACTTTACAACGGGACATTTGCTATGCTAAAGGCAAAAGATTACTAATGTAATGTTTGTCCAATGGTCTCCCACCATTAGATAAATATGCACGCAAAGCTCTCATTTTGTTTGATGGATGCTTATGCACTGGTGTCAAAGTTCCTCACTGTATCATTATGCAGTATATGCATTGTGATTAACTGAGAGAATAATCTTTTTTCATGTTTCAGCTAGTCAGGAACTAACCTGTACATAAAATTATAGTTGTTTGTAACGGATGATATATATCCCAATTTTAATAGTATGGAAGGTTTTGATAAGATGAAATATTTTTGTAATATATTTATTATGAGAAGGGTCATTGATCCAGTGATCTGTTAACTATATTAAATTTAACATGCAACACTTTGGTTGGAAGATTTGAGAATTATTACCTTATTAGTACCAGCAGAGGCAGTTATAGAACATGCAAAGTCATGAATATTTGCGTCCTTATTCCTCACTTTGAAAAATATACTTGTGATGCAGTTTACTTCCTAAATTAATTTTAGATCAGTGATATATTTTAAAATCCTGATTCAGATGATACAAGCTAAAACTGCCTCAGTAGTATATTTTCCTGACATATGTATATGACATTATACAAAGTAAAGATTTAAAAGGTATAATCCAAAACCCTTTTCAAAATGTTTTACTTATATTACTCCTTGAACCTGGAAAATTTAAAAAGATAGATTTTAAAAGTATCCAGAACAAACATCTGCATTTGGTAGAACCATCATTTACTGACTGCATATATTTCAAATTATGCCAGTGTAGCTGAGATGTGGGAATAACTTGATATGAAAATGCATGGCTTTCCTTTAAGGAAAGATATAAAAATCATTGCTATAGAATATGTAATGTTTATGAGGTTATGTGAGTGCTTGCATAATGTACATATGGTGACAGCTGTGCATTTCAAGCTGAATATAGAAATACCTGTGTACTGGAAAGAAGTAGTTAAAAATCAAAAGAACTAGAAAATGTTCATCTGTGGTGTTCTCCATTTTTATTTGCTGAATTAAGCCAGTGCAATATTTTAATGAATAATGGATCGGAGTTCCATCTGCTCATTGATTTTTCTATAATAACTGAAAAAAGTTGCTGTTTTGGGTGTCAGAGAAAAAACAAAATATGTACAGAAGAGTAGGATTTAGTACATCTTCCCATTAATTTTTGCTGTGTTTACTAAGCCTCTCCATGCCCATTTTTTCAACACCAGCCCCATTATGGTACCCTAGAGCAGGGGTGGCCAACCTGAGCCTGAGAAGGAGCCAGAATTTACCAATGTATATTGCCGAAGAGCCACAGTAATACGTCAGCAGCCCCACATCAGCTCCCCCACCCTCTCCCAGCGCCTTCCACCCACCAGCCCTGCCGATCAGCGCCTCCCCCTCCCTGCACCTCCCAATCAGCTGTTTCGTGGTGTGCGGGAGGCCCTGGGGGGTGGATGAAGGGAGGAGCGAGGGCACTGCAGGCTCAGGGGAGGGGGTGGTAAGGGGTGGAGTAGGGGAAGGGCCTGTGGCAGAGCCAGGGGTTGAGCAGTGAGCACTCCCTGGCACATTGGAAAGTTGGCGCCTGTAGCTCCAGCCCCAGAGTCGGTGCCTATACAAGGAGCCGCATATTAACTTCTCAAGAGCTGCATGTGGCTCCGGAACCACAGGTTGGCCACCCCCGCTCTCGAGGTATAAATGGAGAGTAAATGGCTTCTGGGGAATAACCCCGAGATGAATGGGCTTCTTTATGGCATACAGCAGCCTGGTTGTCCCTTTGTTGGGTTCCTTCCCAGTATTCCCCTGTTGAGGAATCGTTCACACTGAGGGTGGGAGAGGATGGTAGAGGGCTGAAGTGCTGCACTGAGGCTATTCTGAGTTGATTGATAGGCCTAGTGTTGTAACCAGATTGTAAATTGGAGTAGCCATTAGGCAGCTCTAATTTTTGCTGAGGGTCATTTAGGGCCCTGGCAGGATTGAGACTTTGAGAGGCACAAAGGTTGCTTAAAGCTTCCTTTTTGCCCCCTCCCTCTTCCTCACCCTTTCTGTATTGAATTCAGGAATAGAGAAATAGAAAATAAGTGCTTGTGAGTTGTAAGTGACTCTGATACTTAAGTTTTGTGTTTTGGTACAGCCACAGAAATTATTTGAGCCTCTCAGCTTTTACATGCTTTTTTTGTTGTTCTTACTCCTCTCAGAATAAGCTGTATAATTACTGAGGTGTTCTGGGGAAAGTTGTTTTGATGAAATCAAACAAACATTCCTAATTACTATGTAAATGGTATTAGATAGACCATAAGTCATGGCCTAGAGCAGTGGTCACTAACCCGTCTATCGTGATTGACTGGTCAATCCTGAAGACTCTCCCAGTCAATCACGATCTCTGGCGGCCCAGCAAAGCTGCCACTAAAGCAGGCTCACTGCCTGCCTCGGCCCCAGCTTGTAAACTGTGATAGGACAGCCAACTCAAGCATCATTACACTCAAGTTAAAGGTTTTTGCGTGTGGGTGAAAATTGAGGTAGGGGCAACACTTAAATAAGCCCCTCAATACCGATTTGCAAGTATCTAGAACGATGAATATTGGATTTTTCATGGATGGCACCCATTGTACCTACAAATAATGCTACTATCTTGCATTTATGTAGCGATATCCATCAGTCACTTAGCACTTTACAAAGGATTAAAAAATTAAACATCCCTGTACCTTTTAAAAGCAGCATAGTACCCATTTTGTAGATCGGGGAACTGAGACACAGTAAGCTTAAACTGAAGGATGGCAGAGCTGGAATTAGAATGCAGGTCCCTGACTCTTAGTAGTGTGCTTTAATCTTATTTCTAGTGAATGTAATAAAATATATTTCAGAACATTTTTAGAGTTTCTTTTCTTTTATTGTTACATTTTGAAAAGCATTTAAGACACTTCAGGCTTTGACTTTGTGAGATCATGCAATTCATAGCAGATGTTTGTATTAATGGTGTCTTCAATGTTTACTAAGCGCACTGCTGGTAGACATACCAAAGTTGGATTTGGAAGGGTGGAAATCCAACATTAGAGATGGGAAGTGCTTTTTAGTGATCAGATACCAGTTCTGAAAAACTACAAACTTCCATCAAATTGAAAATACATCTTCCCAAAACAAAAAAGCCCTTTTATTTTTACTTCAGTGAGCTTCCCAAGCTATGTCAATTTCAAAGTGTGTATGATCAGGTTGTAAAATAGAGGTTAAACAGTTGTTTCTGGCTCTGTACTGTGACAGCTGCTTTAGGGGTCTCCTTTTGACTCTGTATGTGTGCATAATTCCAGTTAACATAAGTGTGCAAATTAATAGCCCCATGGTTTTGGATTTCTGTAGGATTATGACGCCAGCAATATGTTCAGATTATTTTAAAAGACAATTCACACTAATAGCTTCTTGAAAATTGCTCAATTTTATGAACTAGTAAATAAAACATAATAAAACTTGCAATAATAATATATCATATAATGTACTTTCTGTTAACTGATTTGACAAATGTAGTTTAGTTTAATTATGATAATACTTCATAGCTTACAACAGCACTCTGCTCTTAAATCTGCTATTAATTGCAGACACTCTGTCATTTTTAGTGTGAGTTATGGTGGAGTGCAGATTAGTGACATTGTACTGAAAAATAAAAGTAAGAAACATTTATAATATGTTATAAAATATTTAAGGAAAACACTTGTTAACTCTACAGCATACTGCATATGCTACTTAAAATGTGTTTTATCAATACATTACAGCACCTGCTTTTAGGGTGTTTGTCCTAATGCTAAAATGTTGCTTTGGAAGGCGTGGCAGCAGTGTGCATTAAGACTTGAACCTTGTACGCTCATGATGTGGAGTTAAGCATTGCCATTTATACTGTTGTCTATTAGTTTTAGAGCCACTGAAAAATAGTAGGTAACTTTTAATTACCCTGAAAATCACAGATTTTTTTTTTAAATATTTCATGCAAAATGCTACTGTATTTGATCCTGGCAGCCCCCTGAATAATTTCATAGCATTGAAACAGCCCAGGAGAATAACTTCAAAGAGAAGTTTTCTTCCACAGCTCTGTGAGAATAGTACTCTCTTCCTCTTCCTCCTCCTCCCAGAGAGGCTGGAGAAAGGTGTAACTCAAATAGTGTATGTAATAAAAACATAGCATATAATATTTAGAATCATAGACCTCATCCTTGGAGCCCTGCAAATCTGCAAATATCCACTTTATATCTGCGAATGCAGATATCCGCGGACCACGTTTGTGGATCATGGATGGATGCGGATCCAAATGTTACTTCTAGAGCCCTGCAAATCTGTGGTTATCCGTGGACCATATTTGTGGATCGGATGCAGATACAAATTTTGTATAAGAGCAGGGCTCTACTCATCCTTTTTTTATTGTCCCCAGAGTATCCTTTTGTTTATCATTTCTTGCTATGCTACATCTAACTTTGATGATAAGCTTATTAGGGTAGGGGACCTATCTTTTCTTTGTCCATAAAGCATTCTCCACACATACATGACGTTGTAGAAATAAATGATGTTAATGAAGGGTCTAAGTACTTGTCTCTACAAAGTCGGAAGATCCTGATGCATTGGTTCTCCAATGTGGCTTTTTGGCAGGACTCTGCATTGTAATGTATTATTACAATTCTGAATGTAGCCATTCAGGACAGATGTGGCGTGAGAACTTTTCATTCATTGTGCGGGGGGGGGGGGGACTCCAGGAAATAGGGGATTTCTGTTGAGAACAGTAAAATCCATCTATTTCTATGGTTATCCTATTCTGTAGGGATCCTTTAGTTATTACTAAAACATAGTGTTAAGTGTTGGTGTTCCCACCTGTCCCAGCGCTTATATTTGCCATTCTATTCTATTCATGTTCTCGTGTTCGTCACCATAGTAGCTGAGTAGCTTCCAGTAGCACATAATGGTCTTGTAAATTATACTGTTTAATAACCGTTAATTGGTGTTTAGTTCTCTTTCTTTACCCATGATAAATAGTTTTGTATTTGAAATGTAGAAATAACTGAACTGTTCAACATTTATCCAGGTAGAGATTCTGTTAATAGTGAATGTTCAATTCCTCAGCCTGCTACAGTGAAAAGATGTAGTAACTAAAATGTCAGTTCTTTGATATGTTGATGCATGTTTCTCCTTCTGTGGTGACTTACTCTGTATGAACAGTTTTCAGAGTGGCAGCCGTGACAACCCATCACTCTCACAGATCTTGGGAGACAGGCCAGTCCTTGCTTACAGACAGCCCCCCAACCTGAAGCAAATACTCACCAGCAACCACACAACAAAAACAGTGAGCTGTAGCTCACGAAAGCTTATGCTCAAATAAATTGATTAGTCTCTAAGGTGCCACAAGTACTCATTTTCTTACAACAAAAACACTAACCCAGGAACCTATCCTTGCAACAAAGCCCGTTGCCAGCTGTGTCCACATATCTATTCAGGAGACACCATCATAGGGCCTAATCATATCAGCCACACTATCAGAGGCTCGTTCACCTGCACATCTACCAATGCGATATATGCCAGCAATGCCCCTATGCCATGTACATTGGCCAAACTGGACAGTCTCTATGTAAAAGAATAAATGGACACAAATCAGACATCAAGAATTATAACATTCAAAAACCAGTTGGAGAACACTTCAATTTCTCTGGTCACTCGATTACAGACCTAAAAGTCGCAATTCTTCAACAAAAAAACTTCAAAAACAGACTCCAACAAGAGACTGCTGAATTGGAATTAATTTGCAAACTGGACACCATTACATTAGGCTTGAATAAAGACTGGGAGTGGATGTGTCATTACACAAAGTAAAGCTATTTCCCCATGTTTATTCCCCACCCCGTACTATTCCTCACACGTTCTTGTCAACTGCTAGAAATGGCCCACCTTGATTATCACTACAAAAGGTCTGCACCCCCCGGCCCCCCGCTCTCCTGCTGGTAATAGCTCACCTTACCTGATCACTCTCGTTACAGTGTGTATGGTAACCCCATTGTCTCATGTTCTCTGTGTATATAAATCTCCCCACTGTATTTTCCACTGAATGCATCCGATGAAGTGAGCTGTAGCTCACGAAAGCTTATGCTCAAATAAATGTTAGTCTCTAAAGTGCCACAAGTACTCCCTTTCTTTCTGTATGATCAATTTTTTACTTACAGTTTACTCTCAAAGTTTAGCAATTGACTCTGTTATAAAATTGCTAGGGTGGTTCTGACTCTTTGCTTTGTTAGTTCAAATTTTAAATGATAAAGTCTCCACAAATGGATTTGTACTCTCAGCACATAACCAGTGGGAACTCAGACATTTTTAAACTTCCTTATCAGCTAATGACATGTATTTGCCCTGGCTGAAGGGGTTTAGTTGATAGTACTGCGTTTAACAGTCACTGCCTGTCTCACCAGTGATACAAGCTCCATTTGCTGCTGCTGTCTCTGTTTCACAGCTGTCTCACCTTTCTTTGACACCTTAGTCACCTGATTTATCTTAGGTTTCATCAAGTTTTACCTGACTCTGCCCTTGATACTTCTATATTACTAATTTCCTACATAAATAGTGGATGTGATATTGTGCATTGGCCTTGGGCCAGGCTTAGTGCTTCATAGGCAGTTTGTTTCTCATAATTTTGAAACTGTTCACTATTGTGTGTTCTGTTTCTTCTTGTTAAGAATGTTTTATAACCTAGAAATTGCTATACTAGATGAGACCAGTGATCTTGTCTAGCTCCGTATCCTTTCTCTGACAGTAGCCAATAGCAGATGCTTCAGAGAAAAGTCAAAAACACGTCATAGTGGGCACTTCTGAATTAATCTGTTCATAGATGAAGTTCCTTCCTGATCCCATCAGTTAGTAGTTGTGTTTATTATTAAAAGAAATAATTAACCTTCCTAATCTAGGTGTGGATGTGATCATTACCCATAAAATCTTTTAATCCTGTTTTCAAAGGATCACATTATGCTCTTCTTTGCAATGAGTTCTAAGGGGGTGTGTGTGTAGTGCTTAGAAAACAAAGTTCTTTTAATCAAATTTAAATTTATTGCTTTTCAATTTCATTGACTGTCCCCTTGTTCTTATATTATGCAAGAAAACAGAAGTATACAATTTGTTCTCTATGCCAGTTATTATTTTGTGTGCCCCTGTCATCTACCATTGTATTTTTTTCCTCTATAAACTCCAGTCTAAATCCCATTTGTCTGTCCTTCTACAGAAGTCTTTCCTCTTACCATTTTTGTTGCCTGTCTTTTGAATCCCTTCAATCTTTTTTTTTAAAAAGGTTGATCTGAACGGGACACAATATTCTAGATCATGTCATCCCATTGATGTATGAAATAGCATTTTAACGTTTTTCGATTCAATTTTTCATCACCACTGCATGTGGAACGGCATTTAGCTGTCCACAGTGACTCCTAGGACTTCCTCCTGAGTGGCTTAAAGTTTAATTAAGAGCTCCTTGTCTATGAGTGGTTCAAATAATTTCTTCCAATGTCCATTTCTTTGCATTTGTCATCACTGAATTTCATCTGCATTTGTACTGTACATTCATCTAGCTTTAAGTCTTCTACAGTTCCCCAGTTGTCTAAGTCTTGATTAACTTAAATTGTTTGCAGTGTTATAGCCATGTTGGTCCATGGGTATGACAGAGACAAGGTAGGTGAGGTAATATCTTTGATTGGACCAACTTCTGATGGTGGAAGGTACATACTTTTGAGCTACACAGCTTTTTCAACTTTTGATCTGCAGCAACCGGCGCGCCGGGCCCTTTAAGGGCGCGCCGGGCCCTTTACCCGTAGCAGCGGCAGGACTCTGGCGGCGCCTTGAAGGGCCCGGGCAGTGGCAGGAGCACTGGGCCCTTTAAATCCCTGCCTGAGCCCGGCTCCGGCAGCCGCGGTCCGGCGGTGCTTTGAAGGGCCCAGGAGGTCCTGCCACTGTGGGGAGCCCTGGGCCCTTTAAAGCGCCGCCCAAGTCCCGCTGCCGGAGCTCCGGAGGTGATTGAAAGGGCCCGGGGCTCCCCGCAGTGGCAGGACCCCCAGGCCTTTAAATCACCGCCAGGAAGCCGGTCCAGTCCAGCACGGCGTACTGGCTCTTGCCAGTATGCCGGACCAGACCGGAACAGCTTACTTTCACCTCTGGGTGTGGGAGAGGGTGAGGTTCTGGCTGGGGGTGCAGGGCTCCATGGTGGGCCAGAAATGAGGAGTTCAGAGTGCAGTGGGGTGTCTCTGGGCTGGGGCAGGGGATTAGGGTGCAGGACGGGGTGAGGGCTGCAGCTGGGAGTGCAGGCTCTGAGGTGGGGCCAGAGATGAGGGGTTTGGGGTGCAGGAGGGAGCTCCGAGATGGGGCCAAGGGGTTTGGAGTGTGGGAGGGGGATTCGGAGTGTGGGGCAAGGTGTTGGGGTGCAAGCTCCGGGAGGGAGTTTGGGTACAGGAGGGGGCTCAGGGGGTGTGGGCACGGGAGGAGGTGCGGGCTCTGGGCAGCGTTCACCTCAGGCGCCTCCCAGGAAGCAGTGACATGTCCCTGTGGCTCCTAGATGCAGGGAGGCTCTGCACACTGTCCCTGAGTGCTGGCTCTGCAGCTCCCATTGGCCTGGAACCACGGCCAATGGGAGCTGCGGGGGCGGAGCCGGCACTCGGGAGCAGCGTGTGGTGCCTCCTTTGCCACCCCTGTGCCTAGAAGCCACAGGAACATGTTGCCACTTCCCGGGAGGCGCCTGAGGTGAGTGCTGCCCGGAACCCAAACCCCCTCCCGCACCCCAGCCTGCCTGGGGCCGACCGGACCTTTAACCGCCTGGTCAGCAGTGCTGACCATAGCCTTCAGGGTCCCTTTTTGATCAGGTGTTCCAGTCGAAAACCGGATGCCTGGCAACCCTATGAGTCACACGTGGTATCAGTCCTCTGTAAATTCTTTTCAACAATCTAATCACCCTTTTTGGTTCTAACTCACAAGTTTCCTAGCTGGCCTCAAAGATGATTTCCAAGGAGGAGGAAAAGTCCATAGTGTAGGTCAAATATAAAGCTGAGTTTTCTTCTCTAGGAAGAGTTATTACAATATCCCTTTGTGTGTATGGTATTTTCATTTAAACTTGTAGTTGATTTAATGTTTGAGAAAGGTGTAGGTTTTGGCATCTCAGGACACACTGGAGAGACATTGTAAGAGAGAGTACAGTTTAGCTCTGCAGACATTCAGTCTTGAGTTCTTTACTGAGTTTGCCTGTTAATGTCAATTGTGGCTTTGTCATATGCACACTAGGAACTGGACCGAAGCTATGATCTCATTTGCCAAACAACCCTCACGTAACAAAGACTATGGGTCAAAACTGACCTGAATTGGATTTGAACTGGTGAGCTGGTACTGAAAGACTGAATATAGCATTATCTATCCCTAGTGTTCTCAGGTTCCCTACTATAGGTTTTCTTCAAGACCTTTTGTATCAAGCCCTTAAGTTAATTCAGTGCTGTTCTCGGTTGGCATTTTGGGAGATAGGATCTCTAAAAAGTCTATTATAATAAAATCCATATCTTCTTGATTGCTGTCACTGAGCCTCTAGCCACTGTTGGTGGTGTTACATTTTTACATGGCTAATATATCTTTCACGTCCTTTGAGTGTCTAAGAGTGGGCCTACATCTTTAGATCCAAAGGGCCCAGGGTATTCCTCCATGTTTAGTGGCAAACTTCCTCCATTTCTTTGGAAAAGCCTTTTATCAATGAAGTAAATGGAATAGATAAATGCAGGATTTGTCTCATTTCTTTAAGTATCAATCCTGTAGGATACTGTTTTTATAACACATCAATATAGTTGCATTTTCAGAAATAATCTCTCATTAATGAGCAGTGAAATATCACACAAAGACAGAGGCTGCCTTCCTATCACAGTAAGAGGGAAGACATCTTTCAGTTTAAATTTACCTAAAGCCTGACAAACATAATTTGCAGTGCTTTTTTATTATTTATTTTCTGGAAAAAGCCTTTTCAGATAAATATGCACTTGCTCATGATTCAAATGGCAGTTCCTCTGTAAAAGTCAGGTCATATTCTTTGCCCTTTTCTTGACAATGGTTGTAGTAAATGAACTGACTGTAGCCCACTGCTTTTAATTATATAAATAAAGATTCAGAGGGTATCCTTTTTTTTTTTGAATGCAACTCCCTGTTCCCATAACTGGGAATTGCACAGCTAACTACTTGTGTACAGTTTTGAAATTACTACTGTAGCGAGCATGCTTTATACTTCTGTTGTTCATATTGTAATATATGCCAAGTTTTCCTTCCATGACTTCTCTTCTTGTAATTTCATTCCAGTAACTGAAGTATATGAATTCATAGATTTTTTTATTGTCATTAAAGTAATAACCGTATTTTCTGTATTTATTGAGTGCTGACTGGAACTTTTGGGTTGGAAAGTTGGTTAGGGAAATGACTGTCAAACTCATTTACCACTGTAGTAACAGAATTGCAATACCTTCTGGGGATATAGGCATTTATATAATCTAACTCTGTGGCACTGAGGTATGCTGTATGTAGTATATTTATGACTGAACAGAAAGTTTTAAACAGCAGCCTGTGAAATTGGATTTTAGATGTAATGTACCATAAATAAATGCTATGAAGATTGCCTTTAATGCTATAAATCAGATTTTATTGGTTTCAGCTATCTCATTCTGGTTTATTGTATTACCCACAAAATCAGTAGGAATCAAAGTGCTGGAATATTTTTTATTTTAATGTCACATCTTCCATAGAAATGGCATACAAGCCCTTATAGCTACTTTTTGGGTAGGTTGGGCAAGGTGGGCAGATTACAGTCTACAAGAACATGTTCACAGAAGGGTCTGTGTAAATAGTAGCTGCTAAGACTTTAAACACTTCAATACAGTACTTCCTGCCCATAAAGAGATACTTAACTGTCTTTGTGAATGTCCTTACCTTTTGTTGTTCTTGCAATTTTCCATACATGGTCTGATGATGGTAGTTGCTTTTTTTTTTTTTTTTTTTTAAAGCTTTTAGAGTTGATGCTGTGGAAATGTATGGACTGGACCTCACTAAGGCTGACTGCAGAATCTGGCATTTTTCAGAGTGGGGAAATTAGCTCCTGTAGTCTTTAAGCATTCATTGTAGGAGGTGCTGGATCATGGGAGAGGGTGAGATTGTTTTGCTTTTTTTACAGTCGCTGTAAAGGGTAATAGAGAGCACATACTCTTTTAAAAAATATTATTCTCAACTAAGGCAAGAAAAGTCACGCATCAACGTTCTTTGAATAGAATTTAAAAACAGAAACAGAACAATATAGCTCAGGAGTGTGTAATAATATAAAGATGAATGATTTTCTAATAGAACAGTTTTTGAGCTGTTTAAAATGTATATTACATATGTTTCATATCTACCTCTCCTTTGGTATCTTGCTTATATTAATCAGTCTCAGTAGGATGCAATCTGGAAACAGTTTAACCCCTAACTTTGGTTGTTCAGGGTTGACATGGAAATAGTTTTCTTCCGTGCCACATGTTAGAATGCTGAAATTTATCAAATATACTACACCTGGATCTAGGAATAGTGGTGTATGTCCTTTGAATAGTCACTGCTTCCTGATACTACCTATATCTTTAGTAAATAAGATGGAAGAAGAAGGCCTATTGTACAGGTTCAGTTTGGGTAGTTTACGCTGTGCTGCTGTAGGGCTTCAGTGTAGACACTCGCTACGGCGACAGGAGTTCTCCCACCTCCTCTATAGGCAGGAGGTTAATCCACCTCCTCGAGAGGCAGGAGCTAAGTTGGCGGAAGAATTCTTCCATCGACTTAGCACTTTCTAGACCCGTGATAGGTCGGCATAGCTAAGTATTTTTCTCACCCCAAGAGACGTAGCTATGCTTACGTAAGTTTTCAGTGTAGACAAGCCATTATGCTGTTTTACACAGTATTCCTGAATTTGTATATCGGAGTACAAGATGATGTAATGTACATGGCAAAGAACTGGAAGGGAGAGATGCATCAGAAAAAGCAATTAGCATTAGGCTGTTGGTAGATGTGTAACGTAAAGTAGGCCACCACAGTAGGTGTCAGTATAAAAAAAACCTGGCTATATGGATTGATAATTTACATGTCTTCCATTTCAGAGGTGTAAAGTTAAACTTCCTTTGTTTCTGACTCCCATACACCAACTTATACCCATATTACCCATTACCCCATAATTTGGCATGATGTTTTTGATATAAAGCTTAAGTGAATTAAATCACAGATACTGTTTATTATTTGCAAAAAGAAAAGGAGTACTTGTGGCACCTTAGAGACTAACCAATTTATTTGAGCATAAGCATCCGATGCATCCGATGAAGTGAGCTGTAGCTCACGAAAGCTTATGCTCAAATAAATTGATTAGTCTCTAAGGTGCCACAAGTACTCCTTTTCTTTTTGCGAATACAGACTAACACGGCTGTTACTCTGAAACCTGTTTATTATTTGTAATTGAGTAAACCAAGATTTTAATTTGTATGCAATGGTATCTGTCTTGATAGAAGGCAGATGTTAACAATTCACGTTGTGGAAACTTGTCTGTCTTTGGGAGTGGGTCTTGCCACTTATAAAAGTGACAGATGTCAGACCTTGTGGCTTAATAAGAATGTAAAACATGAATGATAACATTGAGGAGGCAGAATAAAATGCATGACTGCGGCACAGATAGTTATGAAGTTCTCTGATTCTGCAGTAATATTACAGGCAGTGATTGCAGGAGAGTTAATGAATTAATGCAAAATACAAAATAACTAAAATGTTGGATTTCATCTGTAATTGCTGGACTATAGTTCTTTTTCTTTTCACTTCATTATTTTTACTTATCTTGCTTTCTTCTTTGCTACTCCATTATGCCATTGGGTCGAATTCGTCTGTGGTGTATCTCCATTGGCATAAGTGAAGCGAGACAAGGCAAAATTTGTTGTGTTGTGGTGTTACTGGTTTAGATCTGAAAGTTCAATTGGCTAGTTGATAAGAATTGGTCCTGAACAGTTGTGCCAAACAAACAAAACCTTAATTAGAAGAAAAAGTGTCAAGATGAAGATACGTTTCATTTTACTCCTGAGATTTTTTTTTTAAGAGAAAGTCAACAATGACTTTGGTTTAATTGAAGGATCAAGTCAAAGAGTAACCCATTTGATTTGTAAGAAAAAGGAGGAGTACTTTAGAGAAATAAACTATGGACTCTCATTTCAAAACATACAATGTCATCGAGCACCCAGTGAACTGAAAATTTTGTTTCTGAACCTGTTATTCTCAGCAGCCACCAGTATTTCAGCAACAGCAGCAGCCCTACAAAGAGTGTCGATGACTTTCAAACATCAGCACCTGCAAAATTCACAGTATGCGCCAAAGCACAAGAAGCTTTTAAACATAAGAAAACGGTGAGGCAAGTGCTGCCATCCTGGTGTCTTGATTGTAGTAAACAAGATAGTCTGTTAGCTGAAATATGCAGAATGCATCAGCAGACCAGATCCAACTTGTTTTCAGAGAACAGAATTCCTAAACATTATAAAGCAATGGGTTTGTCAAAGAAATAAAAATACCAGTGTGTACAGTCTTGGGAACTAAGACCTCGAATATTGCCTCTGAGGACTTTGAAACAAAGAAAGAAGTGACCTTAACAGGACTGGATTTACACATTAAGCGCCCCTCTGCCTACAGTTGACCTTTGTGTTTTCTATAAAAAATTAAAAGAAAAATATAAACGATAATTTAAATACAGTATTAACTTTTTAACTTTTAACCCACTTTGAACTTTTAGGCGCCCCTAGAATGCTGGTGCCCCTAGGCACATCCCCACTGTGCCAGCTGGAAATCCAGCCCTGGACCTTAACCAATGCAGGATTGCAATGATCCTTTTGTCCAGGAACAAGGAACCATAAGTGACAGAGGCCACTTCTGACAAGTTTGTTCAAAAGTAATGTCTATAGCTTCACACTCACACAGAGACTCAGTGGGTCCTAAGAGATTTCTATGCCGTTGCTGCTTTGTTCATCCGCTCTCTTACTTCGTTATGCCACGGTCTACTAGTTGGCCAATATTTATGCACTTTGGACTTTTTTGTGTAAATGAATACTTAGTAATCCTAGTTAACATGTCATGTGTAGTGGGAGTTAGTCCTTGCATTGGAGAGCCATTCAGTGGGTGTGTTTTGGAGGAAATGTTATATGGCACTTGACTTTTTCCCTTTGTCAGGACTGTGCATTGAGGGTGGTCCATTGAAAGTTGGTAACTGTAAATGATGATATTATAATGGTGACAACTCTGCATATATTTGTAAACTGACTACGTTTCAGTGGGATGGGAGATCAAGGAGGAGAGGTTAGAGGCATAACATACGTTTTGGAACACAGATGGTGCAAGCAGAGGAAATAGGCTAATCACTACCAGTATTCCCATTCCTGCTTGCTCACTGCAGCTGGAATACTCTAAAAAGATGCTTCCTTGCAGGGTCTTGGAATGCTTAGGCCTTGTCTTCACTGCTACAAAAGGTGTGGTTTTTGCCACAAGGTGACTAACACATGAGCTATCCTGAGGTAAAAACACAATAAAAGCTGTGAGGTAAACCACACGGTAGATAGTCCTATATCCCCTCCAAGGGTTGATCTGAGTGAGTTTACTGCATGGTAAAACTCAAGTGCCTGGTCTTCACTGTGTTTTTACCTTGGGATAGCTCATGCTCATTAGTTATTCCAAAGAGAAAAATACCCCTTTTCTAGAAGTGCAGAGAAGACATAAGTTGTAAAATGTTGCCTTTTGGAAACATAGTCAAAACAATATCATACCAACATCAGATTCAGAAAGTAGAAGACACAAAATATGACATCATAATGCAGAACACTATAACATGACATATCTCTTAGTACAGAATAACATCCACCTTGTGCTTTGTTGCCGGTCACTGTTATGAACTTCTGTGGCAAGGAAACAAACTGGATTTGTATACTCGGGGTGTTCTGTATAAGCCCTCTTGAGAAAACGTTTCTTTAAATTTCTCAAAAGAGGAAGAGGAGCAGAACTAATGATTTTTTCCAAAATGCCACAAAGGGATACATAGAAGGACCAGTAGCAGTTTGGAGCCTTCATCATAAGGGAAGTTGAAAAATGCCCACTGCAAGCATATTGCTCTAAAAAAATTTGACAGGGAAAAATTGTTTTTGTGGCATATAACTCTGGAATATATTTGCAACCAAGTGAAATGCTCAACAATAACAGCTTGACTGAAATTTTCACAGTAACAACATTCTGCTATCACTTCCCTCATCTTCCCCACCACCTGCTGCTAAACTAGTAAAACCTACTACAGAAATATAATATGTTTTCTTTTCTGTGTTTACTTCTCATCCACTTTTATTCTCTTCCCATTTGTCTGTTCTGCTTTCTTTCACAACCATGTTTTCTCTTCTTTCTCTCCTTGTCCATCTTTTTTCTCTGTCAATAAAAAATTAACATTCTCCTTTTTTCTTGCAGGCCAGATCATTGTCTCTCTTTTTCTTTGTTGTCGCTACCATTCTGCCTATTCCTTCTCTCTGTTCTGTCTCCCTCTGGTTTGAGTTTGTTGATTTTGATCCAGCCCTGCTCGGCTCTTTCTGAGTATGTCTCTGTAACTGTGTACTGCAGGATGACACAGATCAGAGGACATGCTTCTGTCCAAGACTCACAGTCTCAGTACTTACACCCAGTTGGCAGTGCTGGGGAGAGATTGCCACTCTTCCCCCTCCTGCTCCATCCACTGTTTGATAACTCTCCAGTACAAAGAGAATTAGGACTATTGCAGTAAGTCAACTTAAGTTACACTACTCTAGTTACGTGAATAATGTAACTGAAGTAGACATAGCTTAGGTCAACTTACCGCTGAGTCTACACTGTGCTGTGTCAATGGGAGATGCCCTTCCGCCGACTTCCAGAGTCGACAGAGCGCTCTACCATCAACTTAGCGGGTCTTCACCAGATCCGAATAAATTGACACCACTGCATCGATCGCAACAGTGCCGATCTACCAGTAAGTGTGGAAATGGCCTTATTTTCCCTGCTGTTCCTTTTGTCACAACTGACAGTGCACCTGGAGCAATGAAGAGTGGCTTCTCTGTGCTGAAAAGTCCACACTCAGATAAGTATAATCTCAAAAATAGGAAGCCCAATGTGACCACAACATACTCAACATTTACCCCATTTCCTTCTTTTTTCGCAGGGTAGATGGGAAGAGAGGACTAGCATAGCAGCCCTCTAGCCCTTCCTTCCCATCCACCTGAAAGCTGACATTCAGCAGCCATTACACAATTAATTACTTGCTAGTGTAGGAAAAAATGGATGAAACAAAATTGATCACTAATTGGACTAACTTTGGTTAAGTTTCTGAAACTGTGCAGTAATCAAAGGAGGCCAAGCAGGAGCTACAATATATGGACAGCTATCCAAGGGATTAAAATGAGTGACTTATATAAATGCTATGCACTGTGATTAAGAACTGCTGAACTGAAGTTTGCTGTGACAAGAGTCTCCAATTTATTGGGAGCATGTCACTGGAATCTGTCCTTTTTTTTTAATGCGTCTGTCTTTGATGAATGTCAGGGCTGGGAAATGAAGAGCTTTTACCCTTTTCATACTTTGCTGAATGCTGGTAAAGTTGCCGATTGATGCTGCTGTAATTTTTGCCTCAGGGTCAGCTGAGGAGAAAGTATAGTCCAAATAAGGTCACTGACTATTTGGGAAATGAGTGTATGTGATTTAATGAAACAAAATAGAGAGAAAAATGAATAGGCCGAGGGGCTCAACTGACAGTGACTTGAAAACTGGCTGATACAAACATTGTAAAAAACGAAACTAAAATTAAATATGGAAAAAATATGACAAAACTCCCTGAAACCACGGGTTAAAATCCTAGCAGGCTTGTCACAGCCTTACATCTGTTTAAATTAGCTAAATTGAGTGTCATCCAGTTTACCTGGGGTAGATATTTTGAAGAAGTCTTTAAAAGCTAAGATAGAAAATGCAGCATCTGTCTGTGGTGTTGACAGTCGCAGCAGAGATACGAAGTCTGACACCCCAGGTGGTGTGTGGGATTTAGCCGGAGGTGGGGGGTCTCACCTGGGGCCTTCTCTCTGGCCCAGTCTGGTCTGGACATCTCAGGATTAAGACAAAGAAAGTTTGAGATACAAACAGACGATGGGAGTGGCAGCCATGATGATGAAGCTCAGACCGGTAGCCAACTTTTCTCCCCAAAGTCTCTTTTTGAGGCCCCCAAAAGGGGAGTGATGGATGGAATGGCCTGTCCTCTCATTATTTTGAGGAACAGTGAATTTGCAAACTGGATACAATTAACTTAGGCTTGAATAGAGAGTGGGAGTGGATGGGTCATTAAACAAAGTAAAACTATTTCCCCATGTTTATTTCCCCCCCCACCCCCCACTGTTCCTCAGACGTTCTTGTCAACTTCTGGAAATGGCCCACCTTGATTATCACTAAGGTTCCCCCTTAGTTCCCTTGCTGGTAATAGCTCATCTTAAGTGATCGCTCTCTTTACAGTGTGTATGGTAACACCCATTGTTTCATGTTCTCTATGTATATAAATCTCCCCACTATATTTTCCACTGAATGCATCCGATGAAGTGAGCTGTAGCTCACAAAAGCTTATGCTCAAATAAATTTGTTAGTCTCTAAGGTGCCACAAGTACTCCTTTTCTCCTCACTTAAAGTCGTCCTGGTTAAAGTTGTTTAGTTATTAAATCACTGTTCCATTAGAAAACATGCTCTTTTAAAGTTGAGCAATGTTCTGTTATAACACCCTCCAACCCCCCAAGCGCCTCGCGCCCGCCAGCGGGCCCTGCAGATCAGCTCCTCCCCTCTCCCTCTCTGCACCTGCCGCAATTAGCTGTTTCATGGTGTGCTGGGAGGGCGGGGAGAGGAGCGAGGACCTGGCACACTCAGGGGAGGAGGCAGAATTGGGCAGGAAGAGGCAGGGCAGGAGTGGAGGGGGAACAGGGGTGGGGCCTTACAGGAAGGGGTGGAGTGGGGGCAGGGCCTGGGGCAGAGCTGGGGGTCAAGCATCCCCCAGCAGTTTGAAAAGTCGGCACCTGTAGCTCCAGAAGCCTATGGTTGTCTCCAGCTCTGCAGGGATCTAGAGGCCCAGTGCCTCTGCGTTGTGTGTCCCAAGCATACCATGCAACCTGGCAGACTCGTTCCCTTAGGAGATCACCCCAGGAGGTGGTGTGGGGGGGTGTTCAGTGACTAACTGGAGCAGGCATTTGTGTGATCTGCTGCTCAGAGGCTAGCAGACACATCCCCATCGGGTGCTTGGGAAGGATGCAGCACAGTGTCACTTCCTATGTGCTGCCGCTTGCCTGCTCTGCCTGGCTCCTGTGTTGAGCCTAAACCTGCAGAGCTTTCACGGGGAGGACTCTGTCGGCCCAGGAGTGGGGGTGGTGTTGGCCCAGACCCTCACCAGAGCTCTGGGCCCTCAGGATATTCACTTACCTAGTCATAGCTGTGAGTCAAACTGCATATAATGTCTTTAGTCTGGCGAAAAAATTTCCCTGGAATCTACTTCCCCTCCCCCTGCCATTTACATTCATTCTTATGGGGAAATTGGATTCGCTTAACATTGTTTTGCTTAAAGTAGCATTTTTCAGGAACATAACTACAATGTTAAGTTAGGAGTTACTGTAGCAGTCTTTGAATTTACATTTCTACATACAAGTGGAAATTAGAGCATTTCTGGATGCCACTTAATAACCATTTATTTGGTGCAAATAAAAAAGCTTTAAAACAAATAATACAGTAAATGTACTAGATTTTTCCTGCCTGATTTCTGCATAAAACATACATGTTTGTGTATGTGAGAGAGAAAAGAGAGAGAGAGAAAATATATGTAATTATAGGCAGGGAAGGTTGCCTGGCACTTCCCATTATAAGACCCTGTTTTCAGTTGCTTATAACTTTTGCCAGACTTGTACCACTTGAGCTGAAATTGTCAATTGCAGTTGGCTGTCTCAACCTTATATATAAGGTTTCAGCCAGAACGGTTCAGCTTTTTCTCAGAACAAGGCTAGGGACAAATATGTTGTTTTGCCCATGTCAAAAAAAAATTTTGAGATCTTTTCTTTGAAACACTCTAGATTCCCTATGCTTTGTAGCAGGGACTTGAAATATGACAGGGGAATGACCTTTATATCAGGGATGTGCCTTTGGCCATCTCCATGAAAATTTGTCCAAGTTGTGAGTCTTTGAAAAGCTACAGTTGCTCAGTAGAAACTTATTGGATTTTAACAGCTAAAATCGCCAGTGTCCATGCTGTCGGAGTATGCTCAGCATCTCACAGCTCCTATGTGTGACCAGATCGTGAGTGTGTAACCCATGCCTCCTTTGTGTGGTGCTCTGTCCCCTTCTAGTGGCACCTGGATCATCTAGAGATTGATGAGTCTGAAACAGCTTTGTCCAAGAGCCATGTGGCTTTTAGCTCATACAGCAGAGGCTCATACGCTAAGCTTCAGAGGTCCCAGATTCAATCCCACCCACTGACGACCGGGATCTGTTGGTATGACACATGCACCATCCCCACAGAGTGGTCGAGCATGCTCCTCCCCTTGGTCGCTCCATTTGTGACTGCACCATGCATCCGCCATCCACCCAGAGGGACTCAGGATATCCCAGGCTTCCCTGTAATTGCTGCTTCCAGCTACTCCAGGCCAGGATGCGGGTAGGTGCTGGAACTGAGAGTAGGGAGCATGTGCTTTCAGTGGTGGCACCTAGGTAGCGTGGAAGAGGAAGCCGTCTAATAATTCAGATGGAGCAAAAGACAGCCAGCAGGGGAGGGAAAAGAGTACATTGGAACAAGAAGTCTAGTGAAACTGTGGCTGGGAGTTGGAGGGGGGAGATTGGGACAAGCAGGTACCCAGGAGAGAAGGGCAAGCTGGAAAATGGTTGGGTATGGAGGCTGGGCCCGGGAGCTCATGAGGAAAATGGGGAGTCTGGGAGTTAGTTGGCTGTGGGTGGAGGGAAGATACTGAGATTGGAATTAGAACCTGGGAAGAGGACAATGGGGACAAAGAGGATGAGAGAGAGATCTGAGAAGAAGCTGGAAAGTAGGGGTGAGAATGGGCACTGGTTGGGCAAAGAGATGGGACAAGGTGTCGGGGGTGGAGGAAGAACACTGAGATTGGATGAGGAGCCTCAGGAGGGAGCCTGAGCCTGAGCCAGGGAAGGGGAGAGGCAGATCAGATGAAGAACCGGGACAGGCTGGGCAAGGAGACTGGGAGTTTCGGTGGAGGGAGACTGGGATTCAGATAGCAAGAGTGAAGCAGGGGAAACTAGGACCGGCTGGGCAACGAGACTGAAACTGGGATGAGAAGCCTGAGGAGTGGAGACTGGGACTGAACAGTCACAAAGAATGGGACTGGGAAAAGTAACCTCGGGGGGAAGAGACAGGACTAGGATATGGACAGGTTGTAGAGGATAACGCAGTAGGGGTCATACTTAAGAGCAATGAACAAAATACTCCATGTCCACTAGAACAGGGGTTTCCACCTTTTTATTTCTGAGAATCATAGAATCATAGAGTATCAGGGTTGGAAGGGACCTCAGGAGGTCATCTAGTCCAACCCCCTGCTCAAAGCAGGATCGATCCCCAACTAAATCATCCCAGCCAGGGCTTTGTCAAGCCTGATCATAAAAACTTCTAAGGAAGGAGATTCCACCACCTCCCTAGGTAACGCATTCCAGTGTTTCACCACCCTCCTAGTGAAAAAAGTTTTTCCTAATATCCAACCTAAACCTTCCCCACTGCAACTTGAGACCATTACTCCTTGTCCTGTCATCTGCTACCACTGAGAACAGTCTAGATCCAGCCTCTTTGGAACCCCCTTTCAGGTAGTTGAAAGCAACTATCAAATCCCCCCTCATTCTTCTCTTCCATAGACTAAACATCCCCAGTTCCCTCAGCCTCTCCTCATAACTCATGTGTTCCAGTCCCCTAATCATTTTGTTGCCCTCCACTGGACTCTTTCAAATTTTTCCACATCCTTCTTGTAGTGTGGGGCCCAAAACTGGACACAGTACTCCAGACGAGGCCTCACCAATGTCGAATAGAGGGGAACGATCACGTCCCTCGATCTGCTGGCAATCCCCTACGTATACATCCCAAAATGCCATTGGCCTTCTTGGCAACAAGGGCACACTGTTGACTCATATCCAGCTTCTCGTCCACTGTAACCCCTAGGTCCTTTTCTGCAGAACTGCTGCTGAGCCATTCGGTCCCTAGTCTGTAGTGGTGCATGGGATTCGTCCATCCTAAGTGCAGGAGTCTGCACTTGTCCTTGTTGAACCTCATCAGATTTCTTTTGGCCCAATCCTCCAATTTGTCTAGGTCCCTCTGTATCCTATCCCTACCCTCCAGCGTATCTACCTCTCCTCCCAGTTTAATGTCATCTGCAAACTTGCTGAGGGTGCAATCCACACCATCCTCCAGATCATTTATGAAGATATTGAACAAAACCGGCCCCAGGACCGACCCTTGGGCACTCCACTTGATACCGGCTGCCAACTAGACATGGAGCCATTTATCACTACCCTTTGAGCCCGACAATCTAGCCAGCTTTCTATCCACCTTATAGTCCATTCATCCAGCCCATACTACTTTAACTTGCTGGCAAGAATACTGTGGGAGACAGTGTCAAAAGCTTTGCTAAAGTCAAGGAACAACACATCCACTGCTTTCCCTTCATCCACAGAACCAGTTATCTCGTCATAGAAGGCAATTAGATTAGTCAGGCACGACTTGCCCTTGGTGAATCCATGCTGACTGTTCCTGATCATTTTCCTCTCCTCTAAGTGCTTCAGAATTGATTCCTTGAGGACCTGCTCCATGATTTTTCCAGAGACTGAGGTGAGGCTGACTGGCCTGTAGTTCCCAGGATCCTCCTTCTTCCCTTTTTTAAAGATGGGCACTACATTAGCCTTTTTCCAGTCATCCGGGACTTCCCCAGATGACCATGAATTTTCAAAGATAATGGCCAATGGCTCTGCAATCACATCCGCCAACTCCTTTAGCACTCTCGGATGCAATGCATCCGGCCCCATGGACTTGTGCTCTTCCAGCTTTTCTAAATAGTCACGAACCACTTCTTTCTCCACAGAGAGCTGGTCATCTCCTCCCCATGCTGTGCTGCCCAGTGCAGTAGTCTGGGAGCTGACCTTGTTCGTGAAGACAGAGTCAAAAAAAGCATTGAGTACATTAGCTTTTTCCACATCCTCTGTCACTAGGTTGCCTCCTTCATTCAGTAAGGGGCTCACACTTTCCTTGACTTTCTTCTTGTTGCTAACATACCTGAAGAAACCCTTCTTGTTACTCTTAACATCTCTTGCTAGCTGCAACTCCAGGTGTGATTTGGCCTTCCTGATATCACTCCTGCATGCCTGAGCAATATTTTTATACTCATCCCTGGTCATTTGTCCAATCTTCCACTTCTTGTAAACTTCTTGTTTGTGTTTAAGATAAGCAAGGATTTCACTGTTAAGCCAAGCTGGTCGCCTGCCATATTTACTATTCTTTCTACACATCGGAATGGTTTGTCCCTGTAACCTCAATAAGGATTCTTTAAAATACAGCCAGCTCTCCTGGACTCCTTTCCCCTTCATGTTATTCTCCCAGGGGACCTTGCCCATCAGTTCCCTGAGGGAGTCAAAGTCTGCTTTTCTGAAGTCCAGGGTCCATATTCTGCTGCTCTCCTTTCTTCCCTGTGTCAGGATCCTGAACTCGACCATCTCATGGTCACGGCCTCCCAGGTTCCCATCCACTTTTGCTTCCCCTACTAATTCTTCCCGGTTTGTGAGCAGCAAGTGAAGAAGAGCTCTGCCCCTAGTTGGTTCCTCCAGCACTTGCACCAGGAAATTGTCCCCTACATTTTCCAAAAACTTCCTGGATTGTCTGTGCACTGCTGTATTGCTCTCCCAGCAGATATCAGGGTGATTGAAGTCTCCCATGAGAACCAGGGCGTGCAATCTAGTAACTTCTGCGAGTTGCCAGAAGAAAGGCTCATCCACCTCATCCCCCTGGTCCGGTGGTCTATAGTAGACTCCCACCACGACATCACCCTTGTTGCTCACACTTCTATACTTAATCCAGAGACTCTCAGGTTTTTCTGCAGTTTCATACTTGAGCTCTGAGCACTCATACTGATCTCTTACATACAGTGCAACTCCCTCACCTTTTCTGCCCTGCCTGTCCTTCCTGAACAGCTTATATCCATCCATGACAGTACTCCAGTGATGTGAGTTATCCCACCAAGTTTCTGTTATTCCAAGCACATCAAAATTCCTTGACTGTGCCAGGACTTCCAGTTCTCCCTGCTTGTTTCCCAGGCTTCTTGCATTTGTGTATAGGCACTTGAGATAACCCGCTTATCGCCCCTCTTTCTCAGTATGAGGCAGGAGCCCTCCCCTCTCACGCGCTCCTGCTCATGCTTCCTCCCGGTATCCCACTTCCCCACTTACCTCAGGGCTTTTGTCTCCTTCCCCCGGTGAACCTAGTTTAAAGCCCTCCTCACTAGGTTAGCCAGCCTGCTTGCGAAGATGCTCTTCCCTCTCTTCGTTAGGTGGAGCCCGTCTCTGCCTAGCACTCCTCCTTCTTGTATCACCACCCCATGGTCAAAGAATCCAAAGCCTTCTCTCCGACACCACCTGCGTAGCCATTCTTTGACTTCCACGATTCAACGGTCTCTACCCAGGCCTTTTCCTTCCATGGGGAGGATGGACGAGAAGACAACTTGCGCCTCAAACTCCTTTATCCTTCTTCCCAGAGCCACGTAGTCTGCAGTGATCCGCTCAAGGTCATTCTTGGCAGTATCATTGGTGCCCATGTGGAGAAGCAGGAAGGGGTAGCGATCGGAGGGCTTGATGAGTCTCTGCAGTCTCTCCGTCACATCGCGAATCTTAGCTCCTGGCAAGCAGCAGACTTCTCGGTTTTCCCGGTTGGGGCGGCAGGTAGATGACTCAGTCCCCCTGAGGAGAGAGTCCCCGACCACCACCACCCACCTCCTTCTCTTGGGAGTGGTGGTCGTGGAACCCTCAACCCTAGGAGAGTGCATCTCATGCCTTCCAATCGGCGGAGTTTCCTTCTGCTCCCTTCCCTCAGACGTATCATCTGGTCCACTCTCCTCATTAGTACCTGTGGAGAGAACATGAAAACGGTTACTTACCTGTATCTGCGTTGGTGGTACATGGACGCTCCCCTTTTTTCTTCTGGAGGTCACATGATGCCAAATTTCTTCACCATCCTCCTGTCCCCAATGTGCAGCCTGCTCTGAATCTTCAGAACCTTGTGACCATAGAAGCATATCCTGACGTCTGTCCAGGAAATCTTCAGTTTCTCTTATGCAACGCAGGGTCGATACCTATTGCTCCAGACCTTGAACCTTCTCTTCCAATATGGTGACCTGCTTGCACTTTGTACAGACAAAGTCGTTTCTGTCCTGTGGAAGAAAGACAAACATAGCACGTCCAGTGCAGGTCACAACAGAGCCCCCCGCCCCCCCCAATATGCTATGAAAACTCCATAGCCCACCTGTGCTACAACAACTGGTTTTCTGCATATAAAAGTCAGTGCTGGTATTAAGGGACAGCAAGCAGGGCAACTGTCCGGGGGCCCATGCCACAGGGCAATTGTCCGGGGGCCCATGCCCTATTGCTCAGGTTTCTGCTTCAGTCCCAGGTGACAAGGCTCAGAGCCCCGGGCTTCTGGCTTAGGCTTTGTGCCCTGGGCCCCAGCGAATCTAACACTGGTCCTGAAACTTGCTCGCGGCCCCACAGAGTGCCCCGGACCTGTAGTTTAGAACAACTGCACTAGAACATACTGTCCTCCAGTTCCTAGAACAGAACCCAAGATTCCTGAGTCTTTTCGTTCTTCTGCAAATACATTCTTTGCCAGTGGGTTTCACAGATATGTCATCCCCCCCTCTAGTGCTGGTGCACGTGCAGGATGGAAATCTACTACTGCCGCTGCTAGTCATTCCATTAGCTCAAGAGGCAGAGAGCTGTGCAGTAGATTTAAAGGTTCCAGTGCTGCTGGTGACCATGTGGATGTCAATATGATGGAATTTCTGTTATTTTACTTTGCTTTTGTAAAAACCTAGGCTGTTACACACACACACAAATTAAAAAAAAAACATCATTAAGGTTTTAAAGTTAGGAAACACCAGAATGAAGGTTGCCTTGACAAGCTTAATTTATCCCCGTTATGCATATGCATAATGATGCAGTCTTTAATTATGTGATCATAGACTATGTTTTTTCCGTAGGTCCCCAGCTTCATTCATTGCACAGGATGAAATGTACTCCAGCAATTAATCAGGATTGTGTCACGAATGAGGCTGTTGTTTGTAGGATCCCAGCTTCATTTATTTCATCAGTTGGAAGGTGTGTAGCTGTTTTGGGTAGGGGTGGGCCTAAAACTAAAGGCCTGCACCCTCAACCAAGTGGGAGGAACCACTGAGCCCAGCCAGCAATTGATTATGAGGGACAACAAATGAGAAAACAAGGATGAGAGTGAAGATCATAGAGCCAGAACGAGGGATCCAGAGGGTGGACGGGAATCGGAGGACCCCAGATAGCACCTACTGCTCCTCTAACTAGTCCAAAGAGCCAGTTAGTGCACCCCAGAGGAGCTCTGCCCACAGATGTGATACAACGAGGCTCCAGAAAGAGGCCCCCAGTTCCTGAGCACCACCACATCGAGCTTCCCCTTCCTGGCTCTGGTAGATGGCCATATTGCCAGTGCTAGAAGAAGGTTGACTTTGTGATGCTCCAGAAGGGCTGTGGGAACACAAGGAGGTACTGGGGAAAATGAAGCCAGAACCACATCAGGAGGTTCTGGAAGAGCCAAAAGAGGGGCTACTGCCTGAAATGCATGTCAGCTGAGCTTGAGTATCTAAAGTGCTTTATAATGCTAAGTACTTTGAAAACTCAGGTCCTACGTGTCTCAAATTGGGTACCCAGAATCAGTGGATATTTCTGATCTGTATTACTGTGTCTCAGCTTTTCGTCTGTAAGATGGGAATAATAATAGTCCCTCACCTCACAGGGGTGATAAATTAATTATTATTTGTGAAAACACAGATTCTATAATGATAAGCACCATACAAAATCCCATGAGGAAATTAATAATTTAGTCTTCAGAGAAGGATTTGAATAGTGCCCAGTAAATAAGGCCTCAGAGTGCAGTATGAGGATAAAACAAAATAGTGAACAATTGGTCATTAATTAAGCACAGTCCATCCTGTGCACTGAATGAGGCAGAGGTCCTGTGGAAAAAAGTAGTATGTGGTGGTGTAATTAAAGATCATCATAATGGATACACACAAGGAGGCTGAATTAAAGTTGATCATGCGTTTCCTAACTTTTCTGTGCTTGATTTAATCTTTTAACATAGATCTTTGATGTGTAATATACACACACTCATAGTAACTTAAGTTTTGCTGATCCTGAATCTGTGACAAAAACGTATGATGGTTCCGACTGTGAGAAACAAGTATATATTTGAAAGAAGAAACTGGTAAGACATTAACTTAGCGAAATATTTCATGCTTTTTAGTGTCTGCCTTTCAACTTTTCAGCAAAATCTTCAGAAAGGGTCAGTGCCCAATTAAACTCTTCTATTAAATGCTGAACATAGAAGCTATATATTTAACAGTTTTCCACTCTGTTTCATCACTGTACAAATGATATGTCTTCTAGAAATTTCTATAACATGTCAGGTATTCATGATGAAAAAGCACATTTGTACTGCTGGTTCAGAGATAATTACTTGCCATTAGGTTCATAAGAACATAAATTCTATTCATTTCTGTTATCTAACTTGTCAACTTCTTAAATTTTGTCTACAGTCTGCCCCTCCAGTGACAAGCAGCAAATAATTTAATCTTCTACTAAAATGATAATGACTGGCAAATGAAAATCTCACTGAAACAGAAATACAGTGTGGCAGTGATTGCATTAAAATAACTCCCCTGCCCTCAAACCCCCGGAATAATGATTTAACTGTTACAATTCAATTGAACTGTTTTTTATTTTGATAATACTAAACACATCTGATTTAGACCCTTGGTCATCTTGTTGGGATGCAAGTAATACATGACACTTATTTTATTGTAAGCCCATTTGAATTTCAGGGTCAAGAGTTCAAATTATAGCCTCTATCTTGTACACAAGCAATTTTGCATTTACAGTCACTTGCATTCCAAGTTGTTTGGGCAAGTGATATAATTTGTCATGCTTGGTTTGTGCACAGTTGAGGTTTGCATCTCTCAGTGATGTCACTTGCAAAATGAATGCAAAAACAATCGGTCATGCAAAAGATTCATGCATAAACATAAGCTAGGTTGACGCCCATTTCAAAATTTGGCACTCACTGTTCAAAGAAATCGATCTGGTTTCTACATAATAATTTTGTTCTCCTGTTGTGAATAGCAGTAAAATTGATACAGTGTCAGTGATATGCTGCTAATATTTTAACCAAGGGTTAACCAGAGATTCCCATAGAATGTCTTGTGGTAAGACCCGTGTTCTAGGGCTGGCCATGCTAGTAGAGAGGAGGAATTGGGAAATCTTATTACTTTGTTTTCCCATTTAAAAACAAACGAAAATGGGGGATGGGAGGTTTTTCTATAACCCAGTGTTTCCTACACACAAAACCTCAGCCATCTCGGCCGAAGGAATTGAGGGAGAAAAACTACTTTTTGGTTTGGACTTTTATTACATTACGGACTACAGTTATTTTCTTTTGTATAAAGACCTTAGATAACCAAAATCAAGGGGGAAAGACTACTTGGAAACCAGATGAATAGTAAATTGTGTTGCTTGAACTAATAATTTTGCTCTTGGAAAAATATACTGGATATATGGACAGTGTAATGTGGAACAGTGTTCAGTACATGTACCGGTAATTTGAAATAGGGAAGGACTAAGTAGCTTGAGGGGCAGCCAGGGACGCTTTTACTTTAGCCTGCCATTGGAAGCAATGTGGTGCATGCAGCCCAGATGGAAAAATCTTGCTCATCAGAAGCAATTTTAGGAGTCCCAGCCAGTGATGATTACTTTCTGGCTGGGATGGTTTAGCAGTGGAGACTCCCATCAAAGGCAGAAAAATCACCCAGTCTCCCCTTCCATTTCTTGTAAATCTTTAAATCAACGTGCTCCTGTGAGCACCTGGAACTCCCTTCAGCATATAAATGCTGCACTGACCTTAGCAAACAAGGAGCTCCCCGCAACATAAATGGATTTGGTACTAGTTACACAAGTCTTGCGATTACCCAAGAGGGCATGTCTTCATGCTGATAAGAAATGCCTTGTAAAATGTTGGTACTATGTATCAAGTATTTAAGAATACCCTGATAAACATACAGATGGGACCATTAATGAACATTAATTGCTTTAAACTAGAGTTTATTGTGTATTTCCTAATGGAGAAGTGTCCATTTGCATGTATAATGGAAATAAATGTTTCCTGACTGAAAAAATACCTCCGGACTGACAAAAGCCTCTTACTTTGTAGACTGAAAAAAAGCCGGAAGGACAGCACAAATAAAAAGACTGTGCTAATATATTGGGTGTTTTAACTTACTAAGATCTTTTTCAATCTTTTTTTCTAATAACAAACCAAACAACATATAAAACAGATACAAAAGACCAGTGCTTAGATTCCCACATGTTAACTGCAGTATGCCCAGCACATGAAGTTTTATGGCACATATAAAAATAAAAAGAAATCACAGTCACAAGAGGTAAGTGGGAGGAGAGACAAAGGGAACAAGAAGGTAGTCTGGGGAGTATGTTGATTTATTTCCTACCTTACATCTAGGCCTCCTACAAGCTATCCCAAATGGACTCTGGGTTTTTTTTGTGGGGTTTGCTGTTTATTGTATGTGATCCTTTCCTTCACAGCCAGGTCTACCAGCCCAGTATACCTGCCTTAATGAGTTGGGGGTATTTACTTTTCCATTTTACCAAAATATGATGTCTCACAACCAGTAAAGCTCTATGTTGCCATCTCCCTTGATATGGCGACACCCAACAAGTGGCAGTTATAAGCTCCCATTTGTAAGAATCTGCTTTAAGGTTATGTGAAGTCTCTAGGATCGTGTTAATTCTAGAAGCTTGAAACAAGACATGACTAAAACATATGTGCAAGTGAGACTCCTTTGCCCCAGCACCTCCCCCAGCCTGGATCACTGGGGATAGCTTTAATTTTGTAAAGTCTTTGGGGAGACTAGTACCCCCTAAAAGGGTTTTTTATGTTTTCTTTTATTTTTTGTTGTTGAGACGTAATCAGAGGTCTAAGGTTGCTTCTCTAATCTGTTATATTGTTCTGTTGTGACTTGGGTTTTCAGAACACCCCACAGAGGCAACTTAACTATTTCACTCCAGGCGGTGTAAGGAATAAATCAACAGGAACTCAGCACTTCTGTCTGATCAAGGAGTAATGCAAGTAAGCATGCCCTTGTCTAACACGGCAGTTTATTAGATTAAAGCACATGCAGACATAAGCAATAGGTTAAGAACATCCCAGCTATTTACCTAACACCTGGAATGGTATTGAGTATTTAACAGCAGGTTCACAGTGGCCAGTTGCTCACCCACCGGGGAGAAAGCGTGTCAGGAAAAACATCTCTCAAGATGTCTTCAGGGTACACTATATTACACTATATTAACTAATCTTTTATAACTAACTTCTACAAAACACATAGGTCATAATGACCCCTACTGGATCATCACTTTTCTGACTTTTAAATCAGAGGCATCTAGACAAGGTTTTCCAACCACCAAGGTTTTCAGACTCAGTTGTTTACATAGTTGTCTCCTCCTCCCATTTGGATTAGCAGAAACTGTAGCTAGTGGTTTGACCTTGCTTCTAAAAACCTGTCTCCAAATTAATCCTTAACTACGTGGTATTCTATTTCATTACTTCAGGGTGGCTGAATGCACATAATACGGTTGCAATTAGCTTGATCACATTCTGGGGTATACACACCCCTCAAATCCAGGGCAACATTCCCCTCCTTAAGGGCCATATATTTTTAATATTAAGGCCTTTACATATATAATGAGTTCAGTGGGTTACTTTTGAAGGTCCAGCGTTAGGCTCAAGGCTCTCAACTGAGACCGAGCAAGAATCTTCTCTCCAGTTTCACCCCTGACTTTGTCTCGTTAAGGACCTGACTTCATGTACTTATCTTTGGGGGGTACCCATGCTCTGTAAAACAGCTGGCTTGCAACCAATCACTCTTCCTTCGAATCTACCATATCAGTGCTAGAAGCACAACAGCCAAAGCCACCTGAAACATTAGAATCATCACAATTAAATGCCAGGCCAAATTAAATCCCTAATGCTGTGGAGGACCATCTCAATAATGTCTCCCACCAATTTTGTTCCAAATCTCTGCTAACCCTCTCATTCACTTATTTAATCTCATTAGAAGCATGATGGATGGTAACCATGACTCTGTGCGCCTCCTGCCTTGCAACTTACAAATAATTCCTTAAATAGGAATGCTTAAATAACATTCTGACAACAATCAAATTATTTAAATGAATACAGGCATTTTCTGTCTATTACATCTAAACATACGTCTTGTGGCTGCAAGGTATTTGTGTCAAGTATCAGGGGGTAGCTGTGTTAATCTGTATCCACAAAAACAACAAGGAGTCCAGTGGCACTTTAAAGACTAACAGATTTATTTAAGGTATTTGTGGTACATTTATATCCAATCCCAAATTCTTCTAAGAAGGCTCCTGATTTCCAATGGGAGTATTCCACTCATACCATCTCTAATCATGTCCTTTACCACATCTAGAATCCACATCTGCATTTGCTAGTATGCCAGGGCCAAGAAAACATTACTTTGGAGGGCACCAACAGCCTGCAGGAAGTGGAGTGTTCCTTTTCCTGGGATTGCTCCCATTTCTCTAAAACCTGTACTGTATGCAGCTTAGCTCATCTAAAAATACCCTCAGCGGCATTGCTAAATCTTTTAGGTGTTGACCCATTGCATTCATTTTATTCACACCTCCTCCTTATTTATACTACACCTCTACCCCAATATTACGTGGTCCTCGGGAACCAAAAAATCTTACTGTCTTATAGGTGAGACCGCATTATATCGGGGTAGGGAGAGGAACCGCTCCCTGCCCCAGCTCACCTCTGCCTCTGCCTCTCCCCTGAGCATGATGCTGCGGCTCTGCTTCTCCCTCCCTCCCTCCCTTACAGGCTTGCCGCGCCAATCAGCTGTTTGGCACAGGAAACCTGGAAGGAAGGGAGGTGGGGGGAGAAGCAGAGCGGCGGCAGCGCGCTCAGGGGAGGAGGCAGCACGGAGGTGAGCTGGGGTGGGGAGCTGTTCCTCTGTGCCTTCCCCCCGGTTACCTGCTGTGGCCCTCCCCGCGCCCCCCCACGCCCCAGCTCACCTCTGCCTCCTCCCCTGAGTGTGCCACTTCTGCTCTGCTTCTCCCCCCCGCCTCCCTTCCTGCCAGCTGTTTGGCTCAGTAAGCCTGGGAGGGAGGCGGGAGAAGCGGAGCGGCGGTGCGATCGTGGGAGGAGGCGGAGCGGAGGTGAGCTGGGGCGCAGCAAGTAAGGGGAGAGCGGAGAGGTAACACGAATTCAGATATAATGAGGTAAAGCAGCCCCGCTGCCCGGAGCGCTGCTTTACCACATTATATCCAAATTTGCATTATATCGGACCGCATTTTATCGGGTAAAGGTGTATTTAATTGTCTTTACTGTACATCCATACACTGACCATAATTCAACTTACTTTTTACCTTCATCTTTACATGCTTCTTCCCATCAGTTTGAAACACATATGCTTCAATCAGATCATTTACAGGTGGTTCCAACATTCACGCTTTTATACATTTTAATCATTTTACCAAAACACCATGTAACCATCCTGTTGTTCAAACATCCTTTATCCCTGTTACAAATTTCTTAATGAGCTGGGGCCTCCCAAGTGCAAGGCAAAAGAGCATCCCATTCCTTCCTGGTGTCGTTATCATTAGTCTTGCCTCCCCAAAACTTTCCTGCCCAATGTTTGGGTATAAAAGGGAGTGTTTCAGCCTAAAATGAATGGTCTCTTCCCCTGATGCTGTCCAGCTGGGGATGTCAATTCATAAATGAACACAGAGGGGTTTACGGGTGGCAAAAAAACCTAAAATTTAAACTAAAATTGTCACCAATTTGCAGTCCCAAATAATGTTCCTGATTTTTCTTTCCATCAGCAGATGACCCTTCATTGTGTCTTCTGGAAGTGGGTTGTGGGTGGGGTCACTTCTCTCCCATTGACATCTGACCACTTCCAAGGGGCATTGGCAGCACTACTGGAGACTTTTCTGGTCACCAGGATTGAGATCAATTTCCTCTGTGTCATTCACTTTGAACGCCACTGTTATCCACGGGAAGTTTCCCCACACTGTGGGCACGCCAGGTTCCAGATTCACACCATCAGAGGAGTAGGCCTGCGATCCAAATGCCAGCCAAAGCAGCACATACAAGTGCATCATCTCAAGGTCTTCCAGTATCCATGCAATTGGTAATCTAAAACACAAAGCAAAACAAAACTTCTCCGCTCCCTATATAGCGGGAGGTATACATTTAAACATTTAACTAAACTTATTAACATGTACAGAGACCTATCTGGGCCTAAATCCCTCATCCCTCTCCTCCCCCCTTTTCCCCCTGGGATGGGGCTCTTTAACTCTTAATTGTGCTTTAAGCACCCACTTGGGGCTCAGCAAATTTATCAGCCCTAATTTGCTTAGGGCTTGCTGGGGCTGGAGACATGACCATTATTAATCTTGCCAATAAGCACATATTTCACTGGGAAGTGGGCAGTTTTCAGTAACACAGGAGACAATCCCACCAGATATTCCCAAGGCTGCAAAGCCCAAACTAGTGCCCAAATCTCCTTGTTCACAGGGAGTAAACCCCCTCTCTATTTTACTTAAAATTTTGGAGGCTTAAACCACAGGATGGAGGCCTGTTCCATGGTTCTAATTTAGCACAACTTTCATTCCCTTTTCTGTAGTTGCCAGCTATGGTCGCACCCGGGGTATAAAACTGGAGCCTAAATTAAGGCCTGCTTTAACTAGATCATGGCTTCGTGCTCCAGAGGTCCCCAATTCTGTCCCACCCCCTTCTTTAACAGTTCATGCAGGGGGCTGCCTTCTTTGAAAATCCATGAGAGAAAGGATCTAAGAGCTGTAACATCTGTAATTTAGGAATCGGGTCCATTCTTTGTTGATCAGGAGAGTGTTCTTTTCTGTCCTCAAAATCACTCCAAAATAATTCACTTGCTAGGAACACAGCTAGGCTTTCTTTCGGCTTAGATGTGATCTGGTCCTGGATTGCTAATTGGAATATATGTACTTTAGTATGCTGCATTGCATTCAGGTTTTTCACTTTATTGACTTCCTCCCAGTTTTTAATATGGGATTCCCCCACACTGGGGCGTCTACGTGAGATGAAAGGTGGAATTTGTGTTGACATGCTAATTTGACCTATATCTGACAGGCTGTATAGATGGATGTGGGGTTTCGATTTTGTAGCTATTTACAGGATCCAGAGCCTAATATAGCCATGGATGGAAAAGGGAGGGACAGCTCCATCTCAACATTCATTCATATAAATATTTTATTTGTAACAGCATATGTGCTTTGCATGGCCTGGCTTATTAGAAATTGAATCCAAATAGATGCAAAGAAGCGCTATTAGGATGATTAAAGGAATGGAGAGCCTGTCTTAGGAGTGGAGTTGTTTAGTCTAGCCTAGCTTATTTAGCCTAGCAAAATGAAGGCTGAGAGGGGATATGATTGCTGTTTATAAATACATCATGGGGCTAAGAACTGGGGAGGGAGAAGTGCTCTTTGAGCTAAAGGACAATGCTGGCACAAGAAAAAATGGTATAACTGCCCATGAAAACATTTAGGCTGGAAATTAGAAGGTTTCTAACCATCAGAAGAGTGAGATTCTGAAACAGCTTCCCAGTAGGAGTAGTGGGGGCAAAATTTTAAGTTGGAGCTTGATGAATGTATGAATGGGATTTATATGACAGGGTTGCCTGCAATAGCAGGAGACTGGACTTCATGATACAGGAAGTCCTTTCTCATCCAATGTCCTATGTTCATATAAAGGCATTATGGAATTGACTCAGATTTTGGAATCTAAACACCCACAAACCCACACAGTTCATCTGGTTGCTGATGTCTCTTAAAAGAGATGTGCAGGTGGTTCCGCAATCCGTTTTTTGTTTGTTTTGTTTTTGTTTGGTTTTTTTAAAGGATATTGCTTTTCTGAAAATAGTGTTGGGGCATTTGGAGTAGGAGTCCCCATGGCACATATATTCCTCTCAGCAGTGTGCTCATTGTTATCAAGTTTTTTTTTTCCCAGAGCCTGAATGGAACAGCTTCCCATTTATTCACGCCATATGGTGATTTGTGTAATTGCGAATATATTGTTAATAAAGGTACAAATTCACAGAACAGGGAAATGTAGTTTTTCATTTGCTGCTATTGAATTTAGATATTTTATCCTGGGCGAGGATACCTCTGTTCTCCCTTACCTCTTCCTCATTGCAAATTATCCTAGTGGTTGTTTAGACATTATAGAAGTCTCACTTTACATGATGTGCACTTCTTTGCCAGATACAAAAAGGAGAGTTAAGTTGGACCCTACAGTATGAGATAGGACAATTTTTATTTGGTTTTGTCCAGTTTAGCAAAGTTCAGGTTCCAGAGAAATTAGGATCACTAAGGGTACATCTACACTACCCGCTGGATCGGTGGGTAGTGATCGATCTATCGGGGATTGATTTATCGCTTCTAGTGTAGAAGCGATAAATCAATCCCCGATCGCTATGCCGTCGACTCCGGAACTCCACCATGGCGAGAGGCAGAAGCGGAGTCGATGGGGGAGCGGCGGCTGTTGATCCCGTGCCGCGAGGACACAAAGTAAGTGATTCTAAGTCGATCTAAGATACATCGACTTCAGCTACGCTATTCTCGTAGCTGAAGATGCATATCTTAGATCGATCCCCCTCCCCCCCCCCGAGTGTAGATCAGGCCTAAGTATATGATTTTGGAGTATACAAAGCTGCTTGTATTCAAGTCAGTGGGAGTTAAGAGAGCACATTCAAGGCCATAAAGTAGTCCAATACGTTTACTTACTTATATTCTTGGTATTATGAGCCAGCTTTCTTTATTCTTTGGATGGTTTTGTCTGATTCCATTCCATTAATTTTCAGTGTGCCATTATGTTTATCTGTCTGTCTGTCCGTCCATCCACCCTGCAAACCTGCTGAGAAGAGACAGTCCTGTGGCATATTAGTTCTGCCTTTAGATGCCCAGGTAGCAGATGTGGCCAGAGGTGCTATTAGTCAATACCATACCAGTGCTCTGCACTCTACATTGGCTGCCAGTTGAATTCAAGGTTCATTCCAAGTCCTTGTTCTCATCCGCAAAGCTCCTAATTAGCTAGAACCCATTTATCTCAGTGACTATCCTTTCTTTGTTCAACACCACATCTGCTATGCTCAGTAGGGACACTTTAGTTGACAGAGTCCACATTTTACTTTGTGATGGGCTGGGGTGTTATGAAAGCAGCATCCACTGGAGATCAGACTAAGGGCTTGTCTACACTTACAGAGTAGCTGTGCTGGTGTAGCACTTACTGAAGATGCTACCTACGCCAACGGGAGAGCTACATCACCTACGGGAGAGGCAGTCGCTATGTCGACGGGAGAAGCCCTCCCATCAGTATAGCGCTGTCTACATTGGAGATTAGGTCGGTATTACTAAGTGGCTCATGGATGTGGAAAATCCATACCCCCCTGAGAGACCTAGTTATACTCACATAAGTTTGTAGCATAGACCAGGGCTCAGGCAGACTCACTTCCTTCAGAGCATGCTGCAAAAAAAATGCATGTGTAAAGCAAGCATTTCCCCAAGCAATTGTGTTGTACAACAGCTGAAACAAAAGGTATCAACCATGTATACCCACATCACTGTAAGAAGCTAGCATGAGGGAGAGGGAAGGAATGTTCTGCCTTTCAGAGGTTATAGTGCCTGTAAATAAAGACGCAGAAGACAATTAAAACAAAACAAAGCCCCAAAAAGAGGGGGGTAAGCGATAGTGTAAAGCCATCTTAAAACCCCCACTCAGAACTTAATTAAATTCAAGCATTATTGCTCTCTCTAGCCAACCGTTCATGGCACCAGAGGGCCACATCCAAAGTGTCAGCAATCTGGTCTTTTTCTTTTTACTGATGCAGGAAACATATGGCTAGCCATTAGCACCATCTGCTACGTGAGCGTCAGGAAAACAAAGTAGGGAAGATCCTTTAGGACATCAGCATTAAAATGAGAATCACCAGTTTCGGTGTTAAAAAGCTACCAATCTAACAACCCAGTTTTCCAGCAGACAAAGGCTATTAGTGAAAAGAAGCAATCATCTACACTGCAAAAAAGGTGTGCTCTTAGGTTAGCTAACCTGTGCTAGCTAACTCGGGTTAAAAAAACAGTGAAGACCCAGCAACTCTGCTATGAACTCGGGATAGCAGTTCAAGTTAAAGCCTGGGGCTGAACGGAAGCCCCACTAACCGAAGTTAAAAGCAGAGTTGTTGTGTCTTCACTGCTATTTTAACCCAAAGTAGCTAATCAGGTTGGCTGTCATGAGTTAAGAACACACCTTTTTTGCAGTATAGATGTACCAGACTCGTCTCCCCAGCCCTACCCAGTTCTTTCAATGTTTACTAGCACTCCTGTGAATGAGGAAGACATGGTGAAATGAAAGAGAAACCCAACTGTGTTTTGCAGCACAAGTGTACCTGGCTAGTAGTCAGCCTGTTTCACTCTATGAAATGGGGGTGTAACAGAGCGGTCTGTCCCTTTAAGGAGCAGGCGGGGTAGGGAGCTGTCAGCCCTGAACTGGAGAGTAGCCCAGGAAGCAGGTCATATTGCAAAAATCCCGGGAAGTGGATGGACGCAAGCCCACCCACTGCTAAAGGCCCCTCCCCCAGCCTAGCGGGAGGGACCACTGGACCCAGGGACCAACTGATTATGGGGGACAACTAATGAAAAACAGGGACGGGAGTGAGGGTCAAAGGTTCAAAATAAGGATACCGGATGAGGACACCGAGCAGAGAACCCCGGACAGCGCCCACTGCTCCTCAAAGCTGTCGAGGGAGCCAGCGGACGCTGCCCAGTGGAACAGGTTCTGGGATCAGCCAACCCAGCTGGGTTTGATTCTCAGATGGGGGATAAAAATGAGGGCCCCAGCTCCATGAGAGAGATTGGGACCAGGAGAGGGCTGAGAACACAGTCTCCTGTGGCTGCAGCGGAAGGCTACGAGAAGGTAGTCAGGCCTGATGCGCACACATACCCCTGGCTGGGGAGGTCCAAGCCCTTTCGCTGCCGGAGGGCCCACAGACTCAGTCAAGAATTTTTGTTGTTGAGGACTATACAGAGCACTGTGGAAAGGGCTACTGCAGAGCTCCTCTCTGAATATGTATTATTTAATGCTGTTTCCAGGAGCATGTTCATCACACATGGCTGCACCTGAGCCCGATTAGTGGTTTCATGGTTGCAGGCTGCAGTATATGTAGAAAAATTGTATGTAATGTGAGGTAAGCTGAGAGTGGTCATTTGTACGTTGTTATTGGACTGGCACCCTTTGAAAGCGAAAGAAAAAATCCTGCGCGGGGGAGGGGGTACGAGACTGCGGGCGAGTCCGCCCCAGGGCTGGGGCCTCCTGCAATTTTGGGGGCTGTGGGTCCCCCATGGAGGAAGCTGCAAACCCATTATCCAGGCCAAGACAGTTCTGGTTAACTTATCTGGTGAAGCTCTCAGTTACCCACCCATGAACATCCCCACATTGCCAGACTTTCTAGCCCAGCACAAGGGCAGGTTCAAGCACCCCAATCTGGGAGCGCTGCAACTCAGGGCCTGATATTTGGATGTGCATGTGAACTCATGTTCTAAAAGGGCACAATCCATCCTTAACCAAAGCAGAAAAGACTTTATGAGAAGCTGTTACTCACTAATTCAACTTGTCTCCATAATCCACCAGGATCCCTGGTATCTTAGAATGTCTACTTACCCTTATGGATCTCGCAATCCATTCTCTTCAAGAACATTTAGCAGCAATAAGCACTTTCCATCTTCTGGTGGATAACTGTACAAAATTCACACATCCTGTCACAACTAGATTTCTGAAGGGGGTTCTCAGATCCTTCCCACCACTGGTGAAGTTTGGACCTCAATTTTCTTTTATTTTCACTCACTAAACCCCCCTTTGAGCCTCTATTCCAGTGGTCTCCAAATTGTGGGGCACTCCCGGGGGGAGGGAGGGGGAACAGGGGACAGCAGGGCCCAGGCCAGCCCGCCAGCAGGTGCGGAGGAAGAGCACCATCCAGCCCCACTTTGACCCCAGCCGCGACTCAGCTCCTGGCCCAGGGGAGAGGGGGGTATGGTGTCGCAGACACATTCTATGACTGGTAAGGGGGTTGTGAGAGGAAAAGTTTGGGAACCACTGCTCTATAGTGTTCTGTGGCCCATCTGTCCATGAAGGTGGCCTTTCTAATAGCCATAATGTCAGCCAGAAATCAGCGAGTTGGGAGTGCTCCTGGCGGAGCCACCATATATCTTCTATAAATAAAAGAGTCTCGTTATGCCCCATCCTAGATTCATTCCTAAAGTAGTTTCTGAGTTTCATATGAGTCAGGACATCCACTTCCCAGTATTTTTTTCCAAAACCTCATGGCACAGATGAAAAAAGACAGCTGCATAGTCTAGCTGTCTGAAGGGCTTTGGCTTTTTACCTGCAAAGAACACAGGATGTTAGAAAGACACCTAACCTATTTGTTTCCATAAAGGGATCCAGGGGTCAAGCAGTATCTATGCAGAGATTTTCAAAATGGATCTCTGGTTGTATCACTCTTTGTTACCAGCTAGCTCATATCTCCCCGCCCCTCCGGAGGGGAGAAGGGCTCATTCCCCAAATTACTTCAGTTGCATCTCTGAGAGATGTCCCTCTCCTAGAAATAGGAAGACAGTAGGGCAACTACTTGAAGCTCTTTGCATACCTTCACACGAGACATTACACTCTGGTCCAGTTACAGTCAGTCTCACTTCTGCATCCACACACTTCCTGTCTGACTACTGCTTGTTACCACGCTTACCTGTAGCTGGAGGTTCTTTGAGATGAGTTGTTTCTATGTGTATTCCACTGTCTGCTTGCAAAAAAAATTCTGGACACAGCCACATGGTTCACATGTGTAACTCATGTGGAATACAGATCGGAACCACGAATCTCGAAGAACCTCCAGCTACAAGTAAGTAACCTCCATTTATTATATTATGAAGTATTATTTCATATAGAAATCTTTAGAATCCCAATTACTTCTCAGCTATGAAAATCTTTCACCTGCCATCTTTATGTTGTTTACATATATAATGCTAGCTGCCCATCTTTTTTATTACTGATAGTATGTCAGTGAATAGAGCATCTTAATTTTGAGTATCTAAATGTCAAACTTTCATCTGTGTATTTAAGATCCATCTCTATAAATGTCTAGCAGATCATAAGCATCTTGTCTGTTGAAGGGTTAGAAACATTAATTAGAGAATCTAATCTCATTAAAGTTGTTCAGTGACAGTGAAATAATGTTAAGCATCTATCTGTCAAATATCTATCTGTTTTTTAATTCCTTAGTCAAACCTTGCCTTGCCAAAATTTTTATTGATGATGAAAATTCTCAAAATGTAATTCCTTCACGTTCTCTGGTCATTATGGTTACAACAATATTAACATTTGTGTAATTAATTGTTCACATTTTGTTTTCTAAACTCATAATTTAGGGCCAGTTTGTGTCTGGCCCTCACATGGGTGTGCAGGGGAGTGTGAGCACACGTGAAGCCCACCATTCTTGCATACCCCATGCAATGCCCAGTCACAACCAAGTCCTTCTGCCTGAGCAGGCAGGGATTGCTTCCTCAATGTGCCTTTAGAGAAACACTGTACCTCAAAGGTAGAGGACATGATCATGCTCCTCTTTCCTTCCCTTCCTGTCTCTACCAATCTGCAGAGCATCCTGGGTTCACCAGTTGGAGCAAGATGTGCTAACTGAGCCTGTTACCACAGCATATGCTCCGAAGAGAAAGCCCGAGTTGACAACTGCTGCCTCCCCATAGTGGGGGGTCACCAGCTAAAGGGGAGGACACATGATCTCCCCATGTGTCTCCTCTCTGCCCCACCCCCAGCTCCTCCTCTACCCCTGGCACGTTCGGCTGCTCTCTCTGGCAGCTGGGTGTGGAGCAGGATGGAGCCACTCCCGGTTGCTGCTCCAGCTGTCTGGGAGAGAGCCTGGCTGGGGAAAGGCGGCAGTGGCAGTCCACTCCCTGCCTGGCCTCGGCTTCTGGGACAAGGGACAAGCATGCCAGGGGAGGGAGGTGGGGCTCCAGCTCACTCGGCCACTGTCCCTGGAAGCTGAGTCTGGATGGGAGGCAACCCGCCACCGCAGCCAGGCTCTCTCCCCAGCAGCTGCTGCGGGCAGCGTCCCAGCATGGCCAGAGAAGCTCTGGCCCTGCTCCTTCCTCTCCCCGCCTGGGCGGCTGCTTTGGGGGGCACTTGATCCTGCATCCCTCCCGACACATCGCCTCTGTCAGGGTTACACACCTGAACAGATGTAAAACTGTCTTCACTGAACAAAGATGCTCCACCAGAGAAGTAGACTGCATCATGGAATGGGCCGCCTAAATACTCTGAGAGAACCTGGACAGTCTTTCAGTACAGGGAAGAAAAAACATTGACTGCAAAGCCCTAGTTGTCACCTGCCACCACACGCTGGAACCCATGCAGCGTATCATCAAAAAATTACAACCCATACTTCATGGGGACTGAATTCTGAAAGAAATCTTTCCTGAACCCCCTCTTCTGGCCTTCAAACAATTCCCCAACCTTTCCACACTCATCATCAGAAGCAAGCTCCCCATAGACCAGGATCCACCAACACAAAGTGGCACCAGGTCCTGCCAGAACAACAGATGTGAAACCTGCAGATATATCTCTACTGCTGCAATGATCAATAGTCTCCACAATATACCTTTCAAGATCCATGAGTCCCATACATGTCTATCACAACATGTGGTCTACCTCAACTAGGATATCATGCTCCAGCAACAATTATGTGGGTGAAACGAGACGATCACTGTGCCCCTGAATGAACTCGCACAGAAAAATGATAAAAGATAAACACACCCTATCACCAGCGGCCAACATTTTTCACAAAGCGATCACTCCATATCTAACCTTTCAGTTCTCAACCTCAAAGGATACTTGCACACCACCTTCAAAAGGCAAACCTGAGAACCTAAATTCATAACTCTAATGAACATTAAAAAACATGGACTAAACAGAGACACTGGGTTTTATGGCTCATTTCAACAATTTGTAACATACCCTAACTCTACTGCCTATTACTCTCTTTTGTCCTAGGACTGAAGAGGTGTTAACTGCCCATTTCATTTTAAGTAGTATCCAACAAATGTGTAAAACCCTTAACAATTGCTTAACAATCTGTCCTGTTTTGTATATAGGTTGGACACTGGTTACCTTTTCTAGTCCTGAAGGAGAGTTATGTGACGCTCAAAAGCTTGTCTCTTCCAACAATAGAATTTGGTCCAATAAAAGATATTACCTCACCCGCCTTATTTCTCTCCTATCTGAGCCTGCAGGGGTCATTCTATTCTGGGAGGGTCATTCCACTCTGTGTGCAGATCAGTGGCTGAAATTGGCCATTACTGAATTTATTCTTTAGTACCTACGTTGGGAACAAGTATTTAATAATAGACTCTTCAGTCTAATAGAGAAATGTATAACATGATCCTGTGGCTGAAAGTTGAAGCTAGACAAATTCAGACTAGAAATAAGGAGTTTAACAGTGAGAGTTATTAACAATTTGCCAAGGGTCGTGGTTGATTCTCCATCACTGATAATTTTAACATACAGATTGGATGTTTTTCTAGCAGTTATTTTGGGGAAGTTCTGTGTCCTGTGTTATAGTGCTCAGGCTAGATGATCATAGTGGTCCCTTCTGGCTTTGCACTCTATGAATCTGTTGAAGCAACTGGCACCCATTTGGAGCAGAGAGAGCTTTTCAAAGTGGTGTATGGAGTTACCATAATCAAATCTGGTTTTACAAATCTGGTTAAATTAGACAGAACTCAGTTCACACCTTGCTGTGATTATGTATTTTTAACCTAAAGGGGTGTATCCTTTCTTGATGCTGGTGTAACTCCCATGAACATTAATAGGAATAAAACTTCAAAATTGGAAGGGGGAAAGTATCTTTCATTTGAAATGGATTAAATTCTGAAAGTAACGAACTGTAGTCCACTCTAGTTAAAAGAAATTTCTTCAAAAATTTTTGTATATATTGCCAGGGAATTGTATATTACATATAACTTTATTAAAAGAAAAGCTAATTCCATTGTGCACTGCTCACTGATTTAAGAGCCTGATTTTCTGTAGCCCTCTACCCCCCGCCCCCAGCTTCTGTTTTGGTAGGTGTAATGTCTGGGTCCAAAAGGTTGTAGGGCAGGAAGCCCCAGTCACCAATGAATATTTTTGTATTTTTTAAAAAAAATGGGAGATAGGTTTTAATTACATTTGGGTTTGGAATATTTCAGGTTTAAAACTGATCATTTCAAAGTATTCTTTTAGTCACTACTAATCAGTATTGAAACAAGTCGCTTACTTTGGACTCCTACATGGCTAAGTGTCATGAATAATTACACTTTTCAGAAAAATAGCCACCTCTAGCACTAGACTCAAAAATGGGAAATGTCATTAAAAACTTTTAAAATAAATCAATTTAATAGTTTATTCAGGATGACAAGTACTTCTTTCCCTGTAGGCTTTCTTACTGCTAAGCTGAACAAAATGGGTGTAGTTTTCCTTTCAGCAGACTTCTCGCCATCGGCACTGGCGATCGTTCTAACTCTGGTGGTTGGACACTGATATATGTCTACGGAGAAGATGAGTACTTTCCAGCACTGACTATCCCTAGAATATACTGAACTACTATGTTAATTTCCAGGACAATCGTAAACATGCATGAAGATTTACATAAAAACGTATTAAGAACAGAAGACTCTATCTGGAAAGGAATATAAAGTATTGCTGAATTTTTAATAGTCGTGTGTTAGAAGAAAATGCACTGCCTGGAGTGTCTGCCATTAAAATATGGATTTTTTTATTTAAAGGGACATTAACATTAATTTCTCCTGCCATGGGTTTTCTGCTCAGAACCTAACTCATAACTACTTATGGGCATTTCTGTCCAATATAGCAGAATGGAGCCAGATTTACAAATTCCCTCTTTCTTCACCCCCTCCTTTAAAAAAAAAAAAACCCTGAAAAATTCTTCTGCTGCCTAATTTACTGAAGAGACCACACCCACACCTGTCTCTCGGCCTCCACAGAAGTGTGCAAATGTTGCCTCCTCTTGCTTTCCATAAGAGAGCCTTTTGCAAAGGATTCTTTCCCCTATTTTTTTTAATTTCTCCCTGACAATTTTCTCCTTTTCCATTAATTTTGGTGCCCATCTGGAAAGAAGAAGCCAGTCTTCACCTTTCCTCTTTGAGGAAGCTTGGGGACTCCCCAAGCCTCCTGGTAGATCCGCAGCCCTTATTAGTGATTACACAGGATCGACAGCAATATTAAAGGATTTCTATGGCACTTCGTTTCTGTGTTCAGAAAATGAATTTTATATTTAGAACAGGAGTGCTTGGGAGATACCTTTAGCACCAGAGGCTTCCACTCCCTAGGACACCTTTCTTGCATGTTAGCTGCCTCTCATTTTGTTGTACAATAGATCTGGGATACCACAGGGCGGGTTCAGCAAAGTGTTTTTAGGAATGAACAACTGGCCTTCCTTCCCTTCAGAATCATCATCCTGTGCTCCATATTTCCACTGCAAGGTACGTCCCTCTAGTCAGTGTTGGCAAATGGGTTCTTGAAATAAAAGAGACATTATCACTTACCAGCTAATTCCTGTTCTTTTGAAGAGTCACCTCCATCAACCTGTCTAGCTGTCTGTCAGTAGCAGAGGAAGTTGTGGCCTCTTTGTAGCGATACTCTCAGTATTTTTGAAGGGGAGTGTTTTTGTCTTGCTCGTTCCTCCAGTCAGATAGCTCCTACCTAGTTATATTTGCTATTCTTATTAACCTTTGAGTTGAATATTTTTCAATACCTTTTGGGGCTTTGAAATTTATCTTTTTCTAAGCCTTCCAGTGGGTGGCTCCTCTTTGATGTCACCTACATTGCTCCAGTGCTGGCTTAGCAGAGAGGAATCCACTAGCAGGGTGTCTAATGCTCCTGCCAAAGTATCGGAATGTTTTGTTAATTTGGAATTACTTGAAACATACTGAGAATGATCCTGGATTTAAAAAATAAATTGCTAAACATGGAAAATTTTGTTCTTATTTTTTTTATTGATGCACATTTCACAGTGATGAAAAACTGAGACAGAGAGATTTATTGTTTGTGCTATCTTTGCTGCAACATCTCCATACTTATGACAGAAAATCTTGAAAACACGGAAATAAATATTGTCTTGCCTTTTAGAATTTGCATAAGTTTTCCTACTAAAAATATTAACTTACCATGGCTTTATTTACTGAAAAATGTAATGACATATTTGTTTTTAGTAGAACAAATAAGGACATTAAGGCTCTGATTCTCCACAGCCTTGAACTTTTTCATCATTTACATTTGTGAAGAATGAGTGCAAAGTCGGTGCAAAATGTATCAGTATAGTGTCATTTTTTTCATGCATTTCATATGCTCAAGATGAGGATCCCATGGCTCTTGGTTCTCTTTCAATTTGACCTGACAGTTTGTATTAAGCATAGTATGCAGGTAGTTGAATACTTCTGATATTGAAAGAAAACATGCAACAGTAAGAAGCTGTGAGAATCAAACTGCGTTGACTGTGTGGTGATGGCTTTATTGTTAAACCAGTTCATTTACTGTTGTAAGTAAACTTGACTTCAATACACAGCAGATTGTGGACTATCCTATACAGTCACATGCGTGTTTGGGGAGGTAGATTTGCCTGGATAGTTGTAATGTGCTATTGGTGTAGTCTTGTCCATGAGAAGAGGACTTCAGTATATTTTAAGGCTAAAAGGAATCATCGTGTTCATCTAGTCTGATTTCCTGCATAACACAGGCCAAAGAACCTCGCCCAGACTTGAAACATGGTCATTTACACTTTCCACCAAATCATTCTTATTTATACTCCAGCTTGCTGTATCTAGGGTATTTTTAAAGTTTTACGTTTTCTTCATGGTCATCACTGATAAATGTGTCCTTTCAAAGGATTGAAATTAGCAGGTGAGTGAACATTTCTCTCTTCTTCCATCCTCTCTTTCAGTAACAGGCATGCTGATTATATTGCAGCAACGGCTGCGTGATAGTTAAGGTTGCGTGACAGTGTTCTCTTTAACAGGAGTTTTAAACCTACATGTAAAAATCTCACTGAAATGGTAAAAACCAAAACATGAACTATAAACTTTGAGTGTTTGATTTTTTCATGGTGGTTTCATGAAAAATGATTGATATCGGAAGAATAAGAGTTTAAAAATCATCCCTTTGTGTGATTTCCATTCCCCCCTCCACTGGATTGTCTCATTTTACTTTGTACCTCTTTTGCAAGAAAGCTAAAACACTCTGCGACCTGCCCTTTTGGCTACAGTGTTGGTCCTCATGTGCTGTTTCCTAGAATATCAGTTACATGTGGGTTGTGGATTTTTTTGAGAGTATTATATAAGTTTGTAGCCATGACGAAAAATAGGTGCATATATGGTGAACCTGCTGAATTTGATGACATATTTGCTGCAGTGCAAATGCTGAGAGAGAAAGAGACTTACTGATTGACTGACTGTGGGACTCTCCCACTCCCACATACCCTGTAGCCTAGGGTACAGCTCCTGAGCTGGGAAAGAGGAGACCAGGAGTGGAAATCTCACCTCTAATAAGTGTAATACCCATGCAAGTCACTGCCCTTAATTTGACTACCTCAATGTAGAAGACGGTTAGAGAAGAGCTGCAGAACATTCTTCCCTTGTAAAATAAGTTAACTGAGAGCTTATGCATGGTCACTGTAGCTGTAAAACCCAGGTCTCTAATATTACACCTGATCTTATCTAGGATTGCCAGGTGTCCGGTTTTCGACCAGAACACCAGGTTGAAAAGGGACCCTGGTGGCCCTGGTCAGCACTGCTGACTGGTCCGTTAAAAATCTGGTTGGTGTGGGGCTGGCAGGCTCCCTACCTGGCTCTGTGTGGCTCCCAGGAAGCTGCCAGCATGTCCCTCCAGCTCCTAGGCATAGGGGCAGCTACGGAGACTCCGTGCGTTGCCCCTGCCCTGAGCACTGGCTCTGTAGCTCCCATTGGCCAGGAATCGCGACCAATGGGAGCTGTGGGGGTGGTGCCTGTGGGTGGGGCCAGCTCTACCTGGCCGCCCCTATGCCTAGGAGCCGGAGGGACATGCTGGCCGCTTCCTGGGAGCCACCTGAGGTAAGCACCACTTGGAATCTGCACTCCTCACCCCCTTCCCGCACCCCAACCTCCTGCCCCAGCCCTGACCCCCTCCTACACTCTGAACCCCTCGGCCCCAGCCGGGAGCCCCTCCTTCACACCAGAGCCCGCACCCCCAGCCACAGTCTTCACACACACACACACACACCCCTACCCCATCCCCCTACCCCAGCTCGGTGAAAATGGGCGAGTAAGTGAGGGTGGGGGAGAGCGAGCAACGGAGGGAGGGGGAATGTAGTGAGCCGGTGATGGGGTCTCAGAGAGGGGGGGGCAGGGGTGGGCCTTGGGGAGGGGGTGGAGCAGGTGTGGGGCAAGGGTGTTTGGTTTTGTGCGATTAGAAAGTTGGCAACCCTACTTATTCTCTGCACCACCCTACCTTCAAGAGTGATGAAGTCAGTTTTAGTTATCCCAACTCTATCTGCTATAAACTACACTCCTCTCCCAGAGCCAGAGTCCAGGATTCCTGATCAGCAGTATTCTACTCCTGGCTAGTAAATATTTGTGTAACCTGCTGGAAAAGTGTTTGTTTGTCATGTTCTCACCCACTAACTTTAATTGTGGCCAATGTTAAGGCAAAATAACTTTCCTAATGCATGGAATGTGGGACAGTCAGATGTGCTGATCTGTCAGTACAAGTGATAGAAAAGTACGTGAGGTTTTCTATTAGAGTGCAAGTCTGATGAAGTTGAGTACATAATGCTTTCTGGTATTTGCTGGAGATGGAAGTGAAAGCATTATGGAGCACTGGTGTATTGGAGACCATATGAAGGGAGAAAGGAAAGCACACATCTTTCCCTTTAACTACTTATTTCCATGCTTTTCAAGTTTGATGAGGTATGTCTTGCTGCAACCTTTACTGTCACTAAATGTGGTTATTGTTTAACAATAAAAACCAGATTCTAAGAAGGAAAATGTTCCATTGGTATAACTGAGGATTAATGCACCAGTCACACATCACCAGCTGGCTCCTGCAAAGTGATAACTTTATTTCAGCAATGTAGATTTAGGTATTTTCCCAACGGACAATATGGTAAATAATCAGTAACTTTTAGCAGAGCCTTACAACCCTATGCCATGGAGTTCAAAGTTAGTGCTAAAAAAATAATTAAGGACTAAAGAACCTAAGTCAGTGATGCTCCAAAAAGCTATCCACCAATTACCGGTAAGTGATTTTGAATAAACAATGAACTTTGTCTCTGCTATCTGATGTGGTGATCTTTATTTTTATATCCTGCTGTCCATAGAATATCACCTCCAGATTTAACAGGGGAAAAAGAGTTTTGAATGCACAACTGGGATAAGCAAGTGATGACTTTAACTTACACAGCTTTTGAAACTACTGATTTGGTCCAGTTGATACCAGAGAAGTACTTTCTTACACATAAAATATTTCTCTTAATAGAGAGTGTACTTTAAGAGACTTGTTACCATGACCTGTTCCCATTGTGTTGTCACTCATGCACTTAGTATCGTTTCATGCCCTGGACACTTGAAGTGAGAGCCCTAACCTGTTATCAGATGGTAGTACTGGTCATGACATGAAATGTACGTGTAGTTATAGCACATTACACAATGACACCTGACAGCAGCTAAGCTAGCAGGAGGCTGTTCCAAGCAAGAAGTCTCTAGGTATATTCAAAAGCAGCTTACATGGGCAATGATGCTAGAATAACACTGAATCATTTTATATTGGTAGAAACTGCACTATTGTCTTTGTAGTGTGTAGCTTCCAGCTAAAGATGAACAGAACTAGATTAAATGATCTGACCTCCAAAGTAATGTACAGTGCATTTCCGTGCTCCTAAAGTGCTGGGATTGACTACTTGGTTCAATTTATAATTCCACTTGAAAAACTGGCCATCTCTCCCATTACCTTTTGACAAAATTCTGTTTATCAATGGGGGTTGGTAGAATGGCCCTTTGATTCTGAATTCCAACATTTGATAAACATTAAGTCTTGAGTGTACAAGTTAAAGTTCTCCTAGTTTACGTTGTTTTAATTTATGTAATTAATGCCTTCACAGCAAATAACTCAAGGCCTCACTGCACTTAACCTTACAGGGCTGAGCTGTAAAAATAAATGTTTATTTTCTTAAAATTTCTTTTTACCAATAGACCAGAGTTTGTAGGGGGAAGGTATGGCTGACTGCAGCTAATGAGAACCTAGTCATCACCTGTCCCTTGGCCCTTGTGCTTCAATCATGACCTATTTTGGAATGAATTTTGCTGATTTTTTTTTATTTGGGGCTTATGTCCAGATAAGTGTCTTCTATCTAATGTCACAGCTGGAATAAAAATATAATTCTATTAAGAGATATAGGCCAAGATTTTCAAAGATAAGTGCTTACAGCTAGGCTCCGAAATTTTTATTTGGGAAATTAATAAGTGGCCTGATTATCAAAGGCTCTAGACACCTATCACTCCTATTGAACTTAATGGAGCTGCTCGGTGCCCAGCACCTTTGAAAATAAGGCTGCATTATTAGGTGCCCAAACATGGATTTAAGAGCCTAATTTTAGGCACCCATTTTTTACAACTTGGCTACCGTAAATTCAGGTTTTAGCAGGACAAACAGTAGGAGAATTATAAGCAGAAAACATGAACAAGTCTAAGTACAATGGAGATCACACTGCAAAGGTAAAAATAACTTCCTGGTACTCTTCCAGACCTGAATTTTACATTGTAAGCCCATCTCTAAGTATAAGAACTGAGGCAAAGGACTTAAAAGTATAAAGCAAGGTGTACATAAGTACACATGAGGGGATATAGTTCTGATAATATGTAGATACAATTTTTTCCAAGTGAACTCAAATCATGTTATACTGTCAAGATAGTATTTGACTATGCACAAACCTAATCTACTGCAATGGCAATTTTATTCTCCATGGTACAACTCTAATCAGCCATGGTATTTCAAAACAAGACAATTTGTTTTGCTGTAAATAGAAAAAGAATTACACAAATGTATCTCTCTGCTTTACTATCCTGGAAACCTCATAGATTATATGAAATGTTTGTTATGTGGCACTCCAGAGGGAATATACAGAAGGAAGAAATGGTGTTTAATTTGGCTTCTTGCTATGTTTACCTCCATCTGATGTGGGAATAAGTTGTCATTTATGCAGTTTAATAGCATTTTTATACCACTTAAAATTTGTGAAATGCAGGTTTGATTAATCTCACCACATTTCTCAGAGCTTCCTTGGGGTTAGAAGTCCTGAAAGGCAATGCTGTAACTATCTGAGAGAGAAGAAGTAAGAAATAACATTTACATCTTAAGGAAAGGGCATGCCATTTACTGAATGTAACATATGGAGCATCAAAAATGTATTTAAAAATATTTTTGTTTCTGAATGTATATTTATAACGTGTTTTGTTTGTTTGTTTGTTTGTATTATGGGAGCATTAACAATGTGGTAGGTGCTGCCTGTACAAGTAAGAGACAGACCAGCTTACAATCTGAGAAGACAAGCAACTGATGAAGGGTAGGGCAGCAGTATACAGCACACAATCAGTTTTAAAAATATTTATATATATTATTGGCTAACCACAGCTCAGCTGTGCATCTACCTACCTGTCATAGCTGGCTTTGTAACTGTCAAGGGAGAAGTGAATCTTGGGGAATTTCAAGGTTGGATAAAAGTGAGTCTTGGGAGACCGAAGAGTTCAGTGTAAGCGCGAAAGCTTCTCTCGCTCACCAACAAAAGTTGGTCCAATAAAAGATATTACTTAACCCACCTTGTCTCTCTTGGGAGACCATAAAGACTTGTTCAGGGAAAGGCATTCCATACTCATGGAGTGGCCTGGAAGAAAACATGGAGAAAATTAGGGGGAAAGTAAACGTGGTCAATTGAGGCAGGTATCTTGATCTTTGGCTGTCTTTCTCCTTTATGGATATAAGTTTTTCATGCATTCCCAGTTACACTCTGTGGCTCTTCAGTCTACAAGCTTTCCTTTTCATTTCTTCATTTGAACTCTGCCTCCTGCCATTCAGCTGATGTAGAGCCGAATGACAGAGTAACAAGTGTGGAACTGCTGCACATTGGGCAGAACACAGAAAGCCAGTGCAGAGGGGAACTCCTCCTCATGTAAGCTGCAGAACTGTTTTCCACCCCGGTTTCACAGAGTGAAGAGTTGGCGGTGAACAATACATCCTCATTACACGGATCCATAGGGTTCAAAAACACCCCTGCAAGGGTATATGGTGGCTGCAGGTCTGTGAGCTGCAGCAGTAGCCACAGAGTGATTTGGCAATTTCTCTGCTGTCTGAAAGGGGTGGTTCTACCATCCGCAAAGCACCCATGTAAAAAGGCTTTTTACTCAGGTTGTGCATGGGAGGAAGTATTTGCCACCATATGTCAGTTAATTTTTAAAATTTGCTATGCTCTCTGTCGGTTCCTCCCCCACAATTTTGTATGCTATCAATTACAGAATTGGGTCTTTTGTGTGTACCAATAACTTTATATCAAACCTGCCCGACCTGGACCTTTATTAAATGTATTTTCTGTACAGGGTATGTACACAGACCAGATAAATTGACGGCAATTTACATGGCATTTGTAATGTGGAGTTTCTGAAAATTTAATTATATCCTGTATACAGGTATATGTATATGCTTTAAAAGTAGAGTAGTGCAATGAGGACAGATAAACATTTCAAGTGTAGCTTTAAACTTAAGATTCTCTTCACAGCAATCAGGGGTCTGAAACTACCATGCTTACTCAGCCTCATCTCCCACTGATTGTAATTGGTATTATTGCCTGAGTAGCGCTGGTCTGGAGCCCAAATAAACTGCCAACAGGCACAGCTATATGCCAGACTGTATCAACCAATGAAAATATAATTGAGGTGTTAAGATGGTTTGCAATCCATAAAGCATGCATGCCTATTGGTGCCCTTGAGCATATGTAATAATTGTGGTGGGGGGGAACCAGTTCATGGAACACTAAGGCTTTGATTTAAACCAACAAAAATTAAAGAGGAGAAAAGCCTTTGGAATTAAGGCTCTGAAAGCAACCTTGCTTCTACTTCCTTGTGTGTATGCATTATCCTAGTGATCATGTAATGAAAAACCATAATAGAAGGCTATTACAGAAGAATATTCAGTCCTCTTGACATCCCCAAACTTTCCCAAAGCTAATATGATTTTGAGAAATATATTCATTTCTGTATAACAATGAGTACAATAGTAAAGAAATTGTAAAATGGCTTTAGAGAATTTACAAGTGGTCTACAGTGGAAATAATCTAGTTTAGTTGTTTCCCTTATCACCCAGAAAAGCTGTTTCTGACATCTCTCCAAGAAGTATTGTTTATTTGACTGATAGATGGGAGTAATCTAATAACTCTGGAAAGCACCTGTAATATAAATGAAAGGAATTGCTCTTAAAACCTTACCTTCGAGAATGTTGAAAGGTTTACAATGGCAGCATATCAAAATAAGTAGGACATTCATATAACAATTTTTTTTTCTAGAGCTGGATGAATTTGAGAAAAACTGTCTCGATCGTAGATGAGTGAGTATATATTGTAAGAGGAAAGTAAACGAGTCAATGGAGAGAAAAAGTTAACATGCAAAAGTGTTATCTGAGATTTACAAATAATCAGTAAGTCCAACATGGGAAAAGTCGGTTATTTGTGGTGATGGGATCCTTTTGAGAACCTGTCATTACTCCATTTGTATTCTTTTCTATGTGGTGGTTTTGATATAAAGAAACAATTTAAAACATTTTGTTGGGGTTCAATCAGAATTTTCAGTCAGAATACTGGGGCTCATGCTCTGAGCATGAAAGCATTTAAACATGCCGTGAAACATTTTTCCCTTGCTTATAGCCAGGGAGTACAAGTGAGTAGGGTTGCATGGATGTAAGCAAGCACAACATTTAACTGTGTTCGTGTGCTGATTTGGTGCGTGATGTATGCTTTCCATTCTACTGCCACTGTCACACAGCCTCTACATTGTATCATAATTCCATATTAACAAACCAAAGCAAATCTGCTAGATTTATTAACATTGAAAGAAATGGGACAAATGCAATGTTTTTTTGTGATTGAATGTATTCTACCTGTAAAATGAAATGGCAACCAAATATGTATCTATTTTTCCTCTATTTTGCTTTGTATGCTTTTCCATAACAATTTTGCTGTGCATTGGTTTTTCATAACAAGAACATTCCACATTTCTTGGTGCTACTTCACCAATTTTAGGCAATAGTTCCTTTTCCAAGTAGAAGTTAGCCAATAGTCTAACAGCTACTAATTAATGTGAGATTATTTCCTTTTGTGAGACCATTTCCACTAAGAATTCCAGGAAGAATTACCAAACAGTCATTTGGTAATAAAAGACCAAGTACCAAGATTTGCTAGAGTTTGTATTTGACAAACAATTATCTTCGGGAATAAGAATTATTTTGACTTGTAAAACTAGTTAAAGCTGCGAGAAGCTCCCATTTTTAGAATATTTTCTGTATTAGCTACTTTTACGACTGGCTGCTAATTTCAAATTTTCTGTAGGTGACATTAATCACAGGATACCTTCAATGTGCTACTGCACATCCTGAACAAGTACAATTAACTATACTAAGATTCCATATGGAATGATTTTAAATGGTCGATTCCTATGTGAATATTAATTTTTTTCACAAAGGAACAGAGGTTCACTTCTCTTATTTGAATTCAATTTTTCCAGCATATACTGTATGGTATTGAAGTAAAGCTCTCATATCATAACCAAATGCCCGCAGAGTAGAGTTCTTTTGTTGTTTTTGTTTTTTTGGCTCCAGCTATTTACTAAGCTACGTTACTAATGTAGTCCCTTGTGTTCTGTTTCATTCCTAATGGGATTCAGAATTATACAATTAATATGAACATTTTCATATTTAGATGAATCATCATGTGGCTTCACTGAGTGCAGAAGGCGAGTTGTTAGGAAGATGCATCGAGTAATGTTCTGATTTAAAGCAAATGGTACAGCTTGTTCTTTACAAAACCTACATTGTATTTGTTTGAAAAGGCCAGTCAGGGCCTGAAGGATATTGAGAGTGCCCTTTTGAGAAGTTCAGTTACACTCTTATCCAAGATGACACACAATGGTTCAAAAAAGGCTAGAATGTTATTTAAGGAAGTTGACTTTGTTACTTCTCACTTTCTCTATACAGCCATGAAAATCTATTTTCTATCATTTCTTTTCGGTAGAATGCAAGAGACTCAGAAAGTTCAGTGCCTTTGAATGGAGACTGTTGTTTTGCCCTTGAGCAAATCATAATAAAAAATGATATTCTGTATATTAGTAGTTCCTTTCATCTGAATCGTTTAAACCATTTTACAAACGTTAAAGAATCTTCACAACAGACATGTGATATAGGTAAATATCAGTAACGCAATTTTACAGAGAGGTAAATTTAAGCAGAGAGAATGGGGTTGGGTTTCATTTCATTATTCCAACAAAGAATTAAAGTGAGCACCCTTAAGAAAAGAGCGCAATGTGGTGTAACAGAGTCTTTGGTGGTTTATCCCTCAGAGGGTGGGAGGACCTGACCCACTTGTCTACACTGGGTGATCCTAGCGCAGGCCCCACTTCCTTACTATTTGCGGGGGCAGGGGCTCTGCCCTTGTGGACATTCATCCGGTCTCTCTGGATGGGGGATCAAAATAAAAGTCACAAACCTCACTGCATTCAGAGAGACTTCTTCCCTGTGGTCCAGCAAAGAGGGGGGCAAAGCAAATGATCCAGCACCAACATTGGGGGGGTTGGGGCAATCGCTCTCGCTGGGCCTCTGAGTCAGGCCCGGCCTGTCCGCCTTACCACTGGAGTCTGCTGTACTCTCCTCAGGGTCAGGGTGAAGGTCTGCTGACTAGGAGTTCCCTCCGCACCTTTAGGAGTAACTCCTGTAGTCTGCTACTTAGGGCAATCCTGCTTCTCTCCCACACCCTCTGACTACAGCTTCCTCCCTTTTAAGGGCCTCCTCCCTGTCATACAAGATTGACAGGGCCAGAGGGGCAGGGGTAGGCCTACCTCCAAGGCATCTCTGGCACCTTTCTCATCTGTGTGGGGTCAGTACACCTCATCACATGTGGTTATGAATATTCTGGTATTACATTTTGTAGGTTTTTTCATATTGTCAGTTGGTTAAGATGTAAACAGAATTGTTTCATCTGTTTAGTCTTGCAATAACTAATGTCCAGAAGTACTCCCCACAGGAATATTAGGCAGAGGTAACGTCAACTCTTCTCCTAGAATGGGACAAGCCAAAAGAGAAACTGTTTGTTTTTGTACTCAGTCTTTGATCTAGTACAATTGTCAGCTCAGAACCTTTTTATCTTAAGTTATATTCAGGGGTGAAAGTAACTTAAAGGACTTACCATTACGCAGGGCAGCTGGGGTCCTGGGCAAGGTGTAGAGGTGGCTTTGGGCCCCCGGAAGGGGCGGGGCCTCTGGTGGAAGGGGCAGGGCTGGTGCCAGACTCCCCCAGCCAGCCCTTCAGTGCTGCCTGGCCCGCGCTGCCTGGGGCTCTGGCAGTGATTTAAAGGACCCAAGGCTCTGGCCACTGGTGCTGTAGCGGCAGTGGTGGCTGGGAGCCCCGGGCCCTTTAAATCGCTGCTGGAGCCCCAGGGTAGCGGCAGCCAGGAGACCCGGGGCTCCGACGGCGATTTAAAGGGCCTGGGGCTCCCGCTGCTACCCGCTTTTAAATCACCTGACCCCAGGGCAGCTGCCCCTTTTGCCCTTCCCCCACATCAGCGGCCCTGCCAGTACAGTCGGCTGTGTTCCGGCAGCCACTTTCTTATCGGTACGCCATACTGGACCGTACTGGCTTACTTTCACCTCTGGATATATTGTAATAGAAGAGAGGGGAGGACACAGCCTGCGGAAAGCAGCAGTAAAGATGACCAGCCTTAAAAATACAAAATTCAGGCATAAGATAATACCATCAGCAGCTTAAGAGGATAGCTGTTGATTAACAGATGGTTACCCTTCAACCTTCCATTCCCACAGCAAAACTATCAGAAAGGTGGAGAAAACCAGATTCCATCAATAGCTAACCTCTACGAGGATTCTAGCCTTTTCACTTTCAGCCTTAAGAAAAGGTCATGGAATGGAAATGGCATTGATAAATCACCTCTTTATGGCCACAGAAAGAAGACGAATTGCAGTTCTTATACTGCTGGCTCTATCATCCACCTCTTAATTCAGTTAGTTGTACGGTGTTGCTAACTTGTATACGGGACCTAACAAGAGAGGATGAAGGTGCAGCATCAAGCTGGCATCAACCATTCTTTTCAGAAAGAGCCCAGTGAATCATGCTGGGCAACTAGTGGTGCTTTCCCCAAGTCCCTGATATGGGAAGTTCCCCAGGGCACAGTCTTGTTGCCTCTTCTTTTCAATACATACTATGAATGAAGACTCTAGAAAGGTTGTAAGACAATATAGCTTCCGGTGCCATAAAAATGTAGTCACCAAGATGTCACGCTGACTGTGAGACTGTAGTTTATGGATGGAAAACAGCTGGCTCATGCTTGAGCCCGGTAAAAACGATGTTATGTTTGTATGAAGAGGGAAACACTTTAGGGAGCTAGCTAATACGTTATTCTCACCCTTACCAAGCACATTGGCTCACCAGTCAGAGTCCTGCATACCCTTTCTCCAAAAAAAGAAGGTTGAAGGAAAACCCAGGATCATTTTAATTGATGGAAGAGGATGAAATGGACAAAAGAAATCTCCAGGTGAGAGCTGTGGAAGGAATTAAGAGGATTAGTGTCCTTTATGGACAAACCTGTTGTACTCCTTCATTTCATATTTAGTGCCTCTAGTGTATACTGCAGTAATGGATGTCTTAGAAATGCCTAATAGATTTTAAAGGGTCAAGTTCCAGTTGGGAGATAGCTGTAATCCTGTCAAATGCCTCGAATGAAAGTCAAATCCTAAATTCAGGTTACTTGTGACCTTACCTTGACCCTCAGTTCAAATTCAGGCAATGGTTGGCATTAATAATAAATGTAACATTGATCCTAAAAGTAGCTGAATTTAAACAATAATTAAAACAAATATATTTCGTTTCATAAAACAATACCCAGAAAACTGTTGGCAAAATGTGAAAATACAGAAGCTATTGATTCAGTTTGGCCAGATACACAGTATTTTAATGTATAGTCACTTCAGATTCTGAAACAGATAGAAACTGCCTCAGTATTGAGCTTTTCACTTTTTTTCTATTTGCTTTCTGTGAATAAAAGTGTTCACCAGTAAAATGCTTAAGTAATTCTTCATTTAAAATAGGTTTTCTGGACATCAGTAAATATTTTCTTTTAACCAGAAAAGGTTTTAATTACCAGTCAAAAGATTTTATGAACAGTGTTCAGCATAGCAGATTATTAAAACATTTCATTTTGGTTTTGATTTCACTTGAGCTATTAACATTTTTTAAAACAAGTGAAGTATAAATTACAGATCTACATTAGAAGAGACTGGTTAATTGAATAAAGCAGTATTTTGCAATGGTTCCAAAATTCTGACCAGATAAGGCCTAATAATGCAATTTAGGAAAGAAATTATGAAGATATACCTTTAAATAATTATAGAAGGTGATCAATGTGCATTACATGCTTTGCAAAATTTGTGCCACAATGCTGAAAAAAATTGGTTTTAATTCTCAGTATTTGAAGAAAATGCAAGTTCAAATAACTGCAACAATGTTTGAAAATTGAGAATTTCTTTACCCAATGTTAAATAATGTAAAGAGTATTTTTCCCTTCTTTTTGTTATGTGAGAGGTGGAGATTGGAACATAATGTAGGATAGTGTTCATTACTGTTCCTTTTTTAAAAAAAAACTGATTGCATAGTTTTTGGATGAAGCTGCAGAATTACATTCCAAAGCTTTCACTCTCACCCAAAGGAATGATCTACCCAGGGTAAAACAGACCATGAAAGGATTCCATTGGTATTGTGGCAACATTGCAAGACTACTTACATGATTAGTCTGCAGAAGAGAAGAATGAGGGGGGATTTGATAGCTGCTTTCAACTACCTGAAGGGGGGTTTCAAAGGGGATTGATCTAGACTGTTCTCTGTGGTACCAGATGACAGAACAAGGAGTAATGGTCTCAAGTTGCAGTGGGGGAGTGTGACAGGTTGGATCACAGAAACCCCCTTGGGGTTGCCAACTGATGTGCTAAGACTACTTCCGCCCCTACTTTCCCTGCCAGCTTGGGACTCCAGCACCCTGTCTTGTTGAACCAGACATGCCAGTCTGCTCCAACACAGACCCAGGGTCTGAACCACGTGCCCCAAAGCTGCAGACTTAACTGAAAGCAGTTTAAGAAATGTTCCTGTCTTTAACACTCAGATGCCCAACTCCCAATGGGGTCCAAACCCCAAATAAATCTGTTTTACCCTGTATAAAGCTTATACAGGGTAAACTCATAAATTGTTCGCCCTCTATAACACTGATAGAGAGATATGCACAGCTGTTTCCGCCCCACACACACACCAGATATTAATACATACTTTGGGTTAATTAATAAGTAAAAAGTGATTTTATTAAATACAGAAAGTAGGATTTAAGTGGTCCCAAGTAGTAACAGACAGAACAAAGTGAATCACCAAGCAAAATAAAATAGAACACGCAAGTCTATGTCTAAGAAAACTGAATACAGATAAAAACCTCACCCAGTAAGCTTCCTTTTACAACCTAGTCTCTTTCTAGTCTGGGTTCAGCAGTCACTCACACCCCCTGTAATTACTGTCCTTTGTTCCAGTTTCTTTCAGGTATCGTTGGGGGTGGAGAGGCTATCTCTTGAGCAAGCTGAAGACAAAATGGAGGGGTCTCCCCGGGGTTTAAATAGACTTTCTTTTGTGGGCTGATACCCATGTGTAGAATCCAGCTACAAAATGGAATTTTTGAGTCACATGGGCCAGTCACGTGTCCATGCATGACTGAGTTTCTTACCAGCCAAGCCACATTCCTGGGAAAGCTCAGATGTGGATTGGCGTCTTCAAGTTCATTGTTGGCTTAAGTGGTTCTTGATTGGGCACTTAATTTGCATATTCATTTCTCCAGAAGCTGACCAAAGGCTTTACAAAGGCTACTCAAAAATCAAGCAAGTACACAGCCAATATTCATAACTTTTGAATACAAAAATGATACATGCATATGAATAGGATGAATAGATTCAGTAGATCATAACCTTCACAGAGGCATGTAGCATGAAACATATTCCACTTATGTCATGGGTTGAAATATACATTCATAAGCATATTTCCATAAAGCCTTATGGGGGGCACCATCACAGGGAGGTTTAGGTTGGATATTAGGAGAAACTTTTTCACTAGGAGGGTGGTGAAGCACTGGAATGGGTTATCTAGGGTGGTGGTGGAATCCCCTTCCTTAGAGGTTTTTAAGGTCAGGCTTGACAAAGCCCTGGCTGGGATGATTTAGTTGGGGATTGGTCCTGCTTTGAGTAGGGGGTTGGACTAGATGACCTCCTGAGGTCCCTTCCAACCCTGATATTCTATGATTCTGTGATCCTCTATATCCTGGGATAGTGGATTAAGGGAAAAAATGAAGTATGAGTAATTTCAAGGTGGAATTATTCTTAAAAATAGAATTTAAATTATATGTGCTTTTTGCAGAGGAGGACAATTTGGATTTGAGTTTAAGGGCTTTATCCTTCAGGCTCTTACTACCAACCATATTCCCACCCTGAATGGTGCCATTGAATAAGTACTATGCCCAGTAGTAAGTTTGTTTTCACTTGAGCAGTTGAGTGCTCAGCACTTTTGCAAATTTGGCCACATCACTTAGGAGCCTGAGCTGGACTGTTCTGAAAATCTCTAGATTTCTAAATAACAGATATTGGGTGCTGAGCACCTTGGAAAATCTGACCCTTAACAAAACCAAATACTTTCCCCTGTTTATGTAGGAACTACTGTGTTTTTGTGTTCTTTTGATACAGAGCCAGCTGCTGGAATACTAGTTAACATACAAAATATCAGAGCTGTGCTGACATCAGTTAAAGTGCTTATATGTGAAGAGGGAGGTAAAGAAAGATGTCATGTTAATTTCAGTCTCTCTTAAAAGGATATAAAGGAAATCTGCGATGGCTAATGCAAATAAATAAAAATTCATCCTTTAGAAAGGTTACATCAAACCATTAACAGTACTATTAAAACACAAAAAACTGTATTAATACTACCTTTCCTTTAATACAGCAAATCCCCTGAATGCAGCATTTATAGGATTATGAATGTCATAATCCTATAAAACACACTGTGATGTATTACAAAATTTTCTTTTTAAATTAAAGAATTACAAGAAGTTTTTACAGATCTTGGATGATGAATAACTCAATGGCCTATTTGTCCCAGTTCTGCCACGTCTCTATATGTACATTAAACAGAAAGCAAGCATAAGATTATGTTCTGATCCTAGTTCAAGTTTCCAGGTAAGGGGCTATCAGAATTATTGAAATTCCTTATGCTATGTAGAAGCAGCTCAAAAATCTTCTCTATGCTGTTCTAATTGTGATTTCTTGTATCTGGCAGCCTTGTATCTGGCTTTCTGCTAGCAATTGTAGCAATTGAATCTGCTTATGTTAACTCCAATACCAGCTTTATTATTTGGAGTTGTATGAAAAATAATGAGCCTGTTATTTGCTACTGAATCCCAATGAAAAGTGAAAATAATAACCATACAGAGTGCAGTTGAAGGCACCGAGCTTTCCACCAACATGAAATTAGAGAAATTATGCTTTCATAATCAAAGAAAAAAGAATCAAGGAATAAAGCATTCAGGAGCTTTTGACTAAACAGCATCCTATAAGATGCTGAGTTAAAAACTGACTGATGCTGCTTGTGTCCATTACCAGAGATGGAAAAGACATATCAAATAGAGCTCCCACCCTCTGCCTTGACAAGATGTTTTGGGAAAGAAGCCGGAACTGGGGTTGAATGTTTCGGACCCACCTACAGCTTTCCTGCCACATGTGTAGATGTAAACTGCCTGACAGAATTTAGGCCTCTGTGTTTTAAATCAAACCTGTTTGTTGAGATATGGGAATTTAAATAATGTATTTGAAATTATGGCAGTAATTTGCTCTGGACTCTGACTTTATAATGTATGCCAAATTCGTGCCCGGAGCAAATTTTACAGCTCAATTTTCTTTTCTCAGGCTGTTGAAGAGGGTGTGCGTAGGGGGCTGAGTTTTAGAGGTGGTTATATTTATGGGGAGTCCTTTTGTACTACATGTTTTTAATTCATGGAACAGGTGCCCAGGAAATATGCGGTGGATCTATAGATATTTTTATAAATGTGAATAAATAAAAATATTATAAAATCCAAAAGCCCTGATGGATAGGGATCCACTGTAACAGTAAAGGGGGAAAACTTTTTCCATCGCTTTTCTTTCTTGTGCAGTATTTTTATTATTTCCCCAAAGCGTACAGTTTACAGATGTCTATTGCCTGAAACCATCATTTTTATGTATAACTACTTAATGTTAATTAGTGTTCATGAAAGATGCCAGATTGACATCTCTGATACATGTTTATCCTCAGAATAGGTATAGTCCAGGCAGCAGTGAGCTGGAAGGAATGTTTATTGCAGTTAGAAGGTGGTTCAAACTTTGCTCTCCTGTGGTACTTTGGCCTCTCTGCAAGAAGAATGCCAAATTATGTGCCATTTTTTGTAACATGGTTGTTATATTCCCAAACCAGGGATTGTTTTAAAACTGGAGTTTTATTAATATTAATATTTTTTAAAATGCAGATTGTACAAGCTCCTCACCATCTCAGTCTCACAGGATACAACAACCCTCCTGCGATCCCTTCTTGCTTCTCCACTCGGTTCCCTTTGATCTCTTCAGCTCCAAAACCTAAAAGGGACAGGACTCAACCTTAAAGGAACAATTCCTCAATATCGCGGACCAAATACCCCTTTAAAGACTTCCAAACAGAGACACGAGGAGGGTAAGAGGAAACACTGTCATGGGAAATGTGAGAAATTTCCCTCTAGGTCCTCATCCAAAGTAGTGGACCTCCTTTCTGACAGCCTCTGTCAGGTGAGGTTCCATACCTTGGTACGGGTGTATCAGAAGCTCTCAAGGAGCACAATACCAGTTCGTCCATACCACGGACCAAAAATACCCCGAAACAGTTGACAACTGAAAGAGTGAGACGATCCTCAGTATCGCTGAGGGAAAGAAGAGAGTGAAGCCTCCTCCCCCAACAGTACCAATGCTCAGAAAAAAGGAATCATTGGTACTCAACACCACTGCCCATCCAAAATTGGCCTTGCCAGCATCACCAAGGAACAGGAGCCTGGTCCAGTCTCCAGAAACATGGGCTAGATACACTATCACAGAGGACCTTACTATCTATGCAGAGCCAGAATTGCTGGTACTGTCGGATCAGGTCTTAACAGGGAGTTCCCTCCACTGTCAGTTTACCATTCTCCAGTACCATCTGAGCTGAGATATATTGAGACCATTATATCTAGGGTCACCAGCACTGACCATCGGCATAGAGGCTTCATTCTCCTGTGATGAATCCAGAATCCGTGGGAGAGCTTCACCAGCCTTATCAAAGGGAAGTCTGCCCCAACAGAGGCTTCAAGATCTCATGGGCACCTTCCCACTCTCACAGGAAGGACCACCCAACTCAGGACCAATCATACCCTCCACCATGGGGACCATTCCATTCCCCTATGATTCCTCACACTGGTCCCTGGGAATCTATGTATGAAACATCACAAATATGCAAGGTCTTGAGGGGAATCAAGATAGGCTTCCCCATATAGGGAAGAACCTCAACCCGCTCAGGAATACTCTGAGAAAAAGGAGAATTCTGAAGTGGCAGAACCACTTTCCCCTGCGGGAATATCATCTTCACCAGATGAGGCAGTCACAATGGCCTTACTGTCACCTGATGACTACAGGCAATACCAGGATCTCCTGAGGAGCATTGCAGACATACTCCCAATCCCCCCAGCGGAAGTACAGGAAACCCCTTATACGCTACTGGATATAGAGCACTTGTCCTAGTAAGGTGGTACTGCCTGTTAATGAGGCTATTTTAGAACTGGCCAAGACAGTTGCAGTACTCCACTCACTTGTGCTCCCACTGCAAAGAATAGAGAATAAATATTTTGTATCACTGAAGGGAACGGAATACTTTATTTTCATACCCCATTCCAAACTATTTAATGGTGCAGGCTGGGACTGAAAGGAAGAAGCAACACTAACCCAGATCTGTACCTGCAGACAAGGAGGGTGAACATCTAGGTCCGCTTGGCAGAAAGAACTTTATTGGCATTCAACGTTGTCAATGGTAATCTGCCGGTTGGGAAAGAATGTCCCGGCTTGCATCTTTCTGAACAGTCCTTGTTCTTAAAGATGCAGTCATCAGGCACCTTCCTGACCAGCCCACATTGATACTGTTGATGCATCACCGGTGATCCACGAAGGCTTGCATGACCATAGAAAAGTATCCTTTCTGTTGATGTACTCTGTAGCAAGGTGGTCTGGTGCCAAAATAGGGACATGAGTGTCATCTATCTTCCCACCACAGTTCAGGAACTCCCATTGCTGCGTATCCATCCACTATGCCCTGCACATTGCTGAGAGTCACAAGCTTGCATAACAGGACATGATTAATGGCCCTACACATTTGCATGACAATGGCCCCCACTGTGGATTTTCCAACTCCAAAATGATTTCCCACTGACCAGTAGCAGTCCAGCATTCCAGGCTTCCAGAGTTCAATCAGCATTCTACTTCTCCCCTGTCGATGTGCTGGAGGGCTGAAGCAAGCCCATATCCAGGAATGTGGCCTCTGCATCTGAAAGTTCTGCAGCCACTGCTTATCATCCCAAACCTGCTTTATGACACAATCCCACCAGTCAGTTTTCATTTCTTGGACCCAGAGGCAGCAGTCCTCCATCTTCAGTTGCTCTGTGAATACCGTCAACAACCTTGCATTGTTTCTTGTTATGTTCCTCAGTAATCTGTCCTCAAAGAGTTTGTCATGCCCCCCACTTTTCCAGTTCTTCCTGGGGCTCAGGTAATACTGGAGAATGATGCATCCTGTATTTGCAACATTCATGAGAAGAGTACTTAGCTGTGCAGATTCCATGCATCTATCAGAGATGGCGGACACCAAACAGTGTTATCTGGGTTTGTGGGATCTTAAAAAAAATGTAAAAAGCATGAAATTATATGATATGGCATTATGGAATGGAGACAGTTGCATGCTGGGAATTTGATACGTGATTTCTATCCCATAACACATGAAAAATTCCCAGAAGGCTGAATGGTGGTGCATGGCACCCTGGGATACCTACCCATGGGGTACCATATTTTGCATTGACAAAAGCACTGCTGGGGAGTATGCAGCTGTATGCCAACATAACTTGCATTAACCAAAGTTTGTAGTGTAACCATAGCCTTAACCTATATTGGTTTAGAGGATAGCATTGTGTCCAAGGGCCAGAAGTCACAAGGTAGTAAAAGAATACAATGAAGAACTCCTAACATCTCCTTTTCCATCTTCTCCCTTTACTCCATAGACTAGATTATCCCCTTTCCTTTCAACTACTACATGAATTTTAGCTTCCAAATAGAATCTTGCCTGGTCCCTTTCTCTGAAAGATTCCTGACAAGCACCCTGTCACTTGGCAAGAGGGCAGCACCATGCACTTTCTGGTCATAATTATCGAGAGTAGCAGATTTTTTAGAACATTCTGATGCCAGTTGATACATTTCTTTCATTTCTTGTTTCCATTGCTCAACGTAATCTTCTTGGTCTCCAGGTGTGGATTCAGAGTTTATTGGTAAATCAAATGTGATGTCATGGATAAACATGGTAATTGTCCATGTAATAAATAGAAGGATGAGAATCCGGTAGCCTGATTTCAAGTACAGTTATAGGAATAGATGACCTTATTAAGGGAGTCCTTCCAGTTTGATGTTTGTTCTTCTGACAAGGCTCTCAACATATCCAACAGAGTTTTGTTCAGCCTTTCTGCTTGCCCTTTGCCCCATGGGTGGTATGGGGTTGTGTGAGTTGTTTCAATGTTATAGGAATTCTGTAACCTTCTGAATCGATTATTTTCAAACTCTGCCCCCTGGCAATGATGGATCTACACAGAGCACAGATCAGAAAGTAAAACAGAACCTTCTCCCAAGGGAAAAGGACTCTCGAAAGATGACTCAGGTAACGAATGTGATAAGGGAACTAAAGGCCAGTAGTGATGAAATCAAAGCTGTGAAAGCTGAACTAAACATTAAGCCACGCTAGGGTGACCAGATGTCCCCATAAAATAGGGACTGTCCTGATTTTTAGTTCTTTGTCCCACGTCCCAATGGATGCACGGTCAGGACGCCATTTGTCCTGATATTGCAGCTTTGGCTGCTCCGACCGCTTTTTTTTTGCTTCCCCCATGTATCCCGATATTTTGTCAGTTTCCTCTGGTCACCCTAAGCCAAGCTATCCAGGCACATAACAAAAGCACTGTAAATGGTCTGAGCAGACATGCAGACAGGCAACCCAGAAAAGAGGATGTGTTAGCTGCAGACAATCTGGGAGACACAGTACTTGTGACCACGGCTTCAAATGTGGGAATAAAGAACACTACCAGTCACAGGCCTGGAAAAATCCACACCCCTGAGCGACACAATTAAACCGACCTAATCCCCAGTGTAGACTGTGCTAGGTTGATGAGAAAATTCTCCAGTCGAGCTAGGGAGGTGAATTAGCTACACTAACAGGAAAAGCTCTCCCATCAGCACAGGTAGTGCCTTCATTGAAGCGCTACAGTAGTGCAGATGTGGCAGCTGTAGCTCACGAAAGCTCACGCTCAAATAAATTGGTTAGTCTCTAAGGTGCCACAAGTCCTCCTTTTCTTTTTGCAAATACAAACTAACACGGCTGCTACTCTGAAACCAGTGTTTTAAGTGTAGATAAGTCCACAATGTCAGGCAGGAAAATCACAAGAGAGCAGAGACAAAGCTGAGAGATCTGCATCTAATTTATCAGGAACCGCTTACGTTTGCCATCTTGTGAATTTCACCAAAAACCAAACAAATGCAGCTTGTACGAGGCCCACACCAGCTCAGTCTCACTGGGAACTGGACTGAGACCCACAAATATTTCACATAGGCCACCAAACAGTCATCACATGGTAATGTGTTTCGCTCACTACTGGCTTCATTGCATAAACTCTTTTCAGTTATGTGGAATAGTTGATCGTTGTAATGCAGGGGTTTGTAGATGGATACTACTGACCTCAGCTGGATGGAATATGTTTCAAACTTGTTCAGATTACTCTGATTTCACTGAGTTCATGAAGCAGCTCTTATGGTTAATTAGGCAGAGACTTGTGAGTCTGGAGCAAAGTAGATGAAGTACAGGGAATAAAATTATGTGAATAACTCATGGTCGGACAGTACCAAAACCCTGAATCCCAGTAACTCTAAGCTTTGGGGAAGTTCAGACATGGATTTGACTTGAGTGTGATTTTATTCGTAACTGTAGCTTCTTTGGTCTCTATGTGACTATGGATCACTACCAAGTTAGCACAAACATTGGTATTTCCACTTCTAAGGCCAGAATGCAGTAGAGTCTGTCTTCTTCTTGATGTATAAATACTAATTAAATGTATTTCTAAGGGTTGCAGAAAGAGCATATCTTCAAACAAATATTGACTATCTAATGATATCACCAGAACTAGCAGCCTTCTGCTAGTGACAAACACCATACATTCATGTACAGTATGTATAGGAAAATTAAAGGGATACTATCAACTTATTTTGTTAATTGACTCATTAAAAAAATCCAGCTTCTGCTAAGCACCCATTATTCTAATTCTTATTATTCATTTATGTTGTAGTAGTACCTAAGGACTCCAACTAGAGTTTAGGGCCCCGTTTTTTCAGGTACAGTACAAACAAGGGAAAGACAGTCCCTGTCTCAGAGGGCTCACCATCTAGAATTTTGTCCTTGCATCAGGTGAATAAACACAAAGGGGGTTGTAGGCGTGAGGTCACAGTAGCACTAAAAACATATACATTTACAGAAACTAGTAGTTAACGTAGTCATAGGTGTCCACCAGTCTAGTCAGTGCCAGATGTTGGTGATTACACTCATCACATCAAGGGGGTGTTTTTAGAGAGGGATTTAAAAGAGGATAAGCTGTGGTGGATTTGCAGATTTCCTGGGGAGTTCTTCCCAAGTATATGAGGCATCATGGACAAAAGCATGAATGTGCTTGTGGAAAAAGGTGGATGGACCAACTTGTGTGGTCCAATAAAAGACATTACCTCACCCACCTTATCTCTAATATCCTGGGACTAACATGGCTGCAACAATGCTGCATACAACTTGTGGAAAAAAAGTAGACAAGTTGGCAATCCAGGCTGCTGACGTTAGCAGGAAGAAGGTGGGGGCCAACATTATGAAAAGAAATTAGGTTTGGATGTCCTGATATTTTTTTTTAATTCCTTAGGCGTGGGTTTCTTTGTGGGTTTTTTGTTTTTTTGCTGCGGGTTTTTTGGTCATACTTTCTGCTCCTCTGTTATTGTTAGCAAGGGAGAAACTGACTATATAGGGAAAACAGTGAAAGTGACTGTGCACAAAGCGCTTTCAAATGACAGAGAATTTTGTTTCATTAACTTGTTTGTTAGTCTTGCTAGCTTTTAATTGTAACTACAGTAGGTACAATGTTTTCAGACAGGAATGTGATTTTCCAGTTGACAGTGTAATGTTGAAATTGTTTAAGCAGATCCTTACCAGTATTAAACTTGGCTGCTCATTTAAATGAGAAGGGAATGAAGAAACCCAGTTTTTTAATAGTTAGTTTGAGTCATGCGTAATCCCTCCAAAACTTATTCTGAGCATGCAATTGCCACACCAGTCTCTCCACTCTCCTGCTGTACTAGGAAACCTCGCAGCTAGAACATTCTCAGGGAAGCATAGCGGCTCAGACAGGGCAAGTGATTCCTTAGGGTGAAATCTCCGACTTATCTGAATAGCACATGCCTAGAATTGAAATGTATGTGAGTTATGGTAGATAACCTAATAGGATTTAGTTTATAATATGCTGTATTTGTGCATGAAGTGTCTCTACAAGGAAATGTGCTGTACGTGGCAATGCAAAATATTGTAAATTGTTACAGAAATTTCTTTGAAGTTCATATTTAAGGGAAATGTATACATGCAATGACACTGACCGCAGTATGAAGGGACAGCACAAGGCCTAGGCACCACATAAATCCTTCTATTTTGAAGGCTTAAATGGGATTGAGTTAGTGTATTGGACTCACACTGAATGATGCAGTGAAATGCTGTTTAAACCTGCTGGCAAATATCAAATTACACATTCAGGTTGGAGAAAAGTCCTGACTGGATACCACATTTGATTATTCACAATGTAATCCATTCACATGATTGCTCTCTGGCCAGAGTAGACTCCCAGACCTGTAGGAGACAGAAAACGGATTCAGAGCATGATACTTTTAGTAGAAGCTCTGGGGTCTGCTTCACTTTATAAAAGCTCAAACAACTGTTTGCTGTTGCAGCACAACAGAACTTGCCGGTTATGTCACACAGCTGTGCTGTAATGCTATTCTTGAGACTTCTGAGAATCATGGTGCTGTATTGTGCAGTTGCTTTTCACAAACTGCAAAGCAATTTCCTGGAGGACTTTTGGGAGCCAGAATTATTGACAATGACAAACAACATGGAGAAACAAGCAACCATTTAGAATGATGGGCAGGCAACAAAATACCAGCTCTGCGTTAGTGCCTTAGGATGCATGTGTATGCATGCAAGGACTCTGCTACTTTTCATATTAAAAGTAGTGCACTAAATGATGAGGTGCAGATCTCAAGCAGGCTCTTAATTGTTTTGATTTTTAAAGGAAAAAGAAATCCGGCTACCTTTTGGATTAGATTTTGTAACTGGATCTGCCTAGGTGCACCCATGTGGACCCTCCTGGCCATCATTGGGTATTTGCAAGAGTGAAATTGGGCATCTGCATGCAGGTGCATGATCTAGCCCTTTGTTTCTAAACCATTGCTGGGAAACAACAAAATCTTATCAAGGTTGCTTTAAAAACTTCAGGTATGCTGCAGGTAACCACCACAGATAAAAGGGCATCTGAATCCGTGCAAGGTGTGCTTTCATAGTGCTTTGATATGCAGTCTTAACCAAAATGATTATAAAAATACAATTGAGCCATGCAAAGAATTCTTAAGTGTAAAATCAAGAAGCATGAATTGATTTAAATAGCAGGGTCGCAGGAAAATTTGATTTAAACCATTGATTTTAATCTTGTTTTCCATTTGTACATTTTTGTTTTTTCCCCTAAAGAAAGGTTCATTCTCATTGTTTGGTATAACTATTCAGACATGATGAGTTGCAACTAAATATAGCCTTTACACTAAATTTGGTGGTACTTTTTTGCTAGCCAGCAGGATATGCTTTCTAAACACATTCATTTAAGTAATTATATATCTTAACATACAGATTCTTAATTCTGTTCAGATTCTAATTTTTTGTTATGTTAGAAAATGATGAATGAAGCATTTCTCATGTATTAAGTTTTTTTTTACTAATGATTTGTGTAAGCTACATTTGGATGGAAATTGGGATTGAATTACACTGCAAAAAATATTTTAATTCTTTTAATTGAAACTATTTTAGATGTGCTGGATATATAAGAAAAAAGTATGTTTATCAAAACATGTTTCGTATTTAAAACTAATTGTTTTATTAAACAAAGGAAGTGTTAGCTATTGTAGCTGGTGAATTGATGGTATCTGTTTCTGGTCACCATGTGCCAGATTTTCAAAGGTAGGTGCCTAGTGGGATTTTCAGAAGTGCCTAACTCCCATTGAAATGGGGTAGACACCTAACCTTCTTATGCACTTCTGAAAATTCCACTAGGCACCTAGCTGTATCTTTAGGTGTCTGAACATGTATGTGAATCTGGTCCCTTGTCTTTTGAGTTTTTAGAATTGGTAGATCTCATCCTCTCCAGTAGCGCAAATAGATTTTAACTCTTACCAGTATGGTACTGACGCCCCGACCCCGGCCCCGCTCACAAAAAATGTCCCATGACTAGAGCCCTGCACAGATGCAAATTTATACCTGCGGATGCAGATATCTGTGGATAGAAATCAGTATCTGCTGAATTGCAGGGCTCTCCCGGGAACCGCAGGGGCGAAAGGAGCAGAACGTAGGGCCACCGTTCCCAGGAGCCAGCGCCTCACGCCAGCAGCTCCTCCGTCATGGCTGTACCGCCCGCACCCTCCGCTCCCCTAGCTCTTCCATGCAGCTCTGTCTCCTGTCTGGAGTCTGTATAGCCCCGGCAGAAGACAGGGCTGGGGGCTGTTGTACTGTCCTCCGGTGGGGCTGTACAGACCCCAGACAGGAGATGCAGCTGAGTAGAACGGTTGGGTTGGGAGCGGGGCAGGGGGCAGTACAGCCACGCTGGAGGAGCTGCCGGCACGGGGCACTGGCTCCTGGGAGTGGTAGCCCCACATTCTGCTCCTTTCACCACTGCAGTTCCTGGGAGAGCCCTGCGGTTCTGAAAATGTGTCTTTCTGGTACAGCGTACTGGCAATAAATGTCTTAATGGTATGGTGTACCTGACTGTACCAGCTTACTTGCACCACTGATCCTCTCCCATCTGGTTTTTAGTCATAGTGTGGAAGAGAAAAACAAGCTTTTCTGCTTTTTCAACTCCCCAATCAGTTTCTCAACTTTGAAAGAACTAGATCCAATGAAGAAAATAGTCTCTCTGCACTAGAGCTGGCCAGAAGATGAAAATCCTTCCCTTTAAAAAAAAAATCACAGTTTCGGAGGGAAAAAATTGTTCCAAACCTGGACAAAAAGTCAAACTCTGAAGCTGTTTGCGGGAGGGTATTTCAAGACAAAAGACCTGTTAGTGTCTTCATAATTACTCTTTTACCAAATACATTCAGAACCAGGCTTTTTGTGCTTAAATCTTCTTGCAGTTTTATTGTATTATATCAGATGCTGATGCAAGTGCTTGAATAATGAAGCTCCCTTTGTTTTTTGGGTTTTCTTTTTAGTTTGTTTTTCATACCTGATTTGCTGGCCGTGAACTTTACTTTAACCGAGGCATCTTGGAGTCTCTTTGAGTGAATATTAATGTTTATAAATCGGTAAGGATTTAGTGCTCTTCAAGCATGTGGTATCATATTAGGCTACTTGCAACAAGCTATATGTACAGTACACCCTCACTATGATGCCCGTCATTATTGCAAATCTTCGGTGATAGCAAACTGGATCCCTGATCCCAACTACAGTAGAGTATAGTACTGTAAGAAAAGAAAAAAGAAAAGAAAAAAAAAGGATGTTGCACATGTGTGCACAAATTTTTATCCAGCTTGGGTTTAGCCCAAGGGCAGAAACTCAGAGTGGGTCCCCACCCTTCCTCCTGCCTCCTAGGGCTGAAGCTGAAGGCTGAGCCCCAGTGGTGGTGCTGCTGCGGGGCTGACAGCGCAAAGCCCCTCTGCCTGGGGCTGAAGTCATGAAGGTTACCTAAATTCTCCTTCCCTGGCCAACTTGTAGCCTTAATCATTGTTGTTATTATTAATCAATTAATTTAGCTAAGGCCTTTATCCAAGGCAACTTTGTTAACTTACTCCAGCAGTTTGATTGTTCTTTCCCTATAACAACCCCCTGGCTATAATGAATAAAAGGCTTGGATCCCAATAGGTTTGTTATAGCGAGGGTGTACTGTATGTCCCTATCAAACTGTCTGATTAATATTACTTTGATTTCAGATTTTCTGCTGACACAGAAAAAGACAAAACCTGAGGAGTCATCCTGAGAGTTAAAAAGGTTAATGTTGTTGATAGAAGGAGAAGGATTTGTCCTTTGAAGTCTGAAGGCCAGATTTTAATTTCACTTTACAGTGTCGAGACCCCTGTAACTCTGTTATCTTGGTGGTGACTTCAGTGCCATTATTTTGGACATACACTGGTTTAACTGAGATCAGACTCTGGCAATGGATGCCTGTATAACAAGGTGTAACAGAGGGAACTCAGTGCTGAAACAATCCTGGCAATCTGCTGCAAAACTGCATTTGTCCCTGCCTCAGTTTCCCTTAGTTGATACAGAGATGGAACCTATATTCCTGGATCTTCATCTATAACTCTGGCTGAGTTACTTGTCTCTCTCCCTTTTCAGGAGTGAAAGGAGTCTGACCCACCCAAGTTCCACTGGCCCCTTTAGTGGACCTGTACTCAGTAATCTTTGGAATTTGGGCCTTTGTCTCAGCAACTTTTCTAACCCTTTTTCTGGTGCTGCCCCTTATTCAGGTTTCTTCCCTTCTTTCTCCAACTGGGCAGAAATAAAGTAGATTTAAAGCAGAAGCACAAAGGCAAAGTCCAAGATTCCTGTTATTGTTGCCATCCCTGGTCAGGGTTCTCAGCAATCTTTACCTCAGGCCTGCCCTCTCCTCTGGGTCCCAACCCAGGAACCCTGGGTGTGTTGCGCTCACGCACTTGTTTGTTTAAATCTTCTACTGCTTCCCTGGGCTGCTTCCTATCTTGGGGCTTTGCAGGTACCTTCTGCCTGGTAATCTTCTCTGATCCCTTCTGGCCCACAATTGGTTTCTCTGGGCAGCGTCCTCCAGCCTGACCCTGTGGAACCCCCTTCACTGTGACTCTCTGTCTCTCTCACAGCCATCCTGTTGTGGTCGGACTGCAGCTTTTATTGTGCCTGCTGTGGTCAGACTGCCCAGAGGCTGCAGCTGGGATGGTGGTTGCTCCCTTTTTTAATCCTTTAGTGTCCATTCCTTTGTAGGGTCCATACACCAACCGCATCACGTAAGGGAAGCCTCAACTTCTTGAAATTATGGCTCTCACAACATTGTTTTTCAAATACTATTGTGCCTGCCAGATAACATCCAACCTCTGGTGCAGGCCCCATGCACACGTTGTTGACTTAAGCACTCACTTGATTTTTTTATCAGCATCAGGCACCCAGATAACATGGTGGTAAGTGCAATCTGTATCCCTAGACAGATTTAGATAGATTTATAAATTCTCCAACATTTATTTTCACTTCTAACCTAGGAACTGAGGATAATGAGTTAATTTTACAGTCTTTATTTATTTATTAGTGTGACAGGGTGCACTAGGCCAAGAGGTCTTCTGCTGGAGGCCTCAAGGTCCTGCCCTACCCCATCCCAGAGAGGAGCAGAAGAGAAGTCCTCCAAGCAGCCTAGAGTGATTGCAGGGAAGCAGCCAATGAGGGGGAGCCGCAGGGAGCAGCCAATCTGGGCCCAGCAGACTCACATAAAAGGAGCTTCAGGGCCAGAGTCAGTCAGTTGGTGCCTGGAGCTAGAGGAGTGAGAACTGTGTTCCTGGCTGGCTGAAGGAGCAGCAGGACCACAGACAGTTCAATTGCTGGCAGGGACCAGGGGAGCAAAAGACAGCTCCTGGCTGCCTGCAGGGACTGAGTAAGGACTGAGTGCAGGGAGCCGTTGAACAGTTGATACTGAGAGCAAAGTCAATCCCATTGATCAGTGGACATAAGCTTTGCATACACTATGGCTAGCTCCATCCAATAGAATCTTGGCCATGCTATCATGTGAAAGTAGGCAGCAAAGGTGCAGGTAATGGTTGATTTCAGAGGATGGCCATAATGTAATAAGATGTTTAGTGCAAAGACAGTGTTCTCATCTACAATACATGAAAATCTGCAAAATCTTGTGCCTTGAATAATACAGAGCAATATCATTATTCTCTAGTTGCAGCACTGACCACCTTCACTTTCTACACCTCCAGTTAATTAACATCTTTTAGAATGACTGTTCTTGCTTAACTAATTTAAATATTTTGTTTTTAGTTTTTAATGTTCCCAGTGTCTATTAAAAAAAGGAATAGCAACCCGATTGAGGATATTTTCTGCGTTCACAGGTCTGTTCTTGAGACTTTAAGCCTGGTTCTCATTAACGTTAAAGCCACTTTACAGCACTCTGAAATGAAAAGGTGCCATAGAATGGGATTATATTTGCACCCAGTTTGAGACAAGAGCACAAGACAAGAGCAATGTTGGACTGCTTAGTGTAAATGGGCATCATGCTGTTTGTGTGTAGTCAGCCAAATTCATGGGTGCATTATCAGTGCCTATCTTGATGCACACAGTATTTCTCATAATCAATTTTATGACTTTCATATACAAAACAATAAAATATCTTGAGGTGAAGGCACTTACCTGGAGTAACTGGCTGGCAAACTCAAAGAAAAAGTGTATCTCATCTCAGGAGGCAGAACATGGATAAGGTAACTCCCTAGATCAAGCAAAAAGAAAAGGAGAACTTGTGGCACCTTAGAGACTAACAAATTTATTTGAGCATAAGCTTTCGTGAGCTACAGCTCACTTCATTGGATGCATGCAGTGGAAAATACAGTGGGGAGATTTATATACACAGAGAACATGAAACAATGGGTGTTACCATACACACTGTAACCAGAGTGATCACTTAAGGTGAGCTATTACCAGCAGGAGAGCGGGGGTGGGGGTGAGGTGTAGTGATTATCACTAGAGCTAGAATGAGGGAGGGGGCTCAGGGTTGGGGTTTGGGTGTAGAGTGCTTACCTGGGCAGCTCCCATTTGGTGCGAGGGATGCAGCTGGGGGTGGGGGAGGGTGCAGGATCTCCCGTTTGGTCTCAGGATGGGGGTGGAAATGTGGGGGGTGCAGGAGTCAGGGCATGGGGTGTGGGGCAGCTGGGTATGGGTGGGGGTACTGAAGTCAGGGCTGGGGTCGTGGGGGGGTGCAGAGATCAGGGCAGAGGGCTGGGGTGTGGAGGGGTGCAGGGGTCAGTGCAGAGGGCTGGGTGTGCAGGGGTCAGGGCAGAGGGTTGGGGTCATGGGGGGGTGCAGGGGTCAGGGCAGAGGGCTGGGGTCATGGGGGTTGCAGGGGTCAGGGCAGGGGGCTGGGGTGTGTGTGGGGGGTGCAGGGGTCCGGGCAGAGGGCTGGGAGTCGTGGGGTTCCTCCCAGCCCCCTTCCCAGAGCGGCTCACAGCAGGGGGCTGGAGCGGATATGCTCTGATTCCTCCCCCTTCCCCACCTCTTTCCACCTCCTCCCCAGAGCAGCGAGCGGGCTGCGGCTCCGCTTCTCCCCCTCCCTCGGAAGCGCCATCAGCTGATCGGCGGCAGGGAGAGGAGGAGGGGCAGGAACGCAGCACGCTGGGGGAAGAGACGGGGAAGGGGGGAGCTTGCCTGCTCTACAGCAGCAGCCGGCGCGGGGCGGCGGGAGCGGAGAAGAGCGGGCCGGGGCGGGCAGGATTTTTAATGGCACGCTGCTGCCTGCCGGGGTCCTGGCCTGGGTTCGGCAGCGGGCCGAGTGGGGCCGGTGGCTGGGACTCGGCAGGCAGCAGCGTGCAATTAAAAATCGGCTCGCGTGCCGTCTTTGGCACGCGTGCCATAGGTTGCCGACCCCTGGTATAGAACATTAGAGTGCACCCAGCACATCCCTAAAGGCTGCTTGTTAGAGTCTGTTCCCTGCTCTTTTCCTCATCAGTGGACCATCACATAGGATTCTAAACTGAATTCCCTTGGGGTCTCCTGAGCTGCGATGAAGCACTCATGAGCTAGTGGTGTTTAGTTAAAATATCAATTGTAATGAAAAGCAATGAAATATTGGGAAAGTGTGAGTGAGTGGGGAGGGAAGCGTTAGCTGTCCCATGGGCATATCCTTCAACAGCAATGCTAAAGTAAAGATCTCTTACCAAAGCTGTCATCATCTGCTCTTTGGATACAATTTCATTTAGTTCATGAATATAGATGGCTAATTCCCTGGGGCAATTGATTCTATTAATACAAAGCATATGTACAGCCACTACTAATAGCCGGATTCATGGTAACTATTGGATTGTATTCACTGAAGGGAAATGGAAAGCGCAGAAGTAAAGGATGCTGATAATAGGATTCCCAAAATTGCACTTGTTTTGCTTTAGTAAATGGAGGGCTTTTGAAGAGAGTGACAACTAATTTATGCACAGTTGATTTTTGAATCCCTCCATCCCATCTTATTCTAGAGGCAGTAAGGGAGACCGGTTTTACTAGGGAGATAGCAATTTACATAATGAAATTGAAGTCAGTGGGACTACTCTCATGCTTAGAGGTAAGCATGCATGTAAATGTGTTCAGAGTCTGACTGACCACAAGGGAACAGTTAAACTGGCATACAGAAAGTCAACTGAAAAATGGAGGAAAAAATCATGTTTTCCTCCATTAGTTTTCCACTAGAGTAAACTTAGGCACTATCTGCAGTGGTAATAGTAACTTTTTATGTAGACTTGTAATTTTAGGTGGTATCCCTTTAACAGTTTTGCTTTTGGAGTAAAATCTTTAAAAACCACCTCGTTCTACAGTTTCCTCTGAATTCAGATCTCAAAATTAGGATTAAATCCAAGATAGCCTGATATTTTAAAGTGTCTGCACTTGGCACCTGCTTGCAACCTCACCTGGCTTGTTTGCTGATGGCAGTGTCCCCCTGGAGAATCAACAGATCTCCAGCTCAAATTTTCATGCTGACTGCCAGCCATCTTGCAAACAAAAGGCCTTTAAATGGCCAGTGAGATGGGACCACCACATCATCAAATGAACTATCTGAGTCCCTGTTGCCATCAGAAACGCCTAGCTCATATTAAATATTAATACTGTTTAAAAATTACTCTAGACTTTGAATGAAGCAGCATTCCAGACTTGCACTGAAGATGCATGTGAAATCCTTTACTTTAGAGATGTATGTAAGCTTTTTTTAACCCCCTTACACAAACTTTCTACTCGTAAAATCAAACAGAAAAATAAAATACACCCCCTTTTGTGTCCTATAATTAATACACATTTGTAAAATGAGAATTGTTGATATAGCAAGAACAGTAAACGGTGTTTGTCTTGTTGTAAAAAGAACAATATAACTGTATCCGCAAACAATGATTGCAATATAAGGTATGGAGGTAGTAAAACTTGATTGGCAATAGTCTCAGCTTCTACTGACTCTATCTTGTATCAACAAGGAGCACAGTAGAACCTGTCCCTACTCAGTTTGATTACATTGCAAATGTTTTTAGGGTTTAGAACACACAGCCACCTTAGAATTCCAGTATTTCACATTTGGGATCCTCCCGTCTGATCCTATATGCCCTAATGTTAGATGATGGCACTTTCCTTGATTTTCTTACAGGTGTTCTGCTTGCCTGCAGCAGAGTCCCCTGGCAATCTGAGGAATGGATTGCCTGTTCTCTGGTCCAAAGCTTAAAAAGAAAACTTTTCAGGTCATCTTTTCAATTCACCTTTCCAAAGCAAAATTACTCTCTAGAGTATATTCTCAAGTGCTATGTCCAGTCTAGTTGTAAATTACTCAAGTGATAGTGTTACTATCATTTCTCTTGGGAAACTGTTCCATTCTAATAGACTTCACTGGTAAGAAATATTTCTTGATCTTTGAGAAAAATGTTCCTTTGCTCAATTTCATCCCAACATCGTTATACCAATTGTTGCATCCTATACAATTGTTTTCCCTCCTCAGTGTTCTTACCCCTCAAAGACAAGAAGGTTGTGGTCAGTTCTACTTTAATCATTATTTCAATTTTTTTTTCTCGTAAATAAAGCCTTTCCTAATTTTCTTTACTATTTGGACTTTCTTCCAGTTTGTCAATATTTTCATGTTACTGACGTGTGGTGTGGTGCATGCACTGTAGTAATCTAGGCATGGTCTCGCTAATCCTATAGAGAGAAGAAATAGCTCCTCCTTGCTGTATGGCATGATATAGCCCAGATTGCATTGGCTTTTCCTGCACAGTTGTTCTTAGGGCTGCATATGTTAGGATTGTCCAATGACATGTGATTTCACACATCAGAATGAGCAGAGGGGCACGGGAATATCAGTGTAGAAGCTTAAACCAGCAGTGCTGCCAATCCTATGAAAAACAAGGGGTGAGAAGTATAAATAGGCCCTGCAAAAAGCCTGGATGCCATCAGCTCCAAGGAGGGGAGACCCAGAACTCTCAGAAAAGTGACCTGAGCCAGTTGCTGCTTATACCTTCAAAAAAACCTCATAGGGTTAGTGGAGGATGGTCTTCTCTTGGGCAACATTAGCAGCTTGCTTAGGTGACTACTTTGAGCAAGCTCCTTTTCCTCCTCCATGCCACTGGTGATGGCTAGTGCACTTCTCCATTCTGCAGCTTATGGAGCAGCAGTGATGAATCATAGAATATCAGGGTTGGAAGGGACCTTAGGAGGTCATCTAGTCCAACCCCCTGCTCAAAGCAGGACCGATCCCCAATTTTTGCCCCAGATCCCTAAATGGCCCCCTCAAGGATTGAGCTCACAACCCTGGGTTTAGCAGGCCAATGCTCAAACCACTGAGCTGTCGTTCCCCCCCAAAATGTGATGTGATTTCATTTGATTTGATTTGATTGATGGTTCACATTAGTTGCTCTACTGGAATTCCTCTTCCTTCAGCCTGGAAGTGGTGACTCTGAGGCCCTTGATGGGCATCTTTCCTCTTTCTTTTGCTCCCCACCAATTCTCTGGACACCTCTGAAGTGGAAGCAGCACCTGGCTGAGGGGGACGGTGCTGCCTGGAAGCTAGCAGTGTTGCCAACTCTTTGATTTTTTTCATGAGTCCGAGGATTCCCACCTAGTCAGACTCTCATTGACACAAGCTCCAGACCCTTCATACATTTCAGCCCTGTAGCCTAGGCACCAACTCAGAATTTGTGGATTCTAGTGATTTTCATAGCACGTAAAGCGTAGGCGTTGCAGTGCTCAGCTCTGTAGTGCCTAAGTCCCTTCGTAGATCCAGACCTTTGTATTTAACAGTGTGTACGGTAGACGTTGGCACGGGCATTATTAGATGTGGGTTTGGTCATTAAATTCACCAGAGTTGCACTGCCTCTGATAATTGCCATGACTGCTACAGCTTTACTGCAACCATATTGCACATGGCAACTGTCGACTTTCATTTGCTGTGTGATGTCACCTCTCCCTGGTCTTATCTAGCATTACTATTTTTGAAGTTTCTCTCACCCACTGATGTATTTCATGTAATTTACTCCGAGATGGATAGCTTGCATTTTCCCATGTTCTTGCTTATTTTCTGCCCATGTTTCCAATTTTTCCAGGTCCATTGGTATTATTTCTCCGGCTCCTCTGGGGTATGCAACAACTTCCATGTTATCTCAACTTCCAATAATCTCAAAATATAGTTACTTTGTCATGTACACCTTACATACCATTAAAAATTATATTATATAAATCTAAGGTTACTACACCACACTGGACATTTGCCTGCCTTCCCCCTGCCCCATACTTGATTCTGTTCCATTGATAGGTAGTTGTAGTTTGTATTCCTTCAGCTAGTTTACAGTCTATGTGAAAGAGGTCTTGCACAATCTTGTTTGAATTAATTTTTCAGGGGAGATTTTTAGGGACACTGTACCAATTGCTAAATTCTGGATGTATTAGAATTTTTGCATTTCTTCACCTCCTGATGATTGGAAGTCAAACAAACAAAAAGCCTGAATTGTTCTTTTTGAGTCATGCTTACTGATATTTCCTAGGTACGTAGGATTTTTTTTCTCAGTATTTACGTAACTTGCAATTTTAGTGATGCAAAGAGTGAGGCAGAATCCCTAAATATTTACTGCAGTACCACATTACTTGCAAGTGTAGCTAAAATTGGCAAGGTAAATTACTTGAACTATTATAGTCCGGAGTGGTGATTTAAATCCTTTTACTCGTTTGGTATGGGGTTTTTTGTTTGTTTATTTTTTGTTATTCAGCTGTAGAATGTGACATTTTACTCATGGTTATCAGAAAATGGAAAATATAAAACATTTATTGCTTTGGCCTAGTGAGGTACCCCTTATGGCATATCTGATGCTGTGCTTTAGGAGACAAGAATTCCAGCACAAGCTCGGTCTCTCAATCTTTGGGTAATCAAGGAGTAAGAATTTTTTGTGTGTGATATTCACATCGTAGTGACACACAGAGATAGGCTGCTGCAAGTGCAACCTCTGCTATCTATGTCAAGAAAAGGAAATTGCATCTGGAATGAGTTAAGCTCCTGTCCTTTTAGGCTCTGCTCCTGCTCCTGCTCCCAGGGAATTCACTAACAAAACTCCAATTGACTTCAATAGTGCAGGATTGGAGCCTGTTAGGGGACACTAATGGAGGATGACCTGTTAGAGGAAAGCATAGAGATGGCCCTGCTGGAGAGTCTGTGTTTTTCCCTGTAGGTCAGGGAAGTTATTTAGTAGGATAGGGATTTATGTATGGGATTTCCATCATGAATGTGCAATGTTTAAACCTTTTCTAGCACTTGTTCCTCCAGATCTGTGTTACAAGGGGGGTTTGAGGGTGCCTGGGGGGAGGGAGGGGAGAATTCTGAATATCACTTTATGGAAGTGGGAAAGTGTTTTGCAGAATAAATGGTGACCAAATACGGCTGCTTCTCATATTGCTGGCATGGGAGCATTCATGAATGATCTCAGACAGAAATGCATTCACAGTCTGATCTCTGTGCAAAAGGACGCCTAACAGTATAATTCCTAAAGTGCTATGATGTATCTTGAATTATTAGATTAGACATGGGAATATGGCTTTCACTTTTAAGGCTGTCTCCAATTTTTCCATTCTTTTAGTTAAACCTGTGTTGTAAGAGGATATTTTTGCACTTTAATTAATAAAAATCACTTGCCCTGGAAATAAGTGTTAGTCTGGATCTGTAAAAGCGGCAAAGGGTCCTGTGGCACTTTATAGACTAACAGACGTATTGGAGCACGAGCTTTCGTGGGTGAATACGGATGCCACTTCGTCGGATGCCATTTGCCCTGGAAATGTATCCTGGTTTACAAACAGGGATTAAAGCACATTATTGTTTCCCAATCTGCTGCCCCAATCCCATAAACATATGTGCAGGTGCAGGCGCCCATTTAAATGTAAGATTTCAGGACTGGAGTTTAACAAGCAAAGTCCAGGCAGGACAGAGAAAACTGTTTCAGGAAAGGGAAGGTGAGAGAGAGAGAGATGAGAAGAAGAGGAGAGGGAAGGATTTTTGGAAGAAATTGGTTTTAATGAGGGCTTGAAAGAGAATAGGAGGGAGGGATCTTGGCAGACAAGAAGAGAGAGACTGTTTTATGTTTCTCATACTCTTCTGAGCAAAATCTCCTCCTGTTAAAGTGAAGCAAGGACCTACACGTGCTATCTGTGCTTTTAAGAGGATGTTAAAATGGACTTCAGTACATTTGGAAACCAGAGCACAGTAGCCCTTCTACCAGAGTGTGCCTTGGAGAGGAAAGTGCTATAGAAAGAGTTCACAGTACTAAGTTGCACCGTTTGGGGATTTAAAAAGTTCTGGAGGTAGAAAGCCAGGCTCCACATTTTAGTAACCGCTCTTGTGAAAATGATAATGAAAATGGTAGTGCTGGCAGCTGTCTTTGCCTTACACTATTTTGATGATCATGCATGTAATTGCTACTACATCCGTGCATTAACATTCAAGAGCAATGTCAGTGGCATGTAATGTATGTGTAGCTTCAAGCCGCAATGAAAAACAAGCTGCGTCCACAGTGTGTTACGTAGCTACCAGGGATGAAAGTAAGCTGGTACAGCGTACCGGTAAAAAGTGGCCGCCAATACCGGCCTGTACGCAGCCGACGTTAAAGCAGTGCCGCAGCAGCGCTTTAACATCGTTGCCCCTTCTCCCCCCACCCGGGGCCGCTTACGGGGTGGGGGAGGCAAAAGGAGCAGCTGCCCCAGGGCCAGCGATTTAAAAGGGCCAGGCAGCGTGGATGGGGTGGAAGCTGACCCTCAGCCCCCACCTTCCGCCCGGGGCCCCACCTCTTCTTCCCAAGGCTCCGCCCCTTCTGGGGCTGGAGCCGGCCCCCGTACTGGTAAGTGTTGAATGTTACTTTCACCCCTGGTAGCTACACATGTCAGTGAAAGACTGGAGCTGTGGGAAAAGGCTTCAGCACCCCTGCTGCCAGAGTCTTTCCTGCAGTGGGGAAGAGCTGCAGCGGAAGGGAGCTTCCCAAACCTTTTGCCACTGCCTCATTCCTACCGAGCCCGAGCCTGAGCCTTTTGCTGCTGCTTCCTCCATGCCTGAGCCTTTCCCCACTGCTGGAGTCTTTCCCTGCAGAGGGGAAAGGCTCCAGCAGTGGGAAACTAGCTGAACCTTTCCCCACTACCTCCCTGCTGTCATAGTCTTTCCCTGCTGTCTGCCCCCATCCAGAGCCTTTCTCAGCTGCCGGAGGCTTTTCCTATGTTGGAGAAAGATTCCAGCAGTGGGGAGGCAGCAGATACCACACTACTAAAAACCTCAGCGTTGACAGGAAGACTTGGGTGAATAGTACATACCCTTGCCGTTGAGGCTTATTTTTACACTACTCACCTAAGCCATGCCTCACTGGCTATCCTGCTATTTATACCTGTGCTAGGAGAGTTACTCATGTATTTACACTATAAGCCACAAAAAAGAAGCATGCAATGTAAACAGACATTTAGACTGGGCGACAGACAATGATTTGTGTGTTATGCTACTTTTTTCCCTCATCAATCAGCATTATCTTGCAATCTTATTATTAACATGAGTGTTTACTAATGAGCAATAAAAATCACAGTGCCTAGAGCAACATTTGCACAGTGAATTATGAAATAGCAACATGCACTCTTCTATTTCCTTTCTGTGATATGCGTCTGCCACAAATTGAACCCTTTCATTCGTGCTGAACAATAATATCTGAATGTTTTAATCTGAATCAGAGCAGGTTATTGCTATTTTCTTGGTTGTTTCTTTTTAGACATGGCCATAACCTTTGGTCCACTGAAGTCTTAACAGCTTGTAGCAGTCTTGGAGGCCAAGCCCAACAATCTTCCTAGAGGCTATATGTCAGGATTCTGGAAACTCATTTCTGATTTCCTCTGGCTTTTATGACTTTCATTAATTCTGATTTGTTATGAAGTGGATTAAGACTAATAGGAAGTGAAGCTGCTTTCAGTTAAAATAAATAAAGTCCTTGGGGTGAAAGGATCAAATGATGCTACAAGACAAGATGGCTGTTAAATTATAGAGCTGTACATGCAAAGCTCTACAGGAGGGAAACACATTCCCTCAAACAATCCTCCTGTATGGTACGTGGGGTACAGACATGTTTCAAACGAGGAGAAAGCCAAAAGGTGTTGAAACCACTGTTAAGATGAAAAAGGAAAACACTTTGGCCAAACCAGCAGAGAGCATGAGTCCTCAACATGAAGTCAATAGGACTGAAAAAAAGACATGACCCAGGATCCAAGACTGAGTTTAAAGAACTGATTTCAGAAGAAAAACAGACTGGATCACCATCACTCTGAGCAATAGAGGTTATCGGGAGGAGTGACGTAAAACAACTCAGTGGAACGATCACTGAAGAAGAAAGCATTGAAGAAGACAAAGACATGATGCTGTGTTTATAGGAAAGTTTGAAACAAATACAATTTCTAGAGAGAGAATTTACTCAAAACTTTGATATAGGGAATGAGGAAAGGCAGTGTGTGGGAAAAGCCGAGAAGACAGGAGTAGTGCTAGTGAAAGTGAAGATTGAAAATCGTCCAGTTCTGTTCAAATTATGTTGCAAAACATTCAGTAGCATCACAGCAAAGGGGATATATTAAAGTGGATCAGGTACACAGAATTGTCATTGTTCTGTTCTATTCTGGTTCTAACATACATATCTGAGCGCTTCCCAAGAATGCATTAAGCTACCTGACTTACATCTTTCACATTTAATTCTTTCCTTGTTTCACTCTCTTTCTCCCCAGGGAAAAACTGTGGGTGGGATGAATATAAATAGATAGATGTAAGCAGGGTCTGAATGAAAGTTCCCCTGACAGCTAGCTGGGAGGGAGAGAGACCTGGGTGTGTTTATGTAAATACAGTTTGCTCCTGCTCTGCTTAGATATTCAGCTAGAGCAGTGTCAAAATAATCAATTTTGGCTGGTGTTGGGTACAAATCACTTTAGTACTGAATGCAGGAGTAGTGAAATGCTGTTACAAAAATGTTGCAATTATTGTGGGAATACAGGAAGGGAAGCAGGACTGTGCTTAACCTGTCCCAGATGATGGGGGTCACCTTCAGGTGAAAGGATGTCATTAAGCCAGGGGCTCGAATGTCAGAGCCCTGTGAAAGTAAAAGGAGTGGGGACAGGAATCCCCATCCATGAGGCTGCACATCTTCATCAAGATTCTCCATAGACTGGTTTAATCTGTTCCTCCACACTGTTCAAAGAATAGAGCTAAATAGGCTTTGTTATGTTAAATGCCCAGTCAGAGCTGAAATCAGTTGTGGTAGGATTGTGTTTCTGCCCTGCCTGCTAAGACATAAAAATCACTGAGAACTGAAATCACTTGAGATGGGGCAGTGTTTCTGCCCAGCCTGCAAAGAGCTGAAAATTACTAAGAGACTGATGTGCAGAGGTCCCAGCGGAGAGGCAGGTGGCAGCAGAAGGTGACTGACAGTCAGCTGGTGAACATGTGGCTGCTCCTCCGGATCTTCACGCTTAAGACTACTCACTGAATCAGTGTTAGGGTGGGCTCACATAAAAAACTTGAACTGGTTTAACGAAAATTGATATAAAACCAAACAATTTAGTTAAATTGGTGCAAGTTTTGCATGTGGACCAGCTTTTATTTTGTACCTTTTGCGCCATTTCTCTGCCCATAGTGGGAGAACCCACTAATGTAAGAGACCATTTCTCTATTAAGATGTGGTCCACACTGTGAAAGTTTGAGAGCCTGTCTTGGGTTATGCAGAGAAAAATTATGCTTGTTCAACTTCAGGTGCTCGTTATTTTATGTTTGTGGCATTTCACATTTTTAAAGGTGTCTGAAGAGAAGAAGCACCCAGCCTGAGAGGGCTCATATGATTAATGTAGGATTATTCCTGAGTAGATATAACAAGGTTTCATCTGAGCCTCTGAGGAAGAGATGAATGGGCAGATTGAGGCCAGCAGATGGATAGTTGGGTGCTAAATGGATTAACTCAGTGTAGCTGGCAGCAAGGCCAGGATGTAAATGATACTCGATCAACTAACTGCAGATACCAGCCAGAAGGCTATTGTGGGAGGGTAAGTCTAAACGGTAAGGGTGTTGCTAAGCAAGGACACTATTAAAATTGTATGGATGTTTTGTAAAATGAAATATAAATTCCCCAAGAGAAGGTAAGTGATTCATTCTGTTTTTAAAAGTAATTTTTTTTCACTGCAGACAAATTTCACAGCTAGTATAAAAGATTTTCTATACATGTTTTTACATACATTCAGTAATTGTCTCATTTGTCTTTATGGCATCTTAAACCCCACTTTCAAGAAACTGGAAAGTTTAATGAAACCCTAATTTCTTCCTTACAAGTGCCCTTGCAATCTACCTCTTGCTCTAGTACATAATGGTACCTAGGCCCAAGTACATTTGAAAAACTGATTTAAAAATCTTCAGAATCAAATCATATTTTGCAAATATTACCATACTTATTCCATGTCTTTGTACAGGAAAGATTCAGAGAGACAAATGGGTACTTTGATACTACTGTGGTTGGTATGTCATACTTCAGATTGATTAGATTAGATGGAGCAGATTGGTTTATGAAGCCAACTGGCAACATTCAAAAGTATGTTTTGGTTTTTTTCTGCATCTGAAGGGAAGAACAATGCTAACTCTGAGAATGGTGCCCACTTCATTTACATTCTTTAAAATATTCACTATTTTCACTGTGATCAGCACAAATCCCCACTTCGTAGCACTTTGACCCATTTCAGATATAATGCCCTTATCTAAAGAAAAACTATGTGCTGCAGGAAGTGGTGTTAGTTATTCAGGATGTGGCCCTCTTCCATGTAAGCCCTGTTCTACACACATATTTTGTACTGGTCTAACTATTTTGGTTAGGAGAGTGATGATTTTTTTTTTACTGAAATAGTTATATCAGCATAACACCTAATGTAGATGCAGTTACTCCAATCTAATGATGCCTTCTACGGATATAGCTTATTCTCCTTCCTTTTTGGGAATAGCTCTACCAGGGTAAGCAGGTTTATACTGGTATAACTCCATCCACATGAGCTTGTTAAACTGTACCGGTATAGCTAAAGCAGTATAACTTGTGTGTAGACCAGTGGTTCTCAAACTTATTTGATTGAACCCCCCTTCATTGTGTCTGTAATCGTTTACGCGCCCCCTCTCCCCCACCAGCACATATACTGCCATGCAGCTCTGAAGGCAGAGCAGAGAGCAGTGGCTGGGTGTCTGGCTCTGAAGGCAGTGCACAGAAGTAAGGGTGATAATGTGAAAAGCGATATTCGTCAATATCACTTTTCACAGCAGATTTAGCACCCCATTGCCACCCTTACTTCAGCACTGTTGCCACCCTGGGGCTGACAGCCAGAGCCCCACTGCTGCCACCCAGTGAGGGATTGGGGGTGGGGGAAGGAGAGCCCAAGCCCAGGTGACAGCCAAGGCTCTAGCTGATCCCTTTAGCCCCACCTCCCACATGTGCATGGCCCTTGTGCACAAGCTCCAGCCTCCCGGGGCTGACAGCCAGAGCCCTTCAAAAAAAAAAAAGCACACAGCTCGCACCTCCCTTGACACATTCCCGCACCTCCCTTGGGAGGCCCGCCTCATCGTTTGAGAGCTGCTGGTGTGGACCAGTGGTTCTCAGCCAAGGGTACTTGTACCCCTGGGGGTATGCAGTTGTCTTCCAGGGGGTACATCAACTCATCTAGATATTTGCCTAGTGTCATAAATATAAAGGGAAGGCTAACCACCTTTAAATCCCTCCTGGCCAGAGGCTAAACCCTTTCACCTGTAAAGGATTAAGAAGCTAAGATAACCTCGCTGGCACCTGACCAAAATGACCAAGGAGGAGACAAGATAATTTCAAAGCTGGAGGTGGGGGGGGAACAAAGGGTCCTCTCTGTCTGTGTGATGCTTTTGCCGGGACCAGAGCAGGAATGCAGGTCAGAACTCCTGTAAAGAGTTAGTTAGCAATCTAGTTAGATATGCGTTAGATTCTGTTTTGTTTAAATGTCTGATAAAATAATTTGTGCTGAATGGAATGTATATTCCTGTTTTTGTGTCTTTTTGTAACTTAAGGTTTTGCCTAGAGGGATTCTCTATGTTTTGAATCTGATTACCCTGTAAGGTATTTACCATCCTGATTTTACAGAGGTGATTCTTTTACTTTTTCTTCAATTAAAATTCTTCTTTTAAGAACCTGATTGCTTTTTCATTGTTCTTAAGATCCAAGGGTTTCGGTCTGTGTTCACCTATGCAAATTGGTGAGGATTTTTATCAAGCCTTCCCCAGGAAAGGGGGTGTAGGGCTTGGGGGGAGTTTGGGGGGAAAAGATGTTTCCAAGTGGGCTCTTTCCCTGTTCTTTGTGTAACACTTTGGTGGTGGCAGCTTTTAACCTAAGCTGGTAAGAATAAGCTTAGGGGGTCTTTCATGCAGGTCCCCACATCTGTACCCTAGAGTTCAGAGTGGGGAAGGAACCTTGATACCTAGTTTTACAACAGGCTGCAGAAAAAGCACTAGCGAAGTCAGTACAAACTGAAATTTCATACAGACAATGACTTGTTAAACTGCTCTGTATACCATACACTGACATGTAAGTACAATATTTATAGTCCAATTGATTTATAAGTATATGGTAAAAATGAGAAAGTAAGCATTTTTTCAGTAATATCATGTTGTGACACTTGTTATTTTTATGTCTGATTTAGTAAGCAAGCAGTTTTTAAGTGAGGTGAAACTTGGGGGTACGCAAGACAAATCAGACTCCTGAAAGGGGAACAGTAGTCTGGAAAGTTTGAGAGCCACTGGTATAGACAAACCATGAATCTGTACAGTACTGACTTCTGGGGATGTAAAACCCGAGGTCCTGACTATACAAACAGTTATTAAAATTCAATTTCTATTAACCTAGGTGCCTTTGCCAAATTATTGTTTTGATACTTACATTTTCATTACTAAAAGACCAGATTCTGTGGAAATCAGTGTTAAAACTCTCATTGAATTCCATCGGAGCAGGATCTTCCAAAAGTACAATTATATTTTGAAAAATGACTGTAAAAATAGAATTGTGAATTGAAATGCTTGAATTCTATGACTTCCGACTCTGTTTACTTCCATCTACAGTTCAGGAGACAGTCTTTGTTTTATTTCCTTTTTTAAAACATACAACCTGCAGCAAAGTGAACCTCTGACCTGAAAGTCATTTGGGGTTCTAATACTGGCTCATGCAAAATTCTGCAGGCCAAATTTTACCCTTAATTACACTTGTGCAACCACATTGTTTTCATGTTCCATTACTTACATGGAATTGGGTTGCACTGGAATAACTAAGGGCAGAAGCTGGACCCTCATTTAGAATTTCATTACCAATTTTGTTGTTGATATGTGAGCCAGAATAGGAGCCTAGCTCCCCCTTTCACATGGCAATATTGGTACGTCAGTGCTAACAGGAGTAAAAACTTTTAGTCATGAAAGCAAGCAGATGTGACTGGAGAGCACAACTGTGGAGTAATATGGTGCAGTTTTAACAGTCACTTTGCTTTCCTCCAGCAGTTTGTTCTTCATAAAAATGTTGTATAGTGTCCTTGTGTTCTGTTAAATAGATGGGGTATTTTGTCCTAGCGATGGCTAATGATTCACTTATACAGGTAGTTCAAGTGCTTTAGAATCTTTGGCAATGAGGGTTGTCATTTACAGTGCCTTAAATGTAAGTTGTGGTCAGCTTCACTTTTTCCTGTGTACACGTTTAGCAATGGGAAGGCTTCTAAAAATACAAGTAAACACAAAGACCTGAATCCATCTCTGGAGACTCTTGGCAGGTTTGAATCCTGCTCAGGTGAAAAGGAATTGGTGTTTTGTACCAACTGCAGGTTTTTCAATGTGTGTGGATTCATTTCTAGACATCAGTCTCATTAATCAAGCCTGTAGATCACACACGAATGGCTCACCTTGGCCAGGCCTGAGGCCAGTAAAATGGGGCACAATCTTCTGGCCAGTCTGAGATTAAATATGCATGGGAAATCAGGTGATTTGGGGAGGACACCCAGACCACTACCTTGAATTCAGCACCCAAGGCAGGAAATGCCTTCTTCCTTTGGCATTGAGGGACGGCTAAGAAACTAGCTTGGAACAGGGTCGTGAACTCATTTTAACTTATTTTTCAGAAAGTTTATTTTCTACTTGGGCCTAGAATAGAAGCAAGTTCCAACAAACTTCCTTATGTATTTCTAAGAGGCACTTTGCCAAAGTTGTACCAAAGGCCATTGCCCCCTCCAAATTACCCTATTAAATATTTGTTACAGTATTGCTCTTTCACTATTTTATATCATTGCTCCTATTAACATGAACAGGTAAACTCCTCCAGCACATTTCATGTTTCATTTTCTCCTCTGGGGTCATAAAGTGCGCCTTGTAAAATGGTCACTAAGATTAATGGATTTAACATGTTATTGTCATCTTGTCCGAATGTGGTTGAATTCTGTTGCTGTGACTTGATCCCTTAAAGTATTTCTATGTATTTCAACCGTACACGTAGTTCCTTCTATTTTGTTTATTCTCTTTTTAAAACTTTGGTTTGTAGTTTTGGCTCACTTATCTAAGCTGTTTGACTGAGATTCATTCATTTGTACCATTATTGGAATCACAAACACCCTATAATCTGTTACACATATATTTCCCACTTGCCAATGAAGTTTGAACACTAATGGGTGGGTAAAGGAATAAAACCAGTATATGGCTTTGCTGAACTTGGTTACAGTCCTGTCTTGCCTGTTGTTATCCTTAGGCCCAATTCACTCAGCATTCCTAAAAATGGAGGATGCTAATACTGTTCATTAGTAAATAGCACTGTATTGTGAAGACAATATTTTATTTCAGTATCTCTAACTGCATATTGCAATTTATAAATATAGCATCGTGGTATGTTTTGAAGAAGACTAGAACTTTTAAAGTTTTGGTTTGATTTGTACCTCTTCAAAAAGGAAATTGATAATTTTTTTCCCATTACATACCACTGCTGCTTTTGGGAAAAAAATATAAACCCCAAAAGCGAGGAGTTGCATTTCACTCCTATAGACATGACTTCAGCTAAAAGAAGACTTACTTTTAGCTGTAACTATTGGCTTTATAGAAAAGAAAAATCAGAACAATTAACTACCCTCTAATTAAATATGGTTAATAAAAGTGAATGTTGAGAGCAATAGCTAGGCCAAGGTGGGCAGTGCATGTTTACAATGAGAAGAAATATAACAGAAGGCAAAAAAGTTCAAGCCACCAGGCTTGACTGTTCCCTACCCTTCTAACTCGCAATGTACTCTAACTGAGCTCTGTCTCTGATGTTCCCTGACTTCTACCAGTTCTCTCCCTGTCAGATGATTCTTCTCCCTGACAAAATCCATAACCACCTTACTTCCATTCCTTAATGCATTCCCAGAGTCTAGGTCTCCCACTGATTCCTCAGTCCTCCTGCACATCCATGAAAACTATTTTTCTATCTAACAGACCCTCAGGCTGTTCCAGTTACCACAAAGTCCATGTCTAACACTATTCTCTAATCTTCCCAGCTCCCACTGGGACTATACCCACCCCCTGAGGAGATTACCTACCAATAACGATTCAGGTTAATTTTTCCTTGCACAGACCTCACTCCTCTTTCCCATCTTCAATCACTGTCGGGACCACCCTATTGCTGAAAGACTCCAGACTCCTCTCTCCCTGCCCATCTGATCCTGGAAGTCCTTAAAAGGCAAGAGAAGGCAACATTGGCCTGGGGACCCCAGAAGAAGGAACAGCAAAATCTTTTTCCATTCTATCAGGGAGAAAACAGGACATAGGAACATATGACCAAAACTTGTAGTCGCACTATAAATGCTGGGAAAAAGCAGGAGAGCTCCTATGCTGTCTGCCAGGGGAAAACTGTACTGGCTGGAGGCTTTGAGTCAAACTTGTAATAATTTTTATGATTTGCTGAGGAAATCCTTTTCACGTATACTTGGTACTCGTCTGAAGAAAGCTTGACTATATATTTACCTTGCATACCCTTAATCACATTGAATAGTGCCTTGTTCTGTAAGTAGCCCCATTACCTTCTGTAGGGCTGCCTGCAAAGTAAGGTACTAGTTTACATATGTAAAGGGTTTCAGAATCTGGCCCTTAGGGATCTGGCAGGAGAATGCCCTTCACTGGGCCCATTCTAGGATTCGGTTAGTACTGCAGCACTTTGGGCTACAGCTGAAGCAAACTGTTTTCGGTGTATAGGCCTTAAATGGACAAGGCCTTGGTGACTTTTTTTTTGTGGTGCTTTGAATTTTGTCCAGCTACTTCCTCCTTTCAGAAGATCTCAGAACCATTATAAGCTCCCAACAGCAGGGGGGCCAGTCAGAATACTGAGATGGCCAGAACTATGCCAATTGACAACACACACAGCTTGAGATGTCTATTAAAAAAAACCTGTTTAAATTAGTTTGTGCTATTGATAGCCATGGCTGGGGGTTCTTTCTAAAAATAATTACATAGGGAATGGTTAACATTTTGATTCCAGTTTATTTTCTAAGTAATGCTTCTGCTTTGTTCTTGTATATTGATCCTAGATGCCATATTTCTATTATGTTTTTCTCTATGCCAATGAAATGTTATCTTAATCTTGCCTCCAAAGACTAAAGACTTTTGTTTCTTTTAACCTTTAGAAATTGCTGAGATAGCAACTCCCTTTGTCATTGTGGCTGCCCTTTGCTGTTCCATCTCCATTGCTATGTCGTTCTTTGTTTTCATAAAGTGACCAATACGATGGATGATCACTCAAATGTGAGTGAACTATTTTCTTATACGTGGCTGGAAATTTTGAAGATTTATAATTAATTTTTCTTTATGGAGCTCAGAATTCTTTAGTTTTTCTTATTACTCTTACCCTTTAGAGCTCTTTCCGCCACTATTCCTAGTCCCTGATCATGTTTTTGGTGTTTCTAAGTGGCATTTTCCAAGAGTGACAATCCTTTGGGTAATTTTTGATACAGTACTTCACCATTGCATGCCTGTGTAAAGCTGTATTTATTTCTTTAGAGTTCTGTATTATATCAAAATCTTTAGACTATTGAGATTATTATATTAGTTTAATGATTGTTTTGCCCAGTCATTTCTCTTTCTGATATATGGCTATTCAACTGTCAGCAATGCCGTGAAACTATTAAACTGGACCAATTGCATTTGGAGATGAATGTGTTTGAGCATTCTGCACGTATTATTCAATTTCTGTGCTATGCATATGCAGGGCTTCTTTGTGCCTTGGGCTGTTTCAATAATCCTAGCCTCTTTGTGAGAGAGTTTTTATATTTTAACCAAAGCTTCCAAATTTAGACTTAAATTCATTCATTGTTTGCGCCAAAGCCATTCACTGCCTTAAAAGCTACAGGATTTGTGACTTATTTCTGTAGAAAAAGAGGAGATTACTTACAAACAGTTGTTTATTATTATACCAGGCTAATGTATTAGACCCAGTTACATGGCAAGGACACAGCAAGGTTGTCTTAGTGTGGTGATTTTTTAATATAAAATTCAAGCATCAGAAATCTACATTTTCTATGAATAGCCCAGCTCTACAGTTTTAATCATACAAAAGTAAAAAATATATTATTTATTGTGACTTCCTCTATAAAAATGAATGCTCAAATAATAGCATTAAACAGAGCTAACTTGCCTCTAATATGACTGAAAGATGGGGCCAGCATCCTTTTTTGGAGCTGGAAAATTTCAAATTCTCTGATTCGGTTGCCTTCTTCTTCACAGTGTGTGGCCTTAAGAGCAAGAGACAATAGGTTTCTCCACTTTTCTCCCATTCATGCTCTTAACTAGGACCTATCAAGATCCTGGTTCTTGCATCCAATTGGAGACAGCACCAACAATGCCATAACTCTGAAGTGGAGATGGGGATAGCCATGGCTCTGCTTGTGTACCACTATCAGTAAGGGGGGGTATAATGTATAAAGGGTGGAGAGATGGCTGCTGCTGTGTGCACTCACTTAGGGTATGTCTACACTGCCGTGTAAGCCCAGGGTTCGAACTCAGGCTCAAGCCTAACACCCCTTTCATGTACACACAAATCACACTACCCCAGGGCTTGGTCCCAGGACCCCATGGGGATAGAGGGCCTGAGCCTGAGTCAATTCCTGTTGCTTTGCAGTATAGACACAGCCCACTGGACTCATGCTCTGGGAGTCCGCCAAAAGTATCCCATGGGCTGACTGACTGTCCTCTGGTCAGTCAAGTTTGGTGGATAGTCACGTTTTCCCACACTGCACCATGAACAAAGGGTTAGAAGTCTGGGATATGGGTGGTTGGACTCAGGCCCGCATAATACAATGTAGACACTCGAGCACCAGGTTAAGGTCAACAATTCCTAACCTGGGGATATAAATGAGTGTAGACAGTCAAGCCCGAGGTTAACAAACCCAGGGTCTGCTAAGTCAAGTTCTAACCCTGGGCTTACATTGCAGTGGAAAGATACCCTTACTGCTCCCAAAGACATTGGGCTTACCCAGACACACTGCCTCTGAGAGCTGCCTCTTAGGACAGTGAGCCCTCTACACAACAGTTTAAAAAACAATAAAAGCCCTTAGAAAGTAGTTCAAGACATAGACAGTTTTGCTTGTTAGGGAATACATGGCATGTTTCACACTTAACTCTGAATCTCCTACCTTTCCTGAGTTTGTCCCACTACTTTGTCGTAGTCTTATGGCTGAATTGCCTTATAGTAATCTAGTTGTGTTCAATACATGGATTATGATAGTGACTTCTCTGAAAATGTCTTAAAACATAGAACCTGATTCTTTTTGCATTTACACTAAGGAGTAAATTGGGAGTCAGTGGTGTTACATTAGTGTAACTGAGATACGCATCATACCTGTAATGTGTAGAGTAACACTGAGTGCACGGATTTAAGGTGCCGTACTGACACTGTACTCCTGTACACATCACACAGGCAAAAGAACAACAAAATTGGTCCTTAAACATTAGTCCTTAGTAATTTATTTTATAAAAGATTTCTAGCTGGATGAGTAGGAGGATGTGGAATGTTTCCTTTGTTGTACCTACAAACCACACTGTCATTTGTAAGCTTCCCAACGCTGCCTCTCCAGTGTGCTTCAATTCTGAATAGAAGCCCCCAATTCTAGGAGATAACACTTTCCCCATGAGAGGGACATACGTTTTTTTTGTTTGTTACAGGGGAGCTGGTACCAGTCCCTATATTTAGGCTGCCTAATCTTTCCCATTATAAAAGATTCTTGTGTGCCTTTTTTTTAAAGAAACTGTACCACATCCATAATTTGCAGCATGCCAAAATAATAATGGAACAGGAGCATTCTAAAGAGCCAGGCCCATGCTGCTGGTGCAGAAGCAGCAGCAGCATAGACTGTACACTAGTATACCAGGAAGCTGCAACACAGTTGTAGTAGGGGTAGCTGGGGTTCCCCCAAGAATGCCCTCCTTGAACCCATCACATGACCCTAATGGCCCATACCCCTTTCTCAGGGCATCACTTAGGGCTTGATCTCTCCCTACCTTGTGTGGGAGTGAGGACTAGACAGGGGTCTCCTCCAGCCATGCCCCAAATCCAGCACATGAGTCCCAGTGTTCCATCCCTATCTCTGGGGGCATAACATGGATGAGGAGCCCTCCACTTTCTGTGGGCGAAGGAGAGAGTCAGGCCATACTGCCATCAATAACACCCTGGACCCAGCACATAGCCCTGGCAACCCATTACCTTTCTAGGATAACAGCCTTCTTTTGCTGCCAGCTTAATGTAAGTTGTTAGTCTCAAGCTGTGCTGCCATGCTGACGCAAGCTGTGCCATGCCATGCTGAGCAATCAGGGCTCAAACCTTGCTGGTGATGCATGGTGGAAGGTTGTTTCAATTGCACATAACAAAACTGGGGGTTTTTTTAACCTTTTTCTTTATTAAAAACACTAGGCAATTACATAGAAACAACTACATTAAAAGAATAAATCTGTGTTGTACAGCTGTGGTCTGTAGGACCTCTGTCCCATTTGCTCTTTGCCATTGGAAGGTGTGTAGAGAAGAAGGCAAGGGACTGCAGGAAGGGAAAGGATGCTCTTGTGGTTCAAGCAGGTGAATGTGACTGAGGATAGCTCAGTTCTGTCCCTCCCTCTGCCACAGAGTTCCGATGTGATGCTGAGCAGGGCACTTAAACCAAGCTCTTCACAGGTAGCCACTAAATGTGTGTTCATCATTTTCTAGGTGCCCAAATTAAGTATCTAAGGCCTGTTTTACAGAGTGCTGAGCACTCACAACTACCAGTCAATGGGAGCTGTGAGTGCTCAGCAGCTTGGCCACTAAATGTTTTCTGGAAGAATGAGCACAGAAGTGGGCGTCAGGAGTCCTGAATTCTAACCTGGCTGTGCTACTGAGTCACCGTGTGACATCAGGCAAGATTTTCCCCCCATTTTCACCCTCTGTAAAACGGGGAGAATAATCATGTTATTTTACAGTGATAAAGGAGATGTGGAAACAAATTAATTAGTATTTGTGAGGCTCCCTCAGATACTACAGTGCCCTTGAAAGGAGCATGAGGAAATGAGTAATTCCATATTCAATGCAGGGTGTGAATAGTGTGCAGTAAACATAGCACGGACCACAGATCAAACGATGAGGTTAAAAAGAAATATGGAACAGCTGCCTCATTCCCTGAGCACTGACCATCCTGTGCACTGAATGAGGAAGGGTTGGTTCTGTGGAAAAAATAGTATGTGACTGTGTAATTAAAGGCAGCATCATAATGCATTTGCACAAGGCGGCCAAATTAAAGTTTCTGCAGGCAACCTTAATTCTGGCACTTCCTAAGTTTTGAGTGTTTGCTTTGCAACTTAGATAACTTTCATTTAATGTAGGGTGTTTTTGGTAAGCAGTTATTTGTATAGTTCCATAGAGGTGCATGACTTTTTAGAAGCGGATAAGAAAAAGTCTCTCTCCTCAGGAGCTTACGTTTTAAATTAACTCAAAAGTCAGCGACTGTCTCCCCCACAAAAAAAAGGTTATAGTGAGTGAGGATAGTAGAGGGAAGAGAAACTGATGGCAGAAGGGGGACCATGTTGGTTCGTGCAGTCTTGATGACCATTTTATTCTTGGCCTCACTCTTAAAAAAACGCCAACAGAGTTGCCCGTTCTGCTCGTGTATTTATTGGATACCTGTTGACGAAGACTGAGAGCACCAACTGATGCCACGTAGCCTACCAAACTGCTGTTGGGTGACAAGGGCTTTCAGTTGCTCCTCTCTTGGGCTATATTTGAAAGAGGCCTATAATGGAAAGCTGTCTATAACAGTGCAAATCCTCTGAGCCAGTCAGCTCTACTTTGTTTCTCAAAAACAAAACAAAACAAAAAACCAGGTTAGAGCACACAACCTTAATTTGACAACAAGTTCTATTTTAAAAAATGGCAAGATTTTCACTTGGCCAACAGAGAGAATAAAAGGGCTTATGAGCTTCCTTATCCCCCTGCAGGAACTACCCCATCAAAAGACACAGAGAAGTGGATAGAGAGAGCAATCTCTGTGCAGCTGCTATGGTCCTGCCATGCAGGTGGAAGGGTAGGGAATAGATGGAGCCTTATCTCTGCTACATACCACCCAAATTTCTTCCCCCCCTCTTTTCCTCCCCAGGGCAAGTGAGGAAGCAGGATAGAGTTGTCACAATGCATTCCCTCATCGTAGAATTGCCAACCCTCCAGGATTGGCCTGGAGTCTCCAGGAATTAAAGATTAATCTTTAATTAAAGATGTCATGTGATGAAATATCCTTGAATACATCCAACCAAAATTGGCAACCCTACCTCATCAGCTCCTGGGCCAACGCATTTGCATACTGCCTCTTACTCAGAGTAAATGCTATTGTTACAATCTAACCCTGAGCTACTTTTGTGTTTGGGGCGTTGGGGGCGGGGGGGAAGGTTTAGGTGACCTGCTAAAGTAAACTTAAAAAATTCAGCAGCTTTAACTGTATGTCCTGAATGCCCCCAACAGCTGCAAGCTAAGAAGGGCATTCAGCACATAATTACCTTCAAACTGACTTTTTTCTTTTTAGTGTCCATGAGTCTATCCTTGCTATGGCTGGCTGGCTCCCACGCCAAGTGATGCCCCAGCATGCGCAATGCTGGTGATGTAACAGCCACCATTGAAGCATGAGACAAGCAGTGGGGGAGGGGTCAGGTAAGTGCCATTCTGAAAATATATATTGCAATTATTTTATTTGTCTTTATAAAAAGATTTTGCAAAACCATGCAATATTTATTTTTAAAAAGGAAACTTACATGACCCCCAAGGATATGCCATCTGAATATGGCTTCCTTGATAGTTGTGATGTTCCTGGAGATGGCAGTTGGGTAGCTATGGGTCAGATATTTTTCTGAAAAGGAAAATAAGTCAGTCCTGTGCTGAATGTTTCAATCAGCCTGACTACAGGGGATATTCAGCAGCTGTAGTTTAGTGGAATGATTTCATTTACCTTTGACAGAGCATCTTTAAAAATCATCACTACTAATTTATCATATTTACAGTTGGGCTTTTTTTTGATTTTTGAAGTTTTTCTCTGCTGGAACAGGTTGGAGCAAAATAGTTGGCTGAGACCATGTATATCAAAATGCATCCTGGAATGAAGTTTTACAGAAGAATTAAAACCTCAGAAAGTTATAATTACATCAGCACAAACACAATGCTATAATGAACCTGACAAGTAGCTGCTGGCAGTACGGAAGTGATTTACGTTGTGCTTTAGAGCTGGGGAATTGAGAATCTCCAGTTCTGGTTCTCTAATATGATGGTCTAAATATAGCACAGAGGAGATGGGCAATGATTTCATTACCAAGCATTCCCTCTTGGCCATCAAAAGTATTTTAAGTCAAGTCACCTTCTGAGAAGAGGAGGATGCTTTGTCTAATCCTTCTATATACATTATACTGAAAGTAATGAGGGGGGGAAAGGGCCAATTAGGAGGATTTGATAAAACCTCCAGTCTCCATCTACTTCATGCATATGTGCACTCAGGTAGCCACAGTCCTGTAGCTTGAGGGTATGTCTACACTGTAATAAAACACCCACAGCTGGCCCATGTTAGCTGATTCGGGGTCGCGGGGCTTGGGCTGCGAGGCTATAAAATTGCAGTGTAGATGTTCAGGCTTGAACTGGAGCCTGGACTCTGGGACCCTGCAATGGGGGAGAGTCCCAGAGCCCAGGCTCCAGCCTGAGCCTGAATGTCTGTATCACAACCTGCAGCCCAAGCCCCATGAGCCTGAGAAAGCTGACTTGGCCAGCCGTGGGTGTTTTATTGCAGCGTAGACATACCCTGAGTCTCTGTGGTGATAGTAAATGTCAGGACTCCGCAAGATGTTGGATAGGAGGCATAGTGAGACCAGCCTGAAAGAAGATGCCTGCAAAAGATTTTCCTTTTAAAATATAAAATCATCTAATTTTATAAGTGTTTGTAATGTCTTGTGGCCTGCAGTCATTGTTTTGCTGCCAATGTATGTTGTTAAAATGGATTGTGATTTCACACTAGAGTTATTGCTGTCTTTTGGCATCAGTTAAATTCCTTTCCCATGGTTTCAGTGTTGAGGAGAACACTGATAGCATTAGAAAGGATTGTATTCCTAGGAGGCTCTGTTTGTTCCCAGTGGTGAATCAGTTTTTATTCCTAGCAAGTTTTTTTTCCAATCATTTTCATTAACTTTGTTTTACCATTACATTCACAGGTTGACTAACTTGAGTATTTTCAGGCTCATTGTTTTTAAACTGAGTCATATGCAGATTAACATTTTCTAAACATTCTTCCAATCAAAAAAATTTTATGTTTGGAACTTGGAAGAAACTTTTATCTAATTCAATAAAAGGCATGCTCATAGCAGCAGCCAGCAAGAAAAACACCTGTTCACATGAAATATATGCCTCTACAGCAAGTGAACAGTACTGTAATACTTCACAATGCTTTAAATCCCATGAGCCAAAATCTATTTTAAGTGGTAGTGCAGGCTACACATACTTCAGAATCAATTAATTGTTATTACATTACAAATGTCGAGTCCACATTTCCTGAAACGTTGCTGAATGACAAGCTGTTAGTAAAATCCTACCATTAAAGTTGAAATTCCACTTAATATAAAGTGTTAGCTGCTGTTTTATCAGCATAATGAATTGGACAAGCAGAGACTGCCTCCAGAATCAAGCTTCTGCACAGGCCAAAGTTCACTGCTATTTAAAGCAAACAAAAATGCATCTCGGTAGTCATCCCTTTGTAGGATTTGCTATGTCCGTGTTGTAAATCAGCAAGAATTTTGTACATCTCAATGTTGGCAATGCAGTAGAAATGCTAATATCCTATGATTTAGCATGTTAGTGCTTGACTGTTGATTTCAGTAAAGGCGTGGTGTACCCAAAAACCTGTTATACTAGGATGTGATTTCTTAGGATGTGTTATACTAGGATGTGGTACCTGGAAATCATGCTGGTTTTTTGGTTCCCATCTGTGCACTTAAAAATGAACAAATCATTCTAAAGTGTGTAAATTTTGAGGGCCTGATTTTGTTTTAAGAATAAATCTGATTTTTCTTTCATCTTTAGTTTTTAGTCTTCTTTATTTCAATGCACGAAAAATTGTAAAGTTGAGTGGATGATTTCTTCTTTGTTCCCACTCTACTTGTGCACAGAAAGCAACTGTCTCTCCTTTACTTTTTATTGTATTATTTTCCTAATACACCTCTACCCCGATATAATGCGGTCCTCAGGAGCCAAAAAATCTTACCGCGCTATAGATGAAACCGCGTTATATCGAACTTGCTTTGGCCCCCCTGCTTCTTGTCCCCTAACGGCCCCCTCCAGAGACCCTCCCCATCCCTAATCATCCCCAGGACCCCACCCAATCCCCCTGCTCCCTGTCTCCTGACTGCCCCGACCCCTATCCACACCCCTGCCCTCTGACAGGCACTCACCGGCAGCGGCGGGAAGCGGAGCAACGTGGCCCCAGCCTGCTCGACTCCGCCAGCTCCCAGCCGCGGCGCTCTGCTTTCCGCCTCCAGTGAGTGCGGGGAGGTTGGGGAAAGGACATCCTCCGCATTCACCTGCGGCGGGAAGCGGAGTGACATGGCCCCAGCCCGCTCCTCTTTCCTTGCCCCAGCCCCAGCCATGTTGCTGGGGGGGACGGGGGGGGTTGGGGAAAGGTCCTTCACTCACCAGTGGCGGGAAACAGAGCGCCGCGGCTAGGAGCTGGCGGAGTGGAGCAGGCTGGGGCCGGGCTCTTCCACTTCCGCCGCTGCCGGTGAGTCTGTAGGGGGGTGGGATCCCTTCCCCCAATCCCCCTCCTTCAAGCGACGTGGCTGGGGCTGGGGCGAGGGAAGCGGAGCAGGCTGCTCCCAGCCCCCCACTAATCACCTGGGCCACTCTGGGCCTGCGGGGCCCCCAAAAGTGCCCCCCACAGCTCCCACCTCCCAGACCGTGGGGGGGGGGAAGGCCCTGCCCCTGACTGCCCCCTGAGACCCTCTGCCCCTTATCCAACCCCTCGGCCCCGGCCCAGCACCCTTAACATGCCGCTCAGAGCAGCGTGTCGGAGCCTGACGCGCTGATCCGCCAGAGCGCTCCGTCCCACCCCCCAGAGCGCTGCTTTACCACATTATATCCGAATTCATGCTATATCGGGTCACTTTATATCGGGTTAGAGATGTAATAGAGAGAGGAAACATTGTCTGGCAGGACAAGAAATTAGGAAATCCAGCTTTTATTACTAGCTTTACCATAAATTTCCTGTGTGACCTTGGGCAAATCACTGAACAGCTTTGAGTTTTGTTTCCTCGTCTCTAAATTAGGTGGGTGTTGTGAGGCTTAACTTAATTTTTGATGGAAGGTCGGATAAAACAAGAACAAAAATATTATTTGTTAACCATCAACAATATTCGTAGTCTTGGGGGGAAATCTGATTGTTCAGAAGCCTGGAACAAGTACAAATGTCCCCTGGGTAAGCACAAGTGTCAGGTTTCTTGCTTGCTAAAAAAAAAAAAAAAAAAAAGGTAATTGGGCTGCAGCAGTGGACCAGTCAGAAGGGAAGGGTATGGGCTGAACTGATTTCAGCCTCGCAACTAGAGCCTGCCAGAAGGCAATGTAGTGTAGTGGACAGAGCATTGGACTGGGAATCGGGAAACCTTAATACCATTTCTGGCTCTGCCACTAGAATGCTGAGTGACTGCGGGCAAGTCACTTCATCACTCAGTGCCTCAGTTTCCCCATGTGTAAAATGGGGTTAATGATACTGACTTTCTTTGTAAAGCCCTTTGAGATCTACTGTGAAAAGCGCTGCACAAGAATGAGGCATTATAATTATTAACAACTGAATTTCACTTCCATGAAAAATGTCAAGGTTTGGGGAAATGTTTCACCTCCAATTGGGATGAAATGCCAAAACCTCTAAATTTTTTGTGAGAGTGAAATTCCACAATATTTTGACTTGGAAACATCAAAATGTTCCCACAGCGAAATATACTCCCCAGGCTCCCTGGGAGCCCTGGCTCTGTGACAGCGTGCCACGGAGGTGGGCAGGTGAACTGGCAGGAAACCAGGCAGGTTTCAATTAAAAATCTGCCTGAGTTCTATCAGAAGTGTTGTCAAAATGGACTATTTTGATTTTGACAAATTGGCACTTTCCAACGGGAAAACATGCATTGGGAAGATCTGTGACCAGCTCTACACACAAGTAATGCCACTATTGAGCATGCCTTGGGCTGAGGCTGAGCCTCTTTTGATGAGTTGCCCATCAGTGCTCTGATCAAAGTTTTGATTTGACTTACGAGGGGAGTAGTTGACCTTGACTCTTCAGTTATATTAAAGTCATTTGGAAGAAATTATCTTTGCCAAAAGGGCAAGCAAGAGTTTAATTTTCCAGTCAAGCTAGAATAGGCTTCATAGAGTACACTTAAATAGTTCATTCCAATTTTAGAGGTATTCTCGATTACAGCAGTATCCCCCATTTTAAGTATAGGGGCTATCATTGACATTAGTAATACCTGTACAACTGACATGAACATTTTAAGTGTGCCCATAATAGGAGTTTTTAGAAACTTTCAAACTTAGCAGCAGCAGCTGCAAGACACAGTTTGATTTGGTTTTAGAAGGACAATAGGCAAAAATACGTTATTTTTTTGCCAGAAAGGGAAGTATAGTTTAATTTACCACTCAAACCAAAATAGGTTTTGTAGTTAAACTATAATTAGATTATTTGCTACTGCAGCTACAAAACACAATCTGATGTGATTTTCTGGAGAAGTTTCTCTCTAGTAGTTGGTTACACTCTTACGCTGCTGCCAGCGCCAGGCTGTTTAATTATTGCAAATAAAGTATTGATTTAGTTACTATTTTTAAAGTATTTGTGAAAAACAAGCTACTTATACACACAAATTTAGTTGATATTCATTTTTAAAAATACCTGGAACAAATCAAAAATGGGAAAAATACCCACCACCATAATCAGCCAAGGTAGGGCCTGCGGCCAATTAATAGTAAACATGTTGCACAGAAGTGTATGCTAATCAATAGGAGAAACAGGAAGATTGAAGGAAGCACTGAGTGCATGTTTTACCACGGTACTAGTCTTCAAATTATCAAAGCATTTGCCAACTTATGCCGGTCCTGAGGGAGCACTTCCGTAAAGGTTTTGTGAGATTTTGAGTCCATTGTAGATAGCTATTTGTTTCATTTATTTAGTAAGATAGCTTTTATAATAGCAATTAGTTCAGCCAGACTTGTAAGCAAGTTACATGCCCACATGGCAGACCCTCCATTCACTGTATTTCATGGAGATACAGTTGTCCTTCAGCCTTGCCCTAGAGTCCTTCCTCAGGGTTTTCTCAAACCGAAACTATGGTAACTTATATTTTTCTATCTGCAGGTGGTTTCAGGAAATAAATCAGTGGGGACATAGTTCCTCCATCTGATAAACGAGTGGTTCAAATGAGAGTGCTTTCACCCAAAAATCTTTTTTGAGTTCAAAGCACACAACTAAAATAGCAATAGTCTAGAGCAACCCAGATATAGTTACCCAAAGTCTGAGGTGATGTCAAATGGTCAGCAGCAGGCTTCTGGTGGCCAACCTTCCTCCCAGCCACTGGGGAGTTGGATGTCAGCCTCCTAACGCATAGGAAACCTCTCCAAATTATACACTCTGTCTGATCTTTTTATAGGTTGCTCAAAACAAAGCTAGTAATAACTCATAATAACCCCTTGCAAATTAGCAATTTTTCTAACATCAGCAAGCAACTCCTAGTTATACCATCAGTTATTTCTAACTTTCTGGTGTTCTTGCTCCCAGTTAATTATGGCTGAATGCACAAAATGGCTGTGGTATTGTCAGATCAGTTTCTCTCGTGACAGTGTCTGAATTCCATATTAATCAAAAGATTAGTTTATCAGTTTTCTTTCCTAGACATGCTCATAAAGGAGAATTCAAATTACTGCCTTAGATGCTCAAAGAGCTTTAGCTTACTATCTTAGCAGGACTGAGGAGTTTTGAAAATCCCCTATTTTTTGTTTATTTCCTACACTGACAACTGAAAAGATCACATTATTTCTTCACGGTCACTATCTAGATGGGTTACACAGTGTATAGTACAGGGATATAAGACTGCATCTATTTCTCCTCTTACTGAGGGTAGAACGTACTTGAGTAGGGCAACAACTACCTCTTTATCATACCTCAGATGTTGCAATAGTTACAATATGTAAGGCTGCCACATGGAGTTCTGTTCGTACCTTTATAAAACACTATTCCTTAGATCTGGCATCTAGAGCAGCTGCTCAATTTGATAGGGAAGTACTCCAATCCCTATTCAGTTAGGACTCAGAGTGCCACCATCCATTAATGGGGTACTGCTTCCCAAATTCAAGGCAAGGGACTTTCACAGAAGAAATAGAGTTACTTTACCTGGAACCAGAGTTCTTTGAGATGGTCTCTGGATATTCACACTCCGTGCCCACCTTCCCCTCTTTGTTGGAGTTCCATAAAATTCTGCCTCTGAGGAAGCAGTGGAAGGAACTGAGGTGGCAGAGGACACTACACCCCTTTTTATAGCCTCTCCCTCAGAACATTAAGGAACACTAAGAGCAGGAGTCGGAGGGGTGCTTGAGCACTATAATGAGCACTGATACAAGAAGGTTGCACTATCTGAGCTGCATTGGCCAGTGCACCCCATAGTATGAATATGCAGAGTCAGTCTCAAAGAACTCCAGTTCCAAGAAAATGACCTCCACTTTTAACACCAGAGGGAATCATTAGATCATCTAGCTTGACCTCTTGTCTGACACAGACCATGTAACATCATCCAGTTACTCCAGTAATAAGCCCAATAGTATATTCAGAAAGGCAGCCAGTCTTGACTTGAAGACCTCAGTAGATCACCTTCTCTGTTAAAAATTAGTGCTTTATTTCTAACTTGAATTGGTCTTGCTTTAAATTCCAGCCATTGGTTCTTGATATGCCTTTCTCTGCTAAATTAAAGAGTCCTTTAATACCCACTGTTTTCTCTCCATGAAGATACTCATACACGGTAATCAAGTCACCTTTCCATCTTCTTTTTGATAAGCTAATCAGATTGACCTCCTTAAGTCTCTCTCTGTAAGGCATTTCTCCAGGCTTTGAATCATTTTTGTGGATCTCTAGTTTTTCAATATTCTTTTTAAAAGTGTGGACATCAGAACTGGATGCAGTTTTCCAATATCGTCCTCACCCATGCAGTACACAGAAGTAAAATCACTTCCCAACACGTATGCATTGCTCCCCTGTTTATACATCTAAGAATTGCATTGGTCTTTTTTGCCAGAACATCATACTGGGGGCTCATGCTGAGTTGCTTGGCCACTATGAACTGTTAATCTTCTGTAGCAGTGATACTCAGACTTCCGTGGTTCAGGAGCCAAATTAGCAATCAACATTACCCAAAAGAGCCACAGTAGTGTGAGTTCATTGTTTCATTTACTATTACTATTAATGTGTGTCTGTGTATATATATTACTCTCACAGCAAAGTGACTGACCAAGTGTTGTAGAATTGGTTAATAACATAGTAAAAGCATCCTGACTGGTTAATAACTTAGATTGGTTGTTAATTACATTGCACACTGTTTTAGTATCATGTGCTGCAAAGAGCGCCAGGAGACACATTAAAGAGCCAGATGAAGCTCCTGAGTCTGAGTATCACTGTTTTACAGGGTAAAGTAAATCAATCAGCTGTCAATCTATAACCCTTACTAAAGGAAAAATATGACTTTCTATTCAGCACAAACAAAACAGCTCTTACCATATAAGTGGGTGAATGGGAAGACTTGTAGATTTGTAAGTGAGGGAGAAATGTGAGATCTGGCCATTTCTCATCTGATTCATGTCTGTTAGCAGCCCTAAGTATATAATTATTTGACATTTTCAAAGGAAAACAGGAGCAGTTTATATATTGTGACAAGGCATCTCCTCTACTTCGGCAGGCTCAGTGCTTTCCCCTCTGGCAGTGGGGGCCTGAAGTAAATCAGCCCCACTCTGGACAGTGTTTATTCTCCCATTTGCAGGGGCGGTTATTTCCCAATATTTTCCAGGCAGGCCTCAGGGCAGGGCCAAGGAGTCCCCTCCGCCAAACAAACAAACAACCTTCCTCCGCCCCAATTCCAACACAAAACAAAGTGAAATACCTTTCCCTACCCTCACTCTGGGGGTGGGTGGCCTTGTTATTGGCCCTGGGGTGCCAGCCCTTCCCCTAAGTAGGCAGCCTGTTATGTAGCTTCCCCTGTAGAGAGGAGAGCAGCACTCTACCCTGGAGCAGACTTTCTCCCTGCTTCCGCTACCCTGCAGCAGCTTGTCTCTCCTTTCCCCTCTCACCAGAGGAGGAGTTTTTAAAGGTCTCAGGTAGCCTTTAATTGGACTCAGATGGCCCTGATTGACCTGAGGTAACCTGCTTTCTGCTCCTACGGAAAAGGACCTTTATCATTCTAGGGCTAATATACCCGCCTTCCAACACCCTCTTATGACTGTCCAGCACGACTTTGTCAATATATATTATTATATTATATATAAATTATATATAAAAATTCCTCTTGTGAGAGTCGCCTTCCTCCTCCTCCCCAACACAACCTCTGTCCCATTTTAAATGATCTTTTATAGTAGTCTTTAGTAAGCAAATAAATTACAATCCAAAAAACATGAAAACATAATCAACAAGTCCAGAAGAGATGGGAAGACTGGGACCACTTTTAACCAGAGGACAAAATCTGTTGCATTCTCTACGCTTCCTTTATTGCCAGTGGGAGATTTTCCAGCATTGCTTTTCAGTTCATCTTTAATTAATGATATTACATTGCAAAACTGATGTGTTACACACAGGTAGGGGCAACTGTAATGTTTAAGAGCAAGTTTTAGAAGATAATTTTTTGAGACCATCATATACAAAAGTATCCTGAAGGTCCAAGTGAAATATATTTGGTGGCTTCCAGTGAATGTTTATAGAGGTGGATTTTACATGTCCCTAATTACAGAAATGACTGTGCAGTACAGAAGGTAGACCATACTTACAGGTTGGAAGAAACAGTGGCTGAAAAACATTTGAGGGTCATGGTGGATAATCTGCTGAATATGAGCTCTCAGTGTGACACTGTGAGCAAAAGAGCCAATACAATTTGGGATCCATGAACAGGGGAATCTTGAACAGGAGTAGAGAAGTTACTTTACCTCTGTATTTGGCTCTGGTGTGATCCCTGCTGTGGTACTGTGTCCATATTGGTGCCCACAATTCAAGAAGGATATTTATAAATTGGAGAGGGGTCACAGAAGAGCCACAAGAATGATTAAAGTGATAGACTCAAGGAGCTCCATTTATTTACCTTAACAAAGAGAAGGTTAAGGGGTGACTTGATTAGTCTATAAGTACCTACATGGGGGACAAATATTTAATAATGGGCTCTTCAGTCTAGCATAGCTCTTCAGTCTAGCACGACCCAATGGCTGGAAGTTGAAACTAGACAAATTTAGCCTGGAAATAAGGTGGAAATGTAGTTATTTTGGGGAAGTTCTGTGGCCTATACTGTAAAGGAAATCGGACTAAGAACATAAGAATGGCCACACTGGGTCAGACCAAAGATTCATCCAGCCCAGTATCCTGTCTGCCGACAGTGGCCAATGCCAGGTGCCCCAGAGGGAGTGAACCTAACAGGTAATGATCAAGTGATCTCTCTCCTGCCATCCAGTTCCACACACTGACAAACAGAGGCTAGGGACACCATTCCTTACCCATGCTGGCTAATAGCCACTAATGGACTTAACCTCCATGAATTTATCTAGTTCTCTTTTAAACCCTGTTATAGTCCTAGCCTTCACAACCTTCTCAGGCAAGGAGTTCCACAGGTTGACTGTGCACTGTGTGAAGAAGAACTTCCTTTTATTTGTTTTAAACCTGCTGCCCATTAATTTCATTTGGTGGCCCCTAGTTCTTATATTATGGGAACAAGTAAATAACTTTTCCTTATTCACTTTCTCCACACCACTCATGATTTTATGTACCTCTATCATATCCCCCCTTAGTCTCCTCTTTTCCAAGCTGAAAAGTCCTAGCCTCTTTAATCTCTCTTCTTATGGGACCTGTTCCAAACCCCTAATCATTTTAGTTGCCCTTCTCTGAACCTTTTCTAATGCCAGTATATCATTTTTGAGATGAGGAGACCACATCTGTACACAGTATTCAAGATGTGGGAGTACCGTGGATTTATATAAGGGCAATAAGATATTCTCCATCTTATTCTCTATCCCTTTTAAAATGATTCCTAACATCCCGTTTGCTTTTTTGGCTGCCGCTGCACACTCCATGGACATCTTCAGAGAACGATCCAAGATCTTTCTCCTGATTAGTTGTAGCTAAATTAACCCCCATCATATTGTATGTATAGTTGGGGTTATTTTTTCCAATGTGCATTACTTTACATTTATCCACATTAAATTTCATTTGCCATTTTGTTGCCCAATCACTTAGTTTTGTGAGATCTTTTTGAAGTTCTTCACAGTCTGCTTTGGTCTTAACTATCTTGAGTAATTTAGTATTGTCTGCAATCTTTGCCACCTCACTCTTTACCCCTTTCTCCAGATCATTTATGATCTAGATGATTGCAGTGGTTCTTACTTGCCTTGGAAGCTATCAGTATATGAACTCTCAATGCCATCTGACTTCTAAGGATTCTTTATCATGTTCTAGGCTGCAGGTTATTGAATATTTGCTCTGGTGGCTCTAGTATATTCCTCATTACTGTTTCGATTTCAGTACATTGTTTCCCATTTCTAAGAAATAAGTATTACTGCTTTCTAAGATTTTTTATGACATTGTCTCCTCACTTATGTAGAGTCCTTCACTTTGCTCTGCTTCAGTTTCAGAATGCTTCTAGTTCCGTTTGCGTGTGATTATTTGATATCACATTCCATTTTATAATGTTTTATGATACTTTTTATAAATAGTTGTACAGCACCGTGAATATATTGGTGGGATGTTGGAGAGGGAGGTACTCTTTAAAGTTATATAATATATAACCTTCCAAAAACAGTGTTAAGAGAATGTTAAGGATGCAAAGTAAAGCACTCAAAAGTTAGGAAATGCCAGAATTAAGGTTGCTAAACCATCTTAATTTGGCTCTCTTGTGCATATGCTTTATAATATAGTCTTCAATTGCATGATCATACTAGTTTTTCAACAGGACCCCTGTTTCATTCAGTACATAGTATGCATCTGCTCTGGGGATGAATCAGGGTTGTGAAGTGAATGAGGCAGGTGACTGTAGGACACCTAATTTCCCAACTTTGAAGTGATTGACTGCAACCTTAGTATCCTTTTAATTAATTTTAATGGAATTTCCTAAGATTTTTAATAAGTAAACTGAAAAACCAAAAATTCCATCCTGTAAGGCATGGGGCAATCATTATGCCAGATTTTGAGACTGTGTGGTGCAATTGAACGATTATAAGAATATTTAAACATGGGCAAAACAATTTATTTTCCCCAATATCTTTCTTTGAAATGGCTAAACCATTCCTGCTCAAACTTTCCAGAAAAGTTCAGCCTGCGGTAGACACCAGGATGGAGTATTTCCACCCACAGAGTTTAAAATGGCAGGTGAAAGCATGGATCTTGTCATGGAAAGTGTTAAGCAACCTTAACTATAGGTGGTGTGATTAGCTCCACCCATTATAATATAGGTGAATTATTTTATGCTATATCAAGAAGAATCTCTTAAAAGAGTTCCTGTAAAATGTGGTCCTTCAGGATAAACGTGTGCTGAAACTGGAGCTCATGTTGGCTGAAACTAACTAGTATAAGGACTATGCATAATTTAAGACGCATGTAATTCATATTTTGAAGACTTAAATGCTGGCCCTTTATACTGGCATGGATTTTCATTCATTCATTATATTAATTTTCATTTCATTTAGTCTCATTATTTATTTGCATTTCCCCACTGGTCTGTATCTACCCGTTGTCTTGTGTCTTATACTCAGATTGTAAACTCACTGGAGCAGGAGCTGTCTTTTTCTTCTGTGATTGTACAGTATCTAGCAGAATTGGGTCCTGGTCCATGGCTAGGGCTCCTAGGTGCTACAGCAATACAAATAACAAATAATACTGTGTCTTCAGAGATCACAAAGTCCATCTGACACTGTCAAGCAGTTCCAGTGGTTTAACCTTTACCAGAAAATATTGCACTATAGCCAAAAGTTTAGAGTTTATAAGGCAATACTGTATCATATTCCAGATAAATAATTCTATTTTACTCTCACAGTATGGAAGAATTGATTAAATCCTAATGTCATATTTGTCAGATTTGCACAAAGTGTGTATTGTTTATCAAGGAATTTTAATGGAAAAGTTGACTTAATTTGACTCCAGCCATATCATGTAACTTTTTTCACTCATTCCAGACAAAGATTATGCATCCAAAAATATTTCACTATTCCATTCACAAGGGATAAATGAAGTCAATGCAGCAGCAGCAACAGATTGCTGATACTATCCAACTTTATGGAAGCATGTTGTTATGGTTCACAGTAGCCTGGATCGATAGTCGCTATAGTAATACAATCCACTGACAGAATTTCAATAGCTTTCCAGATTTAATGAACTCCCTGTGAAGATGATAAAAAGACATGAAAAGGGAAAATAAAATAGCATCCTGTATAAGATATATCCTCAGGCGATGTTTCTGACTGATTTTTTTAATTTTATTTTATTTTATTGAGTTGCATATTTTAATTATAAAGCCAGTATGCAATGAAATTCATTTCTCCCTCCCCAAGTAAGGATAAACATGTTTTGTGTAGGGAACTAAGTGGGTGTTGTGGGGTTGGTATTCACACCACACACTTGAGTTGTCATTTCAGCCTATAGGCCATTGCTCACTTTACCCTGTTCAGGTTTCTGGCCAGTAGATCACAATAAATACAAATCCAATGGCTCCTATCCCATTCTGCCCCTAATACTTCATTCCCTGCTGGCCTTTTAGAAGAGGCAAGGAGCCCATGGAGAAGAAAGATGGATGCACAGTTGTGTGCTCATTACAAGAATGTGTCCTACTTAAAACCCAAGACACTTTTCTTTTTAATTGTTTAGTATGTCATAGCCTGGGAAATATACTGATCCAAACAAACAAGCTGCTTAGATGAGGGATTATATAGCAATATGGGAAATGTTTTAATGTATCTGGTACTGGGAATTCAGATGATATGATATTGAATAGCTAGTAGCTTTTACCTTTGCTAGGGGGGTCTGAGGCCATCTAAGCATGCTGAAGAAGGATTAAAAAGTGATTTTTCCTAACAGTAGGCAATAAACCAACAATTATGTATCATGCTGTGAAGAGTCATTATTTTTTAAATTTTCCATGAAAAGTAAATTGCAGAGCACATGTAGATCTCAAAAAAGATGCATGATGCTGCAAAAATAAGCAAAAATAAATTGAACCGTAAAACTATACATTCATTTCAAAAACTGATCTTCAGGGAGATTAAAAAATACATTGTGATTAATTTTATCTCTTTATGTCCTCTTGCTCCTCAAAATAAAAAAAGACAATGATGCCACGACAGTGAACATAAGAATGGCCATACTGGGTCAGACCAAAGGTCCATCCAGCCCAGTATCCTGTCTACAGACAGTGGCCAATGCCAGGTGCCCCAGAGGGAGTGAACCTAACAGGTACAGGTGAGTCGCATCATACGTGCATTTAACTTACGCGAATTCAACTATATGCGCTCGGCAAAAAAAAAGAAAAATAACAAGATACCTGTAAATAGTGCGGGTGATTCTGCCCACCATTCCACTCAACGAGTGTATGCCCCAGAGTGACCGTGAGATGGGAGATGTGAATCTGCTGTTCCCTCAGTCGGTCTCAGTTCCCACGTGCCTCTCATAGTGTGAGCATCTCACCACGCTGAGTGTGATTCTAGTGTTTAAAGATACTGTACATATTTTTTGTACAACATGGCCCCTAAACGCAAGCCAACTACTTCATCTGGTGCTCAACGAAAGAAACAGCGATCTGTTCCAACACTGGAGGAAAAACTGGCTGAGTTGGACTTACTGAGAGACAGTATGCCGGTCTCCAACACGGCGCATATATATGGCCACAACTAATCTAGCATCCGTGCCATCAAGATGCGAGAGAGAGAAATTCGTCAAGCCGTGGCATCAAGTGCTCCAGTAACTGCTAAGGTGATGAGCCAGGTGCGTGATAAGACTTTAGTGAAGACTGAAAAGGCATTAAACTTATGGCTGGAAGACATGAACTGTAAATGTGTGCTTATTGATGGCAACACATTGCAAGAAAAGGCTCTTAGCCTCTATGCGCTGTTCAAACCTCCCGCTGAAGAGGGACAGCCTTCTGATGAGAAGGAATTCAAAGCCAGCTAAGGTTGGCTTAACAGTTTTAGGAACTGCTTCAATCTCAAAAATGTGCAGACTACTGGTGAAGCTGCATCTGCCAATGAAGAGGCAGCAAAAGCCGACCCCGAACAATTAAAGAAAATCATAGAAGAAAAGGGCTATCTTCCAGAACAAGTTTTTAACGCTGACGAGACTGGGCTCTTCTGGAAAAAAATGCCCAACTGCACTTAACACTTCGAAAACAGAAAGACAAGCCCCTGGCTTCAAAGCAGCTAAAGACCATGTGACTGTGTTGTTTTGTGGCAATGTGGCTGGGCATTTAATAAAGCCGGGCTTGCTCTACAGGGCTGCAAATCCCCGTGCCCTAAAAGGCAAGAACAAAAATCTCCTGCCTGTGTTCTGGCAATCAGTAAAAAGGCTTGGCTGATGGCAGCATTATTTCTGGATTGGTTCCACAAGTGTTTCATTCCGGAGGTCAAGCGGTATCTCAAAGAGAAGGGACTTGACTTTAAAGTGTTGCTGATCATAGACAATGCTCCTGGCCACGCTGCGGCACTCTGGTTTCCGCATAATGACATTGAAGTCGTCTTTCTCCCCCCCCAGTACCACCTCCCCATCCTCCAACCTCTCGACCAAGGCATGATTCGCTATTTCAAGGCCACATACATGAGGCTTACTTTCTCACAGATACGTAGCGCTAGGGATGCTCACGAGAGAAGAGTGCAATATCTGGACAATATCTTTAAAATTGTGCCTCAGGATCTCATGGAGAGGAAAAGGAGTGATTGTATACATAGAAGTGCCAGATATTTTTCCTTTAAAAATCCTAAAGATAATTCAAAAGGCCTAAATATGTTGTAGAACAAACTATTTTTAGCAATGATATACCTAGAACTAGTGAGACTATTTACTAATATTTACGGTTTGATTCTTGTTCAGTGAAAAACCTGGGTGATTAAAACCACTGGAAAGAAAGCAAAATTGAAATAAACCATTTAATTCTACTAGAATTATTTAAGACCAATGAAAAATTCACCAAAGCAATGAAAGTTAGAGAGAATCTCTGTGGTAAATTAACAACAACACATCATCAGTTTGTCAAAAATAAGTGGCAGTTCTCAGGAATATAAGTTCTTATTCAATATTTATCTTTGTGCCTAATTCTTTCAGCATGCAAACTCCCCTTTTATTTATATTTTAATAGCTTCCTAAAATGTATCTGTAGCAATGTTATCAATTACAGCTCTTGCTGTCATCTTAACCAATACATTTTAAAATAATTCTAAGCGTAACATCACCACCATACCCAGGCACCCAACTGTCTTCGATCTGGATTTTCCTGTGGAAATTTTCCATTATTTTTTTTTTTGTCATTCAACGGATTCAGAATCTTTTTCAGTTCAAAGGTCACACTTAAAGGTCTGTTTCCTAGTTTTCCTTTATCTCTTTTTTTAAAAATAATGATCTCTTTGTCAGGAGCTAAAAATCTCCACTGCTGATTCTGTAACTTGATTGACCACTTTGTTTATAGCTGGAATTCAGTTATCTGGTCCTGGAGGTTCATTTGTTTTTAGTGGCTCGCTTGTTTTTCTTCTCTGTCTTCTGTTGTAATCCTCGGTTGCAGCAATTTTTCGTAAAACTTGTAATTGATTCTGGCATGTTTCGACTCGTGAAACAAGCTGAAGCAAAGACTTGACAACAGCTGTCAAAACTTAATTAACAACATCTCTGAATGTCAGATATAACACAGAACTTCAAGAGTGTGGTAATTTGTTCCTGAGCAGTGTCAGATATTTTGCTATGCAAACAGACAGCATTTATGCTGCTATCTTGAAGCCTAAAAATAAGACATAACTTTTATAGGTGATAAAATGCAATCATTCTTTAGTTGAGGTGTTAATGTGTGAAAATACTATCTCCATGCACAAGAAGTCTGTCTCGTGCCAGTGTCCGCATTTCACGAGAAACAACCTGTGCATTTATTTTTTTTCTCATAGCCCTAAGGGTGTGTATGAAGAAGATTAAGACAAATGGGGATTTTAATAGCATACCAAATACAATCTTCCCCTCCTATTCCAATACTCTCACAGAAGAACATTTACTCCCCAATGAAAGTATGGTTGATTATCCTAATATAGAAGCTAAACCATGCAACTGAAAAAAGGGTAATTTGAAATTTCTGAAAACATGAGAGAAAGGAAAATTGGCACTAACTAACATGTAAAAACTTTTAAGGCAGCAGATTTGGCTGATTTCCATTGCACTGAGCAGATTTGCTAATTGTATTTTATTAGTTTGGTCTTGTTTCCTTTACATGAAAGATTAGCAACACGTGTCTTTTTTTTTTCCGTCTATGAGCAGGAAGTCTCTTAGGAGTAGGCTGACAAAGTCATATTAAATAACAGTTTTATGAGACTTGATTGGATAAAGTTTGGAGATGATTGATTGCCTGATTGCTTCTAATTGTCTGCGACTTCTCAAGTCCTCCAGTATTTCTGGTGGGAATTCTCTTGGTAATGCTCCTGTTGTGTATCTCTCAACCAGACAGCTCTAGAAAGCCAAAATATTTTAGATGTGTCTTATAACAAGAATATTCATTATGTACTGCAGGTCATTTTGCTAGAGCTAGGCCTTTATGGAAACATCTGTTACCTAACTGTATTTTTTAATTAGAAAAAACAAAGTGATTATCATTGTGAAAAATACCTGGATATGTATGAGAATACTAAACCTTCAACATTTTGGTAGGTCTATCCCTTAATATCCCACCACCATCCAATTAGTTTCTAAAATACCATCTCTTGGAAACACTAACTTAAAAATAAAATCTGCTACCTACTTTGATTAGACAGAAGTGCTAGATATCGTATACTTGCTTTGTCCATGAGCCAGCATGTACTCTCATCTCCAGAACACTCCACAACAACCTCCTTAGTTACAAAAGAATGGCCATACTGGGTCAGACCAATGGTCCATCTAGCCCAGTATCCTGTCTTCTGTCAGTGGCTGGCACCAGATGCTTTAAAAGGAGTAAACAGAACAGAGCAATTTACTGAGTGATCCATCCCCTGCTGTCCAGTGCCAGCTTCTAGTAGTCAGAGGTTTAGGGTCACCCAGAGCATGGAATGGCATCCCTGACCATCTTGGCTAATAGCCATTGATGGACTTATACTCCATGAACTTATCTAGTTCTTTTTGAACCCACGTGTACTTTTGGATTTTACAACATCCCTGGCAATACATTCCACAGATTGACTATGTGCTGTGTGAAGAAGTATTTGCGTTTCTTTTAAACCTGCTGCCTGTTAATTTCATTGGGTGACCCATGGTTTGTGTGTTAGGTGAAGGGGTAAATAACACTTCCCTATTCATGTTTTCCACCATTCATGATTTTATAGACCTCTGTCATATCCCCCCTTAGTTTTATCTTTTCTAAACTGAACAGTCTCAGTCTTTTTAGTCTCTCCTCATATATAATCTGTTCTATACCCCTAATCATTTTTGTTGCCCTTCTCAGTACTTTTTCTAATTCTAATATATCTTTTTTCAGATGGGGTGACCAGAACTGCATGTAGTATTCAAGGTATGGGTGCACAATGGATTTATATAGTGTCATTACCATATTTTCTATCTTATTATCTATCCCTTTCCTAATGATTCCTAATATTCTGTTAGCTTTTTTGACTGGTGCTGCAGACTGAGCAGATTTCAGAGAACTATCCACAGTGACTCCACAATCCCTTTCATGAGTGGTAACAGCTAATTTAGACCCCATTATTTTGTATGTCTAGTTTGGATTATGTTTTCCAATATGCATTACTTTGAATTCATCAACACTGAATTTAATATGCCATTTTGTTGCCCAGTCACGAAGTCTTGTGAGATCCCTTTGCAACACTTCACAGTCTGCTTTGAACCTATCTTGAGTAATTTAGTATCGTCTGCAACCTTTGCCACTTCACTGTTTATGCCTTTTTTCAGATAATTTATAAATACATTGAACAGCACTGGTCCCAGTACAGATCCTTAGGGGATCCCGCTATCTACCTCTCTCCACTGTGGAAACTAACCGTTTAGTCCTACCCTTTGTTTCCTATCTTTTAACTAGTTACTGATCCATGATAGGACCTTTCTTCTTATCCCATGACTCCTTACTTTGCTTAAGAGCCTTTTGTGAGGGATCTTATAAAAGACTTTTTGAAAGTCCAATACACTATCTCGACTGAATCTCCCTTGTCCACATGTTTGTTGACACCCTCAAAGAATTCTAATAGATTGCATTAGGCAAGATTTGCCTTTACAAAAGATGTGTTGATTCTTCCCCAATATATATTTATCTATGTATCTGATAATTCTGTTCTTTACTAAAGTTTCAACCAATTTGCCTGGTACTGAAGTTAGGCTTACTAGCCTTTAATGTCCAGGATCACTCTGGAGACTTTTTTTAAAGTACCTTATCTCAATAGCTATCCACCAGTCATCTGGTACAGAAGATGATTTAAATGATAGATTACATACCAGAGTTAGTAGTTCTGCAATTTCATATTTGAGTTCCTTTAGAACTCTTCGGTGAATACCATCTGGTCCTGGTGACTTATTACTATTTAATGTGTCAGTTTGTGCCAAAACCTTCTCTATTGACACCTCAATCTGGGACAGCTCCTCAGATGTGTCCCCTTAAAAAAATAGCTTAGGTGTGGGAATGTCCCACAGTGACGACTGACACAAGAATTCATTTAGCTTCTCCACAACATTCTTGTCTTCTTTGAATGCTCCTTTAGCACCTTGATCGTCCAGTGGCCCCACTGATGGTTGAGCAGGCTTCCTGCTTCTGATGTACTTAAAAAAAATTGCTGTTATATTTGTGTCTTTTGCTAGTTGTTCTAGTTGGTCAGCAAATAAAAGTATTTTTGTGACTAATGAAAATTTGAACAGTTAACCTTTTTACTGATGGTTACAATAAAATATCTGAGGTTATACTGCTAGTTTGTCCAGCTCTTGGTGGCCTTTTTTGGTATACTTGCTGCTGAAGAAAGTTGTATCCAACTTTTGCTGATCCTTTTATAAATTACTTCAGAAAAAAGAAAATTTTCAGAAAGGGGCAGCCAGCTCTAACATACCAAGGCACAGTAGGATGATTGGGAGTTTCAAAACAAATCTAGGTCATGCCAAAAAAAAATATAAAGGGTATTTCATAGGAATTGCCCTTAATGTAAAGCAAAATATCTTTGGGTGCCTCCTAGGAGACAAGTCTGCATATGAACCAGATGATTATTTTACCTATCCAGGAACACAGTTTCACAAGCATGTGTCTGATGCTGTTAGAAAAAACTCTTCAATGCAAATTCACATATACTTACATTTTAGTATTATGTACAATAACCAGATATTCCATGTATTTGCTGTTTAGTCACATTTTAACATTTAGGGAATAACTCTTGCATCTAAGTAAATGCTCTGCAAAATGTTACATTTACAATTCACATCTCAGAGTCATCTCCAGAAGTATTCTTCAGCATTGCTCCCCTGCCGCCACAGCCCTCTTGTACCCTCCTGTTGTTGCACCTCCCCTTGGGCTTCTGTGGGGACCCCGGAGAGGCAGCAGGAGCCGGGGTAATAAGGGCATGGGTGGGGAACCTGGGGAGGCAGTGGAGGCTGGGGCGCCAAAATACATGTCCGCCCAGGGCACTGTTTTCCCAAAGGCCGACCCTATTTAAGCCTCACAAAATAAGTACAGGGATTGGGACTTGTGACAAGTGGAGATCTTCTGCTTTTACATAAGCAGATATGCAAGCTTACTATGGATATTATATTGACAAATAGATAAAACATTTAGTTGGAGTATATAACCAGTTGTTTCAGTGTCCACAATACTGAGCACATGCACAACGTCAGATAAGAAATTACCATTGCTGTAGCTGTTAGGATCGCACAATGTGTTTGGTTCAGTGACATAATACAACTCACGAAGACATTTGGCCTCCAGTCTGTGATTCCTCCTTTATGGTGTTTTCCTAGTCTCAATCCCCTTGACTTCTGTAAAATTACAGGAAATTGCATTGGGAGCCAACCCACAGATTCAATCTGGTTTACCCCGGCTGCTCTATTTTCTCCCTGTAAGGCTGAGAAGGATCTGACTGGTGCTCAGCGTGGCTGCTACGTTTGCACCCTTGATAGAGCTCACAATTGATCGGTCAGGAGCTTCCAGCTTCTAATTATTTCTGCATGTACACACACACATGCATGTCTGCCCTTAATGAAGCCTTCCACACCAGCTTAAAAACAGCAACTGAGCATGGTTAACAAATTCCTGCAGTCCCTCTAATGTGCTGAAATAGCAACTACTTGTTTGCTCGTCACTCAAGCATCTATACTGCCACCTTTTCTGGGAATGTTTCCAGATCAACTCAGAGAAAGTAGAAACAGCAGCTGCAATTACAAAAATAAGGTTTTTGGCCGAAAACCAAAAAATAAGGAAAAAAAGCAAAGGGGAAGGGGTTAGACCAGCAAGACTTGTTAGGGGACATGGGAATGCTATCGAGAATTTTGTGGGTTATTTTGGCAACTTGTATCAAACACAAAATAATGGTAGATATGAAATTTCATATTGTCACTATTACTTTAACCCCACCCCACTCCCACCCCCACGTTAGTGACTAATACTGAGCATCTAGTTTTCTGTTCTAAAATGCCACCGATATTTTTTTGCTGTTAGGGAGAGATGACATTTGACCACATCTACCCATTAACCTAAAGAAGCAAAACCATCCATTTTTTTGTTATGTATGGCTAATAGATTAAGCTTAGCAACAAAGACGTATGTCACTGTGTCTTCACTAGAGGTTATTTCAGCAGGGAATGTTGCAGGGAGTGTGGGTACATATGAATAAATCGTTCAAAACATTGCTGATTTTAAAAGATGAACTGCAGTGCTTAGTCGAAATTGAGAGAGCTGGCATGTTTTTGAAAAAGGTCACCTAAAACCAATAGGCAGTTGGTAATTATTAATATATATGACTTGTCTAAAGAAGTTAACTTGCATATATTTACTCCTTCAGTGCTGACAATAATGGCAGATAAATCTGATAAAGTTACAGTTCTTATGTGTAAATTTTTTCCCCTTTTTAAATTGTTTTCCCGTCTCAGTGATTTTGCTGTACATCATTTTTTCTAGATCTGCTGAGTGAGTTGGTAGTGATGGGAAATTATTATTATTATTTTTGGGAGCTATAGAATTATACCATTAAGGTTAATTATCCTAGCAATTAAAAAGCATCTAGTTATTTGGAAACTGTCAGTGGGGATGAACTGTTCTTTAACGTCTCTATACATATATTAGTTTGATGTGAAAATAGGAAATCTGTAGGTCATTGCAATATTTCTTGTTGCTTTTTGCTGTCAGGATGCTTTCCCTGCTGCCCTTGAAAGGCACAAAGTACAGGATAAACCACATTATAGAACTCCTTATCTTTCTTATGGGTATAGGTAACAAATATTCTCATTAATGCTCAGCCTATGAATTATGGACCTTGCTATTTACTGTACAGAATTATAAATTGTCTAGGACTATTTGTGCTCACAGGCTTTTGACTCTGAAATTTCACTCCCTTTTGCAATGCTGTTAGTTATTAAGTATGTCTGGAGTGCTAGTAGATGAGTTTCTTAATTTTTAATGTATTACACGTGGGTTTTTTTGTTTTGTTTATCACCCATGGCCAAAAAAGCCTATTTGCGTCTCTTTTGTCTCATTCTTACAGTTGCTCTAATTTTAAAACAAGTGTAAAATTCAGGTGACAAATATGCATCAGGGTTAACGCAGTTGTATTTTATTTACATGCCTGTCTGCCTGTATCAAGGATTCTTAATTGGGTTTTATATTCACTTGACTTGACTTTAGAGCACAGCTAGTGATGCTGTCTTAATAAACTGCAGAAAAAGAAAAAAGGCAAATAGAATATTTATAACCTAGAATCTGTTCCCAGAGAGTGTGAAGTGTTACCAGATTCAGGGCTCACCCCAAAAATAAGTTACTCATTCAGTATGAAGTTGTGCCATGCTGCCACTCAAAGAAAGGCTACTCTTTATACTATGGTATTCCTCCTCACAAACTTTTGCCTTTTTGTTTTTCTTTTCTTTAGTTGGCGCAAATATTTAGAAGCAAACAAACTCTCTTTAAAAGTACCAAGGAAGGCAATAGCAACTTCCTTGCAAATTGTACTTGAATATTTTATAGAAATAATAAATGTGTCTTGGTGCTTTCTCCATCTTTTCCCTCATGACAGATATGTATTTTTCTGCTCTCCCAATTTTAAATAAGATACATAAGTTTCATTATTTAAAATGGGAAAGTGAAATGAGCTTCTAAGATAAAATTTTTCATTCAGTAAAGGTCAGAAAAACATATCTTAGCAATAGTAAGGAAGATTATCTACCATCAAGAACATTTTGTTTCAGCTCCTTTTTCAATCATCTAAATTTTCAAAGATTTTGGAAGTCTAGATGTGTCATGCAGAAAGCACTCCATTGGCTTGTATACAGTTGTGTGATCTCCTTGTGTTTCTTTTTCTTTCCCTGAAAGGTACCCCATCATAACAGATCACTGCTTTTGGGTCCGTATCTCTGAAATCAAGCAGGAGGAAGCTCCCCAGGCTCAAAATTCTACATCTCTTTGTTCTGGCAGAGACCATAGAATATTGGCAACTCCTGTTGTGCCTACCACTAGTTCCATTTTGCCTGCCATCTGTGAAAGATGCTGTAGCCAAGTATGTCAAATAATATGGGAGCCTCATCCTCTTTGATACCTCCTCAACTCTCTCCTCTTACTCACCGATTTAGCATTCTTTCCTAACCTCTTTAGCCCCCAGTGTTCTCAGTATTTTTTGTTAATGATGAGCCAGGTTGCTTTGCAACATCACATCTTGGGTCAGTCAGGGCTTCCAAGCACTGAACCTCACAGTGCCGGCTATCTGAGTGCTTCAGTTCTGGCTCCATTGGCAGAAGCTGAGCTGGAATCCTTGAATAATTTGACCTCAGGCAATCCATACTTGTCATAACTGGTCATCTTTATTCTGTATTATTGTTGCCTTCATCGTTACAGGCCCATTGATATAGGCTCAAAAAGCTGTTCCTTGACTGACAATGTTGAGGTAGTCAGCTTGGCTGCGTGTGTGGTGTCACCATAATGCAATGAAGCTTTACAACCTCCGAGTCTTGATCCACTTGTCTGGTGGTGCTTGATGCAGCATTCTTGTTGAGTGAGGCACCCCTGCACTGAGGTAGGCCTGCATGAAGAAGAGCTCACTTGACTGATAATCGCAATCAGTTCATGTCTTGATTCCTCAGCTTTCAAAGTAACCAGTCAAGGCCTCCATCAATCATAGCCCTGATTGTATAAGACTGGCTCTCAGTCTAGGCAAAAACAAGAAATACTGATCAGGCTGATGTCTAGGCAGGTAACATAATGTAAGGGGTAAACCCAGGACCTACGAGTCAGGAGATTTGAGGCCTAATTCCCATTCCACTGTTGACTCACTGTGTGATGTTAGGCAAATCTCTTGATGACTCTGTACCTTAGTTTCTCCATCAGTAAATTGAAGACAAATATGTTGTGCACTTAGATATTATGGTGCTGAACACAGTGTAAGTATCTAGAAAAATGTACTCATTCAACCACATTGCGTCAGTTGAAATTGTTCCTTGCCCCAAATCCAGCACATCAAAGCCATGTCTTGATACTTGACAGTATTCTAATCCTTCAGCACTGTGGTAGTGCCAGGTATGAAGTTAAGACCTACATTATGTATCTCTGACATTCTCTTTTATCCATCTCAATGCCATCAACTCACAAGCCTTTCCTTTCTCTAATGTGTATAAAAAGATGGAGAAATGGATGGGGAAATTAGTCCTAATATAAATTACCTTGCCCTTAACTTTTCTTGCAGCACATAAGGTTTTTTCATTTTTCTTCTTTTAGTTTGGACAATTATCTCAGACTGGAGCAAAAATTAAATGAACCTTTTGTGTGTGTGAATAGAATGGTGTTGTGAGCCAAGCTGTTAGAATCGTTGTCCAAGAAACCTTGACATCACATAATTCATCAGGCTTTGTTTTCAAGCATTCTATGGTATTGTTTTGTGTCTTTGACCTGTATAATGAAACAGGAATAAAACCTTTATGCTCTTGCCTACTTAACAGTCTAGACCAACTGGTTTCCCTCTGCTAGTCAAATCTGCTAGGCAAAATGACGAGTAACCAGCTCCCAAGATTCCCCCCCAGCTCATTTTTCCTACAGACAAATGCACGCATTTGACTCATTTTATGTGTGTGCTGCAGTAGATTATAGGATATAACTCAAAAAATAGTTTGACCAAAGATGATTTTTTGGACAATTTCTGCATTTTTGGTAAGATCAATACTGTGCAGTGTTTCAATGTCTTTTCATCCTGGTCCTTTATGGAAAGAGGAATTCAAAAAGAGTTGAGTCATTACAATCTGAGAAGACGTATTTATTTCCCCCACATTATTGTTCTCTATTTGAAAGGGGAAAATTGCAATACTATGACCCTAATCATATAAAGTCTGTCATGAAAACCACAAATTTACATCTTATTAATTCTGTTATTCTTCAGTAATTTAGCAATACAACTACATTTCCCTTGACAGGTAATAAATTGCTTCTTAATTTATGTTAAAGTGAAAACCACAAAGGTAAATCTTCTCAGTTAAAAAAGAATCTGGCAAACACTTAGTCTTTAAGGTGCCACCGGACTTCTCGTTGTTTTTGTGGACACAGACTAACACGGCCACCCTCTGATACTTAGGCACATGCTTAACTTTTAAATACTGCTTACATGCTTAAAGATAAGCACTTGCATGTTCACAGGATCAAGGTTTAACAACTTTTAGTTTATACTTTTAATATTTTGATTACACATAATTTGATAAATTATATATGTAGAGAATTTAAAACCTTACATTTTTCTAATCAAGTTGGAAAACACATAGACGGATAAAATTCCTCACAAACTTCCTGAAACCCTCACATTTCTACATCTCTGTCTGTGGAGAGAGTGTATATTCCTTCCGATCCATGTATGGTCACTTTTACTGAAGCATACCGTTTTGTTTTGTTTTTTAAGAGAGGAATGAGGTCTCCTCATGGGCTCTAAATTGCAAGGTACTGAGAACTTGGAGTCTTGATCCGTCAAGGCACTTTAAGCACATGCTTAACTGTAAGCACACTGACCCATTGAAGCCAGTGAGACTATTCAGATGCTTAAGTACTTTGCTGCATCAGATGCAGAGTGGTCAGCACCTTTCAGAATTGTACCCTAAATAAGGCTTATGAAATGAAAAGATTTGTGAAGGCCAGTTAAGAGAAGAGGTGGGCTTAGAATTTGGGATCTCATGGCTCCTAGATCTACGCCAGTACCCTAGGCTGGTGGGAAAACCAGGAGAAGGATCATCCCTTTTTACCGGAATCTGGCTATTCCTCAAAATTTTGAAGTGCTTTGACTGGTTTGAGGGAGCCATTCTGAGGATAGTTCATGGCATAGTTACACAAACTTACAGAAACACGCAGCACCTTCCTTAGGCATGTTTGGATCAGGCTTTGGATCAGGCATGTTCCTGCCTGATCCAAAGCCAATTGAAGTCATGTCTTTCCATTGATTTCAGTGGTCTTTGAATCAGGGACTTAATGAGTTAGCACAAAAATATACTTTGCATACTGTTGTATGATTTTCAAAGGCGTATTGCTTGGTGAAATCAAAACCAATTTCCTCCAGGAGAAGGCCATTCATTTATACCCAACAAGGCAGATTGCAACTTTTACACTTCAGCTGTGTAAACTGTAAATATTTTGAAAGGGGAAAGATAGATTTTTGCTCTCTTCTCACTCAAAATCAGCTTGAATAATTCTCCATCAGGCAGAGCTCAAACCTGGGCAATTTCAGCCTGAAAAGTTATGCTTCCAAAAAATAGGGAGAGCAGGGACAGTAATGAAAACTGTTTTGCGACTTTAACCAGGCAGATGCTATGATGTTTACTTTACGCATTCTACACCAACCCCACTCCCCCAACAAACTTCAGCTCACATGTTGCACTTTCTTTGCAGCACAGATGAACTGCAAAGTTTGGATCTTCATCCAAGCTCCAGTCTTGTAAGCACCTATGCCAAGCCTTATCCACTTCAGTGGGACTCCAGGCAGCCTGCACAGTCACAAAGATCCAGCTGCACAATCCAGTTGTAGGCCCAGAATGGAACTTCCACAATGTTTTGTGTTTGGATCTTGGCTTTGGTTCTATCCAAAAGGCTAGAAAATTTAAAATGTGATTTAGTTTTGTTTTCCTAAATAATATTCAAAATAATTATCCCATAAGCACTATTTATTTAGCCTAAACATTAAATTGCTCATCTGAAACAACTAACCAGATTCTCATAATGACTTTGAAGTCTGTTTGGGAGAATAAATACTGTAATTAGATATTAAAAGTCCTGTTGCTTAATATAATAACTACATTAGTTGTAAACAGTGAAGCGAGACTAAGCTTTTTATTTATGTATTTATTCTTAAAGTAGTGGCACCATGTTTACTTCCTGTCCAGGACATCACATTTGCTGAAGCTGCTCTGTGACTTTCTCTTGTATCTTTAAATATACACCACTGTGTAGTTCATAAAGAACAGGTGATTGATTATACTGGGAGTAGGGGAGGTGGAAAAATATTTAACAAACCACAGGAAATGTAATTCTCCTAGAGTGAGTTGTGATATTTTCTGCTAATTTTTACAATATTGTTGGCATGGGAATTATTCGTGCAGCAGGAGCTATAATTGTCTCTTTTTAATATATGTATATATGAACCATTTCTCAATAGCAAATGCCAGTATAAAATGAGAGATGGGTCTCAATAAAAAGCTTGGATATAAGCACACACACACCCAAATTTGGGGAAGTAATGGTTTAAGAATCTGAACTGCGCAGCTTGGCCCCATCTCTATAATTTCCCAAACTAAAGCCTTGAATCCAAACATGCCCAAGTTTTGGGCATCGCTAATTCAGAACTGGATCCTTTTTTTTTCCCCCCGTAGCCTGAGCTTATCTGAATTTCTGGTACATCTTTTGACCTTGGTCAGGACAAACCCACAGCGTCTCTTTTGGGCAGCTAGTACGGCATAGCCCAGAAGGGTCATTTCATGATGGGCTGGGAGTAGGCATCCTCCATGCATCAGGCTGCATTGGGGGAAGCATGCTACAATATACCCTTACAGAGCATAGCAGAGACCACCAGTGAGTGCCCTTCCTCACAGTGCCTGGGAATATTATGCCTCCCTCCACTGTGAGTCACTCAGTGCAGCCATTCACAGTGTGGTTCAGGAAGCCTTAGGTTTACTCAATAAGCCCGATTCACACTGTTGGTAGGAACCCTGTCTGCAGCCCAGCTACAATGAGGCAAGTCACGTGCAGTCCCCACTCTATCAGCAGATCTCGAGCTGGCCAGCATGACACACACAGTGAGTAGGCTGGCAAACCCTTGAGACATCTTTTCAAGGCACTTCCATGCCAGTCTCCATCCCCGGGACTCCTACAGGGCCCTGCACACAGTATAAAACTCCTGTCCTGTAGGGGTGTGTGTCCTTGCTGGTCAAGCTCCCCTGGCAGGGGAGGAGATGCAAATTCCTAACTGCACTTTTCCTCTGTACATGGGGAGTGAAACAAATCTTTACATTTAGTTTGTCTTTCCTTCTCTTCTAGTCCCGGTTACTGTTATTCAGAGCAGAGGATACTTTTCTTTAAGTCTGAATCCCATAATTGATTGACAGTGGCACGCAAAACTATATGATCGATAGAATGGAATTTTTCAGCCTCGTGAAAGAACAAAAATCATTAAGGTCTTGCCCCTTTTGTACCACAAGTTATGGAACAAACTCATTGTGCTTCAATATCTTGACTACAGTTAATGCAGCTCCTATATTTGCCTGTTTTTTGTTTGTTTCTGTAAAAGCCAAATTCCTTCAGAAGGTGGGAACATGTGCAGTAGTTGCTGGTAACAAGAACTGAGTCAGAGGGTGACAAGTGATCGAAGACAGCCTAGCAGCTATGCTTATAAAGATCGTATGTCCTGGAGACCATTTTAAGGCTATTGATTAGTGGGTGATGAATGTGCCTTAAAATGGCATTTTTTAGTGTAATCATTGATCTTCGAGGAGTCCTACCAGTGTGCCCTCAAGTGTGTCATGGAGAGCTCAATACATCATAATCAATGGCTACTCAATGATAAATTACACAGCACCATTCTGTCACTGTTTCCCTCTTCTTTTTAGGCTTGGGGGCATCCAAACTAAGCCCTTTTATTAGCACCAATCAGTGAGTGGGTTCTTGCTGAGATTCTTGTACATAAATGTACTTTTTAAAAAATATACAGTAGGTCTGATTAATCTGTTATGGCAGCTGGGTAAAGCTACTGACCTTTAGTTTAAAAAAAAATAGGAAAATGTTTTTCCAGTTCATGAAGTCAGTCAGTCACTTGGAAGTTATTGTACTACCTTCATTATTGTAAGCATAATATTTGTTCCCCAGTGAGCAAGATACAGGCTACAAATTCAGCCGAAGGATGAGAACTACATAAATCAACTGGAGTAATCAGGCCTGAGTTACTATAACAAATGTATTGCTTATCTCATTGCGACAAAGTGGTAGATAAGTTATCAAGACAATTGCCAAGTGAGAATAGCATCCAAAAATGGATACTAGATATCATCATTCATCAAACAAATTAAAGTATATACATATATTTTAAATATTAAATGTTGTCTTTCCTACAAAATGAGAGGTTGAGAGAAGGATATTTGAAAGGTAATGAACATGAAAATCTTTCTGAACAGTACTTTCTTTTTATAAAAAAACCATGTCATTGTATCTGTCATAGGGCATGAATAAATATTATGCAGAGTAACCTGATGAAGAATCCATATTGCAGTATGAACATAATATGATAATCTACGTCGTTTTTGTTAAAGCAGCTGAGTAGCTCTGATCTACAGTTATGTAACATACTGCAATTTATGTCTTATCTATTCTCACTTCAGATAACAGTAAAGAGTCCAATGGCCATGTTACCAGTTTGGTAACAAATATTCCTTGTATTGTTTCTTGCCATACTGTAGATATGACAGAACGGTCTGCCCCTTAAAAGCAGTAATATCTAGTGCTGAGTCCACCCTGCTTCAGAGCATGTCCTTCTAAGGGTCCACTAGATAGATAGGTAGATAGATAGATAGACCTAAGGAGGATAGAGCTAGAGAGGAATTGGCCCTGGGAATACATAGTGATTGGAGAAGAGATCTTGTCATTGTTCCTTTAATGACTCAGGGCTAGGAGCCTTGCAAAGCAGTTGGGGCAAGGTGTCCTTCTCACCTAGCCAATGAAGAACTAAGGTGGGAGAAGGGGGCAGTATAAATGCTGCCGCCTCCCTCAATAGTGCACAAAAGCCCTTGGATGCTGCAGGGAGTATAAGGAGGCTCCTGTAGGGCCCTGAGTTAACAGGGAGAAGGCACCAGCAGAAGAATGTCTGGCCGCTGAGCCTTCACAGCCTGAAGATAGAAGGACTGATTTGGAAAAGGGCCAGCCAGGAAGAGAAGCTGCCGGAGACTCAACAGCTGGCCTAAAGTCTAAGTCCAGACCCAAGGAGGAGAGCTAGGAAGCTCCTGTATTACAGAGAGGGACAAGGGGATTGTCTGAAGTACAGTCCAGCTCCAGGAGGAGGACTGAGGCCTCGTGAACAGTGGAGGAAGCTGACCAGGACTTCTAGGGTATATCTGCACTACAGTTAGACACACATGGCTTGCCTGTGTCTGCTGACTTGTGGGGCTCAGGCTGCAGAACTGTAAAATTGTGGTGTAGATACTCAGGCTCGGGTGGGAGCCCAGGTTTCAGGACTCCAGAGAGTCCCGGGCTCCAGCCTAAGCCCAAATGACTACATCCCAGTTTTACAGACTTGCTGCCTGAGCCCTGGGAGCCCAAGTAGCCTACGCAAGCCAGCTGTGGGTGTTTAATTGCAGTGTAGACATGGACCCAGAAAGGGCATGAACTGGGGAGTCTAAAGAAGTAAGTTACCTGTGTAGAATGAGTGAATAAACCAACCCTGTAAAGGGTTATATTGTGGAACTGTGAAAAAAACAGACTCTGCAAAGAGGGGCTGAAGTAACCTAGTCTGAGTAATAGTTTGAAAAGATCCCAGGGACGCTTGAGTGCAGTGCATCTACAGGACCACAACATGCCACAAGAGGATGTGATGGAGAGGCACACCCTCATCACAGTAGAATATAGCTCTTTTTGAAAATCTTTTATTTGACTTTTGTGAATATTTTGAGTATTGTGCATAATTTCTGTATGTAGCTTTTCATATGATTATTTCCAGATTTTCTCCTATTTCTTGGGTGTGTTCATTGTTTTTTTGGTTTTTTTTTTAGTACAGCAATAAGCCACAATAGGTTGTGCGTTGGTAGACTTATTGGTGCATGTCTCAGATGACTGCTGTCTTATGGGGCCACTGCCTGTAATACAGTTTTGAATATCAATACCAAATACCCCTTTATTAATGTTTTCCGTACATGTAAAAGATAATTGGATGTTGGGATATTTTATTTCCTTTTGGAAATGAAGTCACAAGAATGTACCACTGAGACTTAGTGAATGACTAGGAAATTACCAAGAAGGCCAAAATGACAATTATTAAATAGCTTTGGACAGTCAGTGTCAACATTTTTCTATGTCATTTTCCTTTCAGAAATTCATTTTATTTTAAAAAATATTTATCACAAACCTGGTTAATTAAAATCTTTCTTTCCTCTTTGCCTCAAAAAAAAGACAAAATGAATGATAGTTTCAACTCATGTTCAAGTGGATAGTAATCCACAGAATCACCTCTAGTGGCTCCAGGGAAATAGGCAATCTCATTGTTACATTAGAATCATCAGTTTTAACTGAAGCAGTGTCATTCCCAAGTTGCATGATAGAGCGGAAATTGGAATACACCTTGCACAGGCTCCACACCCTGGGATTTACGTTTAGTTCAGAACTGATGTAGGAAGCTGCTTTAGTTCTTAATTTGGATTTATTGGTGACAAAGCTGAATTAAGGTGTAGACATAATTATAGTGCCTACACTACTGCTGGGAGCAACACTCTCAGTCTGGATAGACAGACTTGCGGTAGCTCTGCTCAAGCTAATGCACTAAAAATAGCAGTGTGGATGTTGCTGTTTGGGTGACTAGCCTGAGCTGCTGCCTAAGCTCAGACCAATGGGCCAAGTGGTCTTGAGAGCCTGAGCTGTTATCGGAGCCGCAATGTCAACATTGTTATTTGTAGTGTGTTAACTTGATGGAGCTAGTGTGAGTCTTTTCACTTGTGCTGGGAAGCTTGTTCCCAGCTACAGTGTAGACATCCCTGTGATGTTGCACTCCATATGCTTTATGGAAATATGTCTATGAATGTGACATAACTGGAATATGCATTATGCTAAATATCTCTTGTAGGGTGTCATTAGAAAGCTTGTAATCTACTAAGTGTGTTCATTCTATTTGTTTGCATGCATTATTTCTATATCTGGAGTTAGGCGAATAAGATATACACTTGTATCACTGATGTAAACATATTAAGTGGAGGCCATTAAGGGTGCTCCAGAAACAATCAGTTGTAAATGGCCTTAGTTACTTGAAAGCCTTCCTGTATATGTGTGGGCCAGCCAATGGGGAATGGAGATTAGGGGTCTTACAGTGACATGTGACCATGTCACCTGATAATGAAATCCATCTTATATCTGGTACTTTTCCATTTAGAAGGAGGGGTGGGGACCCAGAGAGACAAAAGATTCCCGCCTTGTGTCAAAGCTATAAAAGGGGGTGGAGCAGGACAAAAGGGGCTGCCAGTCATGAGAGAACCCCTGCTTACCACCTGAGATGTCTACTGGAACTAACAAGGACTGTACCAAGGGAAAGGATTGGGCCCAGACTCGGAAGGAGTCTAGTCTGTGAAAGAAGCTTATTGGAACATCTCTGAGGGTGAGATATTACCTGTAATCAGTTTCTTAATGTATTAGGCTTAGACTTGCATGTCTTTGTTTTATTTTGCTTGGTAACTTACTTTGTTCTGTCTGTTATTACTTGAAACAACTTAAATCCTACTTTTTTTACTTAATAAAATAACTTTTGTTTATTAATAAACCCAGAGTAAGTGATTAATACCTGGGGAGCAAACAGCTGTGCATATCTCTCTATCAGTGTTATAGAGGGCGGGTGGCGCCCCTACCCTGTGTTAAAATTTAATAAAAGTTGCAGCCTGTCACTTATGCATGGAATTATGTCTGTCCTCATTTTACTGTGTTCACATAAAAAGTTGCAGAGGATTTTTTTAAACTGACAGGTGTAGAGGAGCAGACAGTTTGGGAAGAGACATCCTTTAGGGATGAAGGGGCAACTCTATATCCTAGTAAAGCAGATAGAAAAGAAGTTGGTAATGTACAGGTAAGAGCTAGTGAGGAACAGTCTAAAGTACAAGAGTGCCATTTAAAAATAACACATGAAGTCAAGCAACTAAACACTGACCAAATGTACAAGTGCTGGAGGTCTAAATACTAAGATGGGTCTAAATACTTAAGTGCCTCGTATTAAACGAGGATATTGATATACTAGTCATCACCGAAAGTTGGTGGAATGAGGTTTATCAGCGGGACATAGTAATAACAGGATGCAAAGTGTAAAGGAATGACAAAGTGTATAGGAATGACAAAGTAGGTTGTGCTGGTGGGGGAGTGGCACTATATGTGAAAGAAAGCATAGAGTCAAATAAGGTAAAAATCTTCAGTGGATCAAACTGTACCATTGAATCTCTATGGATAGAAATTCTTGCTTGAATAATAGAGTATAGCAGTAGGAATATACTATCGACCACTTGACTAGGAGGGTGACAAGTGACTGTGAAATGCCAAGGGAGGTTAGAGAGGCTACCAAACAGAAAGTACAATAATATGGGGCAGTTCAACTATCCTCATACTGACTGGGTAAACATCGTCTCAGGGCATGATGCAGAAATTTCAAGATGCCATAAATGACTGTTTTCTGGAGCAGCTAGTCCTGGAACCAACAAGGGGAGAGTCAGTTCTTGATTCAGTCCTAAGTGGAGCACAGGATCTGATCCAAGAGTAACAGAACTGTTCAGTAATAGGTTTCAGAGTAGCAGCCGTGTTAGTCTGTATTCACAAAAAGAAAAGGAGTACTTGTGGCACCTTAGAGACTAACCAATTTATTTGAGCATAAACTTTCGTGAGCTACAGCTCACTTCATCGGATGCATCGAATGAAAATCTTTTGTAGTGACCTTGATTAGCTCACGAAAGCTTATGCTCAAATAAATTGGTTAGTCTCTAAGGTGCCACTAGCACTCCTTTTCTTTTTGCGAATACAGACTAACACGGCTGCTACTCTGAAACCATTCGATATAGTGTACTTGGATTTTCAGAAAGCCTTTTACAGGGTCCCTCACTAAAGGCTCTTAACGAAACTAGTAGTCATGGGAACACAGAAGGTCCTTCTATGGATTAGTAACTGATTAGGAAGACAGGAAACAAAGAGTGGGAATAAACAGTTGGTTTTCACAGGGGAGAGAGGTAAATAGTGACATCCCCCAAGGATCTTTACTGGAACCAGTGCTGTTCAAAATATTCATAAATGATCTGGAAAAGGGGGTAGACAGTAAAGTGCCAAAGGTTGCAGGCGATACTAAGTTACTCAAAATAAGTCCAAAGGGATCTCATAAAACTGGGTGACTGGGCAACAAAATGCTAGATGAAATGCAATGTTGATAAATGCAAAGTAATGCATATTGGAAAACATAATCCCAATTATTCATACATCAGACATACAAAATGATGGGGTCTCAATTAGCTGTTACCACTCAAGAAAGAGATCTTGAAGTAATCATGGATAGTTCACTGAAAACTTCTGCTCAATGTGCAGCAGCAGTCAAAAAAGCTAACAGAATATCAGGAACCATGAGAAAAGAGAAAATATAATGCTGCCTTATAAACCTATGTTTTGCTGATGCTTTGAATACTGTGTGTAGTTCTGGTTGCCCCATCTCAAAAAAAAAGATTAAAATTGGAAACAGTACAGAGAAGGTCAACAAAAATTATTAGGGTTTTGGAACAGATTATATATGATGTGACGGGGCAAGGCCAGATGGCTATAGAAAATTAGTGGGAGATAGATATATTAGCTCCAGGCTAAACAAATCCCTGGTACCAGGTTAAGTGAAATGGAAGCTGCTCCAGGTCAATTAAGACACCTGGGGCCAATTAAGAACTTTCCAGAAGGCAGGGAGAATGCTAGGTTGATTGGGACACCTGAAGCCAATCAGGGGCTGGCTGAAACTAGTTAAAAGCCTCCTAGTCAGTCAGGTGGGTGTGCATGTCAGGAGCTGTGGAAGGAAGTTGTGCTGTTGGAGAGGCTGAGTAGTACACACCATATCAGGCACAAGGAAGGAGGCCCTGAGGTAAGGGCAAAGTGGAGCTTGGGGAATTGAGGGCTGCTGTGGGGGAAGTAACCCAGGGAATTGTACATGTCATGTTTCTAAAAGATCAGCTACCATAGCTGATACTATTAGGGCCCTGGGCTGGAGCCCGGAGTAGAGGGTGGGCCTGGGTTCCCCCCCGACCTTTGCCCCCTGATTAATCACTGAGACTGGGAGACAACAGAGACTGTGCAAGGAAGGATAACTTCTCCTCACCTCCCTTGCTGGCTTATGATGAAAACGGCTCAGTAGACTGTGACCCTTGTCTCTAGAGAAAGAAGGGTTACGTGGAGGGTCACAGTGAGCCTCTGAGGCTAGCGAAATCCGCCAGGAAATGCGGGACCCATGGAGACAAGGACAGAGCTTTGTCACAACTGGTGTCAGCAGTGGGATTTCGTTCACAGTGTGGCAGAAGAAAGAGGTTTAAAAAAAAAGTGCACTGGGGTTTAGTTTGTTTTTTTGTTTTTGTTTTTTGTTTTTTTTTTGTTTGTTTGTTTGTTTGCTTTGTACCACAATGGAGGAGGTGGTAAGAGCTCTGGTACAAGCCACGGCAGCCCAGCAGGCCACCCGGGTTCAGGCAATGGCACAACAGGAGTCTATGCGGCTACAGCAGGAAACCAATCAATTATTGATGAGCCAGGCAACCCAAGATCATGCCCTCTTGAGAGAGGTGGTGGACCAACTGAAGATCCTCACCACCCAGGCCCGGGGATCCGACGGGACGCGAACCCTGAGGGCCACTGGTTGTCTGCCAAAGATGACGTCAGGAGATGACGTAGAGGCATATCTCTTCTCATTCGAAAGGACTGCTCAGCGTGAGGCGTGGCCCCAGGAGCAGTGGGCCAGCATTCTCGCCCCTTTTTTGTGTGGAGAGGCCCAGAAGGCCTACTTTGACTTCCTTCCACGGATGCCACTGACTATACCTGTCTGAAGGCAGAGATCCTAGCACGATCAGGGGTAACGGCAGCAGTAAGGGCCCAGAGGTTCCATGAGTGGAAATACCAGGAGAACAAACCCCGAGGTCCCAGCTATTCGACCTCATACACCTTGCACGGAAGCGGTTACAGCCCGAGCTGTGCAGGCCGGAGAAGATTTTGGAGACCCTGGTCATCGACCATTACATGAAGGGACTGCAGCCAGATCTCCGCAAATGGGTAGGCCAGAACAATCCGTCCATGTACGACGAGATGATCACACTGGTAGAAAGACGGATGACAGCCAGGGAACTGACCCAACTACCCAAGGAAGGCCCCTTTCGAAGCAAGCACCTGACCCCAACCCTGGAAGTTTGAGCAGCCAAACCCCTGGGGAGTCCTAGGTGGAAAAGGGGGGGGGCTGTCAAGGTTCCTCCCCCACTCTGAACTCTAGGGTACAGATGTGGGGACCTGCATGAAAAACCTCCTAAGCTTATCTTTACCAGCTTAGGTCAAAACTTCCCCAAGGTACAAAATAGTCCACCCTTTGTCCTTGGATTGGCCGCTACCACCACCAAACAAATACTGGTTACTGGGGAAGAGCTGTTTGGGCATGTCTTTTCCCCCAAAATACTTCCCAAAACCTTGCACCCCACTTTCTGGACAAGGTTTGGTAAAAAGCCTCACCAATTTGCCTAGGTGACTACAGACCCAGACCCTTGGATCCTAAGAACAATGAACAATCCTCCCAACACTTGCACCCCCCCCTTTCCTGGGAAATGTTGGATAAAAAGCCTCACCAATTTGCATAGGTGACCACAGACCCAAACCCTTGGATCTGAGAACAATGAAAAAGCATTCAGTTTTCTTACAAGAAGACTTTTAATAAAAATAGAAGTAATTAGAAATAAGAAATCCCCCCTGTAAAATCAGGATGGTATATACCTTACAGGGTAATTAGATTCAAAACATAGAGAACCCCTCTAGGCAAAACCTTAAGTTACAAAAAAGATACACAGACAGAAATAGTTATTCTATTCAGCACAATTCTTTTCTCAGCCATTTAAAGAAATCATAATCTAACACGTACCTAGCTAGATTACTTACTAAAAGTTCTAAGACTCCATTCCTGATCTATCCCTGGCAAAGACAGAATATAGACAGACACACAGACCCTTTGTTTCTCTCCCTCCTCCCAGCTTTTGAAAGTATCTTGTCTCCTCATTGGTCATTTTGGTCAGGTGCCAGCAAGGTTACCTTTAGCTTCTTAACCCTTTACAGGTGAGAGGAGATTTCCTCTGGCCAGGAGGGATTTTAAAGGGGTTTACCCTTCCCTTTATATTTATGACAGGGGCAAAAACCAGTGGGGACCCCAGAAGGAAGGGATTGGCCTGAGTGGGGGGAACCCCGGGACTAAACCCCCTAGCCCTCAGGATAGGGGAGTGATTAAAAGCAATTATAGATGTTATGCATGTGGGGAGTGGGGACACATAGCAGCACAGTGTCCCAGCACCAAGGAGCCTATGCAATGTAACTTGGGGGATTGGGAGGTCCCATGCTCCCTTATCCACCTCGCGGGGGTAGCATTAGCCCCGCATAATTACACCAGGCCAGTGAGGATAAATGGAGCAGAGACTACAGCGCTTGTGGACTCTCGGAGTGCTATCACCCTCATATCGGGTAAGCTGGTAAAAAATAGTCAGCTGCTACAAGCCAAATGCATAGCAGTGACGTGCGTGCATGGGGCCATGAGCCATTACCCCACCATCCCAGTGGAGACAGAGGTTCAGGGAAATCCCATTGAGGTGACCGTGGGCATAGTTCCTAAACTTCCATATCCTGTAGTCATTGGGAGGGACTATACAGAGTTTGATAATTTACTCCCCCCGGAGAGGCTGGAGGGAGGTGGGGACCCTGAGGACAGCAATTCGTTACCAGGGGTATGTCAACCCCCAATGTTCGCTGAGATTTCTCAGGATCTGTTCTCAGCCCCCTGAAAGACCCGGAAGACAAAAAAAGAGAGGAAGGCTGCGAAGGCCTTGGGAGCCCGGATCCTGACCCAGGGCCAGAAGACCTCCCTAGTAGGCAGATGGACACAAGCAGCCAACAGAGAAACTTCCACCACAGAAGGTGAGCCAGAAGATGCGCCCAGCCATGATGGCGGCAAGCCGTTGGAAGAAGCAGAAGCCGGCCCCTGGGAGCTTGGGAAGGTTAGTCCCGGGAGAGAGACTTTTGGGCGGGACCAGGAGGAGGACCCCAGATATGAAAACGCCAGGAAAGAGGTGGCCGAGATCGATGGGATACCGTGGATGGGAAGGTCTGGGATCCCGGACCGTACTTTATAGTGAAGAAAGATCTCCTGTACCGCGTGGTGCAAATGCAGGAGCAAGAGATACAACAACTTCTGATGCCACAAAGACATCAAAAAGCCATATTGAGTCTCGCCCACAGTCACCTGTTTGGAGGACACCTAGGGGTAGAGAAAATCCAGGCACAGATCCTGCAGAGGTTCTTCTGGCCAGGAGTACATGAAAATGTCCGGCGATACTGCACCTGTTGTCCAGAGTGTCAGTTACATAGCCCCCGCCCGCACTTGCGGGCTCCTTTGATACCTCTTCCAATAATAGAGGTTCCTTTCGAACGGATAGCCATGGATCTGGTAGGGCCCCTAGAGAAGACAGCTCGGGGCCACCAACACGTGCTTGTTGTACTGGACTACGCAACCCGGTACCCGGAAGCTGTTCCCCTGCGCAACACAGCTTCCAAGACAATAGCTAAGGAGCTAGTACAGATCTTTGCCCGGGTTGGGCTACCCAAGGAGATATTGACTGATCAAGGGACACCTTTCATGTCCAAGTTGATGAAAGATCTCTGTTCATTGCTCCATGTACAAGCCCTACGGACCTCTGTATACCACCCGCAAACAGATGGCCTTGTGGAAAGGCTCAATAGGACCCTCAAGGCCATGATCAGGAAAGTGGTGAGCCGGGATGGGAAAGATTGGGATACCCTATTGCCTTACCTCATGTTTGCCATCCCGGAGGTTCCGCAAACCTCCACAGGTTTCTCTCCATTCGAACTAGTATATGGGCGCCACCCTCGGGGCATATTGGATATAGCCAGAGAAGTCTGGGAAGAGGAGCCAAATCCCGGAAGGAACATAGTTGAGCGTGTACTGCAGATGAGAGATCGGATAGCCCGAGTTATGCCCATTGTACGGGAGCACTTGGAGAGAGCACAGGAGACCCAACAAACCCATTATAACCACCAAGCGAAGCTTCGACGGTTCCAACCAGGGGATTGGGTGATGGTACTGGTGCCCACAGCAGAAAGTAAACTGTTGGCCCAGTGGCAGGGACCCTACGAAATAATCAAAGCCGTGGGAGAGGTGAACTATAAGGTGCGGCAGCCAGGCCGCCGGAAATTGGAGCAAATTTACCACATCAATCTTCTAAAACCTTGGCACGACCGAGAGGCATGCTTAGTCATGCAGGAGACCCTTCCCCAGGAGGATAACTTACACGAGCAAGTGAGGATATCAGCCGACTTGACGCCGATCCAAAAGATCAAGGCAGCCGACATGATTAATCGCAACAGAGATGTGTTCTCTACAAAACCAGGGCGGACGACTGAGACCTATCACCATATCTGAACGATCCCCGAAGCCAAGGAAACATTGAGACCCTACCGAATCCCAGCAGCCAAAAGAGAAGAAATCAAGGCCAAAGTAAAGAAAATGTTAGAATACGGGGTTATTGAAGAATCTTACAGTCAGTGGTCCAGTCCAATTGTTCTGGTGCCTAAACCTGATGGTACAATGAGCTTCTGTAATGACTTTCACCGACTGAATGAAATATCCCAGTTTGATGCATACCCCATACCACGCATCGACGAACTGGTTGACCGACTGGGTTGTGCCCGATTCTTGACTACAATGGATCTGACAAAAGGGTACTGGCAGATTCCTCTGACCAAAGAAGCTAAAGAAAAGACAGCATTCTCCACCCCGCATGGGCTATTCCAGTACACCGTCCTCCCTTTTGGGCTACATGGGGCCCCAGCCACATTCCAGCGCCTCATGGATAAGCTGTTGTGCCCCCATACTAGTTATGCAGCTGCATACCTAGGTGATGTCATCATCTATATGCCAGACTGGGGAACCCACTTGGAGAAAGTTGAGGCAGTACTGTGCACCTTAAAGTGGGCTGGCCTCACTGCTAATCCCGCTAAATGCGCCATAGGGCTAGCAGAGGCTAGGTACCTGGGATGTATTGTGGAAAGGGGCATAGTGAAGCCCCAAACGAATAAGCTAGAGGGCAATTCAAAACTGGCCCCGGCCGACCTGAAAGAAGCAGATCCGTGCGTTCCTAGGCATGGTAGGCTACTACTGACGGTTTATTCCCCACTTCTCCACTAGGGCAAGTCCCCTAACGGACCTGGTGAAGGCCCGAGGTCCAGACATGGTAAAGTGGACTGACGCAGCAGAGGGGGCATTTACAGACCTTCAGACGGCCCTCTGTAATGACCCCGTACTCATAGTCCCGTACTTTAACAGGGAATTTATTTTACAAACAGACGCTTCCGAGGTGGGGTTGGGAGCAGTTTTGTCGCAAATGGTGGGATAAGAGAAACACCCGATCCTCTACCTAAACAGAAAGCTTCTCCCAAGAGAACAGAAATACGCAGTAGCCGAGGGAGAATGCCTTGCTGTCAAATGGGCTATGGAGACACTGCATTATTACCTCTTAGGCCGGCGATTCACTCTTGTGACGGACCATGCACCCCTCCCGTGGATGCAGCGGAATAAGGAAAAGAATGCAAGGGTCACCAGGTGGTTCTTATCCCTCCAACCATTCCAGTTCCGCATAGGGCACAGGGCTGGATGCCACCATGGCAACACTGATGATCTGTCACGAGCATACTGCCTGGTGTCCCAAGTTGCCCAACTCTATGGTGTTGAGCGGGGGAGGGGGGATATGTGATGGGGCAAGGGGGGATATGTGATGGGGCAAGGCCAGATGGCTATAGAAAAGTAGCGGGAGATAGATATATTAGCTCCAGGCTAAACAAATCCCTGGTACCAGGTTAAGTGAAATGGAAGCTGCTCCAAGTCAATTAAGACACCTGGGGCCAATTAAGAACTTTCCAGAAGGCAGGGAGAATGCTAGGTTGATTGGGACACCTGAAGCCAATCAGGGGCTGGCTGAAACTAGTTAAAAGCCTCCTAGTCAGTCAGGTGGGTGTGCATGTCAGGAGCTGTGGGAGGAAGTTGCGCTGTTGGAAAGGCTGAGTAGTACACACCATATCAGGCACAAGGAAGGAGGTAAGCGTGAAGTGGAGCTTGAGGAAGTGAGGGCTGCTGTCGGGGAAGTAGCCCAGGGAATTGTACATGTCATGTTTCTAAAAGATCAGCTACCATAGCTGATACTATTAGGGCCCCGGGCTGGAGCCCGGAGTAGAGGGTGGGCCCGGGTGTCCCCCCCCCCCGACCTTTGCCCCCTGATTAATCACTGAGACTGGGAGACAACAGAGACTGTGCAAGGAAGGATAACTTCTCTTCACCTCCCTTGCTGGGATCATTGGGTTCAAGATGGTCAAGGATGTAACCTCATGCTTGGGTGCCCCTAATACTTGGGTGTCCTCCAAGTATTTCCTTAGCCACACTAGAGACCCCTTCCTGATGAGAACAGATTGCTGTAGTTATAACAGGTAGGCTGTTTTTGAGGGAACCCTTGGTAAACCCAGGAGGGGGCAATAGGTGGGCTATTCTGGGGGTACCCTTAATCTATTTTTGGAGTAACAAAGCTTCTCACTCTCAGATGGTATTTTCATCATTCTAGTGGAATGCGGCTGTCATGGGAGGCCAACGTTATGAAGGAAGAGGTGATGTCTCGGGTAGTCAGGGACAATCCCGTGGAGAGAGCTTCAAGAATCAGGTGCAGAGACCCTGAATTATGCTATGCATTCAATGAGTAGCCAGTGCAGAGTGAGTACTTACCCAAGTGTTGGGTCCACAGCAGCCTGAGAATCCAAGTAGATGGGCTGCTCTGTTTTGTGCTAGTTGGAGAGTGTGTAGCTTCTTTCACAGATGTGCCTAGCAATCACAAATATGTGGGTCAATAGGGCCAGGTCTGAGTCTGATATGATGAGATGGAGTCTTCTGGCCAGTCACAAACTACCAGGGATCTTTTTGCTTCCATGACTGAATATCCCCAAAAGACCCAAGTCTGCAGTGCAGACTGACAATCAAACAATGTTGCCTGCTATCCTCAATAGCAGGCAATATTACAGAGGACTCAAGTTCTTCTAGGTGATACCCTTTTCCTTTCAGCAGAAGCCCAGTCTTGTTGAGATTCAGTTTTAGTAAGCTGTTCTTCATCTAGATGGATTTTTCCTAAGTCTGTGTGTGACCTAAAAGAGATTTAGAGATGCTGTCATTCATGCACTGATGGCACTTCAGCCTGTGTTGTCTCACCAGCTCTCCCAACAGCTTCATAGAAATGTTCAATAATGGGGGGGGGGAGAGAATGGAGCATTGTTGGACTCTACAGGTGAAGTCTTTGGAGATGAAGATTACCCATAAAAATTCTGTGGATTTGGTCTGAGAGGAATGATCTGAGCAGTTTCAAGGTGTTTCTAGGCAGTTTAGCAAAATGTAAAAAGTAAAATGTTAAAGGTATTCTGTATGTGGATTCATTTTTCACTCACCTCCTCAAACATTCTGGACCTGTACAGAATCTTGTGGAACCTTCCAGACTTTCTGAGAACTACATTTTCCTCTAACCTCCTAGAATGTTTCAGTCATGCTCTCGTGGGTATATAAGGGTGGGGCATCGTCAGTCATTCAGTGAGATATAAGAATGAACTGAAGCGAAGTGAGAGCCCAGCTGCGATATTGTGAACCTGTTTTACTGTGCAGTTGTGAAAGTGTACTTGTGTTTTAAAACTTAAAGAGTATAAACAGTGACTAATAAAGGACATATTTAATGAGATGCCAGAGATATCTATTGAACACCTATCTATACAAGAATATAAAAGAAATACTGTTACTTCTTTTTCCACACTTAACACATAATATTTGATGACTTTCCAAGACTGTGGAACATAGACTTTTGCTCTCCCTAATGCTGTTTTCCCCCATAGAAAAGAAAAAATGCCCCTGAAGAAGCCTTCAAGAGCTCACTATAGAAAGTGAAAAGCTCAATTGCAATCTAGTTTGCAGCAAGGGGCAAATTTGAAGGGAAAATATCTGAAACAGAACAGCATAGACTGGGCTTTAGGCAGTAGCGATTGTCCCAGTGCAGAAGAAATTGAGGAGAAAAGCGTAAATGATGGAAGTCCTATTACTAAGGAATTAGCAGATTTACCTGAAGATAAGGAATGGAAATGTGAGAAAAGTGATTCAGAATCATCCAGCTTTCCTGGCAGTGTAAAGGAAAGTGATGATAAAGAAGAATGTAGCTCACATGAAAAGGGGAGTAATGACAAAGAAAAATCTGGTTTACATGAAAAGGAGAGAAATGATAGAGAAGAATCAGCCTTGCATGATGACAGAAACAGCAGTGAGAAAAACTGCACACCACAAATCGATACATCAGATCCTGCTTTATAGTCAGCAATCCTAAACTCTGCCAATATTGATTGTACAATTTTGAACGGACTGGGCAAAATCGAGGATATGATGTTTCTCATAAATGAGCAGAAGTGACACTTCTCAAATTCACACCGCAGAAGAGTGCTTGAGAGCGGTAAGAAACTGAATCAGCATTGGCTAGTTTAATCAAAATCAGCTGACAAATTGTTCTGGTTTTGTTGCAAAATATTTAACAAGAATGCCAAATTGTTGCTTGCACTTTCCGGGTACAATTACTGGCATAACTTAGTTGTTGCTCTGAAGCAACATGAAAAGTTACCCTGCCATTTTACGGCCTACTTCAAATGGATGGAGGTCAAGTCCAGGCTCAAGCTAATAAATGAATAGTTGCAGAAAACCAGTGCATTATTAATGTAGAAACCCAGCACTGGAGGAACGTGCTTGATTGTCTGATCTCAATTACCTTCTTCCTTGCTGTAACTGTGCCTTCTTGGGTCACAATTGAGGATGCCAAAGTCAGGACGAACTGCTGAGAAATAGGGCAGATACATCCCAAGACTGGTGGTTAATCCCCCATAGGATATACCAAACCAACAACAAAAGTAAACTTCTGTTTCACCACACTGGCTAACAAGAAGTTATAAAAGCAGTTTCCTCCGGCATTCCAGTCCTTGTATTACCACTGAAAACACTGGATTTAAAGATGAGTGGTTCTTTATAACCAGTCTCATCAAATAAACGGTTCTTCTGATCCCAAAGGACCAGCCACACACGCAAATCAATATATAACTGACAAATCTTTCCCCAAAATCATGCTGATGCCAATCTTTTAGTATCTAAAATCAAAAGGTTTAAATATAAAAAGAAAGTAAGGTGAGAATTAAAATTGGTTAAAGGAATCAATTACATACCATAATGGCAAAGTTCTTGGTTCAGACTTGTCGCTGTGATGGAATAAACTGCTGGCTTAAGTCAAGTATCTGGAATACATCCACAACTCGGATGGGTCATTCAGTCCTTTGTTCAGAGCTTCAGTTTGTAGCCAGGTTCCTCCAGAGGTAAAAAGCAGGCCTGAAGACAAAATGGAAGTGTTTCCAGGGTCTGTTATAGCTTTTGCCATGTGGAGGGCGACCCATTGTTCTTACTGTGGAAAATTACAGCAACAAGATGGAGTTTGGAGTCACATGGGTGATTCATGTGTTCGTGCCCAATTTCACTCAGTCATTGCAGGAAGCCATTACCTACACTCCAGACAGCACGTTTACATGACAGTCCACTCAGTATAGATGGGTGTCTCCCCTGGTCCATTGTGAGTTAAGTGTCCTTTTGATGGGCCACTCAGTTTGAATAGTCCCTCCGAGATGTGCTGGCTAGCTACCTTGTGCGCGGTACCTCAAGAGCAAACATTTGAAATCCAGGTATAGAGCCAATACTTATAACTTCAAAAACAAAAATGATACATGCATACAGATAGCATAATCATAACCAGAAAGTCATAACCTTTTCATCGACACCTCACTTGACTACCTTTGTACAAGATTTGCTGCAAATATATAACAGTGCTTGCAATAATGCTCTATATGGTCATATTGTAATCAGATAAAGAAGAATCTGGCTTTCTGGGGCTCATCGGATAACTTGTTCACTGAACATAATGGTAATTTTCTCAGTTTGGTAGAGCTCCTTGGCAAATACGACCATGTCATGCATGAGCACCTATGTCGAGTAGCATGAATAAGAATAAAATAAAGCTTCACTACTGCTGCGGCCAAGGCTATGTCAATGGCGTGAACATGAAGGGGAGAAACAGTGGCGTCCAGGCAAGAATCCTTGCACTGAATCCAAGAGCTTTCTTCATGCCTTGTGGCTGCCATTCCCTCAACCTGGTTTTGTCAGATGCAACATCATCTTCTTTAGATTCAGTATCTCTTTGGAGTACTGTAAAGGATATACATTCTGTTTTCAGCAAACTATTAGGTGGAAGATCCTCATGGACAGTGTTACAAATCTGACCATGAAGCCACTAAGTGACACTTGACAGCAGCGTAAGACCAGTGAGGTATCTAGTGACTGAGGTTTAAAATGCCCTGATGGAACTGACACAGTCAAGTAAAGCTGAGGCCAGAATATGAGGCATAAAGCCTGGCAAACCTGATCCCTGACTTCAAATTTCTGGTCTCAATTGTGGTTTGGCATGATTAAGGCTACATTTTAATCATGAGTATTTTTCGTAAAAGTCGTGGACAGGTCACTGGCAGTAAACAAAAATTCACAGCCTGTGACCTGTCCATGACTTTTACTAAAAATATCTGTGACTAAAACTTGGGTGGGGGGTCGCAGGAGCTTGGTGGGAGCTGTCCAGGGGCACTGCGGGTGCTGGGGGAGGTGCCCGGGACCCCCATTGGTACTGGGGTGGAGAACCGGGCTGCAGCGTGCACTGGTGCTGGGAGGTGGGGGTGGTTGGTGGGTCTGGCAGAGGCTCCCTACCCAGCTACGTGTTCCTGCAGCTCCTAGGCAGTGGAGGGGCACAAGCACTGGCTGCCGCGGCTCCCATTGGCCGGGAACCGCGGCAGAAGTCACGGAAAGTCACGGAATTCACTACCTCCATGACAGAATCACAGCCTTAGGCATGATATCCTGTTCCAAGTAAATGTTGTAAGCAAGGCATTACAAACTCAGTAGATGGACATTGTGACCGCTACTACTTTGATGAGAAGCTGCCTTGATTTCATGTGGCCTACAGAGACAGCGGATTTGAAGATGACATCACTGCTGCCAAAGAAATGGCAGAAAACTTAGGAGTTGAGGCTGTCTTCAGGGAAACTTGTATTCATCAGAAGAGACAGTTTGGTTACAAGGGCAGAGATAAGATTCTGGGAAGCGTGGAAGAAAAATTCAGGAGGTAGGTTTTTTGCTTGCTCATTGACACTGCTCAAGTGTCCATTGAAGAAAGGTTCAGACAAATGAAGCACCATGAAAAGACGTGGGAGCTTTTGTATGCACTTAGTAAGTTGCCGGTAGACAGGAAAACAATTGTATGGCCATTCACTGGATGCTGACACATGGGGAATGTTCAGATGTCAATTATAAAGACCTCTGTGTCTAACTGGCCAATATCCATCACATTTTGCCACACTGGAAGCACTCTCCATTCCAAGTTCTCTAATTCATTCATGATGCAGAGCTGAATTTTCCTAATGTGTGGATAGCTTTGAGGATTCTGCTCACGCTGCTGGTCACAGTCGTGATTGGTGAGCACAGCTTTTTGAAGCTTAGGCTCATTAAAACATATCTTTGATTGATGCTGGCCGACGATAGACTCACATTGCTTGCTGTTTTATCACTTGAAAATGCCACTGGCCAGTCTCCTGATCTCTCTGATGCTGTGCTTCAGTTCGTGAGGGCAAAGGCGAGAAAAGTGACCTTTTGAACTAAAGGACTAGGTTAACATTCTAGGGACTTGTCTTCACTATTGGGGTAAGTCAATCTAAGTTATGTTACTCCAGCTACATGGATAACGTAGCTGGAGTCAATGTAGCTGAGGTCGACTTAACCCGGTGTCTTCACTGTGCTGTGCCAATGGGAGACGCTCTCCAGTCGACTTCCCTTACTCTTCTCAGAGAGCTGGAGTACTGGGGTCGACCAGAGAGCATTCTGCCATCAATTTAGTGGGTCTTCATTAGACCCACTAAATCGATCCCTGCTGCATCAATTGCAGCAGCATCCATCTCCTTGTAGTGAAGACCAGCCCTAAGGCTGTCACCTACTGTAACACTATTTAATACTGGTCCACCCAATGTTGGTGCACAGTTCAATTACTTGATATTAATATGTTTTCAGTTATTCTTAAAATTTTAAAGTTTCTATAAGCTCAGAGCTTGAAACGTGAATGAGAAGGATCCAGGATATTGACAGTTGATACTGATGGCTATTTACTGCTAGCATCTCAATTAACCTCCACAGAAATGGCATGTTGTAGACTGAACTGTAGTAGTACTGAGCAATGGTTTGTTAAATAATGGTTGGTGAACTGCATGATTTAGCATTGATGATAGATTTCCAGATGTTGTCTACCCCCTTACTATCCACCAGGAAAAGGGTGAGAGCAATATGTGCTGACCCACATCGCCATCAATGCTTCCATGACTTTTACTTGAATGAGACAAGTTCTTGGAAGGAGAGAACATTGTTTTTCGAGTCCTCTGGTTTGTTGTTTTAGGTCGCCTGTATGGCCATACTGGAGGTGCATGATCTTGTCCATGAAAGGAGAGGCTAAATCCTTGCAGTGAGAGGTGATGTGTTCCGGGGGTGAGTGCAAGCAACCTGCACGCACAAAATGATTTATGTTCTGGAAGTGTTCTGTGGGGTGTCACTTTACTGCTCCTACGTCAAAGGGGAGTTAGGCTCTCTTTGCCTCTTTCTTGGTAGTGACATATTATAACCCAGAGGAGACTAGACTGTTATGTGCCACAGACAGAGAATAGGAGGGACCAAGGCATGGCTGTGCTGAGGCCCCTACAATGGCAGGGAAATGATTATGTGAGGTATACCCCAATAATCCTGGCAAGTGACCTGCTCGAACATGTGCTGTAAAAGAAGGAGAAAACCCCCAAGGTCACTGCCAATCTGATCTGGGGGGGAGAGAAATATCCCTTCCTTATCCCAGTAGGTGGCTAGCTGAAACCTTGAAGAATTAGCTTTTGGAAACTTAAGACATAAACCAAGAGTGGGCTGCTGAGCCCTGCTCCCTACCATCACAAGCAACCCCCTCATACAACTGCACTCATAAGCTTGTCCAGCTCTCTCTTAAAACTAATTAAGTTGTTTGCCCCCACAGCTCCTGTTGGGAAGCAGTTACATGACTTCAGTCCTCTGATGGTTAGAAACCTTCCTCTGTGTGTATATGTATGTGGTGGACGTATTACTGCAGGAACCAAAAGTAGAGAATTAAGATGGCCTCAAATCTCCTATCCAATCAGAAGTATGGTCCATATGGACATTGAAGTCCACTAAGACAGTGACCCTTGTGAATGTATGCACCATGTCAGACAGTATTTCTGTCAGCTCCCATGAGAAGCCTTTGTTTCTGGGAATTTATAGGTTACAAAGATGCCCAAATGTTTGTGTCTATACTCACAGATTTAATAGTACATACTGAAAGGATTTTCATTTGAACAAACTGTTCTGCTTTTGAACCAGTGCTCCACCTCCCTGGGTCGCAGACTGTGGGAATAGAGCATCTTGGGGATAGAAGGGTGTGCTCTGCTGTGTAAGCAAGGATTCTGTGATGCAAACCATCACAAAGCTCCTTTGTTTTACGTCAGGAATTATATAAAAATGTGTTGGGATGGCTGAGAGTTAGTAATATTCAGCAGTGTGACCTCCACCTATAGGAGATAGAGGAAAATGAAACAAATCACTTATCTTTGTAGTGTTATGAGAAGAAAAGTCTGAGCAAGTGTTTATGCCAACATACTCTGGTCTATGACCTTTTGTTTAAAGGGTTTATTTCACATTATTCCATGCTTTACAGCTTGAACGACATAGTAATGAGGTGCTCTTTGTACATCCTCCTACTCAGAAAAGCTATATCGAGAAGTACAGCTGCAGCCAGCGGGGTGTTAATCACCACTTACCAACAGTCAGGACTAACACAGGCAATTGCAGATTGTGGTAATTTTCTAGAGGACGTCTGCTTCTCAGTACTCTGTCTTCCATTAATAGTGCTATATTTGAAACTCTGTGGCATTAGCTCTTTTTACCAATGGAGAATAGATTTATGAAAACAAATATTATTCTGGATTCAAATTAGCCAAGGTATTAAATTGATAATCATGATTGTGAGTAGTGTTGATGGTGGTAATGTAGAAGATAAACGGCAGTCTGGAAATAGGGAATACCTCCCACTGTTTGAGATGTGAAAGTAGTGACTTGTGGGCTGCTAACGTAAACATCATATTTTCCTGCATTTCATCAAGTTGAAAGGGGATTTACTGTCGTCCTCCTACTTGGTTCTGGCCTTGTGGGTAGGGAGTGTGCTGTCATTTTAAACAACTCTCATTAGAACAACGATTATTCAAGATAATAATTAAGTCCTCTGTGCAAGACTCCTATCAAAATGCCATCTCCAGAAAATTATGTCATCCTTAGGTTCTTCACAATTTGCTCCGTCATTCAGTAAAAAACCCGGCAGGGACAACATTACAAGCACAAAGGACTGTATTAAATATGAAACTCTCTAATCCTTCTGAGATGACTCAAAATTTATATAATCTCAAATACCGAGGGACCTGCATGATGGATCCAAGTAGCTAATTGAGATGGAATAAGTGGTTATTACATCTCAAGTAATTATTCCTTTCATAAAGTGTTATTAAAAAGAATGCATTTAATTTTTTCTTGAAATTATCCAAACAATTTTACATTCACTGGGCAGCTGGCAGTTTGTAGGAAGATTATATCAAAATGTTTTCCAAGGAAAGATTTAATCCCCTGCTTCTGAATTGTTTTCTTATATTATTTTTATTTTACACTTGTTATGACTTCTAAATGTATTTAGTTTATAGGATACATATTAGTGCACCGAATAATTGGCCGATCACTGAAGTATTGGAGAATAATGCCTCATGGTGGAATATAGGCATCTTGTTACTTGCAGTGCTCTAACTTGCCTTTTAAAATACTTACACTGAGAAAATGCAGTCCAGAACATGCATAGATACTGAAGCCGTTTCTTTTTTTAATGCTCACCTTAAGAAGAAAGAAATCCCTATCTCAAAAAGAGACGTAAAATGGATAAGAGCTTTGAACAAATGTAATGTTGTAACTTTCTGCCTAAACTCGTTTATAAAAACATAAAAAACATAAGAGTGGCAATACTGGGTCAGACCATTTGTCCATCTATCCCAGTATCCTGTCTTCTGACAGCGGCCAGTGCTCGATGCTTGAGAAGAAATGGTGATGCTGGCAGGCTAGGTGCCAGCTTATGCCAAGGTCCTCATATCTCAACTGGACGATGATAGATACATAGCTGGAATCTGTCTGGCTCACTTGTGGGTTAATATTGATCAAATAGATATTAGTATTATAAGAAAATGTTTAGTGTTTCTATTCTATTGAATGCTTGTGATTTGCTGCATGCATTAATCTTACTTGTATTATCTGTGTTCCATATTGTAATGTAATATTTGAGTGGTTGTATTGTGAGCCTCTGTGACTGCATGAATCTCCATACAGAAGATGGACATTAATTAGTGTGAAGAGCTGCTCTTCTACAGAAATTAAGGCAGTCATTTCCCATTTTGTATGGGAACAACCAACTCAAAGATTTACCAGGTTACTTTTCCTTTGTTGTTGTTTTAGGGTTGAGTTTTTTTGTTTTTGTTTGTTTGTTTAAATGAAAATTAGGTTAGGTGAGTTGCTTTTTCTACTTCATTTCTGACTTGACACATAAGTTCATCAGCTATGATGTGACACAGCAAATAACAAGAACACAAAGGGATGTGATGCTGACCAGCTGTTAGTCTCTGTGGCAATTCAAAAACAGTGCAAGGAAAATCTGCTTGCTATGAATATTCAATATACATAAGGGACCAGGTGTCTGGTTTTGGACAGGAACATCCGCTCGAAAAGGGATCCTGCAACTCCGGTCAGCACTGCTGACCAGGCCATTGACTGTCCGGATTGCGGTGCCATGCAGTGGGGCTGACAGGCTCCCGGCTAGCTGCTGCGCCGTGCGGTTCCTGGGTCGGGAAGCAGCCGGCATGTCCGGCTCCCAGCTTTAGAGGCTGCCAAAGGGGGTCCGTGTGCTGCCCCGCCCGCAGGCACAACTCCCAGTGGCTGGGTCAGGGCAGGGGAGGATCTAGCGAGACTCACGAGCGCTCAGCAGGTGGCTGTTGAGGGGTCGCGTGCCATGCGCCTCTCCCGCTGCTGTCTGACCCTCTTCTCCTCACGCTCCTCGTGTGGCTGAGCTCGAGCTGCAGTGCATGCCCTGTGGCAAATCGCAGTCTGTTGCCCCATCGCCAGCACCCAGGAGTTGGAGGTATGTGTATCCCTGTCTTAGAGTGCTGGGAATGGGACTGCAACCCCATTCCCCTCACTGCATCCCTCCCCGTCCCAAGCCCCCTGCTCTCCCCATTCCCCTCACTGCATCCTTCCCCGTCCCATCCCATCCTGCCCCCCACACTTACCGATCCCAGCCCTGTACCCCTTACAGGACTCTCCCACCCATCCTCTCCACCTCCCAGAGCTGCCACACCCACACCCCTGCATCCCTTTCACCTCCATACACTGCTGCACTCCCATTATGTCCCTATGCACCCATGTGCCCCCCACATCCTCATGTACCTGTAGCCTTCTGCCTCCCACTGCATCCCCATCCACCTCACATAGTCCCCTCCTCTCTCCTTCACTGCTCCTTCTCCCCCCCAACCCTGCTCTCATCCTTGGCCTCTTTCCCTCCCCATCCTCTCTCTTCTACCCCCACCCCGTCTTTTCCCCTCCAGCCCACCTTCCTCCCTTCCCAGCTGGGTGTCTCTGTGTAGGCAAGTGTGTGCATGCACACATTTTATGTGTGTAAGCGACTGTGTCTTTGTGTAGGGAGGTGCATGTATTGCCGCATGTGTGTATACCTGTGTGAATAAAATGTACAGCCTAGCTCTTTGACTTCTATTCCTTTTTGCTGGCTTGCGCACAAAAAAAATGATGACCTAAAATATGTGTGTATTCATTTCATAACAAGTTTTTAAAAGAGAAGGGAACTCTAAAAGAAATGTATTATTTCTTAAAAAGTGAATATTGTTGACTAGTAATTGCAGGAGAGCCAATGTATCATACATTTCTCCCCACCTTTGTCTAGCTACATTAAAAAATCTTTGTTGCAGACTCTCTCTTTTTATGTGTATGTCCAGCACCTACCACCCTGGAGCCCTGATCTTAGTTGGGATCTCTAGGTACTAAATAACAATCGTAATAATAAATAATACAGAAGTATATGTGTTAGTGCATGCTAGATATGTACACCTGAATAGCCGTATGTAGGTATGTAGGAGTCACTCTCTACAGATTTATTTATATAGGTATATGGACAGGTGGGCATATTTGTGGGTATACTCTATGGATTTGTATTTGGGCTTCAGGAATGGGCCTTTATGGACCCATTGCAGCTGCTCCTAATTCCACACACAAAATTAAAATAACTTTAGTGAACAAAAAACATGGAGCTGGTTACAAAAATGGGAAGAGGGGAGGGAAAGAATCATGAAAACCTTTGTGAAATGTTTTTTTTTAAAAAAAAACCATTTTGACTAGTTTGCTGATAGCTCTAGCATCCTGTAACAAATAAAACCTGAAATTAGCATAACACATCTGTCAAAACAATAAATATGTGAAAATGAGCATGTGAGTGAGGGTGGGGGAGAACAAGTGATGGAGGGAGCAGGGAAGGGGCCTTTCGGAAGGGGCGGGACATTGGGCAGGGCAAAGGTGTTCATTTTTCTGGAAATAGAAAGTTGGCAACCCTACTCATCTACCATTTCTTCTTAGCTGGGAATGTACAAAGTAGCAGTAGTTTTTCCAGCTAGAAATAGTTGATTTTCTTTTTGCGTAAGTTGATGATGGCCTTGTGGTTAAGGACTGGAGAGGGACTCAGGAGATCTGGATTCAATTCCCAGCTCTCCCACAGACTTCCTTTGTGACTTAGGACAAGACAATTAATCTCTCTGTAAAACAGGGGTAATCAACCTTCCGTACTTTACAGGGGTATGGGGTGTAATGTTTGTGAGACACTTAGATACTGTGGTGACTGGAGACATAACTAGATAGATCCACCTGTGACAGGTTTGGTCACAGAGACTCTCTTGGGACTGTCACCTGATGTGCTGAAACTACCTCTGAGCCCATTTCCTCTGATAGCTTGGGATTCCAGAGCCCTGTCTTGGTGAGCCAGACACGCTAGCCTGCTACAACACAGACCCAGGGTCTGAACCACGCTCCCCCAAAGCTGCAGACTTAACTGAAAACAACTCAGCAAGTACACTTGTCTCCAGCACCCAGACACCCAGCTCCCAATGGGATCCAAACCCCAAATAAATCCATTTTACTCTGTATAAAGCTTATACAGGGTAAACTCATAAATTTTCCACCCTCTATAACACTGATAGAGAGATATGCACAGCTGTTTGCTCCCCCAGGTATTAATCACTTACTCTGGGTTAATAAATAAACAAAAGTGATTTATCAAGCATAAAGAGTAGGATTTAAGTGGTTTCAAGTAATAACAGACAGAACAAAGTAAGTTACCAAGTAAAATAAAAAAAAAACATGCACATCTAAGCCTAATACATTAAGAAACTGATTACAGATAAAAATCTCACCCTCAGAGATGTTTCAATAAGCTTCTTTCACAGACTGGACTCCTTCCTAGTCTGGGCCCAATCCTTTCCCCAGTACAGTTCTTGTTAGTTCCAGCTCAGGTGGTAACTAGGGGATTTCTCATGACTGCAGCCCCCCTTTGTTCTGTTCCACCCCCTTTTATAGCACAAGGCGGGACTTTTGTCTCTCTGGGGCCCCACCCCTCTTTCTAAATGGAAAAGCACCAGGTTTAAGATGGATTCCAGTATCATGTGACATGTTCACGTGTCCTGTGAGACTTCATTACCCACTGGCTGGCACACACTTATACAGGAAGGCTTACAAGTAAACAGAGCCATTTACAACCAATTGTCCTAGTTAATGGGAGCCATCAAGATTCCAAGCCACCATTAGCGGCCCACACTTTGCATAGTTACAATAGGACTTCAGAGTAATACTTCATATTTCTAGCTTTAGATACAAGAATGATACATACATACAAATAGGTTGAACACGCTCAGATTACAAGCTTTATAATGATGCCTTACAAGAGACCTTTTGCTTGAGGCATATTCCAGTTACATTATATTCACACTCATTAGCATATTTCCATAAAACATATGGAGTGCAACATCACACCACCATCATGATTAAAATTATAATGATACAGTGGGCTAAAATAAGTTACTATAGACTTAGCCCTGGTCTACACTACGAGTTTAGGTCGAATTTAGCAGCATTAGATCGATTTAACCCTGCACCCGTCCACACGACGAAGCCATTTTTGTCAATTTAAAGGGCTCTTAAAATCAGTTTCTGTACTCCTCCCCGACGAGGGGATTAGCACTGAAATCGACATCGCCAGGTCGAATTTGGGGTAGTGTGGACACAATTCGATGGTATTGGCCTCCAGGAGCTATCCCAGCGTGCTCCATTTGACCGCTCTGGACAGCACTTTCAACTCAGATGCATTAGCCAGGTACACAGGAAAAGCACCGGGAACTTTTGAATTTCATTTCCTGTTTGGCCAGCGTGGCGCACTCATCAGCAGAGGTGAACACGCAGAGCTCATCAGCACAGGTGACCATGCAGTCCTAGAATCGCAAAAGAGCTCCAGCATGGACCGAATGGGAGGTACTGGATCTGATCGCTGTATGGGGAGACGAATTCATGCTATCAAAACTCTGTTCCAAAAGATGAAATGATGAGCTGCATGCAATTCTAGTGAGTGCCACTACCACTACCCCACCCCTGTCCATGGACACCTGCAAGCGGGGAGTCTCACGCAACAGGGATGGGGAAGAAGAGGAGGAGGAGGATAGCGCATAACAGGCAAGCAGAGAAACCGTTCTCCCGACAGACAGGAATTGTTTATCACCCTGGAGCCAATACCGTCCCAAGGTGGGCTGCCAGACCATGAAACCGGAGAAGGCACCTCTGGAGAGTGTACCTTTGTAAATATAATACATGATTCCCGACTGACCGGTAGCTGTCTGGCATTGCAAGTTTCCAGAGGGCTATCGCCACTCGCTTGTGAACTGTGAGGACTGATCTCATCCTGGTATTCTTGCGCTTCAGGGCAGGGGAAAGCAAGTCACAAAGTTCCATGAAAGTGCCCTTATGTATGCAAAAGTTTCGCAGCCACTGGGAATCATCCCAGACCTGCAACACTATGCTGTCCCACCAGTCTGTGCTTGTTTCCCGGGCCCAGAATCGGCATTCCATGGCATGAGGCTGCCCCATTGCCACCAGGATGTCTAAATTGCTGAGGCCCGTACTCTGAGAGAAGTCTGTGTCCATGTCCTCATCACTCTCGTCACTGCGCTGCCATTGCCTCCTCGCCTGCTTTTGCAGGTTCTGGTTCTGCACACGCTGCAGGATAATGCACGAGGTGTTTACAATGCTCATAACTGCCGCGGTGATCTGAGCGGGCTCCATGCTTGCCATGGTATGGCATTTGCAGGAGAGCAGAGTTGCAGTGGAAGCGGTGGCTGATGACAGATGCCACGAGCATAGATATTGATAGAGAACAACGAGAGGACCTGCAAGATGGATTCATGAGAGCAGGAGAGCAGAGTGGAAGCGGTGGATGACGACAGTTAGCTCCACACACACTTCCCGAGGAAGAACACACATACCTGGGAGCCCATGACAGACAACGTGGAGAAATTCGCTATTGAGACAATCACAGCAGAGCAGAGTTGCAGCAGAAGCGGTGGATGACAACGGTTAGCAGTCCTACTGCACTGTCTGCTGAAAGCAGTATGGCGTCCGCATGGAAAAAAGGTGCGAAACGGTTGTCTACCGTTGCTTTCATGCAGGGTGGGATGACTGACGACATGTACCCAAAATCACCCACAACAATGTTTTTGTCCCATCAGGCATTGGGAGCTTAACCCAGAATTCCAATGGGTGGTGGAGACTGCGGGAACTGTGGGATCGCTACCCACAGTGCATCGCTCCATAAATCGATGCTAGCCACGGTAGTGAGGACGCACTCCTCCGACTTAATGCGCTTAGTGTGGACATACGCAATCGACTGTATAAAATCGATTTCTAAAAATCGACTTTTATAATATCGACCTAATTTCGTAGTGTAGACATATCCTTAAACATTCCCTCCTCCTACAGAAAAGTTCCCTGCAGCCTCATGGAGTCCCTGGGAATTCCCCAATTTATTCTTGCTTTAATTCCATTATCTTTTTAGGTCCTGTCACAGCTAATATCCTTATAGCTGAAGAGGTAATCAGTGTCAGTAATTCAGTGGATATAAGCAAGGATCTAGAGGGAATTGTAGCTGTTTAAAGTGTTGTAGATGTGAAGTGGAAACAAATTCCTATTTACCCGTGGAATGTTTTAATTCTTGGGTGTTGGCAACAGCAAGTGGCTCGAAAGGCCTGGGAAAAGACTGTATTGCAGCAGGTCAGGCACTATGGCAATTTAAAGGAATGATTTTGGGCATGTGCAACACCCCAGCCATTTTTCATATGCTTCTGGAGAAGGTATTGTATGGCCGCCTCTTTCAGCCTGTCTTATTATTTAGCTTGTGGTTACTCTGTGACTGAACCTGAAGAAACTAACCTCAGGCCCAGAGCTAGTAGAAACGGATTTCCACTGCATTTTTTAAAGGCACTTGTGACACTCTATGTTGACCTACCTCTGCTTCAGACACCCTCTTATATTAGATACAGATGCTAATGCTTATGGGGTGGGGACACAAGTGTGCGAAAGGGTAGTGACCTATTAAAGCAAAAGTCTAAATTCTACTGAGAGAAACTATTGCACCACCAGAAAGGAACTCTGAGCAGTGATTAAATCTGCAGACCATTTTCGCCACTCTCTAGATTCAAATAAAATGCATTTTTGGAAACGATGACTAACAGGAGCTGCAACCAGAGGAGAAGCCAACAGAGGAAGCTTGCCTGGGAACCATCCAAGAGGAGCTACAGTGAGTGCTACATTAGGGAGCTGTGTTGTGAGCTGGTGGGGTGAATATCCGAGTGTCTGTCTGCTGTGACCATTTATTTGATTGATGCTAGTTGCAGGGACTGTTTGACTGTGTGGTTGTTTGTTTGAAAAGTGTGAATTGGGAGTGCTTTGTTCCCAGTAGGCCTTGAGTAGTTGATTGGTAGAGGGAGTTTGCAGAGGCTTGGCATCTGTATGTCAGGTTCCAGTTCTCAGAAGGGGGTGTTAGACTGCAGGTCTGTGCTCTGAAAGTGTGCTGACAGATCCCAAGATTGGGGCAATGTCTGGGCTTCATTCAGGCTACAGAGGCTTTAACACTAGATGATTCAAGGACCCAGAGGTTTGGATTCCCTCACCGCAGTCTGGTGGGTGGCCAGCAAGGGGGCAGCCAGACAGATTTGTGACAGTGCCATTGCAGGTTTGCTCTCTACACTGCTTTCTGGCTTTGTGTAGTTCAATTTTAGGTGACCCAAGTTAGTAGGTGTCACTGTTCCTCCCCCACTCTGAACTCTAGAGTACAGATGTGGGGACCTGCATGAAAACCTCCTAAGCTTACTTTCACCAGCTTAGGTTAAAACTTCCCCAAGGTACAAATTAATTTTATCCTTTGTCCTGGGATTTCCACTGCCACCACCAAACTCTAACTGGGTTTACTGGGAAATGTAGTTTGGACATGTCTTTCCCCCCAAAATCCTCCCAACCCTTGCACCCCACTTCCTGGGAAAGGTTTGGTAAAAATCCTCACCAATTTGCACAGGTGACCACAGACCCAAACCCTTGGACCTGAGAACAATGAAAAAGCATTCAGTTTTCTTACAAGAAGACTTTTAATAGAAGTAAAGAAATCCCCTCTGTAAAATCAGGATGGTAGATACCCTACAGGGTAATTAGATTCAAAACATAGAGAATCCCTCTAGGCAAAACCTTAAGTTACAAAAAAGACACACAGATAGGAATAGTCATTCTATTCAGCACAGTTCCTTTCTCAGCCATTTAAACAAATCATAATCTAACACATACCTAGCTAGATTACTTACTAAAAGTTCTAAGACTCCATTCCTGGTCTATCCCCAGCAAAAGCAGCATACAGACGGACACAGACCCTTTGTTTCTCTCCCTCCTCCCAGCTTTTGAAAGTATCTTGTCTCCTCATTGGTCATTTTGGTCAGGTGCCAGCGAGGTTACCTTTAGCTTCTTAACCCTTTACAGGTGAGAGGATTTTTCCTCTGGCCAGGAGGGATTTTAAAGGGGTTTACCCTTCCCTTTATATTTATGACAGTAGGGCTGCCACCACTTTTTATAGGAGACTCTCAGTACAGTAGAGGTCACTTCCTAGATGTATTTTTTTCTGATCAAGTTTAAATTTTCTTTTGATTAATTTAATTCATTCCAGTTTACCTTTTGAAGTACCATAATGAATGTCTTTCCCTGCTTATTTCTATACATCAGTAATCATACTCATCAAATTTGTTACTGGCCCCATCTTGTAGCTCTTGGGGTCAGTGGCATAACTTCTGCTATGTTCATTGGTGCAGGATCACCTTATTTAACTTAACTGTTTGTATTTGTTTCCTTGCTTTTAAATTGGGTGTCTCCAACTCAATTGTTTTAGCTGCTAGTCTCTTAATTTCTTCCAATTTGCCAACATCCTTCTCATATAGAAACATACAGAACTGAATAGTATAATTTTTGATTGGGTCTTAACAATATTTTGTAATGATAACTATTGCCTCCTGCATCTCATGTGTGAGAGACATGAAGGTGGAGCCTCAAACTGCATATATATTTTTTTAAAAGAAGCTCAGAGGTAACAAGCTATCGATTATCGCTTGGTGTTATACAGCATTCCTGATTTTTAAGACATTACCTTCTCATAAAAAGATCTGAAACAGATATTTTATTTTGTAATCACATGAATTTTTCCAAGTTGAATTATATTTTATTTCCTATCCTTATTTATAACTCCTCCAGATATCTTTGTATTATTTTGTTGACCATGCCTTTGATGCACCTTTCAAGTTAGTATCATCTGCAGATTTGAGTAAGGTAGTAAATATTGTTTCCCTTATGATTATTATAAGACGTTATGCTAAATAAAATGGTGATACCCACTCCTTGTGATATTCCCAAACTTGATGTTCAGTGACTAAAAAATGGCAGCCAGCTATTTACCAGTCCACATGACAGTGCTGATATCACTCTTAATCCATATGATCATTAAATTCTTTAATGAAATCTTGCAATATTATTCGTGGTTCTTGGAATGAGAAAGGAATAAATAATCTTCAGTTACCATATACATTGCAAACTGCATCATATTTTCCTCTGCCAAGTGACAGTAACAAACAGATCTTGGCAAAAGATTTGACACAAAAGAAGTTTAAAAGTGAACTGGACCATCATTTATTTTGAATGATATGGCAATAAGCCAGTAATTCAATATATCAGTGAGCAGCTAGAATTATGAAGCAGGGGAACTTAACACAACCATGAAATTAAAAAAAAAAGCACACAACTTTTTAAAGGTGAAAAAGATAACCATGTTTTCAAAGTCATAGCTTTATACGAGAAACAATGCCCTCCGTGTCCTATTTTCCCAGTCATGTAAAGCTTGGCCATTCTGTGGCGAACCCTTTTCCAGTCATTTGTTATTGATCACTACGGACCTCCATATTGCCCACCATTATTGAAAATACTGTAGCATCAAATGATAATTACTTGAAGGAATACAGATAAGTATTCACTGTAGGCATGGGGCCAAATTCTTCTGATTTACATTTAATCAACTCCAAAGCAGCCAGGGGGTTTCTTGAAGTGTAGTTCAATATAACGGCATAGAATTTGACTGGCTAACATGAGACTTAAGCTTGAGACCACACCTGGAGGTAAGTTACACACTAAACAGCCTATCACTTGATGCATCATGCCAGATCAGAAAGTATAAATGCTGTTAAAGATTTGGCAAGTTTGCATTTACAGTAACTATTATGTTCAAATTATGAAGAGGTGAAGCTTGGCACCAAAGAGAAAAGGCTCAGAAGAAAGGCTCTGTAAGGACACATGGTTTAATGAGACTTCTTTTCTTAGCTGAATGTTATTCAGTTCTGAGCATCAAATTTATATGCCACATGTTTTAATTAAAACATGCCAAAAGGCTAGGGGAAAAACAGACTGATTTTCAAACCACCAAGATCTGGGCTATAACACAGCATATTTGTTGGCATCATTTGATTCCAAGACTGCCACAACAAAAAAACCCTTTGCTAATTCTTTCCAGTCCCTGAAATCTCTGTAATTTGGATGCCAGAACAACAGCAGGATACTGCAGAAACAAAGGCAAAAAAGCAGGGACAAACTGCATAATGTGTAAACTTAAAGTTCTAATGAAAAATAATGGTCTTAGCTGACTGAAGGTGCAAGATTATAGAAAAATAGGACATCATGCTTTTCTGACTCATCTAAGGATTTGAGAACACAAGGAAAATACAGAATTCCTTGAGTTCATGGAGTAACGGTTCTAAAACTCAAAACACAAAAGTCTTGTGTTTACATTGGGGGAGGGGGGGAAAAGAGTTACAGGATCACTGGGAAAGAGAAAGTTGAACACTGCCAGTATCATATCATTTCATAATACTTATTAATCCCAAATAAATATGAATAACTGACGGTCACATGAGCATAGATTTTATTTAACATATACTAATTTACCTAAAATATATTTAACACCTCTTGTATATTAAATAAGAAATATTAAAGAAAAACTCTGAACCTTTAGTTGGATTTGCCCAATGGGCCCATGCCCAGGCCAATTTGGAGGCCCCGCTACAGGGGCTCTGGAACCTGGGTAGAAGTGGGGGGGGCCCACCAGCACCAGAATGTGACCCTGCCCCCTGCTCCTCCTTTCTCCCCCCATGGCCCTACTCCCTGTTCCTCTTCTTCACCCCCTCCCCTGAGGTCCTGCCACCTGGCTAGGCTGGAAGCTGGAGTCCAGACATGGTAAGAGCCACCTAGGGAGCCTGGCTGCTATGAGGAGACCTGGACTCTCCACCTGCCCTGGGCTGAAGGCAGCCCCCAGCCCATGTTCCCCCCCCCCCCATCTCCCAAAGTGCCACTCAGGGCAGGTGGAGGGTCCAGGGCTCCCCACAGCAGCCCGGGCTGCCTGACCAGGGCCTCGACTGGAAGGGAGGAACAGGGGGCAGAGCCCTGTAGTGAGAGGGAGCTAAGGCCCACCTCAGCCCCCCACAGGGAAAAGGCTGGTGCCGTACTGCTAGCGGGGGCTGTGCTTCACGGGCCAGCAGGTGAGCTGATCACCATGCTGCAAAGTGCAGCCCTGCCGCCACTGCCCAGCGCCTGTTTGCGGCTACTATGCCTATGTTAAAAAGTGGGCAGGCATGGCCCCCAGGGTGTGGGTGGCCCGCGTGTTCTTTGTGCCCAGGGCCCTAATAAAACTAATAAAACTCAGTCTGCCTTTAGGTCATATTGCATTGCACTCTGACCCCTGGACCCTCCATGAGTGATTGGTGCTTTTTCCATCAGCTGCGTTTGCAATCCTTACTGTACTAGGCAACCATTTCAACATTAATTTTCAAACTGCTGTTTTGCAGTTTTAATTGTGGAAGTAGGTGTTGCTGTGGTGTCTTGTACTCCATGGCCCCTTTCAAGCATGTTGTCCCTTTTCATAGCCTTTTGTGATCTTAAGGAATCAGTTTTCATACACAAGTGTAAAAAAAAAAAACCCCAAAACCACCCACCACACACAAGATAACTGAGATATGCTGTAGTGATTTGTTTAGCCATATTTGCATCATTTGTGTCTCCTATATATAAACTGTGGCCTGAGATAATATCACAAGTGTAATCATTTTAATTCAGAGTGTGTACAGTCTAGCACCCATTCAGCCAATTTATACTCACATCTGTCTCTGTATTTAACATATTTATGTGTTTGTTTGTATCAGATGCATAGTAATGGGATCCTGCTCCATGGTGCTAGGCACTGTACAATCACAGAATAAAACAGTGCTTGAAATACCTTATAATCTAAGAATAAAACAAGAAACAGATGACTGTAGACAGGGAAGGAATGGTACAAGGAAACAATGAGACAATATTGGGCAGTACAAGTAGTGATCTCAGCCATTGTCAACTTTGTGGGCATAATAGCACAGGAGAATTCTGAGAAGGGTTTTGAAGGATAATAATGGGAGTTCCTCCCCAAGCTTAAGAATGGGTGAAAACAAAGATATGTTAGAAAATTTAACGAGTGGGCAGCGGAGAGTGGCAGCATGGCTGATCAGAGGAGAGATTGGTACCACAATACTGAAAGAGGGGTGACATGGTCAAAGCAATGGACTAGGAAAATGATCTTTGTAGGAATACTCTGAATGGATCTGGGCAGGACAAGATTGCTGTGAACAGAGGCAGCTAACAGGAGAGTTTTGGAGGGAGCAGCTGCAGACTCTGTGCTTAGAGGTAGTGAGACTTGGTGAGTGGTGTTTGGTCTGCCTGTGAGTTGTTTGTTTGCTGCGTACAGGCTGCATAGCTGGGCTGTGGGCCCAGGTAAGCCTTGGGAGCTTTGATCAGTACTTTGCTAAAGGCCTGGAGATTTTAGCCCCTGAACAGTTCAAAAAGAACGTTGATAAATCAGAGAGGGTTCAGAGAAGAGCTAAGAGAATAATTAAAGTATTAGAAATCATGTTTTATAGGCTAGGCTCAATCTATTTAGTGCAACAAAGAGAAGGCTAAGGGGTGACTTGACTACACTCTAAGTACCTACATGGGAAACAAATATTTGATAATGGGCTCTTCAATCTAGCGGAGAAAGGTATAACACAATCCAATAACTAAATTGAAGCTAGACAAATTCAGACTAGTTATAAAGATGTACATTTTTAATGATAGGAGTGATTAATCATTGGAACAATTTATCAAGTGCTGTGGTGGATTCTCCATCAGTGACAAGGTTTAAATCCAGATTGGATTTAATTCTAAAAGCTATGCTCTAGGAATTGTGTGGGGGAAGTTCTATGGCCTGTGCTATACAAGAGGACAGACTAGATCACCACCATGGTCCCTTTTGGTCTAACAATCTGACTATCAAGGCAAGAGAGAGACAGATGTTGCAGACAGAGAGCTTGGATAAAAGTTGTAGTGGTATGGATGGATAAGAAAGGTCGAATTTTAGAGTGGTTTTCCAGAAAGAATCAGCAAGATTTAGACATATCCTGGATGTGGGGACTCCAAGAAAGGTCTGAATCGAAGATGAAACCCAATTTATGGGCTTGAGTGACAGGCAAGCTGTTGGTGTTGTCCACAGTGATTGAGAAAGAAGGTAGCTAGAAAGGCTTGGGAGAAAGATTAGGAGCTCTGTTTTAGCATGTTGAGCTTGAGCTGATGGCTAGATATCTATAAGAACATGTCAGAGTTATTAGGTGATCAGCTTTTTAAATTTCCACAACCAATTCAGCTAGACAGTTAAACATGTGCTGAAGTCAATCTCTGTTCAGCAAAGGCGATAAACACATGCTTATGTTTTCTATGAGGAAATGACAGCAATTAGATGATCAGTTGGGCCCTCAAATCAGGTACTCAGACTTTTAGTGCTTAATATGTGCAAACAATGTTTGCGGTTCAAAGCAATGAATCTACAATTAACTGCACTTGCAAAATTGTGCTAACAGTTCTATGTGGGTATAAAACAATAGGCTGGCTTTCAAAAATTGAGTGCATTATGTTGTTTAGATTCATTTTTAAAGGAACATTATTTTTATGTGTAGATTGGCTGACGGTGGGCTGGCCTACAGAATGCTCTGAATTGAGTTTGTGTTATTATTGGGATGTCCAGGTCCAAATGAGAACATCCAGTATTTAGATCCATCATACTGGAAAGAATTTTAAAATCCTCAACATTTCTCAAAGAGACAAGAATGAAAACAACTGAGAAGTGGTCACAATCAAAAAATCAATTTAAAATGTGAACTGCTTCTTTATCAAAATCCAGCATGCATGCATGCACGCACACACACACACACAATCTCTTTAATTTTTCATAGTCTGACTCATCTAGAAATGTACTTCTTTTCATTGTCCACTACACTCATCTTAGCTGGAACAAAACTTCTGCCAATAGCTAACAATTCTCAAAATAAAACGCTTTGGCTTTAATTACAGTAATTTTCTTTTTTGGACTTGCATTTTAGGAGTAATATAAAGAAAATGAATTTTATCCCTTGAAGAGATAGTATTCCACTTCCATACTCTCTAAATAGTGTGCACGAGCAAAAGAAAAAAAAGACAAAGTTTAATTTGGTAATTTGATAACCATTTACATCAAAGAGTTGTACAAACATTAATTTCCATAACAATCCTGGGAGGTAGGTGAGTACAGAAATTACCATCAAAATGTTGACACTTAGGACAAAACTTTCAAACCTGAACACTTAAATTTAGGCATTTGAATCCTCACCTTAATAGAAGGGGCCTGACTTTTTTCAAAGGTGCCACTATTTAGTTAAGAATTCAAATGCCTAAACTTCAGACATTCAGATTTGAAAAATTTAGCCCTACTCTGTAAAAGTAATTACTTTTACTATGACGTTATAGATCTTCCCCATAGGAAGTATTATGGGAAAGTTGTAGAAACAACCTATAATAAGGCTAAAAATTTTTTTTTTCAAAGCAGTTGGAAAATATTACATAAAATGCTCCAATGCCTCCGTGGTTTGTTTCGGGGATTTGAAATTTGGCAACAGAATATTCCTAGGATCAGGGAGGTGCATTTTGCTGTCCTACTGAAAATCTGTTCAGATTTGGCAGAATTATAAGAGGTCAAAAAACACCAGTTGTAATGTGTAGTGTTGCTAAAGACTTTCTGCTGAAAATTGCAAACACGCCATCTGCACTGAGTATGCTCCTCAGCTTCACAGAGCCTCTTCACATATGGTATCGGACCTGGAAATGTTCCCCAGCATCTTCCTGTATCACGCTGAAATAGACATACAGAATAGGAGCAACCACTGATGAATGGGAAGAATAAGTTTCCTTCACCTTTTATCCTGATTTCTATCACAGTTCTGCTTGCCCTATGTCTGTGCAGTGTAGTTATAGCTCTGTCAGTCCCAGGATATTAGTATATCTTTTATTGGACTGAAGATATTAGCCCACCCACCTTGTTGTTTTATGTCTGTACATTTAAAAATGACCTTAAATCTTTCCTTCAGGCTCCTGCTTATCCCCATTTCATGCCCTCTGAAACTAATAATTTTTGGTCTTCGTCCCCCTTTGCAACTCCCCAAGCTACTTTGGGTACTTGCTTGCTAAACTTCAGCCAGTACAGCTTGCAGTGAGAAGAGGCGGCCCAGAAATTGCAGCACTTCCACCGTTAGAATTGCTCGCATTTTTCTCCCCATTTTTCCCCTTAAAAAAACCTTCTAGGGAATGACATACAAAAAAGGGATGAAGACCACAGAAAAAGCAATGTGGAAACTGATAATTCCATATTCAGTGCAGGGATTTGGATTGTGTGCAATAAATAAGGACTGGAACCAAGCATTTAATGATGGAGAAAAGACAGTCCATCCTGTGCACTGAACTTAGCATCTGCATTGTATGATTCACAGCTTCTCTCATTTTTCTTGCAGAAGTGACAACGTTTGATTATACCTCCTAGTAGCCAGTGGAAATAATATTCCCTTCTTACAGTCCTTTTGAGAATGAATGAAGGGTATTCATTTTTACAGCAGTAGAGAATGGGGTTGCCAGGCATCCAGTTTTCAACCAGAACACCAGGTCAAAAAGGGACCCCGGCGGCTCTGGTGAGCACCACTAACTGGGCCATTAAAAGTCCAGTTGGCCACCTGCAGCAGGGCAGTCAGGCTCCCTGGCTCCACACAGCTCCTGTCATGTCCCTCCTCTGGCGCCTAGGCACAGGGATGCCTAGGGGCTCCGCATGCTGCCCCTGCCCTGAGCGCTGACTCTGCAGCTTCCACTGTTCAGGAACCGCGGCCTGTGGGAGCTGCGGGGACAATGTCTGCATGCAGGGGCAGCACACAGAGCCACCTGACTTCCCTGTGCCTAGGAGCCAGAGGAGGGACATGCCAGCTGTTTTGGGGAGCTGCCTGAGGTAAGCGCTGCCCAGAGCCCATACCCCAAACCCCCTGCCCCAGCCCTGAGCCCCCTCCCCCACCCAAACTTCCTCCCAGAACCTGCACCCCATCCCACACCCCAAAACCCGCTACAGTCCTGAGCCTCCTCCTGCAACCTGAACCCCTCATTTCTGGTCCCACTCCAGAGCCCACACCCTTAATCCAAAGCCCACACCCCCTCCCACACCCCAACCTCCTGCCGCAGCCCAGAACCCACTCCCACATTCCAAACCCTCCAGCCGAAACCCCTTCCTGCACCACAACCCCTCAGCCCTGGCCCCACCCCAGTGCCTGCACCCCCAGCTGGAGCCCTCACCCCCCTCCCCACACACACACCCCAACCTCCTGCCCCAGCCCGGTAAAAATGAGGGAGTGAGCAAGGGTGGGAGCCTCATAGAAGGGGCAGTATAGGGGGCAGGGCAAGGGTGTTTGGTTTTCTGCTACTAGAAAGTTGGCAACCCTAGTTGAGAAAGAATGAGGATTTTGCGACATCCACACTGTGTGATCAGTTTTTAAAGAACTAGGCTGATTTCTTTATGTGTTATTTTTAATTTCTTCTTTATAGTGCTAGCTAAAACTGTATGAATACTAGCATTCTTTATTTTATACTACCAGTGAAATGGTCTTCATGTGAGAATTATCTCAGTAACCGTATTACAAAAGTGTGTGATCAATGTAGAATAATTTTATGATAGTCAAGTATTTTTTATATCCATATAAAGTGTAATTTTTTTCTAATTGGGATCTGCTTTTTATAAACCTTAGGCCAAATTTAGACCTAGTTTAAGAGGGCAGTGTTGGATTATGACATAGGTCATATAGGAGAATGTAGGTATATATGGCCCTCCCTTGCAGTCATTCTCAGAGGGAGGCCAAGCCTCTTTACTGTCATGCCCCTGTAAAGACAGTCTAAGACAATGGGGAAGTCACAAATCTCAGGGCTCAATCCCTCCAGCAGGGTAGATCAGTGAGTGGTGCAGGGGCCCAAGCCTTCAGGCATGGCAGGGCCCCAAGCAGTCTAAAGACAAGCCTCAGGCAGGATAAAGCCAGGTATATAGTCTGGGAACCCAAGCCCTCAGACAGGGCAGTGTGCCCAGCACAGCCTAGCGGCCCGGGGCTCTGGCGCAGGGGGCGAGCGCCCAGCACGGCCTAGCTCAGCAGGCTCACACAGGCCTCCTGGCCAAAGGTGGGGAGACTGCCACCCCAGAGGTGAGGTAGTAGGAGGTGAAGGGACACAAGCCCACCCAACTCCACTGCATACCAGCCCAGGGCCCTAACAGTGGCAAAATGTTCAGCCACTGGGTCAGCAGGAATCCAGGCACAACACGCTGAACCAGACTCAGGCAGCAACGCAGCCAGACCATAGCCAGCTGTCCCTAGGCCACTTCCTACCCTCCCTTCAGGGTGTACCTTGATCTCAGGGTTGTCCTCCATCTCCCCTGGGTACACTGCAAGCAGTAATCCCAGCCACACCTCAGCATCAGGCATGTCTAGTAGCTCAGGCAGTTCGAATGAGTCCTTGGAACAGCAGAAGTCCTCAGCAGACTCTGGCTCCAACAGCAGGGTGGAAGCATTTGCTTCCCTCAGGGGCTTCAGCCCAACTGAACTACAGCACCTGCCTTTTATACTTTCACTTCCTTTCCCACCTCTCTGCTTCCAGCATGGTGGGCCTGGGTTTCCTGGTTCTGCCCACCAGGGGGCATCTGTCCCTCCCTTGCTGTCAATCTCTGAGGGCGGCCACGACTCAATTGTTGTAGTCAATCAGTTTCACATTTGTTTTTAAAAACAAGTACATTTCTAACCCCCATAGTTGTGAAGAAAAGCTTGAAAACATGAACCAACTGTAATGTGACTGATGCAGAGAGGTCTGCCAGACTCTGCAGACAGCCTAAAACAATAGATCTGAGAAGTGAACATTGCACCATGCACAGTATTGGCAAGCCAAGAGTTCAGAAATCATGAGTCAGAAAAAAATAATGAAATTTGCTTAAAATAATAATATTTTACAAAATTAATACATTTTCAGGTTCATTTTATTTGCTTTCCAGTTTTTCAGTCAATCTTTAGGGTTGATGTTTGCAAGCTTTCTTCTGTAACCATGAGGACTAAATATTCAATACAGTGGTAATGCCTCATCAACACCACTCCATCAGAGGACTCTCTAAATGCAGGAGGAGAAGAGGGCAGTAGGACTGGCCAACACAGCCAAGCGAATTAGCCCCCCCTAGCTCCCCAGGAGCTGAGTTGTCTGTGCTGCTAGTTCTGCCTTTCTCCAGGGTGGCTGTGGGGATCAGAAGTCCCTGATGACACTTTTCAGGGGAGAAGTGTGCCCCATTCCACTGCCCCTGACTCTCTGAGGAGAAGGAATATCTTCCACTTCCATTGTAAATGAGGGTGGGGCCATGGGCAGGGTCAGGGCTGTGGAGAAGTAGTCGTGGGCCTCATGACATGGTATACCTAAGATCTCACATTGCCTGTGATGAAGCAGAAAAACTGCCAGAAAGCACAGCAGGGGTTAGAGAGAGCCTTTGGGCCCAGCTATTCCCACCCTGTTATATCTGCAGCCAATGCCAGGCCTAGAGCGGGGAGAAAAGGAGAGAGCCTGGCTCAATTCGGGGCTGACTGGTGACAGGGCAGGAGCTGGCAGCCTCTCTAACTGAGGGGAAGGATCACTAACCTGCCCACCAAGCAGCCACCTGGGCGGAAGCACTGTCTCCCCAGCCGCAGGACCAAGGAGCCTCCAGCACTGGAGGTGACTGAGTGGGCGAAACCCAGGGACATTGTGGGGGCTTGGCCTCACCAACTTGTAACTGCCCTTCCTGAAGGAGCATGAGGCTGCTCAAGATCCAGGAGAAGACCCTACAAGAAGCAGGCCACCCAGCTAACTGGACTAGAGGGACTAGAGGGGTCACACCCCAAACTGAACAGGCACTAGTAGGAAGTAGCACAGAGCGGCAGATTTAGACTCCCTGCTGGGCAGGCTGCCCCTGTTCAGGGGTTGACAAACAGTGGGCACTGGGCTGGGACCTGGTGGAGATAGGGTTGCCAGGTATCCAGTGATCAACCAGAATGCCTGGTCGAAAAGGGACCCTGGCGGCTCTGGTCAGCACCGCTGACCGGGCCCTTAAAAGGCTGATCGGCAGTGCAGCGGGGCTAAGGCAGACTCTCTGCCTGCCATGGCTCCGTGTGGCTCCCGGAACCAGGAGCATGTGCCTCCTCTGGCTCCTATGCATAGGGGCATTCAGGGGGCTCCGCACGCTGCCCCCGCTGCAAGCACCAGTTCCGCAGCTCCCATTGGCTGGGAACCGTAGCAAATGGGAGCTGCGGGGGTGGCGCCTGTGGATGGGGCAGCATGCAGAGCCGGCTTGCTGCACCTCCGCATAGGAGCCAGAGGGGAGATGTGCTGCTGCTCCCAGGATCTGCTTGAGGTAAGCACCGGTCGGAGCCTGCACCCCTGACCCCCACCCACACCCCAACCCCCTGCCCCAGCCCTGATCCCGCTCCCGCCCTCCAAAACATTTGATCCCAGCCAGGAGCACCCTTCTGCACCCCAAACGGCTTATCCCCAGCCCCATGCCAGAATCTACACCCCCAGCTGGAACCCTCACCCCCACCAACCTGCTGCCCAGCCAGGAGCCCCCCACCTGCACCCTAAATCCCTCATCCCTGCCCCACACCAGAGCCCACACCCCCAGCCCAGAACCCCCTCCCATACTCCAAACCCCTCAGCTCCACCCCCCAGCCCAGAACCCCCTCCTGAACCCCAAACACAACCCTGCTGTGGTCACCTAGGACAGGGGCTAGGGTGTCCCCACTTCAGGGTACTCTCTCTGCACTGGGCACTTCTCTGACCCACTGATCGTTACATACAATTTAAAGCAAATGAAAGTTATTTAATCAACAATTAATTTTAAAAAGAATAAGGGAAAATGGGAAAGGTTAAAGGAAACACATCACCCCACTCTGTGGCAGGGAACATCACAAACAGTGTCTCTGGAACGTCCGGGCAGTTCACAGTCTGTTCCTTGTAAGTCCCAGGCCTTCTTCTCAGGCCCTGGCTGTGCTGTAGGGATGCTGTGGGTTGGACACTCGCTTTGGTGGTGGCCACATGCTCTCAGGCTCTAGATAGCAGGGCCCTTCTTCCCAACGTTGCCCCCCGCTCTGGCAGGGTTACCAATCCCCCTCCGAGTCTGGCCTGCAGAGCCGCCTGGCTGAGGTGTCTCCCTGTGCTGGGTCTGCTGCCCAGGGTCCCCCCCTCGCTCTCCCCAGCTGCTCACCGCACCCGGCTCCGGACTGCCCCAGCTCCAGCTCCAGCTCCACTCTGCCTCAGCACGGCTGCTGCTGCTCTGCCTCCAGCTCCCTTGGCTGCTTCTCTGGCCCCTCTGCCTCTGGTTGCTGCAGCTCTGCTCCCAGGACAGGTCTGCTCTGCAGGCTGCTTCTGTGACTCTGCTCCCAGCACTGACCTGCTTCCTGGGCTGCTTTTCTGGCCCGTCTGACTCTGGTTGCTGCAGCTCTCCTCCCAGGGCAAGTCTGCTCTTTCTGGGCTGTGCCTCTGGCTTCGGGGCTGCAGCTCTGCTCCCAGCACAGGGTCTGCTCTCTCTGGGCTGCTTTTCTGGTCCCCAGCTCAGCTTGGGCCCGTTTTCTCCTTATTTCAGCCCCACTCTGTCTGACCCAGGCAATTCCAGCTCACACAGAGGACAGGACCCCCCTGGCCTCCTGACTCCCTGATTAGCCTGCCCGCCTTGTCATTCAGGCTGCCCTGGAGCATGGGCCTCTCCCTATTGTTCCTGGGGACTGTCAGTCTCAGGTTCCTAATTTCCCATCGTTCTTTCCCACTTTTAATACTGGGAGCTAGCAACTAAAACACCCCCACTGAATGTTAGTAAGGGGGCAACAGTCCCCTTACACATGGCTGGGGCCTCGGAGGAGAGGCGGGGCAAGGGCGTTCTACCTTGTGCGAGTAGAAAGTTGGCAACCCGAGGTGGAGAGGGAGGACCCAAGTCCCTGTACCTTCCCCTGGCCTTAAAGATTGAGGCCCTGGAACCAAGCAGGGGTCCAGGAGCCATATGCTCTAACTACTTGGCTGACTGGCCCTCCAGGCTGCCTGTTACATTGCCTTAAACTAGTACTATATAACTCCATTGCGTTAGATGGATTTACAGATTTGGCTTGGGTAACAGTATACGATTGCTGTTGGCTAATACCGTTACTCATTTAGCTCAAGTGCTGTGTATTTGAGAGTATGTCTACACTGTAATGAAAGATCTGATGCATGGCCACAGCTAGCGGGGGTCACCTGATTTCGGCTCATGGGGCTCAGCCTGTGGGGCTAAAAATTGCAGTGTAGACATACTCATTCATGCTTGCGCTGGAGCCTGGGCTCTGAAACCCCATGATGGGGGAGGATATCAGAGTCCTCACTCCTGCCCAAGCCCAAATGCCTATATTGCAATTTTTAGCTCCGCAGCCTGAGCCCCACGAGCTTGAGTCAATTGACGTCAGCTCTGAGACTAGGTGCCCTGAGTTTTTTTTATTGTAGTGTAGATGTACCCTCAAGATCCCAGATTTAAACTGCTGATGACCCATGCCTAGGCTACCTTAATTCTGCTATTTCCTAATTTTTGAGTAATCAACTTTGTTTTTTTAATATAGTGGTATTTTTTTATAACGCATGTGTGTGTGTATATCAGTGTATTTCCTCCCTCCCTTCCTCCCCCCCCCCTTTATATTACTAAGGCTATTTGCCTGGGAACGGGAACTTTCCATATCAACGTTAATGAGTTCCTGACCCTTTGCTTGTGACATTCCAGTGCATTCTTCTGGAAATGGTTGGTGCGGTGATTTTTTTCCAGTGTTCATACAGGGCTGGTCCTGCCACCCACACACACACCCACACACCCACCCACCCACACACACACCCCTTCTGCCAAACATCCTGAATCAGTTGTACAACAACTTTCCAGACAACCTGCAAACAGCAGCAGCAGCACATCCTCTAACATATGCAACACATGGAGGTTGCTGCAAGAGAAACTGACTTGTGTGACATAGGTCGGGATCTGAACAAGAGGCTGCTAGGCAGCTCTCCAATACCACTTTCTACAAGCCATTACCCTCTGGTCCGACTGAGGGTTACCAAAAGAAACTACACCATTTGCTCAAGAAACTCCCTTAAAAAGCACAAGAACAAATCCGCACAGACACACCCCTGGAACCCCGACCAGGGGTATTCTATCTGCTACCCAAGATCCATAAACCTGGAAATCCTGGACGCCCCATCATCTTAGGCATTGGCACCCTGACAGCAGGATTGTCTGGCTATGTAGACTCCCTCCTCAGGGCCTACGCTACCAGCACTCCCAGCTATCTTTGAGACACCACTGAATTCCTGGGGAAACTACAATCCATCGGTGATCTTCCTGAAAACACCATCCTAGCCACTATGGATGTAGAAGCCCTCTCCAAAAACATTCCACACAAAGATGGACTACAAGCCGTCAGGAACACTATCCCCGATAATGTCACGGCAAACCTGGTGGCTGAACTTTGTGACTTTGTCCTCACCCATATCTATTTCACATTTGAGGATAATGTATACCTTCAAATCAGCGGCACTACTATGGATACCCGCATGGCCCCACAGTATGCCAACATTTTTATGGCTGACTTAGAACAACGCTTCCTCAGCTCTCATATCCTAATGCCCCTACTCTACTTGCGCTACATTGATGACATCTTCATCATCTGGACCCATGGAAAAGAAGCCCTTGAGGAATTCCACCATGATTTCAACAATTTCCATCCCACCATCAACCTCAGCCTGGACCAGTCCACACAAGAGATCCACTTCCTGGACACTACAGTGCTAATAGGCGATGGTCACATAAACACGACCCTATACTGGAAACCTACTGACCGCTATGCCTACCTACATGCCTCCAGCTTTCATCCAGACCACACCACATGATCCATTGTCTACAGCCAAGCTCTACGATACAACCGCATTTTCTCCAACCCCTCAGACAAAGACAAACACCTACAAGATCTCTATCAAGCATTCTTACAACTACAATACCCACCTGCTGAAGTGAAGAAACAAATTGACAGAGCCAGAAGAGTACCCAGAAGTTACCTACTACAGGACAGGCCCAATAAAGAAAAGAACAGAACGCCACTCGCCATCACCTTCAGCCCCCAACTAAAACCTCTCCAACGCATCATCAAGGATCTACAACCTATCCTGAAGGACGACCCATCACTCTCACACATCTTGGGAGACAGGCCAGTCCCTGCTTACAGACAGCCCCCCAACCTGAAGCAAATACTCACCAGCAACCACACACCACACAACAGAACCACTAACCCAGGAACCTATCCTTGCAACAAAGCCCATTGCCAATTGTGTCCACATATCTATTCAGGGGACACCATCATAGGGCCTAATCAATTCAGCCACACTATCAGAGGCTCGTTCATCTGTACATCTACCAATGTGATATATGCCATCATGTGCCATCAATGCCCCTCTGCCATGTACATTGGTCAAACTGGACAGTCTATATAAAAGAATCAATGGACACAAATCAGACGTCAAGAATTATAACATTCAAAAACCAGTTGGAGAACACTTCAATCTCTTTGGTCACTCCATTACAGACCTAAAAGTGGCAATTCTTCAACAAAAAAACTTCAAAAACAGACTCCAATGAGAGACTGCTGAATTGGAATTAATTTGCAAACTGGATACAATTAACTTACGCTTGAATAGAGACTGGGAGTGGATGGGTCATTACACAAAGTAAAACTATTTCCCCATGGTTATCCCCTCCCCTCCCCCCCACTGTTCCTCAGACCTTCTTGTCAACTCCTGGAAATGGCCCACCTTGATTATCACTACAAAAGGTTCCACACACACACGCCCCCCCACCCCGCTCTCCTGCTGGTAATAGCTCACCTTACGTGATCACTCTCCTTACAGTGTGTATGGTAACACCCATTGTTTCATGTTCTCTGTGTATATAAATCTCCCCACTGTATTTTCCACTGAATGCATCCGATGAAGTGAGCTGTAGCTCAGGAAAGCTTATGCTCAAATAAATTTGTTAGTCTCTAAGGTGCCACAAGTACTCCTTTTCTTTTTGCGGATACAGACTAACACGGCTGAGATTCTGAAACCATCCCAGTCAGGTTCCCTCTATAGCTAATTCACTGTGTAGCATACTTCATGCAGAAGGAAACTGATTAATCCTAGCTAGGGAAAAGTCAGTTTCCTTCTGTATCAGCTTAAAAACATATTACACACAAGAGGGATCTTTTTCCCTGTGCAGCTCTTCCATGCATAAAATGCTGCTACTCTCTCAGACAGCAAATAATAAGAAAAAAGAGCAATAAGAGAAGAGTGAAAAGATAGCAGAAAGGAGGAGAAAAATGCAAGAGAAGAAAAGGGCAAAAAAGAGACACATTGAGAAAAAGGTAAAGCGGAAATAATAGCAGTTGTCTGAATATTGGTGATTCATTGTCTAGCTAGTCTAGATATTTAGATTGTTCTCAATGCCTACCACGTTCAATATTTATTCCAAAGGATCTTGTGTTCAGTGTCAAAGAAGTGTGGATATTCTTTTGAGATTCAGTTGAGACAGAAAATGTCTCAGGGAGTGTGTGCTGTATAGCACTCCTTGCACCTTGTGGTGGAAGATGTTTTGCGTGCACCCCCACCACTCATTGCCAGATGCTAGCAGGAGATATGGGGAGGCTTGGCCATGCCCATAACCTGGCTAACCACACCCACTTGGGGCCATGGAGTGGCATGAAATGCATTCACCAGTCTTGATTGACTAGTGCTCAAGGAGTGCTAGAGGCCTGCACAGGTGCACTGAGGGGATGGGACTCCTCCCAGTACACGTGTGTACGACAAGGCACAGTAAAGCCCCATATTTGAACTGTGATGAGTGTTAGAACTACAAGAAGTTCCTCTTTTTTCCAAGTATAGTTTTGGTCATAAATACTTGACAGTATTAATGTGTTTGTTCCTAGCCTAGTGAGCGTGTTTTTATTAGGAGCAATGTGGAGGAGCATCTGAGATTAGTTATTTCAGAGATGCAGTTCACGTGAACGTACTTGCAGGTCTTTTTATCAGGGTCATTGGGAGCATTAAGGTCTCATAAATAATGGTGTGTGAATGTTTTCCCTTCTTTCCTTTATTCCTTTTCATCTGTGAAAAGTTTTTTGTCTTCTCAGTTTAGATTATGAAGTTGCTTCCCATTTAAGAGGCAGAATATACTAGAGCTAAATAACATGCAGTGAGAATTCGGGAATGTATAGTTTTGTTGCACCTGGAGAATACAATAGTTTGTTACATTTGTTAAGCAAATTTTTGTCTTACAAACCCTCTTGCCAAAAAGGTTCTTTTGCAACATTTCTTAGCTATTTCTTTTAGTCAGGGGGTATTACTTTGATTATTCAGAAAATGGCATGGTAGAATTTTTTTAATTTACAAGTTTTAAAAGTATTTAGCATTCAATATTCATACTGAAAACACTTACTAAAAGAATACAGTTTTAATTATTGTTAAAGATTTAAGATTTAAGCACCAAGGGCAATTTAGGTTACATATTTGGAAAAACTTTCTAAGTATAAAGGCTGTTAAGCTCTGCCCAAGAGAAGTTGTGGGAGCCCCATCACTGGAGGTTTTAAGAACAGGTTGGACAAACACCTGTCAGGGATAGTCTAGGTTTACTTAGTCCTGCAGCACAGAGGCTGGACTTGATGGCTTCTCGAGAACCCTTCCAGCCCTATATTCCTCTAATTCTATGATTGCAGTGAATAGGTTAACAGTTAAAAGCATTTAAATGATCATCAATTTTAGGAAAATTCTCATGGATTTTATAACATTACTATCTGAATTTTGGTTTCTTATTCATACTTAAGTGTGTTGATTGAAATATTATCTATGAAAGAGGAAGTGGTTTCTAAAATTTTGTAAAAGAACTTTAAGGATTTTTTAAGATATATTTTTAGTGTTTGTTTTATTCAGGGGAAGGAGGGGTCTGCAGTCTTAGTTCTGTGTATACTACATTACTATCCAATACATGATGGTCCCATATATATGTTGGATCTGATTTTGTTGAGAGCAAGATAAATTTGTTGTCTGAAATAGTAGCATGCAGCTTGGGAGTAGGAGGAAGAAATCATAAATCCTGTGAGGACAGAAAATTTACCATTGGTAATGGAATTGGTTCCTTGATCTTGTGTTTAGTATTGGTTAGGTAGGTTTTATTTCTACTCTATACATTCAGGTTTAGCACATGCAAATACAAAATACATTTGAAAATGGCAGCTAATCATTTCTCTGGCTTTGAGTTTAGGAAGACTCCGCACAATGTTGAGCCTGTGGTAGGAAAGAGGGAAATAAATAGAGAATTTTACTGAAAAATAGAGCGTGGAACTATAGTAAGCAAATTGATGATCTACTTGCCGGTCTTAAAACCTGTCTGCTAACAATAAAGGCAAGCAAACTTCACCAGCAAGCACTCGCTGTTTTCCTATTTATTAGAAAGATAAAATTGTTAAAGGGAAATCGAAGGAAGCTTACAGTGTTCCAGCAGTGCAGTATGTGCTTTGTGTATTGATGTAAAAAGGAGCAATCACTTCCCAGATATCCTGATTCAGTGGATTTTTAATAATAATTAATAATTAGCTCTTATATAGTGATTTTCATCTGCAGATCTCACAGTGGTTTACGAAGAAGGGTAAATAAAATTAGCATTTATTTTCTATTTTAAATAAACCCTCTAGATTTGAAATTTTATCTGTAAAGATTTGGTAGGTTTAATATATTTATTGTATCAATAATAGTGCATATTCAATTGTCTCTGTGGGAAAAGACTAGCGAGGTTGAGCTATTTGCATATTTTTGTTGGTAAATCAAAGCTTCTTGTACTAACATAAGAGGGTATTATTTTACATTGTAAAGATACAATTTCAGAGAAGATTACAACCAGCTGATCTTGTTTTCTAGAGTAGAAAAGTGATTCAAATACTGTGGGTGGATTTTAATAAGGGCTGGATTATCTCATGGCCCCTCACTGAATTTATACCAATGCAAGCAATAAGGCTAATCAAATGTCATGCTTCAAGTTGTCAGTTGATTGCCTGCAGGGGTCAGGAAGGTCCCCCTCTGCCAACCCTCCCCCAACCCCCCCCCCATCCCCCATCCAATGCAGATGTGCATCGCTGTTTAGGATTTGGCCATTCCAGAGGAAGGTTGTTGATGTAGAAGAACCAATGGCCTGCTCGGGATGGTGATTTTTGTGGAATCCTGACATCAATACAGGACTTTTACCTTTGAATATTTTTTTCTTCATCTGTACATTGCTGTAGCCTGAACCTCGTCACCCAAACTGGTTAAACTTTGCCATATCCCTTTAAAATATTACTTGTTAACCAAAAACCTTAGGGAAAATATTGGAGTTGCGTTTCAGCTCAGGGTCTGGAAACACTTTTGACAGTGTTAACAGATGGGTGAATTTGTACTGTAGCAGCAAAGCCAGACTCACCTGTGCTGCTTGTACTGTTGACTCTTATCAACAGAAGGAGTTTTTCCTTCGATATAGGTAATCCACCTCTCTGTGAGAGGCAGTAGCCAGGTTGACAGAAGAATTCTTCCATCAACCTCTCTATGTCTACAGTGGAGGTTAGGTCAACCTAACTACAGTGCATGTGGCATGAAATTTTTCATAGCCCTGAGCAATATACCAAGGTCAACCTAAGTTTTAGGTTTAGAATAGGCCTCAGTCTCTTTATTTCCCCTTACCCTTTCTTTAGACTCCTTTCTCAAATTGTTTAGCATCTCCAGGCATGAACTGGTACAGTAAAGTTTACAGAGTGGCATATGTTGGTAGGCTTGGCTTGTTGAGATCTGAAGGCAAAGGAAGCGGTTGTCATTAATTGATTGTTCCAAGTGTATGGGATGGCAAAGAAAAAAGGCAGAAAGCCAGGAGTGAGAGAGAGACTAAGAATGTAAAATATTCAGAGCAGTAGAATTACCGTAAAGCTTCAAAATCCACTGCAGTGAAAAATCCCATTGAACCTTCATCTGAGAAATCAAGCTTTAGGAGAGAACTTCAGTGGCTAAATTAGTGGTGAATAAAGAGAACTTGATTAGGGAGTGAAGCTGGGTAACGGCTACTTACAGCAGAATCTTGGCTGCCACAAGATCCATTAATGGAGTGGCATTTACATATGTTTATGCTGCTTCTCCGACCTGGTCAAGAAGAAAAGCAGGATTTTGACAGCTGACAGGAAAAGGAGAAAAAATTGAAAGAGAAAACCATATTCTAGTTGAATATAATATGAACATTTAAAACAAAAAGAAATCCAATATAGTCTATTTAGGGTTCATAACTTTTTAATTGCACAAAATCGAAAACCCTTGCCCCGCCCCCTACCCCACGGCCCCACCCCTTCTCCAAGGCCCTGCCCTCCACTCACTCCATCCCCCCTCCTTCTGTCCTTCGCTCTCCCCCACCCTCACTCGCTTGCTCATTTTCACTGGGCTGGGGCAGGGGATGAGGGTTTGGGAGGGGGAGAGGGCTCCAGCTAGGAGTGCAGGCTCTGGGGTGGGGCTGGGGATGAGGAGTTGGGGGTGCAGAAGGGTTTTAGGGTTGGGGTGCAGGAAGGGGTTGGGGTGTAGGAGGGGGTGCTGGGTGTGGGCTCCAGGAGGGAGTTTGGGTGTTGGAGGGGGCTCAGGGCTGGGGCAGGGGGTTGGGGTGCGTGTTCTAGGAGGGAGTTTGGGTGCAGGAGAGGGTTCTGACCTGGGGCAGGGCATTGTGGTGCAGGAGGGGATTTGGGGTGTGGACTCTGGCCGGGTGGTGCTTACCTCAGGTGACTCCCGGTCGGCAGCACACCAGGGCTAAGACAGGCTCCGTGCAACTCCCAGAAGCAGCCGGCATGTCCAGCTTCTTGGCAGAGGGGTCAGAGGGCTCTGCGCACTGCCCGTGCCCACAGGCGCAGCCTCTAAAGCTCCCACTGGCTGCAGCTCCGGAGCTGGCACTCGGGGCAAGGGCAGGGTGCTGAGTCCCCGTGGCTGCCCTTGCACATAGGAGCCGGACATGCCGGCCGCTTCCGTGAGCCGCACAGAGCCAGGGCAGGCAGAGAGCCTGCCTTAGTCCACTGCGCCACCAACCAGACTTTTAGCGGTGCGGTCAGTGGTGCTGATCAGAGCCACCAGGGTCCCTTTTCAACAGGGCATTTCGGTTGAAAACCAGATGCCTGGCAACCCTAGGCCTATTGTTTAAACAGCCCGCACATGAAATAAGGAATGAAAAGAAAGCTATGTGTGTGTTTTCACTAGTAGAAATTAGATATCAATTTTCAGCTTGCACATACATGTTGTATATCTCAAGCCATATGTAAGGCATTGCTTTCTTGCCTAGTAAAGTATTTCAAGCTTTGTTATCATGAGGTTTGCACAGATTTACTTTAACAAATAAATTGGAAAAATAAAAAAAAGTAGTGTGTGGTTTAAAACCTTGGCTTATACATATTTACATAGCTTTTAATGTATAACTAAATTAGATGCCAACCAATTATGTGTAAATTTCAGTATTCATGCAGTGTAACTCCCATTAGTGTTATCCATATGCTTGGCTATTTCTGAGCATTATACCGAGAAGAAATCTTTGGGCTTTTGTTGTGATTGTTTAAATACTCTTTATGTTGTGACCTTTTGGCCAGATTCATTAAAGCTACATGATAACAGGAAAATATTTTTCAGTAAATAACATATGTCATTCCTCTTAGTGAACGTGTAGGGAAATCTGAGAGAAATGTTCATGAAAATTATGTTACTTCATAAATCCCTAGTAATGTTGGTTATGATCAATAACATACTCCAGCCCAGTGGGGTCTATTTAACATCAAATCAATTTTTTGTATTCATTATTCTTTGTACTCATGATACTTTTGGCTCAAATACACCTTTCCAGCTCCCCACTTCCTCCCTCCAAATATTCTCAGAGGTTGGGATTGCTTTTTGTTCCATCTCAGGATCAGACTGAACCAAACACAAACCACAAAAGATTTGTCTGTTTGTTTGGGGGTTTTTTTTGGGGGGTGGGGGTGGGGGATTGTTTTGTTTTCGTTCCCCAGATATTCTCTTGTCACCTATACATGTGTCCTAGAAAACAGAGAATGTCTCTTTAAACTTGGAATGTCACTGCTTTCAGGGTCTGTCCTTGTCGAATTTAAAAAAAAACACATGTACTGTCCTGGTTATTGTGATTCCTTGCATCCGCAGCCAGCTAAGCTGGTGAAGCTGATAGTAGGTTGGCTGAATTTATATGCACCTCAGGGACCACAGGTCTAGCACATGGCTGCCCGCCGACCCATGAGGTGTCACAATGTGAGGTCCTCTGACTAAGTCCTTGAGCCGACCTTTCCTCATAGAGCCATATCAACAAGGTGACACAGAGTTATAGGGAGGGTTATTGTTTTGCTGAGGAGGAAGGAGTGGGCACTTTTACTTTATCCCTTCCCCCAACACGCAGCTGGCTCTCTTTCACCCCTTTCACTCCCTGAATGGTTTCTCTGTGCAGCACCATAATGGGCTTCCCAGATTCTCACTGAAAATATGTGGTCACCCTATTGCTACCTTGCTAAAAACCTGCAAACCCTGCCCCTGCAGGGTTCTAGTGCCAACTCCTTAGTCTTACCTCGCAAATGTTCCCTGGTGGTCAAGTGCAGCATTGCAGGTCTGAGGGGAAGAAATCCTTGTTGTGGGGCTACATGCCACCCCAGACCCTACTTGCATTCTGAGGCCCCTAAGATTTCCCTCCTGAGGGTTGGCAAGGAGCAGCTCAGCAGCCAGCTGAGACTGGACTGAAGAGCTATGGTCCTCTGCTCCCTCCTGCAGAGCAGCACTAGTCTCCACTCTTCCTGCTCGCCCACCACCTCTATTCCTTTCTAGTACCAGACCTTTTTTTGTTCACACTGCTATTGTGGGTCAACTCCCCCAGCTCATCCCTCCTTTATTCCATGAGGCCTCTCTTAAAAGTGGCTGATTTGGTGCCCCCTCCCCACCATGCAAGGGTGAGAGAAGGCACTGGGGAGAGGAGAGACGGAAGAGAGGAAAATACAGCCCCATCTCCTCTCTCCTTCCATTCAGTGGCATAACAAAGGGCCAGGCAAGAGGGGGAAATTACTGAAGCTACTACATAGTTTTTAACACTCCCTCCTTGTTCTTAGTTACAGTAGTTCAGTATACAAGATCTTTGTTCTGTATGTATTCTGTATTTACATTTATGTCAACAAGAGACTAGCTGCATTAGTTATTGCTAGTTCATTTTAGCAATTTAAAGGATGCTTAGAACAATTGAGCTGTATGTAATTTAGACAAGAAACAAATCTGTAGAGGGACTTGCTAGTTTTCTGTCTCATCAAGATGTGATTCAGAACCATTTATATCACGGTACTTTGATGGAAAGTGGCATATTTGCTTTTCTATTAAATTGACTGATTTGTATGTTTCCAGTTCAGTCTTCTTCACTCTCAAGTAAATTGTCAATCCCCTGTCTTACCCTTTTATGTATTTTATATGCCTCAGAACTATGTCCACAGTATTCAACCCTTAATGTCTAAAGTCTTAATTAGGCACATACGTGAAAATGGCTTGATTTTCAGAGGTATTGGAGCACCTGCAGCAGCATTGATTTCTGAGGGGCTTTTCAGCTTTGAAGATCAGGCCTCTTTTATTTACATGCCTAAATATGCATTTTGGGCACCCGGTTTGAAAATCTTCTCTTACAGCTCCACAGCAGCACCAAGGAAGGCAGCTAAACTGCACAATATGTTAGGATGTTTTCTTAGATTGGTATTCAGACACTACCTGTGTATCCTTCCTGGTGTGCTGGGATTAGACCTATGTGTGACGAGATCATGTCATTAGCCTGGGAGTTGCTCAGGACCCAGACTTCATAACCGTGAACATAAATCACATCTTTGGGGACATGTAGTGGGTCTGTCATCCACTCCAACTAGAGAGTCTATGTCTTATGAAGTGCAACTGAAATAAATATCCATGAATATGCTAAATAATTCACAGCAGAGGGACTTGTTCCCATAGCCAGAGCTCCAGCCCCATACAGGAAAAGGCAAAGCATCGGACCTGTGCACTACTGTGTGTTACTTTACATTTATTCTTGCACAGTCACTGGGGGACAAGTGAAGGCAAATATGATTATGTAGCAAAAGTGATGCTATTTTGATGAGGTTTGTGATTGGTACTGTGTATTTGGCGACAATGTAGCTCTGCACAATAACAAATTCATTCCACCATGTCAAAAAAAATGTGTCCCATCCCTACTACAGCTGTGTTTTTGGAGCGGTAGGTCCTGAGCTCCAGCCCCACTGGTGACTCACTAGACGTTGTGGCCACTTGGTGTGTATAATAATGGATTATTATTAATATGATTATTTACATTACAGTAGCATCCAAAACGTGTTATGCATTGTACAGGCATAGAGGAGGACACAGTGCCTGCCTCAAACAGCTTACACTCTAGGGGACAAATAAAAGGCCTGATTTGTATATATCCAATTCATTCATCTTCACTTGCAAACAAACTATCAATATCCTGTCTTACCCTTTTGCATGTATTGGATCGAAAACAATTCGGGGCGGGGAATCTTAGTCTATGCAGCCACAGAGCTGCAATTGGTCATGATGCTAACACAGAATTGGGTGGTATGTTTCTCAGGAATATGAAGCGACAACAATACCCTATATAAATAAAACAGTTACCCAATTCTCCTTTCACTTACACCAGTATAACTCTATTGAAATCAATGAATTTCCTTTGGTGTAAGTTAAAGAAAAATCAGCCACTCTAAATGGAAAAAGAAAAGGAGTATTTGTGGCACCTTAGAGACTAACCAATTTATTTGAGCATGAGCTTTCGTGAGCTACAGCTCACTTCATCGGATGCATACTGTGGAAACTGCAGAAGCTTAGTCTCTAAGGTGCCACAAGTACTCCTTTTCTTTTTGTGAATACAGACTAACACGGCTGTTACTCTGAAACCTGTCTAAATGGAAAAGTGACCTGAAGTGTCACACATGTAAGATTTTATTATCAGGGGTTCTCTCGCCTTTTTTTTTGTTTGGTTGTCTTTAGGAATAGACAAAATCACCTCCTCCTAGTTATTTGATGTCTAGTATTGAATTATCTTTAAAGGTGGTTCTCCTTCATCTGACATTCAGTATAATGAAGTGTAGAACACTAATCCTCTGAGCAGAAGTCATGTGGTAACTTAGCAAGTTTTGTAAAGCTTTCCTGAAGTTTCTCTGATTTCATAAATATAAAACTTCAACTTAATAGTTCAAGGGCTAATCAAAAACTGACAATTTTGCAAATCCTGGACATTACTAGGATATGTATATGCAGAGTTGTTGTAGCTACTTTGGTCCCAGGATATGTACAAGGTGGTTGAGGTAATATCTTTTACTGTACCAACTTCTGTTGGTGAAAGAGAGAAGCTTTTGAGCTACACAAAGCTTTTCTTCATAAACAAAAACTTAATTTAAGAGAGATTAATGTTGGTTAGATGTGACATCCCCATAAAAAAAGCAAAGAAATAAGTTTTGTGACCACCTCTTAACTGTTTCCTAATGCTTAAATAACACATTTCAATTGACAGTAAAAGATTGCATCCTCACAATGAACTTCCTTATGGATCACAGTCCCTTTGCAAAGACTGGAATACAGCCAGGATGCGTGACTCCCAATCCTTCCTGTTCTATCTAAACCAACACAGAAAAAACAAAATTAGGCCAATTTTTAAAATTTTCCAGTTATCTTCAAAAGAATGGAAAATTGGAACACTTTTTTGCTTTGGAAAATTTTTGACTAACTCTAGAAAATATGCTTAAACCCAGGTTTATAACCCATTGTTTATTCTGGTGTGATATGCAACAAAACATGGGTATTCCACATTTCAACCATTTTTCAAACATTGCCATGGCTTAGGTTACCTGTTGGCAAGTTGGAAAGTTAAGAAGTATGGGCCAGACCCGGCAACTGGAACCACGCAGCTGAGCTCTTTGACGTATGGTGCTTTGCACAGGCATCCTCTTTGTGGAAGCAGTTGCAGGATCTGGCCCTGTGACAGCAAAGGTGTTAAGTGAAATGGGAGCCTGTGGTTTCAGTCCCAGTTGGAGCTAGTGGAAGTTCTGGGTGCTCAGTTCTTCAGGCACTACATTTTTGTCATACACTAAGAACAGGAGTTATCTGCAGTAACTGTTGGCGTATGTTGACTTTTTAAGGGTGAGTAGTGGCTTAATGACATTGTTTGAGTAAAGAACCTACATATAAACATACCCACTGTGATGGGTTCGGTCACAGAGACCCCCTTGGGACTGTCACCTGATGTGCTGAGACTACCTCTGAGCCAGTTTTCTCTGCCAGTTTGGGCCTCCAGAACCCTGTCATGTTGAGCCAGACACGCTAGTCTGCTGCAACACAGACCCAGGGTCTGACCAACACCCCCGGAGCTGCAAACTTAACTGAAAACGTCTGAGCAAGCACTCCTGTCTCTAGCACCCGGACACTCAGCTCCCAATGGGATCCAAAACCCAAATAAATCTGTTTTACTCTGTATAAAGCTTCTGCAGGGTAAACCCATATAACACTGATAGAGACATATGCACAACTGTTTGCTCCCACAGGTATTAATTACTTACTCTGGGTCAATTAATAAGCAAAAGTGATTTTATTAAATATAAAAAGTAGGATTTAAGTGGTTCCAAGTAATAACAGACAGAAAAAAGTAGGTTACCAAGCAAAATAAAACAAAACACGCAAGTCTAAGCCTAATACATTTAAGAAACTGAATACAGGTAAATCTCACCCTCAGTAAGCTTCTTTCACAGACTAGACTCCTTTCTAGTCTGGGCTCAATCCTTTCCCCTGGTATAGTCCTTGTTCCAGCTCAGGTGGTAGCTAGGGGATTTCTCATGACTGCACCCCTCCTTTGTTCTGTTCCACCCCCTTATATAGCTTAGCCACAAGGTGGGAATCTTTTGTCTCTCTGGGTTCCCACCCCTCCTTCTAAATGGAAAAGCACCAGATTTAAGATGGATTCCAGTACCAGGTGACATGGTCACATGTCTTACAAGAGACCTTTTGCATGAAGTATAGTCCAGTTACATTATATTCACACTCATTAGCATATTTTCATAAAATCATATGGAGAGCAACATCACACCCACATCAACCTGAGAATTAGAATCACTATTGGTATTAAATTTACAAATTCTTGAAAGTAGATCTTGGACAATCTATTCACATCAGGTGGGTCTAATATTCGTCTTCATTATCTTTAGAGCTTTTAATCTGTGACACAGATTTCGCTTGTACAGCAATCTGAGAGGAGAATTACAATGTCAGAATTTGTATATTTTACCCTTGTCCTTTATCCTCTGATTGACTAGGTTCAAAATGGCTGTCTCGATTAGGGAAGTGTTTTACTCCTTGTGAGGTCTTGTCTCTGATTTTGGGATGTTGGGTTAAATCCAGAAGTGGTATGTTTCATGCTATACAAACATAGAAATTAGATAAACATAAAATACTCATTCTGGAAGTTTGCAATGTAACACTACTTTATTTCTTAGAATTCAGAACCCACAAGAACCTCAAAACAGGGAGACACAAAGCAGGCTGCTCCTTATAGCAACTATGCACAAGTTGCGCTACTTTACTGTGGGATGGCTTTCTGCATCTGATCCTGCCCCCACACTTTGCTACAGAGCCCCCTTACCTGCAAACTGGACTCAGAAGCCCTCCTTCCTCTACTCCAAAAGCAACAGTACACCACTGAAAGCACAAGGATTTTGTTCCCGTAATTCAGGATCTTCTTTTTTGTCTTGCACCACTTAAACTGCTTCTCTACACTACTTCTGTCATTATTAATAGAAATATTCTGTGACTCTGGTTTTTCCCCTCTGTTTCTTCTACATTGGTTTCAGAACCTCTCCATTGGAACAGGCTCTTTTTTAGGGTTAAAACCCCAAAAGTTGAGTCACAGTTTGAGTAATTAACCCCACCAGGTCTTTTACCTTCCATTCCAGCAGGAAAAACCACTGCCTGGACATAAGAACTACAATACTGGGTCAGACCAAAGGTCCATCTAGCCAGTATCCTGTCTTCCAATAGTGGCCAATGCCAGGTGTCCCAGAGGCAATGAACAGAACAGGTAATCATCAAGTGATCCATTCCCTCTCGCTCATTCCCAGCTTCTGGCAAACAGAGGCTAGAGTCACCATCCCTGCCCATCCTGGCTAATAGCGATTGATGGACCTATCCTCCCTGAACTTATCTAGTTCTTTTTTGAACCCTGTTATAGTCTTGGCCTTGACAACATCCTCTGGCAAGGAGTTCCACCTGTTGACTGTGCGTTGTGTGAAGAAATACTTCCTTTTGTTTGTTTAAAAAAATCATATTTGGTATGACATGTTTAGTATGCACCTGGGATTTTCGGTCATCCCAGTTCTTCACTCTACTTGCTGCTAGTTTCTTAACATTAAGACTACGAATCACTCATAGAGGACATAGAGGTCACGGACTACAAAACCTCTGTGATTTCCTCAAAATTCTACTCATTCAGCCCCAAGTAGTGAGGGTGGCAGGGTTCGGGCTTCAGCCCCAGGTGGTGGGGCTTCAACTTCAGTCCGAGCCCTGCCACCTTAGCCTTACTTATAATGCATTCTCCAATTACTTTGTTTTCCTTTTTTGCTACCTCCTATGCCTTCTTCTATGTTTCAGTTGCTGTGAACTCTTGCTGCTCTTTTGTTTAACAAGCCCATCGGTCTTAGTCGATAAGGTTCCAACTGACTTTGTGAGTGAGAAGAGAGCATCCTTCATTTTACCAGTTCTTGTGTTCAGAGCTTCTGATTGAGCTGTCGTGTGCAGGCTGCACCATGCGGGGGGGGAGGGGCAGGGAGGGGATAATAGTACAGATGTCACTCAGCCCTCTACTGCACCTGTCTACTCCATGAAGCCACACAAAACATTTTTGTTCTCATTTTGTGGCGATCCGTCACTTCTGTAGCAAATCTCACTCAGCTGTGATGTCTGTTCCATGATGATACAAGAGGCAGAATGCCCTGGTATGTGATCTGTGCCACTAAGGTCAGGCTCTGCCCTTCCAACAAGTTTATACTGTCTATTAAAATGATAGACCTGCAGCATTAACTAAAGATTTAAAGTGTTTCATATTATTATAGTGTGAAATGAAGACATGTTAGATTCATGCTAGAAACTATTTTTCCCTACAATTTTGTTAGATGATTTTCATTGTCTAATGCTAACAAAGATACTGGACTTCACACCAGTGGGAAATAATGCCTTATGAATTTCCAGGTGTGTGTTAATTCTAATGTAAATGCTAGTGTATCTGATATATGACTGCTTATACAGTTGGAGACATGAGAATTTGTAGCATTCATCTTTGATACACCTGGGACTGGACTGTGCTGGTCTTGAAGGTTGATCCAGCATACACACTTCCACACCCCATGCCTGCAATGTCTCCTGAGGCACAATCCCTCCCAGGGCTCCCTCTGGGCTGTGTGGTTCCACATGATTACTTACTCAGGCCTGTGTGTAGGTTACATAGTCTGGCCATTTATGTGTATATCTTAGGGCCAAATAATTGAAGTGGCCCAAAGCTATCCCTGTGGTAACCCATTGACTTTCATGAGTTATTCTAGGAAGGGATTTGACTGAGTATCTATCCTGGAAAAGGTGTGAGTTTCTTGCAGAAAATAAATTGCAATGAATGGCAGGTTGGCATTGGATTGATGATTGTTTTGAAAGTGAGCTGAAGTGATTCATGCATGTTTCCATTTTATCACGACAATGCTAGCTGTTTCAAGTTAGACTGCAGGTTAGACTGGCAGATGGATACTATGCAGCTATTACTAATTACTATTCTTGTGTTATGCAGGGTAGTTATAGCCGTGTCGGTCCCATGATATTAGAGAGACATGGTGGGTGAGCTAATATCTTTTATTGGACCAAATTCTGTTGATAAGAGAGACAAGCTGTCAAGCCACATAAAGTTCTTCAGAGAGACACTAAATATCATAGAATAAACAGAGACACTGGATTTATGGCTTATTACAACAACCTTATTACTAATCCCCTCTTTTTGTCCTATTACTGCAATAGGACAATATGTGCTAACTACTTATGCTAAACAATCTGTTCCACCTTGCATTTTGCAGTGATGCTGGGAGTACCTTTCCCAGACCTGAGGAAGAGCTCTGTGTGGCTTGAAAACTTGTCTCTCTCACCAATGGAAGTTGGTCCAATAACAGATATTACCTCACCCACCTTGTCTCTCTAATATTTTTGTGTAGGCATCAGACGCTTAAGAATCAGAGTTCCCAAATTCCCACATACTTAACACATCCTTCTTAATTTCTTTACATGCATTTTGAAGGCTTGAATAAAATACCTTTTCATCAACGTATCAAAGCACATTCTTATTGTTTGGCTCTGAATGCTGAGACTCTCTGCTTTAGAGGTTTGGTTCTCTTCAGGTGGTAGTCCACTGAAATAAAGAATGAGAAGGCTATAGTGAGAGCAGTGATTCAAACAAGGTGACAGAAAATAATTCTGTGTTGTGTATCTACAGCAGTGGGTAACATTTTTGACTGTAGCCACATTACATGGACAAGCTTGAAGTAAGCAGATTCTGTTGTCACTAAGCAGAGACAAATGCATGTCTGGGCTCAAAATAGCCTAAATTCTTAGATTTCATTAAGAGGTGAAGAAAGGGACTGAAATGGGGCCCTGGTTTAACTTTTTTTCTGCACTTCTTGTGCCTTTTTTTAGGAATTAGACCAGCAGCCAGTCCCAGTGTTAACAAGCTTTACTGCAAAACCAGATACTATATCAGGGTGGCCAAATCAGGCTTGTGAGCTGCATGCAGCTCTTTTACCATTAAAGTGTGGCTCGTGGAACCCCTCCACCCCCCACCCCATTCTCTGCCTACCAGACAGGGGGCCGGGGCTCATGGCTTCTGCTGTACAGTGGGGTGGTGGGGCTAGGAGCTTCTGCCAGAGATGACTGGTGCCTGCTGAAAGTGGGGGGACACAATTTAAAAGTTTGCCCCCCCCCAACAGTTTGAGTCACACCCCACCAGGCACACCTCCCCTCTTAACCTCAGCAGCCCCTCCCTCCAGCTCCCCGGTTTAAGCTCTGCTTTGAGAGGCAGCAGCAAACAGCTGGGAGCTGCAGGGAGGGGCCGCTGCTTTAGCTCTCCAGGGAGGGGCAGCAGCAAAAGTAGGAGCTCTCCCTGCAGCCCCCAGCTGTTTGCCTTTGCCTCTCTCCATGGCCACAGCTCCAAGCTTGCCAGCTCCAGCAGTTGCTGTGCAGGGAAGGGGTCCAACAGCACCATGTGACCGAGCGGGGACAGCAAACCCTGGCAAAAATCTGGGGGGAGAGGCATGTGACCGCCTGCGACGATGCTGCCCGTGGGAGCCAGCTGAGGTCACTCAATTAGGGTGAACTGCAAACAGAACAGGGCAGACAAACCCCAAAAGCTGGTGGATATTCCAATACTTAGATATACCAAGACAGCACAAAACAGCTTCTATAGTACCTCACTGGTTACTCAGAAGTCCAAACAATGCAGTTCCCTTAAAGTACCCAGCCTCAAGCCTCCATCCAGACACACATGTCAGATATGATGATGATTATTGAAAATCTTATGTCATCATATAAAAGAAAAGGTTCCTCCAATCCCAAAGGATCAGCCACATGCCCAGGTCCAATTATAACTTAGATCCTACCCAAAATACATGCTTATAGCCAATTTTTATTAACTAAGCTAAAATTTATTAAAAAAAAGAAAAGAGACAGAGTGTGGGTTAAAAGATCGATATACATATAGACTTGAATTCAATTCTTGAGGTTCAGATACATAGCAGAGATGAGTTTGTAGTTGCCAAAAGTCCTTTCAGAAATAGTCCATAGGTTATAGTCCAATGTCCATATTCAGGGTGACTCCAGTCAGTGACTGGGGATCTCAATCCTTATGGCTTAAGGTTTTCCCCTCTTGAAACCCAAAGGAGATCTGAGATGAAGAAGGATCCTGTCCCAGGGTTTTTATACATTTCCAGCAGCCTCTTGACCTGAGAAAACAATAGGCTTAACTTCCCTTCTCCTAAACATCATGGCAATTAGCACAGGATAATTTACCCATTAAACAGTTCAGATACAGGTTACCACAACCTTCAAAGACATATATAGCCAATAATACTATTTCACTCAAGTGTCTTCATAAATGTTAATATTCCTCTTTTGATCTTTGAATCAAAGCTATAGCAATAGACAAGACTTGTTTGCTTATATCACAAGACCTGAACAAACATCTACCCTTCTATCTCTAACAATGCAGACTTGCATTTCAAAGCTCTATTCATTTCCATATCTTCCTAACCAGTCTTTAAAGTTCGACCATGGGTCAGGTCAGTTTGTGAGTTAATTAACTCTTTCTGGCCCTGTCACCTTTCAATGAGGTATTATATTACACTCATAACATCACACCTCCCCACATGCCCCCCATGCATTGCCTCTGGCTTCTGCCCAGTGGAGAGGGGGGGTCTCTGGGTATCAGGTGCCTCCCATGGGGCTGAAGCCCCAAACCCCAGCAGGTGCGCTGTGGCGCTCGAACTTCTGAAGATTATCGTGTGCAGCTCGGAGTGTCAGTAAGTTTGGCCACTCCTGTACTATGTATTGAGAATTATGAAATATTTGTGTATTTCAGCCATAACTACCAACATTTGAAAATGCTTTGAGACAATTTTCCAAGTAAGACAGGGTGGGCTCACAACAACCAGAGGCTTGTGTGTACAACGTGGGGTGTTTTAGTGTAGTTTTTAAAAAAATGTATCGCTATCCTAGGACCATAAAATTCCTTCCCCTCCCAGGCAAATCCATGACATGAATGCTTCTTCTGCTGCAACAGATCCCTCTTCCCACCCAGCTGGATTTCTAACAGGAGCTAATGTAGAGGCACAATCATCTGGAAATCTACGCAGGTCTCAGGATATCTAAGCCCCTTGCTTCTGCCAAGATAGAAGAATTCTGAGGTGACTCCTTGAATAGAACTCCTAAGTATCCTGTCCCCTACATGGGAAATGCATGTGTAGAAGACAAGAGAGCATGAAAAACAAAAGGCTTTTCAGGCTGTTAAAGATCTAGTGCCTACCAGACCAAATACCCATTAAGTCTTGCGTTCTCCCACTCATAAACTGCATTGTGGTAACATTGTGTGTCATTGCAATGACAGAGCACTCTAAAAACCCACACAAGCATCAGACCTGACCATCAATAGAGCAAAAATACATACAGACTCCAGTGATGGAAGATAAAGGTTCATAGTTCAAATAAGCATCCTAAAATGTGGGTGCTTAACTTACACCATGTCTAGACTAGCATTTATGTTGGCAAAACTTTTGTTATTCAAGGGTGTGAAAAAACCACACCCCTGAGCAACATACGTTTTGCCAGCATAAGCACTCGTGTCCACAGCGCTATGTTGGCGGGAGATGCTCTCCCGCCAACATAGCGACTGCCGCTCGTTGAATTGGTTTTATGATGTTGATAGGAGAGCTTTCTCCTGTCAGCACAACCCAGCTACATGAGTGATCTTACAGCAGCACAGCTGTATTGGTATAGTTGTGCAACTGTAAGCTTGTAAGTGTAGACATGGCCTAAGCTTCTGACATGATGTGGCATCCTTGATGGTCATTTCTGTAGATCCAAAGGATTCCCATAGGTGGAGACCGAACTACTTTCTCGCCTGTAGCAATGGTTGCTCCATTACAGGTCCAAGGCACAACAGTATGGCAGTGTGGGACAGCTTGTCCGGCTGTTGAGCCGTTTTTGTGGATAAACAGAGGATTTAGCTGTGCAGGACTGACAGTCTGTCTTCTTGCAGAGGGCATGTTTACACTGCAATTAGGAGGAGCGATTTCAGCCTTTGTAGCCATTCCTGAACTAGCTTTGAGATTGGTAAATCAAGGCTAACTCAAGTAAAAATTGCAGTGAAGCCGTGGCATCATGGGCGGTGGCCCTTCAATTATGTACCCAGGCTCCTGGACGAAGAGAGCTAGCCCATGCAGCCACCAGTGCTGCCACAGCCTCATTGCTGTTGCTATTCAAACAAGCTTTTATCGAATGCTGCAATCACATCTCCTGATTGCAATGTAAACAGACCCCCACAAACTAAATTCATAAAAGACAGACTGAGAGAAAGACTATCTTTGGGCTTATCTACACTTAACGGGGGATCAACGAGTGGCAGTCGCTGCATCGGCGGTCGACTTAGCGGGTTTAGTGAAGACCTACTAAATCGACCGCCAATCACTCTCCTGTCAACTCCTGTACGCCACCGCATCTCCCGTCAACATTGCATAGTGTGGACCCTGCAGTAAGTAGATCTAAGCTACGTCAATTTGAGTTACGCTATTCACATAACTCAATTGCGTAGCTTAGATCGAATTTCCCTGTAGTGTAGACAAGGCCTTAGTTTTGACAGACTACTGAAAAGCTCAATAATCATACAGTAAATATAGTAAAGGAAGGTTTCAGAGTAGCAGCCGTGTTAGTCTGTATTTGCAAAAAGAAAAGGAGTACTAGTGGCACCTTAGAGACTAACCAATTTATTTGAGCATAAGCTTTCGTGAGCTACAACATCCGATGAAGTGAGCTGTAGCTCACGAACGCTTATGCTCAAATAAATTGGTTAGTCTCTAAGGTGCCACTAGTACTCCTTTTCTTTTTATAGTAAAGGAAGAAAGTTTCTTGGCTAGTCACAAGGAAATTTGCTTAAATCATACTAAGGCATTTCCTCATTGATTTCACTGTATTTGTTTCAGATTCTGCTTTTCAGCTCATATTCCATTATAGAACAGCAAATACATCTGCACAGCCAGTAATGAGATGGAAATGATTTATGCCCTGGAAGGTTTACTTTTACTAGTTGTCATTTCCCCGAGGCACACTGGAATTAAAATGCCATAGGTTGGTGAGGAAAGGCCAAAACATTATTAAAGGCATAAGTTCCCATCAATAGCAATATTTTAACATATACATTAACATCCAATACTATCCCAGAGAGGGACGGCAACACTATGAGGAAGAAGCCATGTATAAGCCCCTGTGAGGTGATCCAAATGTTAGCCAGACATTCCAGCTGCCTTTGAGTGTTCTCAGCATTGTGTGTTTCAGCCACTTTGAGCACAGCTGTTTTCGTTAGTGTTGCAGCCAGTATGTTTGCTTAGTGATACTGGTAGCAGTTGCAAAAATGCTGATCCCAAGCCCAGAAGCTGAAATACAGTTTTTTTATGCTCAAAGCTGTTGAAAGGCAGAGAAGGATATGCAATAGTTTGGCTGCTTGTCCAGGTCTCACATGTAACATATGCAAAACTCTGTCTGCTTGCCTGAAAGCATGTCTTAATCTGTTCTCATAAACACAAAGCAGAGTGATAGTGAAGAAGAACATTTTTCTTAAGAAGGAAAAGCGTTGCTCGATATTTTCTAACAGCCCTTGGAAGCCAAAGTCCTCTACAGTCAAGTATAACTGCAGATCAAGGGAAATAATTTCTATTACTTCCTAGTTTATAGGTACTGTAGTCAAAGTGGATGTTTCTGGGAATATCCATTCATGAATGATCATGGGATGCTCAGGAACTATGATGACAGGACCTGCATAAGTACCCTGATAGAGCATGATCAAACTGCTGTTCGATAGTATGGAACTGGGTACCAGCACAAAGAACAAATTATTTATGCCATACAGTCCCTCCTCAGCTTTGCCAAACATTAAGGCAAACCATACAATTCCTAATCCAAATTGTAATAGCAATACACACAAGGACATTGCCCGCTACATGCCCCTTCTTGCTCGTTCAAAAAATGTGTATCCCTTCTGCTGTGAAATCATTTCAGGAGCAGCTGCTTCCAGAAGATAGTAGTCCAGGAAGAGATACTGCAGCAATGCACAATCGACACTTCAGACACTGTAATGTCATTTCTGGAAAATACATTATAGTTCTTGTCGAGGAAGGTCACTGATTGAGTGAATAAGACAGCAAAAAATGTTTTGATCCCTCCTGCCTTCTAATTGCTCTGAACTGGTGGGGATACCTGCATTTTTTAGCATTTTTTATTTGCCAAGTTTTATAAATAAGGCATCTGCAGAAGCAGTGGGAGTCATTCAGCATTTAGAAAAGGGTGATATGCTGTGATGATCTGGATAGGAAGGACGTTACACCCAGCAATTCTGAATAGTTTCTGGATTTTTCATTCAACTAAAGTGAGATCTTCTGAAAGGTGAACTCTCAAAGTGTTCATTGTTTCAGCACAGTGTGTCTCCCCCACTATTTGTTTTTCTCAGTGTTTGGTAGGTTCCATAAAAAGCATTTTGAGATCATGGTTGCCTGAAGAAAACTTAGGGTAATTTCAGTGGATCAGATGTTGGAGACTCATAATTTATTAATGTATTGTTCAGAGCCAGAGCCAGATGAGTCATGCAAACACCTATCTTTGTACCATGCTATCTGTATTAATTTTACTCGTGGATTTTTAATTCCTATTCCAGCTGACAAAAAGTTATGAAGTATTTTGGTTTTGTCTTATTTTTATATCACCCTATAATTTAGGTTATGTTGTTATTGAATAAAATCTTCAACAGTAAATGTGTTACATGAAAGATTGTTTAGCCATACTCAATTTCAGTCCTTTTCACATTGCCATAACTAGATGTAGAAACTCTCAATGCGGCAACTAAAAGATAAATTGACAAATTGAGGTCTGCAGTTTCTTGTTCTGTTTGATGTCAGGTAGATTTTAGTATCTCTTTTGTATTCCTGACAGATAACAGTTGAACATGTTAACCTTTACACTCATCAGCAGTGAGTGATTTAAATATCCATGATCATAACTCGTTTTAATCCATCTCTCAACTCAAATTAAGTCATGTGAATGGATTTTAGTCCTGTCATTGGCCTCAATGTAACCCATTTAATGACCCATTTTCAAGTTGGCAGGTCATGCCAAAATCTTTCACATTGCATTATTTACAGCAGTTGCAGCATCCAGTTGGTATTGTCCAGGCTTCTCATTTATTCTAACCATGTGCTGTAGAGAGCCATAGTGTCTCAGTCCAGAAGACAGGTGACAGGATTAATATTTTTTCATTATATAGAAGAGTAGTGAGAGAATTCACATCTTTGTGGTCTGTAATCCTCACCACAGTAAATCCTCAAAGGACACAACAACTGTTTCACTCTGTCTCTGTTTTATCTTTGAACCATTGTGAGTATCTTCTCCCATTGATTCCGATATTGCTAAATACCAGCATATAAAAAGAGTGTATTAAGTACAGTTGGATTTGTCACGGTCTCTGTAAATTGAAGAACACTGCACAATTGGTTGTAGTTAGAATCTCCTTCTCCTCGAAATAAAAAAAAAATCCCTCTTCTGTTTGCAGCTTGTTTTCTAGCATATCTCCTTAATCACAAATGGATGAAAATTCATAAAAAGAATTAATCACAAAAAACAAACTACCTTCAAGTTTGTTCACAATATTTGCCATGCATTAAGGTTTGCACTTCGTGCTGCTGTGTTTGTCACTGGGAGGTAGTTAATGTTACTTATTTCTTCTTTCAGAACTCGTAAGTGCCTCACCACTGTGATGAAGAATGGATGGATAAATGGGTTAGGGATAAAAACGTGGCCTAAGTCCACCTTCTTGAAAGTGACTGTCTATCTCGTGGTGTGGTAAATTTTATTATCCCCATGTCATAGTTGCTAGGAATGTTCTATAAGCTTAAGCTTTACAAGAGCATCGGTCCATTTGAAAAAGTTAAGGCAAGGGCTACACTACGGATTTATAGAGGTATAACCATGTGGCTTAGGGGTGTAAAAAATCCACACCTCTGAGTGACACATTTATACCAATCTACCCCCCAGTGTAGACAGTGCTATGTCAGCAGGAGAGCTTCTCCCAGCACCATAGCTACTGCCTCGCGCCAGGTGGATTAACTATGCGGATGGGAAAAGTTCTCCCATCAGTGTAGGAGCATTTTCACTTAAGTGGTGCAGCTGCACCGATGTAGTGTTTTAAGTGTTGACCTGCCCTAAGAGGGAGGCATGGGTTAGTAAGCGTTTCATCAGAGAAAAATAAAAATTGCTGATTAATAAGAGTAAAAGCTGCTGAATCCTAAAACTGTGTTTTAAAAATTTGTTGCAGGAACTTCTATTATATCACAATGCTGAGGGATCCAGTGTCACGGTATTTGAGTGAATGGAAACATGTCCAGAGAGGTGCAACGTGGAAAACTTCCCTCCACATGTGTGATGGAAGAAGTCCAACGCCAGATGAGCTGCCTACCTGTTACCTGGGGGATGATTGGTCTGGAGTCAGCTTGCAGGAGTTCATGGATTGTGGTTACAACCTGGCTAACAACCGCCAGGTTCGCATGCTGGCAGACCTGAGCCTGGTTGGATGTTACAACTTGACTTTTATGAATGAAAGTGAGAGAAATATGATCCTTCTCCAAAGCGCCAAGAACAACCTGAAAAACATGGCCTTTTTTGGACTCACAGAGTTTCAGAGGAAAACACAGTATCTCTTTGAGAGAACATTCAACCTTAAGTTCATTTCCCCGTTCACCCAGTTCAATATTACCCGGGCCTCTAATGTGGATATTGATGAAGATGCCCGGAAACGCATAGAGGTGTTGAACTTCCTGGACATGCAGCTTTATGAATATGCTAAAGACCTCTTTCTGCAACGCTTTCAGTACTCCAAGCAAGAGGAGCACCAGAAGAACCGGCAAAAACGGCGGGAGGAGCGGAGGCTACTCCGGGAGCAAAGAGCTCACCAGTGGCAGAAGGAAGAAGCAGCAGCAGAAACAGCTGTTACTGAAGATTATAACAGTCAGGTGGAGCGATGGTGACACTTTTCATTCTTAGACAAATAAAAGAAAAGAGAATTGAAAACACTGATAATTTCTTGAACTTGGTTACTCAGAGATTACACAAGGAACGAATGTTGCCTTGGTAAATGAGACTGAGTCTGACAGCTGCCCTTCTTTGTGTTAGTTTTTCTTAGTTTCTGTCAGCTAGGAGAATATATATATTTTTGTGTTTCTCAATGCATCTTATATCAGTGTTATTAACTGGCAGTGGAATAGATTCTTATCCAATACTGACTTCTTTCAAAGGCCTAGGCGATGAGAGTGGCTGGAAAAGATAGCTTTTTTTTTTTCTTTTTCCATTAACAGATGTACTCTATACAATTTGAGCAGCTGAAACTTGTGATGACATGAATCAAAAATCAGAGAACCACTGAGCTGCTGACGCGGGTGTATTTCATGCTGTCCTGTATAGCTGTGTTATGTATTGAGTGCAACAGAGAAAACCATGTTGCCCTTCAGATGGTTACACTCAGTGTTTTAAGTAAGAAAAAGAAAATACTAAATGTGATTAAATTACATGTAAGACTAGGTGACACATGGGGCTGAAACTATTTTTTTCATTTCTGAAAGCTTGTAGTCAGAGGTGATTTATAAGTGAAATGAGTTATATGGTCTCAACCTAATCCCTGTGTATCACAAAACCTGCTGGTAAGCAGACTCCATTCTGAGCGAGCCTGGCAAATGAATGTCATAAGTACTACTGCTGAGAAATAAGATCCATTCTGTAGAACTTCCCCATTCTGGGGAAGCTCACACAGGCCTGTTCACCCTATCTGGGTGGAGGTAACAATGTCAGCTTTGACTTTTGTGAAAGGTGAAATCCACAAAGGGCGTGGAATTAAGAAAGGCAACAAAAAGAGTGGAAAAAGCTTAAGTATTAGTACACTTTCCTAATCTGTTATAAGGGCTCTGTTCATAAAGGTACATTTAAATTATGAGAACAGAACTAACATCATTTTATACCAGACACAATAGTGGCCAGGATCCATAGAATTGTGCACTTAAAGCAGTGGTCTGCAAACTTTTGAGGGTCGCGCCCTCCCTTACCCCGTCTGCACCCCCACCCCAAAGCCGGGGCTATGGCTAGGAGGGGACGGGGATACAGACAGGGGTAAAGAGTCGAGGCTGGGGCCACAGCTGGGGGAGGTCTGGGGCCAGGAGCAGGGCTGGGGATGGAGCTGCGGCCAGGGGCCAAGGCTGGGGGCAGGGGCAGGAGTGGAGCCACTGCGGTGGAGGCCAGCAGCCGGGCCTGCAGCCACATGCAGCTCCAACCCCACCCACAGCCCTGGCCCCGCGCTGGGAACAGAGCCATGGCCAGGGGCCGAGGGCAGGGCAGGCGCTGGGCCAGAAAATGGGGATGTGGCTTTTGGCAGGACCAGAGTAGAGCTAAGGGCAAAGAGGGGCTGCGTGGCACTCCCTCCCTGCCCCCTGTGAGGGCTGGCCTAGGCCCCACCATGACTCCCTGAAGATTCTTCTATGCTGCTTTAGGGGGGCGTGCCCCACAGTTTGGGGACCTCTGACTTAAAGGATACACAATGGGTGTGTGGACAAACACAGAAATTTACTAATATTAGTGGACTGATCTTCTGTGCATCATGTTGCAAATATATTTTATGCCAAGACTGAATGTGAAGATATTCTTCAACTCTATCCATTCCAGACCATGCAGCTCTTTATCTGTTTTTCTACTTTGACTAGAAAAAGAGTCCCAATGATGGGTTCTTTCTCCAAGCTTTAGGTTATTGTGATTAAACTGCATCCACTTCAGATTTCTTTTTCTGATTTGTAAAAAGAGGGTATTATACTTTTTAGATCCCTATTATCAAAACCATATTTTTCCCCTTCTAGCATAAATCTAATTTATTAAAAGCCACATTTTGAAATTGGCCTGCACATGCCTGCTAAACCTATGTGCCCCAACATTTAGTTTACATGTATGAATGACTTTTGCCCAACCAGATTCGCTAATTAGATGTTAAATTGCCTGATTTTGGTGCACAAATATTTGTGCTCGCAGATTTTAGTTCTGGGGCCAGCAAAGGAAAATTTACCCAAAAATATGATACACTCTGTTTTTGAAAATTATTCACTACATATTTCCTAATTTTCTCATATTTTTAAGGCATGCTACTTTTTTGACAAACAGTGTTATTTGTAGTTATCATATACACGATAGGAAAAAGACAAATCTCATGGCATGATTGGTTGTTCAGTGAGTACAAGAACGTATTAAACATGAAGGAGACTAACAAGCTCCTCTGGGGCTGTTCCAGGCAAACAAGACGCACCTGCAAGACTCACTCAGCCTGTGGGGGGTGGGACTTAAAAGGGGGGAATTTACCACAGAATGAGGTGGTGAACAGGAAGAAGGTTGCTTGCCCAGCGACTGCTGGCAATAGAGGGAGTCTAGCCAAGGAGGCGACAGCTGTGAGACGCACTGCTCCTCAAGCCGCCCTGACTGAAGGTAAAGCAACACACCCCAGGAAGACGGGTAGAAGGTAAATCCCGTAAAGGGGCAATAGACTCTGAGAGACTGAGCCCTTAGAGCTGAGTCTCTAGGGGCTGCCTGAGAGGCTGGTCTTTGTTCCAGCCAGACCTTCCCTTCCCTTCCTTGCCAGGGGACGGGAAGAACAGGCGCCAGTCACCAGCCTGTGGGCTGTAACCGACAGAGAAATTCCTCAAGGCTACCAACTGGGGGAGAAGAGAGGGTAAATGATGCCCAGTGGCTCCTGGGGTGGGCCAGGGAGCCCATTGCCCCCACAGTTGGTTTGGCCCAGTTGAATGCAGGGAGGAATTATATCGATCGTTGTGTGTGGGTGCTGGTGAATTGGTGGCAAGAGGGGTGACTGTAGTGTGGAAGGGAGGGTAGAGGTAGCTTGGAGAGGCAGAGGTTGGTACTACAAGAGAGCAATAAGGGGGTCACAGAGATAATCACAGTTGTCTCCCAATTTGCCCTTTATTGTAAAGCATACCTCATTTTTCATTCTGAAAATGGGAGGTCCCTCTTTCTTCTCACGTCCCTGCTGTCCTCCTTAACACACAACAAAACTCTTCCCTGCACACCCCTGTCCCTCAGGGCCACGGTGGCTTGGTTTTTCATTTTTGAAAATATTATCTTTGTATGGAATGGGAGAGAGACGCTGGGTGACTGGTGAGGCTGCAGGTAGCAATCACTTTGGGAGCCAGGTGCCTGCTGCCACTGCCTGGGGACAGCAGCTGCCCTCCTTCCGTTTGACACAAAACAACTTCTGATGGACAAAATGAAAACAAATTAGTGGCGGGGGGGGGGGGGAGGAAGAGTTAAAAATTAACTGTTTGGTAACACATTAATACTGTGCCTAACCCTGTAGTCAGTCATCTCCCAGAGGGGAAGTCAGGCCTCTGAAGAGCTGCTCATGCGCTGTGGCATTTATGTTAATGGAATTTCTGACATCTTGAAGGTGTATATTTGCGTTTGAGTTAAAGTTCATTTTTGACCGTGAGCCTACTCAACACATACTGGCTTTTGCAGAGGAGCAAGTGGGCTTATTGGGCAAAGGGCTGACAGCTTCCAGTCTCTAAAGCTCATAGAAAGTAAGGGGCAAAGCCTTCGCAGTTACACTAGTGGCTTTAGAAAAACTTACAGTCACATCAGGTAGTGTTGTTTTTAGCAGAAGTTCCTGGCATATTAAAATAAACCAAAAGGGGCTTCCACACTCTGTAAGATTTACTTCTTAGACAGAAGTTTGCTGATATTCACTCTAAGTGCTGTGCATAATGCTGTGTTTAAAATAATCAATGCCAATAATCAAAATAAAGGGCCAGGTTCATATCTCAGGTACTCCAAATTTACATTGTTGTAACTCCACTGACTTAACTGTAGATACACTAGACTTTGACTGGTTTAAATGAGATCAGAATTTAGCTCACTCTGTCCATTTCCAAAACTTTGCAAGCGTTAGATTTTTAAAAACAAAGACATGGAATCACTGTCTTCCTGGCAAGTTATTACGTTACTGAAATGAGACATTTGTGTTTCTGCTACTGAGGTGGTGATAAGAAACATCACTCTGCTGTGATGCAGATGTATTTATTAATCTTTCACCTAATGTGCTCAACACTGGCTGCTTATTTCCAGTTCTAATTGGCTGTTGGTTCACAGTAGGCAAAAAGGTCACCAAACTGTTGAGATGTAAGGTTCTGATTCCTAATAACTTATGTCAGAATTAAATGTATCACCTCTGAGCTGTTTTATTGACAGATGCAGATGTGACCTAGCCCGCCCTCACAGAAACACACATAATGCCTTTGCAGGAACAGTAGATCAGCTTCTCTGCTCCGGTGTTCCTCACAGCAATAGTGATGAGAATTTAATAAGGCTTCAGGAAGTTCTATTGAACAACACACATTACTTGTTGTTAGCGTTGGGGCCCAAACCAAAAATCTAGATCCAAACTCCTCTGACCTTTGTGGAAGTTCAGGTCCAGAGCCAGACTTCACGGCTACCCTGTAACTGTAAAGACCCAAACCAGAATGCCAAGTCCCCTCCTTTTTCAGCTTTGGTAAGGCTTAGGGTTGGTTCCAGTCTGACTAGCTTGGGCCCATTTCTAGTTTTCAACTCCTATCTTCAAGTAATTTAGCCAAATCCAGTGACATAAGGGGTATAAAGTTACACATTGTGCATGTGTGGCAGACCTCCCTGTTAGCTGATTTTCTTGCTACACACACTACTTCCACCCCATTTGTGACTCATTTTGCATGCCCAGTGCCTGATTCTGATTAATGTCCATACTGCAGTTTGAACACTAAGTACATTATCGATGATAAGTAATGTTGCTGTGTTTAATTCATTAGCTCACTTACATGGGTTTTTTTCCCCCACCACTGTTATGTGACTGACTTCCCTGGAGTTCTGATTTTCACCACGGTACGTTAGATCAGAATCAGATGGCACTGAACTACAAACTGGTGCAAGTTACAGTGCACAAGGCCCTGTGATGTTCATTCACAAAGGTAGACTATGCTGATAGTGTTGAATGCTGTAAACCTCTCTAGTAACAGCAACTACATACTCAGAAAATATATCCAAGTTTGTACTGAAACACTTCTGATGGTTTGGGTCTTGTGAGATAGTCTTTATGGGGGAAACTGATTGCAGCATCCTCCATTTTCTTCTTGGCCATGTCAGTATCTTTATAATTCAGGTAACCCTTTTCATGGTTTTAACTTCTCATTCTCTAATGTATATTTCAAATAAATGTTGGAAGGAAAATCAGAACTTTCCACCAGTTGCAATGTTTAAGGTGAAAGGGTAGTTAATAGATTGTACATTTATTTTCCTTAGGGATTCTTCCTTTTATTTATGTGCAATAATGTGTATGAACTCTGCTAATAGGAGATTGTATTGTGAGTGTTCATATCTACTTTTATTGCTATTTAAAAGATGGTTTGTAGAACTGAGGATTTCCATTGATGTAAAGCACAACTTAATGAATCATTTAATGATAAATCATTTGTGATGTCAAACAATTGTTTTCCCATATTTCAGTGATATTTTTCTGTAAAATGAGACAATGTTTACCAAACATTTAAGGAACCTGTAAAAAAAACTATGGAGAAGTTTTGTTGAATTTTGTTCCATGCATTAGTTATGAACAACAAATAAACATGATTCCATTTTTAAAACTGTAAAGAATAATCCTGTGTAAGTAACTAAAGGGGAATAGCTGGTGGCTACTCTTAACTCAGTTGTTCTGAGCATTATTAAAGATCCATCATGTCCACAGGCACAGTTCAACAACAAAATATGTATGGCAAAAAACATATATTAAAAAACATTTCATTCTGTCATGACCTGATCAAAATCCCAGAGAAGTCTGTGGAATGACTCACTGACTTCAGCGGAATTTGGATCAGGGCCTTAAAGTGGGTGAGAAATACAATGGGCCACATTCTGGTCTCAGTTACACAAGTGTGAATTTGGAGTAACTCCATGGAAGTCAAAGGAATTGACTCCAGATTTACACCAGTCTAAAGGAGAGCAGAATTTCTTGATGTCCAGCAGTAATATTACTAGTGATGTAGAGGTTCAGAATTCCAGCTCAGTGCCTTGCCTGTAACCTGGCTTGGTGAGACTGATGCAACAGACTCTGGAGCAGGGAGGGCTTCTCTTTGTTCTCTAGCAACATCCACTAGTGGATGCATTGAGTGTTAGTGGGATCTGGAGGGATCTAATGCCATCCTCTCTTCATCACTGGGAGGATTGCTGCAGGGTGCCAGGTCTTTGGAGCAATGACTGAAGAATGGAGGTAAGAGTCTGGGGACTCCTCTGTGCTCTAAACAGAGGCTCACAGCCCTCTACTTATAGCTGACTGTTTAATCCCTTGCTTATATTCCAAAGTAACACTGAATTTCTGTTTACCTCAAATACAGTGGAGGGCATCATGCTTTTATTTCATAATTACTTTATAGCACCGAGAAATCAAGATAATGTGAACAATTTTAACAGCGAGACTCATGTATGTGCCATCATTACTTGAAGGGAGTCCAGTTAAACGCAGAGGTCACATGGCCTCACTGACACAGTGGTTGGTTGGAGTGGAATGGAATGACCCCGATTCAGCCCACATTTCTGTTGACAGCCAAGCAACCTGCTTGGAGAAATGCAGTAACTATAAAATATTGGAAATGAGAAATCACCCCAAATATTTGAGTACAGGCCAAAAACCCTTGGAAACATCTTATTCTTCTAAATTGTGGGTGAGGAAGGGAGGTAATTAGAAACCTTTCAAAGATTCATGCTAATTTTGTTTTCTAAATGGTATTTCCCCTAACCTTACCTGTGGACAGCTACGACTGACAAAGGTTCAACTTAGGTTTGTGCTGGTTGAGCCCAATGGTGCTGGAAACTTTTTTAGAGTGGGGATGCTGAAGGTGGAAACCATGTATTTGTGTTCTTACTACTTCAAGCCAGGGGGATGCTGCAGCACCCCCAGCACCACTAGTTTGAACACCTATGATTGAGTCAGTAGTATTTAGTACCACATGGGTTTTACTCTGGTCTCATTTACACTGATTTTACACCAGCATAACTCCATTAACTTCAATAACAACTCCATTGGGATTACTTCTGATTAACACTGATATATGTGAGAAATATTGGAGTTTCTGTCTGTCTTCCTCTGGGGTATACATTGATCCGCTTGAGCAGTGTTGCGTCCTCTGACTCGACAAAGTCTCTATTAGACTTTCAGGTGGTACTTCGTGTACTGATATCAGAATACAATAGTACTGGGGACTGAAAGGCTCAGGGGACTGGTAATACTGATTTCATCTGTAGGTCACAGGTTCAAGTCCAGGTTGGTGATGACCAAGTGTTTTTACCACCTCATGGCTGTTTGGTTGCTGATGTTAAATGAGTCCTGTTCCTAGTGGGCTGGTGTCCCCCTCATTGAAAGTACTGCCATATTGTACTAGTTCACATTGTTTTTAGTCTTAGCAGAGAAACTGATTCAGGAATGGGCATGGAGAGTGGCCCTGCTGAGCTATACCTACGTTCAGGGATAAGGTACACAAAGGCAGGGCAACTTGGGGAGTTTAGCACTGCTACAGCCTATTTTGTACCTATTGTGTAGGTCTCAGTAGAGAGAGCCGACAGGGCTGTTTGTCACCTTTCATGAGCACTTAATTTATTAAAATTGGTGCTGTGTGACTAATGGAAATTATGTGTTGTCATATATGTCACTCAGTGGTGAAGTGGCTATGAAGCCGTGGCATAGAGATGGTTAAATAAACCAAGTGGCTGTGTGCCTGATAAATATTACTGCCTATCAAAAACAGACCTAAAGATTCTACCAAAAGATGGATATATTTCTACCACCTAACTGGATACGTTTTGAAGGAAAGAATAAAAACCTGGAGATGTCAAGACAACAGTACAGATTAAAGCAAAAGTGAGATACTAAATCAGTAAACCACAACACTGAACTCTACCACATTTTGCTGGAGAAAAGGACTTGACTGAGACAGCAGTCACATTTAAAAATGGGGCAAGTGGACGGTACTGAAGTTCTGATTAAAATCTTAGAGTAGAACGGGGATTATTCATGTTATAACTCCATAGGTTACAAAAAGATAGGTGAGACTTTCAACCTGAGTATTTCCCAAAAATTATGGGTGTAATTATTCACTTATAGGTAATTAAATGACACATAAATATTATTATTATTGTTGCTGTTGTTTAAACTAAGTGTAGAGAGTCCTGTACATTTATACAGGGCTTTATAAAGACAAGGCCAAATCCTACCTACCTTACAGCAGTCCTAGTAAAGCACATGAGTGACGTGAGCAGGATTCTGTACACTAAGAACCCATGTTCCTATTCTGAACAGTTTACAGTGTCAGGAAAAAACAAATGTGTGTTAGACAAAGTGAAGCTGTCACTAGTGATAGAGAAGGGAGGCAGAGGAGAAGGCTCAGCAAGAAAGAAGTTCAATTTGGAAATACTGAGTTGGAGGTGGCAGTGTGACATCAAAGAGGAAATGTCTGGAAACATGATGACATAAGTGAGAACAGAGTAGGAGAGGTCAAGGATAGATAGAGCAGTTCTGAGAATCATCCACATAGGGATGATGACTGCAAACATTGGAGTGTATGAGGCTGCCAAGAAAGTGTAGAGAAGAGTGGGGGGAGGGGGGAAATAAGGATAGAACCCCAAGAGATATCAGTAGATAAAAGGAGTGGGAGGGAGCTGAGGCACCACTGAAGGATACCCCGGCTGAAAGAGCAACCATCAGAGTAGAGTAGGAAGTGAACCAGAAGTGCACAGAACAAAGGAAACCCAGATACAGTGCGAGAGGACTATAAAGAGAAGTGAAAAGAAAAGGAGTACTTGTGGCACCTTAGAGACTAACAAATTTATTTGAGCATAAGTTTTCGTGAAGTGAGCTGTAGCTCACGAAAGCTTATGCTCAAATAAATTTGTTAGTCTCTAAGGTGCCACAAGTCCTCCTTTTCTTTTTGCGGATACAGACTCACACAGCTGCTAATCTGAAAAGAGAAGTGAGTGATCATGTATATTAAAGGCAGCTGCAAGATCCAGAAAAATAAGAATTGAGCAGGAGTCTGCCAAGTTAGCTAGCAAGATCAACAATTAAGTGGGTCAGGACACTGCAGGATCCACTTTACAAAAGTGTGAAAAAGCAAGTACCAGGGGGGCGAGCGGGCAGAAGCATTTAGTGGAGAATAAAAATCAGCCTCTGTCTATTTGATCCATGATGCAGATGAATATTCCTAAATGCTGGCCCAGAATGTGAGTCTAAATACTTTCAAATACTCCACTACATTCAGAATATAGTAACTTGGACAAATGGATGGATGAAATTCTATGGCCTGTATTATGGAAGAGGTCAAACTAGCTATAATGGTCCCACTGGGCTTTAGAACCTATGTCCTAGTGACAGGGAACTGTGTATTACCAAGCACACACCCAGAAAAACCAGTTGTGTGAGTTTTAGCAAGGAAAATTCAGGATTGCTCAAGGGACTGTTTCAGAGTAGCAGCCGTGTTAGTCTGTATCCACAAAAAGAAAAGGAGGACTTGGGGCACCTTAGAGACTAACAAATTTATTTGAGCATCAGCTTTCGTGAGCTACAGCTCACTTCACGAAAGCTTATGCTCAAATAAATTTGTTAGTCTTTAAGTGCCCCAAGTCCTCCTTTTCTTTTTCCACGGGACTGTGTAACTGGAACTGAAGAAATTTATGATAACATTAATGAAGATGTCACCGATACAGATGTTAAAATATATAATTAACCTGATGCAGGAATATGCATATTAATTAACAATCTGCTATTAAGTGGGAAAAAACTCTAGCTTAAATCAATCAAACTGATCATAATGAAATACTATGGTCCTTATCATAAATACTACAAAATGATTGGCCCGCTGACATGTGATACTCCAGTCAGCATAGAACTACACCAATCATCTGAGTGACACTGAACGGCTGGTAAAAGAAGGTGAAGAATTGTAAAAAGTTTAGTACTCTGGAACCTCACTAATTTTTTCTGAGTGGGAGAGCCATTGTGAATTACTGCATTTTGTACACATGCACACACAAAGGATAACATCTCTCAAACTGTATTTCCCTTTGTGTATTTGACAAATGGAGTTTAATATGAAGGCTTATAAAGAATTCACAAGGCTACAGGGGGTCCCCGGTATAGGTCGGAATTGCATTGTTGAAAAGGGTGATGGATACTGAAATGACGGATACTGGGGAATTTTCCCCCATAAGAAATAATGGCCTGGCACCCCTCTTCCCGCCCAGTTCTGCCCTTTCCTCCAAGCACGCCCTGTCCCCACTCCTCTTCCCTCCCAGCACCTCCTGAACGCTGGGGGAAGCACCCAAAGAAAAGCCATGCAAAAGGTGAAGCGACAGATATGTGGATTGGGACCAACATGAATCGGAACACATTCCCCTACTGGCGAGCGATGGATACGCGAAACGCCGGATCAGTGGGAGATGTATACTGGGGACCCCCTGTACTAGTAAATTCTCTATATCATATTGTGTAAAAGAAATGACATCTTACTAATGAGGGGACCTAACTACAGCTTCTGCTATTATTGGAGAAAGAAAGTTATGGTGGTTAGAATGGAGCTAAACAAATTTTTAAAAAATGCTTATAACTAGTGTGGGAAGTGGAGGGAAGTGGTTGACAGTAATATTGTAAATACCTCAAATGGGATGTCCGCCTTCTGAATTTCTGTGATGATTAAAAGCAAAAACTTTTTTGAGTTTAACATTTCACACAAACACCAAAAGGAAAAAATATACTTGGGCCTGATCTGGTACACCTGAGCCCATGTATCTCTAAGGGACCTTCTGTTCCTGGGGACATGTTTCTGTATTTCCATCCATTCTGCTTCACTGTATAGGAAGATGCTAGACCCACCGCCCCCGCCCTCCATACACACATATTCCGCCCCTTCCCCCCCCCCCCCCCAATCACTGAGGCTGGTTACTTTCCAGAGTATAACTGCACTTTGTCTTTCCTGACAGAGATTTTTAACCATGCAACCTGAATGTTTCACAAACAGTGCTAATAGTTTAGTTTTATGTTAAGGAATCATTGTGGTATATTCCAGCTCAGGTAAAAGATAACCACAGTTTTCTGCCTGTCTCTTTGTTTGGATCAGCGGGGCTGTTAACTCTGTAGGCCATGGATTGAATTCAAACTGCTACTCCTGACAGGTAGCCAACTCTTACTTTGCTAGATTTTGTTTGAAAGAAACATCTCTATTTATAGACTTGTAGAAGAGTTCAAATCTGCCAATGCTGTTTACACCACGTTCTGGAACTCTTCTATGACTGAATATCTTAACAATCCTATCAAAACATAGAGTCATAGAGTTTAAGGACAGGGGGACCACCAGATCATCTATTCTGGCCTCTTGAACATCACAGGCCACCAGCCCTCACACATTAAACTCAGCAACCAAAATTAGAACAAAGTATTACAGCACATTGGAGACTAGACTGTTATATGCCCCAGGCAGAGACTAGGAGGCACATAGGCAGAGAGGCCCTGTAATGGCAGGGTGTCAGGAATGAGGGTCTGCCGCAGAGCTAGTCTCCAGACAGCCTTATCAGTACAACTGACCTGCAGCAAGCTGCCTTATTGGCCACACCACCTGACTGACCACAGAGGTCAGCAGGTCACTCTTAAACCAGCAGCAGCTCGCTGGCTTCTCAATGCTGAGACCCACCATTGTGTCTGCTCCTGTGTTACCTTGTTCTTGCTGCTCCTGCTTTTCCCCGAGCTTTGCTGCTGCCCTCCCCTTTTCTTGAACACTTCCCTGCCTGCTACCCTGCTTGACCCAGTTCCTTATCTCTGGTTTGATCCTGGGCTTTGGCTCCTGACCACTGATGCCTGCTCTGACCACTAGGTGAGATTGTCCTCGTCCTGGTCAGGTGACACAGGGAAATGATTGAGTGAGATATAGCCAGATAATCCTGGCAAGTGACCCACACCTACATGCTGCAGAGGAGCCTGAAACCACCCCTAAGGCCACTGCTAATCTGACCTGGAGGAAACTCCTTCCTGACCCCACATGGTGATCAGGTACACCCTGAGCATGAGAGCAAGAACCCACCAGCCAATCACCTAAAAGACAAAATGCTTGGTGCCATCTCAGAGCACTGGCCCACCTCATAGAATCATAGACTATCAGGGTTGGAAGGGACCTCTGGAGGTCATCTAGTCCAACCCCCTGCTCAAAGCAGGACCAATCCCCAACTAAATCATCCCAACCAGGGCTTTGTCAAGCCTGATCTTAAAAACTTCAAAGGAAGGAGATTCCTAGATAACCCCGTACAGTGCTTCACCACCCTCCTAGTGAAAAAGTTTTTCCTAATATCCAACCTAAACCTCCCCCACTGCAATTTGAGACCATTACTCCTCGTTCTGTCATCTGCTACCACTGAGATCCATCTAGATCCATCCTCTTTGGAACCCCCTTTCAGGTAGTTGAAAGCAGATATCAAATCCCCCCTCATTCTTCTCTTCCGTAGACTAAACAATCCCAGTTCCCACAGCCTCTCCTCAAAAGTCATGTGTTCCAGACCCCTAATCATTTTTGTTGCCCTCGGCTGGACGCTTTCCAATTTTTCTACATCCTTCTTGTAGTGTGGAGCCCAAAACTGGACATAGTACTCCAGATGAGGCCTCACCAATGTCGAATAGAAGGGAATGATCACATCCCTCGATCTGCTGGCAATGCCCCTACTTATACATCCCAAAATGCCATTGGCCTTCTTGGCAACAAGGGCACACTGTTGACTCATATCCAGCTTCTCGTCCACTGTAACCCCTAAGTCCTTTTGTGCAGAACTGCTGCCTAGCCATTCGGTCCCTAGTCTGTAGCTGTGCATGGGATTCTTCTGTCCTAAGTGCAGGACTCTGCACTTGTCCTTGTTGAACCTGATCAGATTTCTTTTGGCCCAATCCTCCAATTTGTCTAGGTCCCTCTGTATCCTATCCCTACCCTCCAGCGTATCTACCTCTCCTCCTAGTTCAGTGTCATCTGCAAACTTGCTGAGGGTGCAATCCACACCATCCTCCAGATCATTTATGAAGATATTGAACAAAACCAGCCCCAGGACCAACCCTTGGGGCACTCTGCTTGATACCGGCTGCCAACTAGACATGGAGCCATTGATCAGCACCTGTTGATCCCAACAATCTAGCCAGCTTTCTATCCACCTTATAGTCCATTCATGCAGCCCATACTTCTTTAACTTGCTGGCAAGAATACTGAGGGAGACGGTGTTAAAAGCTTTGCTAAAGTCAAGGAAGAACACGTCCACTGCTTTCCCCTCATCCACAGAGCCAGTTATCTCGTCAGAGAAGGCAATTAGATTAGTCAGGCATGACTTGCCCTTGGTGAATCCATGCTGACTGTTCCTGATCACTTTCCTCTCCTCTAAGTGCTTCAGAATTGATTCCCTGAGGACCTGCTCCATGATTTTTGCAGGGACTGAGGTGAGGCTGACAGGCCTTTAGTTCCCAGGATCCTCCTCCTTCCCTTTTTTAAAGATGGGCACTACATTAGCCTTTTTCCAGTAGTCCGGGACCTCCCCCCATCGCCATGAGTTTTCAAAGATAATGGCCAATGGCTCTGCAATCACATCTGCCAACTCCTTTAGCACTCTTGGATGCAGTGCATCTGGCCCCATGGACTTGTGCTCGTCCAGCTTTTCTAAATAGTCCCGAACCACTTCTTTCTCCCCAGAGGGCTGGTCACCTCCTCCCCATGCTGTGCTGCCCAGTGCAGCAGTCTGGGAGCTGACCTTGTTCGTGAAGACAGAGGCAAAAAAAGCATTGAGTACATTAGCTTTTTCCACATCCTCTGTCACTAGGTTGCCTCCTTCATTCAGTAAGGGGCTCACACTTTCCTTGACTTTCTTCTTGTTGCTAACATATCTGAACTTCTTGTTACTCTTAACATCCCTTGCTAACTGCAACTCCAAGTGTGATTTGGCCTTCCTGATTTCAGTCCTGCATGCCCAAGCAGTATTTTTATACTCCTCCCTGGCCATTTGTCCAATCTTCCACTTCTTGTAAGCTTCTTTTTTGTGTTTAAGATCAGCAAGGATTTCACTGTTAAGCCAAGCTGGTCACCTGCCATATTTACTATTCTTTCTACACATCAGGATGGTTTGTCCCTGTAACCTCAATAAGGATTCTTTAAAATACAGCCAGCTCTCCTGGACTCTTTTCCCCCTCATCTATCATCCCCTCTCCAGCCATGGTCATTTCTGATGCTCAGGAGCAGTGTTTCTCAAACTTGGGATGCCGCTTGTTCAGGGAAAGCCTCTGGTGGGCCGGGCCGGTTTGTTTACCTGCCGCATCCGCAGGTTCGGCCGATCGCGGCTCCCACTGGCAGCGGTTCGCCTCTGCAGGCCAAAAGGGGCTGCGGGAAGTGGCGGCCAGTATATCCCTCAGCCCGCACTGCTTCCCGCAGCCCCCATTGGCCTGCAGTGGCGAACCGCGGCCAGTGGGAGCCGCGATCGGCTGAACCTGTGGACGCGGCAGGTAAACAAACCATCCCGGCTCGCCAGGGGCTTTCCCTCAACAAGAGGCGTCCCAAGTTTGGGAAACACTGCTCTAGAGGAAGGATGTAAACAAACCCCAGAATACACTGGGGGCGGGGGGGAAGAAGTGGTAATCCCTTCCTGACCACTGCTGAAGCATGAGCTTTTGGGAACATAAGCTATAAACTGGAATTTAGCCACAGGGCTGTTTAAACCTGTCCCCTCCCATTACAAGCAACCCTGTCATATAATCACAGCTCTCTCTTAAATTTGTCCAGCTTTCTCTTAAAAGTAATTAAGTTGTTTGCTCTCCTAACTCCTATTGGGAGGCTGTTCCAGAACCTCAGCCCTTTGATTGTTAGACACTTTTCCTCTAATTATCCACCTGAATTTGTTTTTGGCCAATTATATCCGTTTGTTCTTGTGCCAGCATTGTCCTTAGCTTAAATAGCTCTTCACCCTCCCTGGTATGTATCCCTCTAACATAGAGAGAGAGAGAGCAATCATATCCCCTCTCAGCCTTCTTTTTGTTGGATTAAACAAGCCAAGCTCTTCCAGCCTCCTCTCATAAGATAGGCCCTGATCATCCTAGTAGCACTTCTCTGCACCTACTCCAGTTTAATATCACATTATTGAACATAGGTGACCAGAATTGTACCCAGTGTTCCAGATGAGGTCTTACCAGTGCCTTGTCCCATGGCATTCATACTTCACTATCTTTACTGGCAGTGCCTTCCCTGATACATCCTAGGCTCACATTTGCCTTTTCTGCCGCTGCATCACACTGGTGGTTCATAGTGATCCTGTGATTGACCAACACACCCAGGTCTCTCTCCTCCTCTGTCACTTCCAACTGATATGCCCTCAGATTCTAGCAGAAATTCTTATTATTAGACCTAAGTGCATGAGCTAGCACTTTGTACTATTGAATTTCATCCCATTTCTGTCACTCCAGTCTTCAAGGTCATCCAGATCTTCCTGTATAATATTCCAATCCTCCTCCGTATTGATCATGAATTCCAATTTTGTATCATCAGCAAATTTCATTAATACACTCATACTTTTTTGTGCCAATGTCATTAATACAAATAGTAAATAAAATTGGTCCAAGACCGATCTTTGAAGTACTTCACTAGGAACTTCCCTTCAGACCAATAATTCATCGTTTTAGCACAAGCCATTGCTTTTTCCCCTTAATCAGTTCCTTATCCCCCAATTTTTGTACTGATCCCTATCCTCCCTAATTTAACTAATGAGTTCCCATGTGGTACTGTGTCAGATGTTTTATTGAAGTCCAAGTATATTAGATCCACTAACCCTCCTTTAGCTAAAAAAATCAGTTATTTTCTCAAAGACGCAAACCAGGTTAGTCTGGCATGACCTACCTTTGGTAAACCCATGTTGTTTTACATCCCCTTTACCATTTCCCTCCATGAATTTAATTATTCTTCCCTTCACAATTTGTTCTAAAGCCTTGCATACTACTGAGGTCAGACTGTAATTGCCCAGATCACTCCTTCCCCCACCTTCTTAAACACAGGTATGACGTTAACTGTTTTCCAGGCATATGGTACTACCCCTGAATAGATAGAAATATTACAAATCCTTGCTAGCGAGCTCACATGCCAGCTCTTTCAGTATTCTGGGATGGAAATTATCTGATTCCCCTGATTTGAGCTCATTAAGCTCTTTACATTTTTCTCCCACTCCCTTTGGATGTGGTAATTTCCATTTGTAGACAGACTTCCATCAGCAATACTGTCTTCATGCACATGTTCCATATTACCACCCTTATTAAAAACTGAGGCAAAGTACTCATTTAGTTTTTGGGCGATACCTAAGATATCTTTAAAGGATCACAATGGAATAAATCTAATGCGAGGAACACCTATATGAGATAAGATCTGGAACTCCAGGCCCCAGTATGAGATCTTGCAGTTCCTGACCATCTACAGTTCCTTCTCACTTGTCTTATATTGGGCCCAGTTACTGCTGGTCACTGAGTGCCTCTGGCATCTTCAATTCTTTTTGAGTTTTAGGGGTGGGAAATGCCCAGATCGGAGGTGAAAGTAAGCCGGTACGCCCCGGTACGGTGTACCGGCAAGAGCCCGTGTGCCGTACCAGGGCAGATCGGCTTCCCCAGGCGGCAATTTAAAGGGCCTGGGGCTCCCAGCAGTGGCTGGAGCCCCAGGCTCTTTAAATTGCTGCCAGAGCCCTGGGGAAGTGGCGGCAGGGCTTGGGCGGCAATTTAAAGGGCCTGGGGCTCCTGCTGCAGCTACTGACCCGGGCCCTTTAAATAGCCGCCCGAGCCCTGCTGCTGTTACCCCAGGGCTCCAGCAGGCTCCAGGGATGATTTAAAGGACCGGGGGCGGTAGCGGCGGCTGGGAGCCCCTGGCCCTTTAAATCGCCGCCCGAGCCCCCGGCTGCCACTGCTACCCCGGGGCTCAGGCAGCGGGACTCGGGTGGCGATTTAAAGGGCCAGGGGCTCCCAGCCGCCGCTACCCTCCGGAGCCCTTTAAATCGCTACCCGAGCCCCACTGCCGGAGCCCCGGGGTAGCGGTAGCGGGGCTCTGGTGGTGAAAAGGCCCCACCTCTTCCGGTGGAGGCCCCTCCCTCTCCTAAGGACTCCGGAGTACTGGTAAGTCCTTTAAATTACTTTCACCCCTGGCCCAGATCCTCCCAGAGTGGTCACCATTGTGCAGGATTGGAAGCATTGTTGGGTGGGTTTAGCAATTTACATTTATTTCTTTATCTGTTTGGCATATTTTAAACATCTGAGCTTTGCAAGCTTCCCCCCCCCCCAGTCCCATGTACAATTACGATAAATGATGCTTTAACTTTGAAGCACCTGTTTTCCAGTCACCATGTGTAGTCCAAAGTGCATAGACAAGGGCCTGTTTTGTGTCAGAGAAACATTTTTACAAGTGCAGAGTCACTATGTCTGCAGCACTGCATTTCTGGTGGACTAAACGCTTATTGCACCAGAGATTGCTTTTGGCACTAGACATAGATTTTGAATTAGCCAATTAATCTTATACTCTCTTTAAGAGCCAGTATGATGTGACATATTACTTACTGTCTCACCTGCCAACTATATCTTTTAAAAGCTACAAAGAGGACACTAAGAAATGGATTCCTGAGTATTATATAAAAGACTCCAAATTGGAATCCCAAGACCTGATTCTGTGACCTTCATATGAAACAGAATTTGCATGCCTAGTTCCATTGACATCAGTGAGATTACTCACATTATATGTACTCCTCGATATGAGTAGGAGTCACAGAACTGGGCTCCAAATACTTCTGAAATAGATTTCTTTAACACTTATAAAAACCCTCTGGATCTGATTCCCATTTTACACAAAAGCGCCTTTCTATTGTTCTGGCAGAGTAAAATAACCTAAAACCCTACAGGGACATTCTCGGCAAGGTGAAGTCTGTGTAGTGCTATGACATTTATTGCATTGCTATTATGATAGCCTGGCATAGTTTCATTTGCCTTTGTATCCATTTTGATAAAGTGCTGAGAAATACACTGTTTTTCTACTGCTTTTGCTAGATAGGTGGGAAAAAAATCAATTTTCTTTAGCGGCACAAACTGCATTCTCCAAATGTTTCCATGGCAAGTTTTTTATCAGCGGAAGAACATTTAATTTCCTTTCTTGTGTATTTTCACAGATTCTGTTGAAGTTATATATTTTTTTCTCTTTCACACCCAAATTTTGGCAAACTGAAAATGTGAGTTGTTGCCTTTGCTACAGGTATGCAGCTTCTCCCCCCCTCTTCTATCTCTTGTGTAAGGCCATAAACAAGGAGGCACAGAATGAGCTGCTCTCAAATTACAGAATGCTGAAAAAGGTCAGAATCTTAAATCATGGTTCAGGTGGCACAATGAAATTCTGATCTCTCACAGCAACTATAGTATAAAGAAAGTGATGGTAATACAGCATGAATCCTTATATGAAATGCTACAAACTTCTTCGTCTGACTAAAATTGCATCTATAGCCACATTATTTACAAACAGTAGGAAGCAAAGCTGAACCATATGCAGTGATTGTAACAAAACAAAATTAAAAGAGGTGGTTTTGCAAAACCTTCTTAACTATGGTTTGGTTTTTACATGTTTAAAATCAAACTCATCACCCCAACAGCTGCTATAAACAGATTATTACGATTTTAATATTTACCCAGAGGCCAGACTCAAGACTGGGGCCCCATTGTCCCTTTGGGTAACTGTGGTAGGGAGACAAATGTGAGGACACACCTATTTGGGGGGTTTCTTGTAATTCTCAAGGACACGAACCATAACATTTCTTCTTAAATTGTAAGACCTAACTTCTTATTTCTGAGCCACTTTTGAAACTGAAAATGTCTCAGAGCCCAGCTTTAACATTCCAGTGCTTTGTCTAGCTTATAAATAATACAGTAGTGTGAGGCGGTGCATTTTCATGGTAAGGTTGTAAATACAGTTTACATTGATTTACTTCTGTTTAAAATGTGCAGGGAAAGATGGCCTAGTGCAAGGCCAAGATAGTTCTGGGATTTGTTTAATGAGATAGGGGGTAAAATCCTAGTTCTCTTAAAGTCGATGGGAATTCAGGGGTCCTGGTGTCTTATATTTTAAGATCACTGGTTTGAATCGGGGCCAAAGGTCTGTAGTGACCAAAATCTGACAGCTGTTTGGCCTGTGTGAAATGAATTGTTGGTCTCAGTTCAGTTCTCAATGGACAGGTGTTAGTGTTACAAAAGGTTCCATCAAAACTGGTATCCTTGCTTGTTAACAGACTTTGCAGAGGGCAAAGAGTGACATGGCATAAAGATTATTTTACCTTTTTATCCCTTAAGAGGGTAATCCCTTTTAGATTAAGGATGAGACACACGAGGGCTGTGGAGTAGCTGAACTTGGAATTGCTTGTGCTGTTCCTATTCTGTAGGGAGATACTGGGTGTCACTCACCAGCAAAGTCACTTTGGTATTTGTCATGTGTGCTAAAAATCATTCAAACACTCAACTTAAAAAATTATCTCAAAAACACATTAGACCAAATTCATCCCTAGTATAGCTTCACTGAACAAAGTGGACTTGCCCAGCAAAGAAATTTACTCCGATTCCTCACTGTATATTAAATACCTTGCTAATTCACACTCCACTAATCATAAAAATACATAAATGAGTTAACAGTTGCTGGCCACCTGCCTCGCTGTCATGAGGTGCCAGTTTACCAGAGGCATCATAGCAGAAATGATCGTTGAAGGATTTGAAGGGGGATAGGGCCATGGGGTCACCAATTAGTTCAGGATGGATCTCCCACTGATAAAAGGCAGCATGGAAGAAAGCACAAAGGTGCTATTAGGAGAAGCGCCTGCATGGATAGGAAGGAGAGACACTTGTACTTACTGTGACAACTGCATTTCCAGTAAGAATATGTTAAATTCACTGAATTCTTTCTACCTCACTTGGTTGAAAAGCCAAGAGACACCAGGAACAACTAGATGCCTGTTGACCCTGAAGGTATATCTACAGTGGAGCTGGAAGGTGCAATTTTTCCAGCTCAGGTAGACAGATCCACACTAGTTCTGAGATTAGTGTGCTAAAAATGGCCGTGCAGCTGTTGTGGCATGAGCAGCAGGATGGTCTAGCTGCCCAAATACATGCCTATGGTCTCAGACAGCATCCTACTCAGGGAAGCTAGCCTGTCCGGCCACTCCCGCCACCATGGCTATGCTGCTACTTTTGGTGTGCTAGCTTCATTAGAGCTAGTGTGCGGGTGTCCACCTGAGCTAGAAATTATCCCTTCCCGCTCCAGTGTAGACATACCCTAAATGTTGGACTTTTAGTGCCACTGGAAAGATATTGCCAGACAGATATAGTAGCCAGTACATCTGATAGTTTCAGGGTATATCTTAATGCTAATAAAAGGTGTGTTCTGAACTCAGACTAGCTAACCCCTGTTAGCTAGTGAGGGTTAAAATAGCTGTAAAGACACAGCAACTCAACTTTTAATTTGGGGGAGCAGCTCGAGTTCAACCCCAGGCTCTTCTGTAGGCTTTAACTTGATCTGCTAACCTGAGCTAAAAGTTGAGTTGCCATGTCTTCATTGCTGTTTTAACCTGGGTTAACCTGAAGAAGAGTTCTGTTTGGCTCAAAAGCTTGTCTTTCTCATCAACGGAAGTTGGTCCAATAAAAGATATTACCTCACCCACCTTGTCTTTTACTTCTTTCCAGGGAAGACATACCCACATTCAGTCTTACAGTGCAGTAATTGGGGGGTGGGGGGAAGAACCTGCAGTACTGTAATTATTCACTGAGTTCTCCTCTTCTTTTTTTATGACAGAGAGCAAAAATAGTCTTCATTTATTCAAATACTCAAACCTCTCAAAAGCTCCCTGCTGTTATAAGAAATAGTGTAATTAGTGCACCCTGCTATGTAGCTTTCAACTTTGGTTCTTAGATATTAGGGAAATTGCTGAATCTCTGATTAAAAAATAAAATCTGGAAAGACCAACGATGCATTCTGCTGATGCAGCGACCATCCCATGGAGCAATTAGTATTCAAACTCAGTGGTAACAGTGGTGCCAGGTCAGAAATTAATCTTTATTCACTGTGGATCAAAACAGAGAAGGTGGCAAGAGAGCACTGCCTCCATCTCACTTTTATAAAATATGAGGCTAAATTCTGACCAGCCAAATATAGTTAGGCTGAAATTATTTTACTTGGGTCTGAGGCTGTAGAATGATCATTTCAAGAAGTGACCCTTCTCTCTTCCTCTCTTCTCAAAGTTGTTCTCATATGTCTGGGTTGTCCTACGATATTTGGCTGTCATCACCACTCACTAAAATTGTCTATAGAGAGGGATTTTCTCATCTGGGCCACTAACATGTCATAATGAGTATCACTGGTAGGTTTTAAACGTTGGAAATAATCACTTTGTGAGATGCACCCTATTACATTACACTGATCATTCTTCCCATTTTCCCCTCATTTGTTTGTTACACCCACATGTCCCATCTTGTCTTAAATTAGGCCCCAAACCTGCAAACACTTAGACATGTGCATACCTTTAAGCAGGTGAGAAGTCCCTTTGAAGTTAGTGGGTCTACTCAGGCATGTAAAATGAAGCATGTGTTTGTTTGTAAGCCGAATCCAGGCTTTAGATTGTAAATTCTTCAGAGCAGGGACTGCCTCTGACTGTGTGTTTTTACAGTGTCTGGCACAATGGGACCCTGATTCGGACTGAGACCCTAGTAACTGCTGACATCCAAATAAGAACAACAATGAAAAGGGATGTGTAATAAAATACTAGAAAAGAATAGGCTAGTTCTGTTCAAACAAACTTGTGTGTTTCATTAGTTCTTATTTCTTTAATCAAATGTATTGAAACATAGTTACTTCTAGCTTCTAGATTTGATTTGATAGATATTTTTTCTCAGGATAGATCACTAAAATAACGTTTTCTTTTAAATTTACTCCACATATGACATCCTGTCTCCTTGTTCAACTTGTAGAACATTTTCCCCAAAGCTCTGAATGATTATTTACCTGTTGAAACAATTTCATTTTGAAAAGGTCAAGTTGTTATGGAAACTGACAACTTTTAATTTTGTAACTTCTGTGGGGAGCTGAATGGCACCAACTGAACAAATAAATTAGAGTGGGACAGGCTGCTTTCACCAGTGTTTTATTGTCATTGGGGAAACGACTACTTTAATTCCAATAAACAAAGAGAAACTCTGGATGCCCTAGTGACAGTATCAGGCTCTGGGTAGAACCAAGGGAAAACTGAGTTGTTAATTGTTTAAGTCTTCTGTGAACCCTTTATGTTTAGGTAATGACAGTATGTTGCACTTCTATAGAGCGTTTTCTCTGGGAATCTCAGAACATTATGATTCCTTAGCTTTGCAACACAATGCCCTGAAAAGATAGGTAAGTGTATAGGTGGGGAAGCAGATGCACAGCGAAATTAAGTGAATTACCTCATATAACATGAGGTCTATGGCAGAGCTGGGACTTGAGGCCAAATCTCTTAGGTCCCGGAACCTTTCCCTCCAGAGCTGGTCTAATTTTGTCTGATCTAAAGATGTGTATGTGTTGTATCATCCCATGGGGTGGTGCAGTTTTCTCTGCTCTCCGCAGCCACTTAACTCAGCTATCTGGAGCAAAGGGGGTAGAGCCATGGCCCTACATTCTCCCTGCCTATTCCTTTTGGCAACTAGTGTGAATAGTCCCATGTCCCAGTCCCCAAGCACATGGACTGCAATTGTCTCTGATCCTCACATGGAGTACATGAAGCAGAGAAAAAGCAGCCTCTGTCCCCTCACCCCATGACCTGCACCAAGGCCATGATCAGCCTGCTACCCACGTATAGTCTAAATCATCTCTGGTATCTTTAGTGACTGCCACTAAAACCAGATGAATGATGGGATGCCAGGAAAGGAATCACGGGAGTTTCTGAGTTTGATCCCCAAGTCCCAAAATTGCAGTAGCTTCCAGTAGGTATCTCACAATATACCAAGAAAAAAATCCCCAACTGCATGGAGCCTAGTGTCAGAACATTGCACCATGGGATAAGTGTTCAGCATTCTGGGCAGATATTTTGGAAAAGCTCAAAGCTGTGTAGCCACAATGATTCACAAGGGAAGTAAGTTCAGTTGTCATAAAAAAGGATGTAGATGTGCTTTTTCATTATATACTGGTACAATTATAACAAAAAGCTCTATCAGAAAACCTTTCCTGTGCAGACTCTAACCCTATACTACTATTCATTCCTGTTTATCCTGCAAAGCCAGCACAGCTAAGGGAGGATGAGCTGGATGCTATTTTTTATTATGCTTCATGGATTGAATTGTTAGCTCCACTTGTGTTTTGGTGGTGGAGTTTTTTTTAAATTATTTTTTATTTTTGCAGGCTGATGAGGATTTTATTCTTGGTTGAGTACTGTAGGACTAGTTCAAAGCTACATTCTGTAAATCAGTAACCAAACTCATGCAATCTGCTAATATCGAGGGAGGCTTGGGGGAATAATGGCAGACTGAATTCTTCAGCAACTGTAATTGATGTGCAGTGTCTCAGAATTAGTAAACTTGATGCTGAAGGAACTGAAACCTAAAGCCTGAAAAGCCTCATGGACGAAACCATCAAAAGGAGCAGCAATAAGAAATGAAATTTAACATGACCTGTGTCTTGGCTTTTAGACAGTCACATTTCACATTGTGGTCACAAATGAGAGGCAATATGGTTTAGTGCATGGTTGTCAACCTTGTCCACCCACTGGCTGTGGTTTCCTTCCGCAACTATAGAAGCTGTGAGACCCTGCATGACAAGAAACCAAGGCTGACTTTGAGTGCTGAAGGGAGACACTGGTTAGGAGCCAGATAGAAGACTTGTGGGAGTGGCTGGGCAAGAGGTGTTGGGGAGCTGATGAAAAAAGGGTGCTGATGATGGGGCTTGGTGGCAGCTGGTGGGTTTGTGAGGGATGCCGTTGCCTGGCATGCTGTGGGGTACTTGTTAGTGCTTCTCTGTCCTCCACCTCCCGCAGCGTGCACTGTGCTCCTGCTATGGTGTAAGGTCAACTGACTTCCTTTCTCATTTGAGCAGTGTGTGGTGCTGGCAGGGAAGAGCGGAGTGTGACATTGGGAGGTTGGTCAGGGGTGGAGAAGCAGATGAGAGTGCTTCTTCTCTTGCTCCTGCTGGGCCTTAGAACCCATGTGATTTTCCTATAGTTTTATTGGTTATTTTCCAATCTGTGAGGTGCAAACACTGCTCTAGTGGTTAGAGCACGGATTGAGAATAATAAAAGGAAATATATGCATACTGTAAATACATTTAAAAGAAATAGACTAGGAACATTTTCCTTTATCTCCATTCACTCATTTCTCTCCCAGTGAGGAACAAATCCACTCCAGAATTCCAGTCTTCTTGAGTGATTGGAAGCTTGGACATCCAATTTTTCTGAATCCAAAGGCAATGACTTCATAGATGAAACTGGATCCACAATACAGTTTTCAGTTTTCAGTCTTTTGGCAGGTGAGGAAAGGAGCAGTGGGAAGTTGGAGTGAAGCTACTGAGTTAATAAATATAGGTTAAGGATATTACTGCTAATATCCTTAATAGTGAATTTATTATTGCTAATAAATATAGGTTAAGGCTATTACTGTGTAAGGTCTTTTCGCTGTAAAAGGCTCTGCAGACCCATAGAGCCCTGAGTCCACCGAGAATGGGTGTTAGCCCTGAGCCCACAGAGGGGTACAGTTGGGTCCCTTCATTTCTGAGTACCCAAAAGAGAGGGTTCATGGGGTGGGAGCCCTAAATTATGTGGGTAACACGAACCACAGTCTTGCTCCCATAGGGCTTGATCCTGACTCATTGAAGTCAAAGGCCAAACTCTAATTAACTTTAGTGGTGAAGGATCAAGCCTATGTAGCACCAAAAAAGAAAAAAATGCTGCAGCATTCTGTTTCTTTACAAACGCTGTTGTTGTGATGGTACATGGCTGGCAGCCATGCCACCTTATGCTGCACTCCTATCAGCTCTCTGAAGCAGGATGGTTCAGTAACTAGATATGAGACAAACAAAAACCATCTAGATGGTTTAGGAAATGGCATTGAATTGAATTCACCTCTGAGTCATTTGGAAAATTCCCATTGACGTCAGTAGGGCCAAATGGCCTCAAAAGAAGTTTTGTGACAAGGCTGCTGGTGGCCAGATCCTTTCTATCCCTCCTATTCTTCTGAGAAAGCAGGTTCGTAATGGACAGGCCACTTCCAATGGGCCACTCTTCCCAGGAGAAACACCTTCCCCACAAGACATTGACCCCTGATTATGTGTGATCTTCTCTGCCATATGACTCCAGCTCCTTTGGGAGAACCAGTATTGTATTTCCCACCCCATAAGACACTTGAGTTCATGGCATACAGTCATTGATAGTGTGTTGATTTTCATTATTACAGACTTTCTAAACATTGTGATCAGTGCTTTTAGCACTGAATTAGAAAAGATCATGTTTTATCTTCTGTGCTTTTACAAGCATTGTTATCCTCTGACTGAAATGGATCCTTAAATAATGAATGAACTGTCAAGTTTCATGCTTTTGTGCTTTTCTTTCCAGTGAAATATTACAGAATAATACAAATCTCATTAGATCTCAGAAAGGTGACTAATATTTTCTTTTATGAAACACATTCATTTGCTATTATAACCTTTTTCTTACCTTAAACAGGGCCCTAGACCTTGACTTTCCTAATGTAAACAAGACCATATGTGCCAAATGCCGTATAAACACAATGTTGGCATTTGGAGGAGGGGTGGTTTGGGCTTTATATACTTATTGCAAGACAAATTGCACCAAGCTTTTGATTTATAGGGATTTGTACTGAGTGATAAATTAGGCTATAGAGGTTTGGGGATTTGTTTGGGAGATGAGTAATCTGCATAATATGCATATGTGAATGTAATTTAAATATTTAATGACAGTTTTATTCAATGGTAATTTTGTATTAAATATTCATAAGTAATGTTAGTGTCACTAATAGCTAAACCTTTTGTGTGCTGCATAACAGCATTGTGCTTTAGTATGGCAAACTGTTTAGGTTAAGCTACTACATTAAAATGGTGTGAACTTTCATCCTTTATGCTGAGCTGAATCTATGACTAAAACCAACGAACACTCTAAAGGCAGTATTAACTAAATACCAATTAAGTTAATGTAGCCATGCTTCTGTAGGATTGGACAATACAGAAAAATAGTAATTGTTAAAATCCACTGGCAAAGGTGTGGGAAGTGATTTTTTTCCCCAAAGGTACAAAAGGTGCCCATCTCATTAAGTCAATGGGATTTGTGCTTCTAATTTACTTAGGTGCTTTTGAAAACCCCATTCTAACTACTATTTGTACCTTTGAAAATCTCCCCCTTCATTACCATCTTTGAAATGTACTTGTGGTGTTATTCTACTATGCGAAAAAAGAACGAGTCCTCATATGTGCCAAGCTGGGCTGTCGTTCGTACCATAAAAATGATCCATGAATGTCACACTTTACTGAGGAGAGATCTACAGTGAAACAGGGTTAGATCTTAACATATATTAGAATTGTACAGAGAAGGACAACAAAAATGATTAAGGGTATGGAACAGCTTCCATATGAGGAGAGATTAAATAGACTGGAACTGTTCAGCTTAGAAAAGTGCCGACCATGGGGGGATATGATAGAGGTCTATAAAATCATCAATGGCATGGAGAAAGTGAATAAGGGAGTGTTATTTACCCATTCATACAACACAAGAACCAGGGTGTGATGGGTTCCCCCTGGGGTGCCACCTGGAACTGGGGTACCACTGATCCCTCTGACCCACCAGCCTGGGCTTCCTCTCACACTGTACAGCTGTGACACGCTGCAAAGCCCTCCAGCTTGCACTTTCACCAGCCTTCATACAGGTAGGGACACATCGAGCTGCAGTTACATGCAGGTCTCTGACTAGCCCCTGCATAGGAAAGCTACAGTCAAGGCAACTCCCAGATCTCCAGGCACGCACCCCCTTTGGAGTATAAACCCAAAATTATACCGTCTTGCGCTGCATAGGGAACTTTGTACGGCATAAGCTCATAAAGTTTGCCCCTTCCCTCAATGTGGAGAGGAATATGCAACAGCCTTTGCCCCAGAGTCATGATTCCCACACACTTCACTCCAATTCACTGGTTTAGATAAAGCAATAACAAGTTTATTAACTACAAAAGATAAGTGATTATAAGGGACAGCAAATGGATCAAAGCAGATTACCTAGCAAATAAACATGTCCTTATAGAGTCATAGCATCCATTACTCACAGGCTGTTCGGAGTGTTCTCAGGAAGGCTCACCACCAGGTAGGAAATAAGCATCTCCGAAGGCCTATTGTTTTTTCTTAATGGCCCATTGCCCTGCATAGGCCCCTCCCACCCAGCTATCTAGCCTGAAAGCATCTTGTCTAGTGAGCATTACCCAGGTATAACTACATTTGAAATACAGATACATAATCAATATTCATAACTTCAGATACCAAAATGATACATGCATACAAGTAGGATAATCATATTCAGCAAATCATAACTTTTCCAATGACACCTCACATGACTTATCTTGCATAAAATACATCATAATTATGTCATAATCATATCATAATATCACTGTGAAGAATATGGGGTGCAGTGTCACACAGGGGTCACCCAATGACATTAATAGGCAGCAGGTTTAAAACAAACACAAGGAAGTATTTCTTCACACAAAGCACAGTCAACCTGTGGAACTCTTTGCCAGAGGATGTTTTGAAGGTCAAAAGTATAACTGGGATAAAAGAATTAGATAAATTCACTGAGGACAGGTCCACTAATGGCTATTAGCCAAGATGGTCAGGGACGCAAGCCCATGCTCTGGGTGTCCCTAAACCTCTGACTGCCAGAAGCTGGGACTGAATGACAGTAATGGATCACTTGATAAATTGCCTCATTCTGTTCATTCCCTCTGAAGCATCTGGCACCAACCATTGTCAGAAGACAGGATTCTGGACTAGATGGACCATTGGTCTGATCCCGTAAGGCTATTCTTACGTTCTTATAAAGAGTGTGCTTACTGTAGATAACTGACTGTGGCACAGATAGAAGAAAATAGCTTCCAGTTTCACTGCAGTCTATAAACCCTCCCTGTAATTCAATTGTGTTATCATGTGTTGTGGTCATATTGCTTTGCATCTGTGATTCTATCAGATCTCAAAGATTAAGAAGGGTCTAATTGGATCAGGACTTAAACTGATACCTTCCAAAGAACAAGCAAGTGCCAGTGGCTCAATAGGAGACATTTTCCCCTCTGCCTTAGCACTGAACTTCTGGATGGATGGATGGATTATTGTTACTTAATCACTGAGTTCCCAAAAGTGTGCTAGGCACTATGCATAGAAATAAAATGGACATGGCTTGTGCTCTCAAGGGATTAAGTAGAAAAATGATAAGACGTGTGACAAAACAGAGAGAGGGGGAATTGGGGGGCAATGAGCTAGCGTAGTCATTGTCACATTCTGGAGCACAATCCAGACCAGTGAGGAGTTGTCATTGCCTGTCCTGCGCTGGATACCTCACAATGCTTTGCTGTTGTAGCTCCTAACCTGGGCTGCTCTGACTCCATCAGCCTATTGGCAACACACCAGTCACACTCTGGCTTCCACCAGCCTTGGTTGCTATTTATAGGGTGACCCCCCCCAACACATTCCCAGACCCAGATTTTCACAGAAACGTGTTCTGCACTGTCCAGTCCTCTCCTAGATAGTTCATATATTAACGTTTGTTGTTCAGAGTCAATATTCAACAGTTTGCTACTGTTAACTGGAGTTACCAAAAAGTTCAGTTTAAGCACAGAACTAAATGGGTTTAGATTAAAAAATAAAACAAACTTATTAACAAAAGAAGGCAGGAATTCAAGTGAATTCCAGTATAAGAGATAAAGTTAGAAATGGTTACAAGCAAATAAAAAGTGAAAATATGCATCTAAAAGTCTATAAAAACTTAATCTAGGAAGTGTTGGTTCAAGTCTTTTGTTCAAGATGGCTTTCTCACCCACAGTCTTCCAGCAAGATCATGACTGACACTTTCCTTGGCCAGGATCTCTCCCAGAGGCCTTAAGGTGCTGGTACCTTTGTCATCTTAGGTGAAAGAGAAAGAACTTGGGGTTCTCTGCCCCTTTCTTTTATAGTCCAGTGAACCCTTGAAGTGGATTTTTCTGAAGCCTTCCCCTCAAAGCAAAGTTTATTCAAACAGTAAAGGAGGTGACATGGAGTCTGGTGAAGGAGAATCCGTGATCTTTCTTCCCACCTGTGTTAGCTGAAATGCAGATTTTCTTTATTGCCTGATATTTCATCCCCCTGCTGTCTTGAGGACCCTGTTTTATTTATACATATATAATGTAAATTGGAGTAAATACTCATTCCCCTGTTTAGGATAGGCTTGTTTAATAACCTGTGCCTAGCCAGGGCTTTGTGGTTTTGAACATGCGCTAATAACATCATATAGGGGAAATTCATAACTTTATATGTAAAGTTGCTACACACATTTCACCATGATATTATTGATCAGAGAGTTATTGGTTTTCAAATGATACCTCACAAGGCATATTTTGTACAAAGATTATTACAATGGTGCATAGGATGTGAATGCAGGAGTGCTTTCAGTTACATAGTTTTTGCACCTCCGTTGTCTTTACACCCCCCCCCCCGCCGCCTCCCATCCTTTAACTATATGTTTTAGATGTTGTGATAATTTGATGCTGTTTTTATTGCTAGGCACATATCTCTGTGGGTCCATATAGATGTGTGTGTATATATACGTATAAGCGTGTCTGAGCACACATGCGTGTGCAGACCATATTCTTGCCTCTCAGCGTGTCTGGGAAATCCTTCTTACAATGGATTCTCCAAGTTTATGGTGCTCCCAGATTCCCTAGAGGCTACCAGAGGCATTTTGCCTCCAATATCTCTCCATCACTGGCTAGTGCTTCATAGAACTCACTCTAGATCAGGATGACCAACCTCTTCAGCCTCCAGGCCAAACACATGATTTCACAACCATAATCTCTGAAGAAGAGTCACTGTCCTGTTCTGCTCCCTTTGTGCTGCTCAGGCACCATGGGGTGGAGTGAGGGAGTGAGGTTCTCAGCAGCATAGGCGTGTCAGAGCTACACCTCCCTCCACACAGTCCCTGGCACAGGATGCACTTTGGGAGTGGGGAGGGTTATATTAGGAGAGTTGCTGGTGTTTGCTTTGCTCCAGCTATCTCCAGCTTGGCTACCACCTTAGCTTCTCCTTCTTCCTCCTCAGCTATATTGTCCCAAAACTGTCCTTGACGGCAGTGTGGGGAGCAGAGCCATCCTTTGCCAGGCCCTGCCCTAGACTCAGACAGAGCCAGCTGAGTTCCTATTCTCTCTCACTGAGGCTCTCACATTTCAGTGGGGAAGCAGATGATGGAGAAGCCGGATTTGCTCTCTCCTCCTTCCCCTGCAGTGCAGCAGGCAGTCTACGGGGGAGCTGCTGAGCAGAGAAAGGACAGAAGTTGCTCAGATCATACCCAGCTAACATCCAACCTGCTCCTGGAGCCACAGGGGAAGCAGGAGGAGGCAGCTGGTGTGGTGGTGCCCCCTACAGCCTCCCCATGCTAACAAGACTAATAAAAACACTTCAGTTTACATACCATAGGGAGAGAGCAAACTTTCAATTCAGAATCAAATGCATGTTTTCTTCTTAATCCGGTTGCCCTTGAGGGCCACAATTTGCATACCCCTTTTCTACAGCACCAATGCCTGATACCAATGTAAGCGAGGGTAGTGCTGCAGGGAAGTTATATAACGCACCACTAGGGGAAAGTAGACTGAAACCACCACAAGGCCCTCTGGTGGTGGCAGCAGCCAGGCTGAATAGGAAGGGGGAAAAGATTGTGGGGAAGAGCACACTTGGAAGAGGAAAGACAATTCTCAGTATTGCCAGCCCCAGAGGTTCAAACATCATGAGTCAAACCACAAAAGATCATGAGATTTAAAATATATTTTGTTGTTGGTCTGCCATTTGATCTTTGAATCCCCCACACCCCAGCACGTGTGTGCGTATGTGTGTGGCAATTAGTGTTGCCAACTCTCCCAAATTTATTGAATAAGGTGATTTTGACAACCTACTGCAGAAACTCTTACCCCACACCTGCCTGTTCCCTCCCCAGACATCAGTTCTGCACCCACATCAGTTCTACACCTCATCTGTTCTGTCCTCTCACCCCCCATCAATTTAGTCGCCCACCTGTTCTGTCCCCCAGTCCCACCTCTGCTCCTCCTGCAGCTCTTCGCCCCCTTTCCCCAGGCCTGAGAAGGGCTCCAGTGGGGTCCCCTCTTCCCCTTCCCAGGCTGGGCTCTGCAGGAATGGAGAGGGGAGGAAGCAGAGGACGACTCCTGCTGCTCACAGGAGGGAGGGGGAAGCTGGGCAACCCTGAGTGGCTGGGTTCTCTGTTCCCTCCTCCCCTGTGTCAGAATAGTGTCAGCTCCTAGGGGGAGAGAGAGAAAGCTCTGCCTGTTTCTTTCAACTGCTCTACTTGGCTGCTCTTCCCCAAGAGATGAGGCAAGTGGGAAAGGCACCCACTCATAGCTCCCCCCTTGCAGGGCTGACATTGGTGAGAGGATTAAAGCTTCTCTACACTAGAGAGTGGCTGCAGCCCCACCCAAACATGTGTGATTTGCAGAGAAATGGCAAGAGTTGGCAACACTGTATTATGCCCATCTTTACTGTGCTTGTCATTTCAGTTGGATACAGTATTCCTCAATGCCTGCCCTAAACACTTGGGGTTTTTCTCCAGAAATGTCTATGATGCTTCAGTTGTAGGCTAAATGATTCTTTAGTATTTTTACAGTTTAGGTTTGTAAAGCAATTTGGAGCCTTTCAAGATGAAATACACCATATTGTAAACATAAATACATAAAAATATAAAATGTTTCTGCTTGTTAGAACATGAGAAACCCTTGAATCCAAGGCCAGTCCATTGAAGTTAGAACTATTGTTATAACTTGTAAAAGGGAAAGGATGTGAGAGAATTCTATAATGTAGAAAAGTTCTTCAGGAGCGTTGTGGTTTGATCAAGGCAATTCTAGTTTTTTACATTTACATTCAGATACTGTAAATCCTAGCTGCAGTTATCTGCATTCTTATTAACAGCTTGGTTTAAAAAAAGACAAAAGTGTGGGCAGTAAAGGATTATAGAACTGTGCATATAAGTCCCGGATACCTGTTCTTAGCAAAAGCTAGTTTAAAAAAACCCAAACCCTTTTGCCCTGTGGGAAGATGGGCTGGAATCTGGAAAGAGACAAATCGTATGAGCTGATGTGTGAAACGCAGAGCAAGATTAGGTGAAGTGATTTGAAGTGAGCTATAGAGGATTTAAAAAACAGTTCATATTTTTGATTAACCAGACATGTCAAAGAAACTTTGACATAGAAACTTCATCAAGACATCATTATAGAGGAAGTTAACACACTAAAATAAGATTAATTTAGGCAGTATCAGTGTAACGCTCCCCTCACTGCAGTATCTGAGCACCTTACTGTTGCCATGCAATGTTAAATACTTTTGTGTTTCACTCCAGAAATACCTGTTTCAGTTGTGGGTGAAGTGACACATTTTTGTATTTATATTCACAACACCTCTGCGGAATCTCCATTTGACAGATGGGAACTGAGGCATGAAGGATTAAGTAACTTGCCAAAAATCAGATGGGAAGTCTGTGGCAAAGCAAGGGGATTGAACATGGGCAGGGCCAGATGTAGGGGCTGGCGACCCAGGCAACTGCTTGGGGTGGTGGGGTTGGGGGGGGCACTGGGCTCGGGATGCTGTTTTTGTTAGCAACAAAAGGAAAAACAGAATATTTTGAAGTAAAATGTTTCAGGTATTCCATATGTTGATTCATTTTTCACTAACCTCCTAGAATATTCTGGACCTTTGTAGAATCTCATGGAACCTTCCAGACCTTCTGAGAACTATATCTTCCGTGAACCTCCTAGAATGTTGTCAGCAATTACAACATATATAAGGGGCAGGCATCACCAGTCGGTCAGTGAGATATAAGAATGAAGTGAAATAAAGTGAGAGCCCAGCTGCGATATTGTAAATCTTGGTTTTTTGGATAGTTGTGAAAGTGTACTTGTGTTTTAAGACTTGAAGAGTGTAAGTAGTGACTACTAAAGGACATATTTAATGAGACACCAGAGATATCTATTGAACCAGTATCTACACAACAATATGAAAGAAAAACTGTTACTACTTTTGCCATACTTAACACATAATGTTTGATGACTTTGTAAGACTGCAGAACATAGACTTTTGCTCTTCCTAATACTGCCTGTTTTCCCCCGTAGAAAACTAAAGATGCCCCCGAAGAAGCTTTCAGGAGCTCAGTATAGGAAGCATAAAGCTTTTTTAAAATCTAGTTTGCAGAAGGGGTGAACTTGATGGGAAAATATCTGAAACAGAACGTCATAGACCGGGCTTTAGGCAATAGCGATCCTCCCATGCAGAAGAAATTGAGGAGTGAAGTTTAAATGATGGATGTCCTATTACTAAGGAATTAGCAGATTTACCTGCAGATAATGAATGGAAATGTGAGGAAAGTGATGGAGAATCATCCAATTTTCCTGATGGCATAAAGGAAAGTGATGATAAAGAAGAATGTGGCTCACATGCAAAGAAGAGAAACAATAAAGAAGAATCAGCCTCACATGATGACAGAAACAGCAATGAAAAAAATTGCACACCACAAATCGATACATCAGATCCTGCTTTATGGCTAGTGATCCTAAACCAATATTGATCGTACAATTTTGAATGGGCCAGGCAAAACTGAGGATATGGTGCTTCCAGTAAATGAGCAGAAGTGACAATTCTCAAAGTCACACTGCGAAAGAGCGCTCAAGAATATGAAAAACTGAATCGGCATTGGCTAGTTTCCTCAAAATCAACCAACAAATTGTTTTCGTTTTGTTGGAATATATTTGACAAGAATGCCAAATCGTTGCTTGTGCTTTCCAGATACAATTACTGGCAAAATTTAGCTGATGCTCTGAAGCAACATGAAAAGTCACCTGGCCATTTTAAGGCCTATTCCAAATGGATAGAGGTCGAGTCCAAGCTCAAGCTGAATAAATGCATAGACACAGAAAACCAGCACATTATTAATGTAGCAATCCAGCATTGGAGGAACAGGCTTGAATGTCTGATCTCAATTATCCTCTTCCTTGCAAAGAAAATTTGGCATTCCAGGGCTTGTTGGATAAGTTGTTCACTGGCTATAACAGTAATTTCCTCGGTTTGTTAAAGCTCTGTTGGAAATACAATGTTGTCATGCATGAGCACCTGCGTCGAGTAGTTCGCAAAGAAGCTATGGACCATTACTGCAGCAAAACAATTCAAAACAAATTGATTGACCTTATGGCAAGGAAGGTGCTTAATAACATATTGATGCGGCTCAGCAAAGTGAAGTACTCTGCCATAGTAATGGACTGCACTCCCGACATTAGTCACAGTGAAAACATGTCATTTACAGTAAGATTTGTTGACAACGAGGATGGCTGTAGCCAAGTAAAGGAACACTCGATCTGTTTCTGGTCTGTGGACAACTCTACTGGAAAAGGCCTAGTATAACACTTTATGAATGTCTTGAATGAGAATAAAATAAAGCTTCAGTACTGCTGTGGCCAAGGCTATGACAAAAGCGAGAGCATGAAGGGAAGAAACAATGGCATCCAGGCAAGGATCCTTGCATTGAATCCAAGAGCTTTCTTTCTGCCTTCTGGATGCCATTCCCTCAAGCTGCTTGTGTCAGATGCAGCATCATCTACTTTAGATTCAGTATGTCTCTTTGGAGTATTGCAAAGGATATACATCCTGTTTTCAGCATCAACTACCAGGTGGGAGATCCTCATGGACAATGTTAGAAATCTGACCATGAAGCCGCGAAGTGACACTCGCTGGGAGAGCCACACTGACAGCATAAGGCCAGTGAAGTACCAAGTGACTGAGGTTTACGACACCCTGATGGAACTGGTGCAGTCGAGTAAAGTCAAGGCCAAAATCCTACACAAGGCACAAAGCTTGGCAAACCAGATCACTGACTTCAAATTTCTGATCTCCATTGTGGTTTGGAATGCTATCCTGTTCCAAGTAAACATTGTAAACAAGGCATTACAAACTCAGTCGATGGCTATCGCAATCGCTACTGCTTTGATGAGAAGCTGCCTTCCTTTTCATTGCGGCCTACAGAAACAACGGATTTGAAGATGCCATCACAGCTGCCAGAGAAATGGCAGAAAACTTAGGAGCTGAGCCTGTCTTCAAGGAAACTTTGTATACATTGGAAGAAGAGACAGTTTGGTTACCAGGGCAGAGATGAGGTGATGGGAAGCTCAGAATTAAAATTCAAGAGGGAGAGTTTTTGCTCGCTTGTTGACACTGCTTGTGTCCATCGAAGAAAGGTTCAGACAAATGAAGCACCATGAAAAGACCTGGGTTTTTTTGTCTGACTTAAGTAAGCTGCTGGAGGACAGGAAAACACACTTGAATAATTGTACGGACCATCACCGTAACCTGACACATGGGGTATGTTTGGACGTAATGATAAAGATCTCTTTGTCGAATTGGACAACAACTGTTACATCTTGCCATCCTGGAAGCACTCTCCACTCCAAGTTTTCCAGTTCATTCATGATGCAGAACTGAAGGATGCTTTTCCTAATGTGTGGATAGCTTTGAGGATTGTGTTCACACTGCCAGTCACAGCTGCGAGTGGTAAGCGCAACTTTTCAAAGTTCAGGCTCATTAAAACGTATCTTCGATCAATGATGGCCAATGAGAGACTGACACCGCTTGCTATTTTATCCCTGGAAAATGCCATTGGCATTTGGATCTCTCTGACGCTGTGCTTCACTTTGCAAGGCCAAAGGCGAGAAAAGCGACCTTTTGAACTAAAGAACTAGGGTTAACATTCTAAGGGTGTCACCTACTGTCACACTATTTAATACTGATTCACCCAGTGTTGGTGCACAGTAAAATTTCTTGATGTTAGTACATTTCAGTTATTCTCAAAATTAAAAAGTTTCTATAAGCTTAGAGAAAACATCAATACGTACAGATTTACTGATCTGAGTGTGCAAATTTATCGTCTTCTCTGACAGGGATAAATAGCATGCATGCAAATTGTGCATCAAAGGAGTAAAATGGGCTACAAATGTGATAAAAAATAAGGTATTCAAAAGTTTAACAAATGGAGGAGGGGGTGCCAGAGATGCTCCTAGCGTGGGGCACTTTTGATCTAGGGCCCGCCCTGAACATGTTTCTCCCGAGTCTGTATGTAGCACTCTAGTCAGTAGGCCATCCTCCTCCTTTTAAGGTAGGAGCAGGCAACCAAGCACCAAAACAAAACAGTTGTTCATGCTGTGATTTTTTTCCTGAGGTCTTTTAGCAGTTTTTGTGACATCTATTTTTTTTGTATTCCAGAACAGGGTAGCCAACACATTAAAAAGACACTAGGTTTTACTTTCAACTCATCCCACAAAAAAGAGTATCCGGCTTTCCTCTAAATCTTACCAGGTGGTCTTTTCTCTTCCCATATTTCACTAAAGAACACCTTGCTGGAAAGAAATCAAGTTTTGGTTTTTTTAACTAGAAGTGCCAGTATCACAATTAAGGCAGTGTGGCACTGGTAATTATATGATTAGTAATTATACAATAATGTTGCAGTGATTTTCTTGTATTGTTACATACATGAAGAAAATAGCTACTCTGTGCCCATTAGATAGCTCTGTTTGAATGAAATGCCTTTGGCCAGGTATTTTCTCACCTCTTCAATGAAATTGTATTTGTCTGCCTTATCCTTGCTGATGAACTGATAAATACTTAACATATATTTCAACTTATGCTAAACAGTCTGCACCTGGTATTTAGCTGTGACGCTCCAAGTATGTTTCCCAGACCTCAGGAAGAGCTCTGTGTACCTCAAAACCTTGTCTGTCTCGGCAACAGAAGTTGGTCCAATAAAGACGTTACCTCTCCCACCTTTTCTCTCTAGTATCCTGGGACTGACACGGCTACAACAACACTGTACACAAAAATGGATCCTGGAAATAAATTGTGATTCACCTGACTGGCCACTGGATGTCGTAATTGCCCATAAATGCCTCTGTAACATCATCAATCAGATAGTAAGAGGAATCTTGACTCTTAGCAAATGTAGCTTGAAAAGGACATTTTTTAAAAGAGATTGCTACATTCCTCTTAAAAACTACTAGGCTAAGTCCAAAATGTTGAGCCTCTGATGTAAAGAGCAGTAAATATAGGGAAGTGTTACTGAATATCTGGAGAGAGTGACATCTAATTACCCTTTAATAAGACTGATAGTGACTGCAGTGCAGGGCATAAACTGAGGTGATTCTCAGGCCTATTAGGAGAGCAAAAAAAATACAGGGCTAAGCTGCTCTGAGGACAGCAAAGGGAGAAAGCCTTGGCTCAGATCCCGAGCTGTGATCTGGCCTTTATGTTCAACTCTGACAGTGTCAATGGAGCAAAGAACAGTCAGTTCTCCCTAGCCAGGGCTTCCACAAGCATGGGGGAGTCTCGGCGGGCACAGCCGGCTCCTGCGCCAACCCTCTGTAGCCCCCAGTTTAGGGAGTGTGCTAGGGAGAGGGTGGCTGGAGCATGCTGTGCTCTGGCAATCCAAGGCTGTCAAACAGCTCCTTGGATCAGGTGGTTTCAGCTGGCTCCTTATCATTCCCTGTCTCATCTTCTGCAGCTGGACATAGCTCAGTAACTATCCCCAAGAGTTTGTTAGCAATTTACAACATTCTGGTAAGTATGCAGTTTAATTTTGACAAGCTTGGTTTCCCACAGAAACACATAGCATATTATTTTTACATTAAAAAAATAAACACAGAATACACACATGTAACTTCCCCTCTGGGGGAGGTTCAGGAGGCAATGTGTTGCAATGAACTGGACAGACAACAGTCATCTTGGTTATGTTATTTAACTTTAGGAGGTACTGATATACTGTGCTGAAGGGTGGGGTATAAAATGTGTTTGTTTGTTTTTAAAGATATTCATATTAGATCATGTCTGATCCTGTCCTTATATTTTTAAAGGGGTTGCATACAAAGCCACGTTTTCAGCAATTAAAAGTGTTTGTGAAATATTTATATTACAGGGATTCTCCTGGATGTCTTCATGAACTAGAAAAAGTGGAATGATCCCTGTATACTGGGTAAAGCTTAGAAACAGGGATGGGAAATCAAATCAGAAAAGATGTTTTAGGCCCCAATCCTGCAACTGGATCTGTGCAGGCAGGTCCCAATGCCTATACAGAGCCCTATTCACTTCTGGGCAGCTCCACACAGGTTCAGGGATCCACCCATGTAGATCTGATTGCACAATCAAAGCCTTCAGAAACTGGGGGGAAGTGAGTGGCAGCTGAATTAATTTGCATGGAAAGTCAGAGCAGAAGTATAAATATCTAGCTGTCCTTTCTCTGTTTTTATTTTGTTGGCTAAACAAGAATGACTGTCTGGTACATACAAGGCACCTTATTTCTAATCTAATTAGTCTAGCTTCAGTTTGGACTTTGGTATGCCATTGGACCTTGTTATGCCTTTGTCTGAGTGTATGTGGTTTTTTTCTATTGTTGGTTTTGATTCTTCTAGATTTTAAGGCTAGAAGGGACCATTGTGATCATCTAGTCTTACCTCATCAATAACACTGGCTATAAAGTTTCACCAAGTGATTTCTGTGGGAAGCCCATACTTTCTGGTAACATAAGAACGGCCATACTGAGTCAACCAAAGGTCCAACTAGCCCATTATCCTGTCTTCTGAAAGTGGCCAATGTCAGGTGCCCCAGAGGGAATGAACAGAACAGGTAATCGTCAAGTGATCTATTCCCTGTTGTTCATTCCCAGCTTCTGGCAAACAAAGGCTAGGGACACCATCCCTGCGCATCCTGGCTAATAGCCATTGATGGACCTTATCCTCCATGAATTTATCTAGTTCTTTTTGAACATGTCTTTTAGAAAGAGATCCAGTCTTGATTTAAACACTTCTAATGCCGGGGAATCACCACATCTCCAAGTAAATTATTCCAATATTTAATTACTCTCACTGTTAAAAATGGGTACCTTATTTCTAATCTAATTAGTCTAGCTTCAATTTGGACTTTGGTATGCCATTGAACCTTGTTATGCCTTTGTCTGCTTGGTTAAAGAGACCTCTGCTATCAGAAATCTCTGCATGCAGGTGCTTATAGACCCTGATCAAGTCGCCTAACCCTCTCTTTGTTAAGCGTAATAAATTGATCTTCTAGTCTCTCACTGTAAGGTGGGTTTTCCAGTACTTGAATCATTCTTGTAGCTTCTTGGAAGGTATATACCAGAAGAGAACACCATATTCTACTAACAGTCTCAGCAATGCTATATATGGTGCTAGTAACCCCTCCCTACTCTCATTCAGAATGTCCATGTTGATGCTTTCAAGTATTAGCCTTCTTAGCCAAGCATTGTACCAGAGGCTCACATTCAGCTGATTATCCACAATGACTCCTTTTCAGATCATTGTTTCCAAGGATATAGTCTTGAGAGTATGACATAAATTCTTTGTTCTTTGATGTATGACTTTTCTTATAAAACTAAAGTTGAGAACAGTGATGCTGTGACTTAAATAATTCTATTTCCTCACAGTGACCAAGGCTCTCAAGTAGGCCTTCCCTATGGACTGTTATGAAATAAATGCATTAGGAGTGTCACATAAGAAAAGGAGGTGGCATATGATCAAAAGTCTTTTAAGACGTATCCCGTGCCCTTGTAGTTATTCCTTTATAGTAGCTCTGAGTCTCTTATGATTTTCATGTGAACCTTCCAGTCCTCCTTACCCAAAAAGTAGTAGTAATAAATAATACCTTGTGTTTATATATCTTGCCTTTCAGCTCCTCTCTTGCCAGTTCATGTAATATTTGATGTTTTTCTTAAAGCCCCAGCTCCTGGAGTTCTGTGATTTTGTGAGAATCTCAGCTTTCAGGATATTATTAAACTATATTTCTAGCCCTTGTGATAGTGAAGAAAAGCTTGAAAATGAACTGCCTAAACGCTCAAATAGCAGAAGAAATAAAAATGACCCCATATTTTTTTTCATAATTTTTGAATGCTTGGGGTTGGAGCTTCTTCTGAGAAGCCCCCTCCTCCAGTCCTCATTTTGTCCCTATGTACCCCTACTTGCTGCTGCTGCTTCCTCCCTAGGGCTCAAGCCCCATGTGCAATAGTGGTCTCTAGTGGCTGTGGGAGAATGAGGCTCTTCATGTTTCAGATGGATGTGTCAGACTCCAGCTCAGATAGGGGTAGGCATGTCAGAGCTGACAGATGTGTCAGGCATCTCATGTGACACTCACACTTGGCAACTCTGTCTTTGGTGAAGGAGCTGTATCTTTCAAAGAGTCTGTACTGCACCTAAACACATTTCAGGTGCTATATAAATAATACATGAAAAGCATATAGATAAATATTGTTATTATGAGTATTTAGAAAGGGAAGGTATTAGAGCTGAGCATGCAATGTTAAATTTAGCCTTTTCTTATTTTGGGTACTTAAACAATCAATCTTCATGCTCTTTCAATCTTTTTTTGAGGGACTTGTTTAGAACTTCTGAGTGTCAGTGCTGTGTGAGGACCACCACACACTTGGGGCCGAGGCACTGGGGTTTATTAATCCAAATCTTTATTTGAACCAAAACATGGCTTTGCATTTTTACAATTATCATAAAAGCACAATAAGTGACTGATATATGGAAAAAGATATTGCTCAATTACCTTCTTCTAGAGCGGAGGTGGGCATACTATGGCCCGTGGGCCACATCCGGCCCACGGGACCATTATGCCCGGCCCCTGGGCCCCCGGCCCCTCCCTTGCAGTCACGCCACCACGCAAGCAGCGCTCTGGGCTATGGGGCTGCCTGCTCATGCAGGGCAGCGCAGCAGAGTGTCTGGCTCCGGCTGGGCAGTGCAGTGGCCAGACATGCTGCTCTGAGTGGCATAGTAAGGGGGCCAGGACCGGGGCCAGGGCCGGGGGGTTGGATAAGGGGCAGTGGGTTCTTGGGGGGCAGTCAGGGGACAGGGGGTGGTTGGATGGGGCGGAGGTTCGGGGGCGGTCAGGGAACGGGGAATGGGGTGGTTGGATAGGGCAGAGGTTCTGTGAGGGGCAGTCAGGAGGAGATGGAGAGCGGGGGGCGTTAGATGGGGGTGGGGTCCCAGGGGCGGTTAGGGGCGGTCAGGGGACAAGGAGCAGGGGGTGGGGTTGGATGGGTCGGAGGTTTTGAAGGGGGCAGGCAAGGGGCGGGAAGTAGGAGGGGGTGGATAGGGGCAGGGGCCAGGCTGTTTGGGGAGGCACAGCCTTCCCTACCCGGCCCTCCATATAGTTTCGCACCCCATGTGGCCCTCGGGCCAAAAAGTTTGCCCACCCCTATCCTAGAGTGTAGGCAGGTCACGATAGTCTTCTCTTATGAGGCTCTGATTATCTCCTTACATTCTAGCATATTTATATCTTTCCACATGATCTGACCATCCAATCAACATTAAGCATTCTTTTACATTACCTGTACAATACACATACGCAGGCTTCAGTTTCCATAATTTTTGCTGTCCACGCTATTTTCATGTCATCCTGGCTTTCCAGTTAGTTTTATTTCCATCACACTCTGACTATATCAGCTCATTCAATACAAGGACTTTCCTGTTTTTCCCAATATAGGGACTTATTATCATTTTTGTCTATTTAATGTACTGATTTATTTCCTCTCATTTATGTCGTTCAACATAGTACATTCCATTTACAAAACATCATCTTTGTCTGACCCAGCAGCTGTAAGCATTATTAAGCTAGTCCATATAAGGATGAATTTAGCAAGCAACACTCATGTCAAAGAAAGACTAAGCCAAAACCAGTTAGCCCAGCAGAAGTATTACCCAGGCCTGTCCAAACTCATTCACTATATAGTATATGAAAATGTCATAAGTCTGGGTCAACATCAGGGCTATTGTAAGGCAAGGAAATGGCTATAGTGGAAAAAGATTTATCTGAAATGTATGGTATGTTACACATTTTAATCATGCAACTCTGCTAAATAACATTCAATATTAGCTAAACAATCTGAAAAGCATTTTTGGCTGAAAATGTATCTCCATATTTGCAGCTCTCAATGCCAATGGGATTAAAAGCATATGCGTAAATGTGGAGTGCTTTCCTGTATTTGGGTCCTATACGAGTCAGTGTTAATTTTTTTCAGTATATTTTGACCTCTATTTTGCAAACGGATTTTGTTTTTTTGGATTATATATCTTTGTCCAGTTATATTTGTTAATAGCAGTTGGTTTCTTGGCAGAGAAAGTGTTTTGATGTGTTTTGATTGTGTTGCCCCTTTGGCCAAACAGTTGCAGAAATCTAGGGTGCAATAGGGTAGTTTCATCTGAATGAAAAATTGGTGACAGGGGGTCAGGGTATTTTGTTAGTGTAATCTATTTATTAACAATAGGTAAACAAGGTCCTACTTCTCTAAACAGCAAGCAGTAGGAACAAAGAAATCTCAGATCAGGCACATTAGCCCTGTTCCAAGAAGCAGCTGTCTATTTACCTCTGCTTCTCGCCAGGGCACCACGAACAGTTCAGCTTGCTCACCACCACAGTTTGACATGCAGCCTCATGCCAATCCCCAGGTAAATTCCATCTAAGGCTATCAAGCGCTGTGCAGGCGGGAGAGGTGCCCCTCCCCCGACCAGGCCCCACAGGAGCTGCTGCAGCTGTGGAGAAGCACCCCTCCCTCACCCAGCCCTGCCCCATTGGAGGGCTTCTCCCGTCAACATAGCTACCGTCTTTCGGGAACGTGGAGTACCTATGTCAACAGAAGAAGCCCTCCCGTCGGCGTAGGTAGTCTTCACAAAGCACTACAGTGGTGCAGCTGCACTGCTGTAGGGCTGTAAGTGTACACAAGCCCTAAGCAAGCACTTATAGTCTTAAGGTAAAAGCATTACAGAAAAAAAACATATAAAAACCCTCAAAGTTCCTATGCACATACTAAAAGTTTACCAGAGGCCACTCATCAGTCTAGGAGGTTAAAGTCCTTCCAACCCTTTCACAAGAGTTGGGGCTCCTCTTGGGCAGAAAGTTCTGTCCATTTGCTGGATCAGAAAGAAGACCCTGAGTCAGTTTATATTAAGCCTTTTATGCCAAAAAGCCTTTTGTCTTCCTAGTTTCTGGAAACCCAGTTTGAACCAGTATCTGCAAACCTCACCCAGATGTGGTACCTCTATGGAAGTGTGAGTGAGCCACCTTAATCACCCCACCCCATGTTTTCGTTCTGGAAGATGGAACATACCATTCCTGGCCCACAGTGATACATACACTTAATATGGTATATTTCCCCAAGGATATTGAATGTGGTTGCAATATTTGTCACACCCTGTTAACTCCACACTTCTCTGCTGGCTGCATAGGCTTGCCTCCTAGCTTTGGTCATCATCCCCCTTGTTTGTGTCTAGCTATTTTAGATCAGCCTTAGGTCTGTTCTATGTTAGAAAAAAAAATTATGGTACAGATTAGCATCTTTTGGCACAACAATAATTTTTCAAATCCTTGGATGTGAAAGCTTTAGAAAGATATTTTTAATTAAAAATCAAATAAATAAATAGCCCAGGAATTAAAATCAAGTGCTAACTTTAATCATAAACTAGAATAGGAATCGGATTTCTGAAGACAGGCAGGGTTCATTTATGTTCAGCTGACAGATCTGAGCAATTGATGTTCAGTTTTTTGGACATACACAGATGCTTATTCAAATAATGATTTCTGGGTTAGAAGACATATGTACATTCATTGTTGTGTGACAGGTTTAACAAAACATTTCTCCACCTGGAGAATGTAAATAAAGTGTTCAGATTCCAAAGGGTGCTATTTGCATAGAGTGCTTTATAGAGTGGAGAAATAAATAGCTGATAATGGATGTGATTATGAATGAAAAATATGCAAGAGGAATGAGTGTTCATGTTTTTGAGAGATGAAAGGGTATGTCTGCATTGGTGGGGAGCTTTTTTGGTCTGGCATTCATCATGTTATCTGTGAAGATTTTCAACTGCCCTTGATACGGTGTCATCAGTTCTTCAGATAGAATACCTTAGTGGTGAGGGATAGTACTTTACTGGTGCTGCACGAGCTCTGAGTGATACCATTAGCATACGTGAAAGAAGACAGTACTGCATAGGTTGGTGTTAATATGGTAATACAGGTGTGTGCTTTGCGACAAATGTGCCCTAACTCAGGATTTATAGATTTAAGATCAACGTAGTTTGATTTATTTTAAAAATATAAAGAAATAATAGGAATCACAAAGACAGGCAACGAAACAGAGAAACCAAACCCTATTCCCGGGCATAGGTTTAAGAATAAGGGCTCAGCGTGGGAAACTAAAAGAACAGGAACCCAGTGTGTGGTTTTGGAGGAGTGGGGGTGGCAGAGAAGGGACATCAGGAAAGGCAGATGGGGAGCTAGCGGACCAGGAACAGCTGCCAAAGAGGCGGGCTGCTGTAGCTGTGGAGCTGCAGGCCCCTCCTTTCAGCCTGGACTACAGACTGTGCCCCTCTTCCCCCTCCCCGCCCTCCAGACAATGTGGGGTAGGGAGAATGTGGGGGCCCCAGGCTGGGGCGGGGAGGAGACACATGGGGAGGTCATGTGTCCTCCCCTTTAGCTGGTGCCTAGGGGGCACCAGTCACCATGGCTCTGAGCCATCGAGTAGCCTAGGGAAGGGGCTGAAGGCCTAGAAGAGTGATTCAGCTGGGACAGCTGTTGAAGGGTCTCCATACCAGAGCAAGAACAATTTGAGGAAGAGCCCAGAAGGAGCTGAGAGACCGTTTGGGAAGGAAGCCCAGGAGAGGCTAGAACAAACGAGGATACTGTGATAGGCCCTGTTGGACTGGTACCCCAGAAGGGGTTTTTTTTGTTCACATACAAATTGTACGTGACTTGGCCAGAGGGCTGAGTGACTGAAGATCCACCTGACGAGGGCAGTAGTCAGTGGGATGCACCCTGAGCAGTGCAAAGCTGAAAAAAGAGCAGGTGCACACACACACATAGCTGATAGAGCAAGGGTTCTCAAACTGGGGGTCGTGACCCCTCAGAGGGTCGCGAGGTTATTACATAGGGGTCGCAAGCTGTCAGCCTCCACCCCAAACCTCACTTCGCCTCCAGCATTTATAATAGTGTTAAATATTTATAAAAGTGCTTCTAATTTATAAGGGGGGCCACAATCAGAGGCTTGCTGTGCGAAAGGGGTCACCAGTACAAAATTTTGAGAACCACTGTGATAGAGGATGCTCACAAGAGGCAAGTGGGCCCCACTACAGGCTGTTCTATTATATCAGACCCGTAAGATAAATAGATATATAGTGGCAAGGCACCGCCTCTGTCTTGACAGACTTAGCACTTCCCCCTCTGGCAGTGGCAGGGCCTCGATCGGGTTGCCAATTTTCTAATCACACAAAATCGAACACCCCTGCTCCGCCCCTTCTCTGAGGCCCTGTCATAAATATAAAGGGAAGGGTAAACACCTTTAAATCCCTCCTAACCAGAGGAAAAACCCTTTCACCTGTAAAGGGTTAAGAAGCTAAGATAACCTCTCTGGCACCTGACCAAAATGACCAATGAGGAGACAAAGGTATAACATGATCAATGGCTGGAAGCTGAAACTAGACAAAGTCCGATGGGAAATAATATAAAAATAATAAAAAAACATATTAATAGAGTAATTAACCATTGGAACAATTTACCAAGGGTCATGGTGTAGTCTCCATCACTGGCAATTTTTAAATCAAGACTAGAAGTTTTTCTAAAAGATCTGCTCTAGGAATTCTTTTGGGGAAGTTCTATGGTTTATGTTACACAGGCGAGCATATTAGATGTTCACAATTTCTCTTTTGGCCTCAGAATCTATGAATGACTCCTTAGTTGATACCTTCTCTACTTACCTTAGTATGTGGGATATCACAAGCCAGTCTTAAATTTTTATTATGTTTTTCCCTCACTGATTCCTCCCCACCTGTCCAACCTACCTCTTTTCCCACCCCTATACAGCAAAAATACCCAAACAGCAAATTTAAGAGTCACCTTTCCTCAGCGAGGCAAAGAAATCAAATATAGGGTTTTTTAAGCCAGGCCATTTTGAAGATAATGAGCTGAAAGATGTGAAAATTTTCAAATGTGAGTTTCAGGTAACTTCAAAACTCCATGTCTGATTTTTATTAGACTTCCCAGAACAACACTACCTTGGGAGGAGATACAACATGCACAATTTTAGGAAAATTGGTTGATAATGAATGTCTGTTTCATCTTTATGTATAGAATAGTCTCCATCCTTTCTCCTTCACTCTTTGTGGTGCTGTTTCAGACAATGGACAGGGTTACTGAAGGAGGTGACTTACGTCCCTGTACTTGTCCTGATACTCTTTCGCCAGTTCAAAGCAGGCAGTTACAAACCAGCCCACAGGGCAGAGATTTAAAACCTTTCCAGAGCACGTAATATGGCCTTTCTAGGAAGTTTTGGTCTCCTTGTGTAGATAGACTACACTATTGACAATCAGAGGCTACCTTTTGTGTTAGACTGCAGTGACTGTCCTTCATGCAGCCATTCTAGTTCTAACACTGTTGTCCCTCAGTTGCCTCCATCTTCCTCCTTCATGGACGCCCTCTAGCCCTAGGGGAGATAAAATCACTGGAAGAACAGACAAATGTGTATATGATGGACAGTGGTTATAAGAGGAGAGAAAATGGTTAATTAAATCTGATGACATTTAGGGAATGGTGTAAGGCTCTGTCTTGGGTTAAGTGTTTGATGGGATATGCAGAGCAGTACTTGTTTTGTTTTGGGATGGCTATCTTACTGTGCATTGGAAAAGAGGTAAAAATGATGGTTTTCATTGTTTTATATATGCATTCTATTTTATAAAATCAAAATATAGCTAAATAAAACAAATGTCTTAAATCCTCCTTACCTTCTTCCCTATAAAGAAACAACAATAAGATTTCCATGTGTACTGTGTATTTGTCATTCTACAGCACTGTAATCTTTACACCTTGTTGTACAAGTAGAGATCATGCGTCAGTGAGTTGAGTGCCATGACGAATTTGGAAGCCCATAGCTCTGCAGCGTCTTCTGTGTGGTTTTAATTAACTTGTTCTTTCAAAGAACTTGCAATAGTTGTGACCAACTAATTTCTATCCAAGCTTTTTTAGCACTTGACTGCCATCGCCTTGGTTTACAATACCGGTCAGAAATCCTTTTTATTCTCTAGGTTTTGGGGAACTTGAATAGGAGAAATATCAGGTAACTACTTAAGGGTGAAATAATATTTAACTGAAGTCCTAGCTGAGAACAAATCCCATTGTGCTAGGTATGGTACCCATCCACAGTGATAGACAATCCTTGCCCTGAAGACTTTACCGGCAAAGTATGGGAGAAAGCAAGTATTATTATCCCAATTTAATGTTGAGGAGCTGACGCAGAGAAAGATTAAGTGACTTGCCGGGGTGTCACAAAAAGTCTGTGGCAGAGCAAGGAATGGAACTTAGGTCATCTGAATCCCAGGCCAATCCATTGACCACAAACCATCCTTCCACTATAACGTCATGCTAACAAAGTTAAGACAAACCAATCTGAGTTCTTCTACTGGATGATATTTTTTTGGTTATTAATAGTTGCTTCTCTTAGAGGATCAGCAGCCAGAGAGGGCCAGGACATTTCCCAGTATTGTTAATATTGGACGTTCATTATGGGTGTCCCCTTTAGTAATGAAGAGTCCAGAAAACTTTCGCAGTTCCTATATTGTATTGTATATAGACAGTAGCACAGCTTTTATTTTTCATTTGACAATTCACTTTTAGTGAAAAGGTTCCCAAAGGGTTGCATTCACTCCTCCAGCAGAGGGTACTATTTCAGTTTGTGACAAAATGAAATTTGGAAACAGGATGGCTTTCTCATGAATAGTGCCCCAATGCTGCAACTACACATGTGGAGCTGCTCGAACAATTTGTTAACTATTTATTGTAAACAATTTTTATTTACCAATTTTTCTTTCAACAAATTATCTATGAACAACTTATAATCAATATGAACATATTTGCTATTTAACATTGTTCAAATAGTTTTTCTGGACGTAACTGAGATATAGATGGTTCATAGCAGGAATTCAGTTGGTTATTTGATTTGATTTTTTTATAGTTAACCATCTTTGTGAGTTTTCAATTAAGTCATGTGCTATTGTTCCTTTTTCCTGATTGGATGATTGAGCCTTTGTTAAATTACTTCCACCCAAATTTCATTTTGTCACAAAATGAATGTTATTCTTTTACTTAAACAGATCTTGCCTAATGGGCCAAAATTCACTGTTGATGAACATTCCCCTGAACAAAACTTTAGTTGTGCAAACATTTGCAAAAAGGAAATTTTTAAAAAGTGTAGGAACAGTCCAAGTACTATTTGCAAACAGATTTTTATGGTATTCAACCAGCTCTATACTCACATCAGCCTTTTTCGTGGGTTTAGTTTATCTTAGTTTGACTGTTCCTTATTGCATACGCAGCTCGCAGCATAGCACCAGCTCAGCATTATGATGATTAGGTGCTTCTTAAGTTGTGTGTGTTCTGCCTAAATATGCTTTTGAAAAGTTAAGTAACCGAACCTGTCTGGACAATAAAACCCACTAATCATAAACCAGTTTTGTGGTGGTGAAGTGAGCCATACACTCATGTTGAAATATCAACTTATTTACAACAAACTTTACACAAGCAAATCATTATATACATTATCCCACACTTGTGTGTACACACATGCAAATTCAGTTTTAGTATAGATCATTAACATTTATCACATAGTCAAATACAGCTTATTTCCATGGCACAGTACGAAGCCAGGTAGCCAGGTGTTATCCTGTGTTAGATACAGGGCCAGCATTAGACTCACTGGGGCACAGACCACCCTGCCGCCCTTACCTGCTCACACATTGGATTTCTCCAACGTTTCTGAAGCCAAAGCCAAAGCTCCACCATGTGGGCCTGAAGCCCAAGCTCAAGCAGGTCCCTTGTAGCGTGGGGCCCCAGGCAATTGCCCTGTTTGCTACCCCCAATGCCGGCCCGGGTTAAATATACATAAACAAACAAGAAGAAATTTGGCTTGGAACCAACAATAAAACTTTAACCACATCCAAGTTAGCAGAAAAATATATCTGAAAAGTCAATGTTTATTGCTTAGCCAATTATATCACCAAAACCTAACCCTTTTGAAAATTATATTTAAAAAGTGTTTATATTATGAATAAGCTTAATGTGTATGATGCTAGATTTATATATGGTCAGCTTCTGTTGTTTATTTCATACTATTAAAGGAAAAATAAAAGTATATATTAAAGCCCTTACATTGGATAGTGTTTTTAAGCAGAACATCTCTAATACCATTACTATTTAAAACAATTAAATTATACGTCGGGTATTAATTTTCTGCCTATGTATTGGGTATATAACCTGCTGTTTGTATTCCAGTAGTGCCTAGAGCAGAGGTGGACAAACTATAGCCCGCGAGCCACATCTGGCCTGCGGGACCGTCCTGCCCGGCCTTTGAGCTCCCGGCCAGGGAGGCTAGCCCCCAGCCCCGCCATGCTGCCAGCGCTCTTGCCCGCTGCTCCTGCTGGGCCGCATGGGCGGCGTGGCTGGCTCCGGCGGGGCTGCAAGCTCCTGCTGCTCTGAGCAGCACGGTAAGGGGGCGGGTAGTGGGGGGGTTGGATATGGGGCAGGGAGTCCCGGGGGTCAGTCAGGGAGCAGTTGGATGGGGCGGAGGTTCTGGGGGCGGGGCAGTCAGGGGACGGGAAGCAGGGGCGGTTTGATAGGTATGGGAGTCCCAGGGGGGCTGTCAGGGGGCGGGGATGTGGATAGGGGTCGGGGCAGTCAGGGGACAGTGAGCAGGGGGGGTTGGATGTGTTGGGAGTTCTGATGGGGGCAGTCAGGGGGTGGGAAGTGGAAGGGGTGGATAGGGGGCAGGGACCAGGCTGTTTGGGGAGGCACAGCCTTCCCTACCTGGCCCTCCATACAGTTTCACAACCCCGATGTGGCCCTCGGGTCAAAATGTTTGCCCACCCCTGGCCTAGAGGATCCTTGTGAGATTGGGGCCTCACAGTGCAAACACACAGTGTCAGTCTCTGCCCTGAAGAACTTACAATTCTAAACAGATAAGACAGACCAAGGGTGAGAAGGAAACAAAGAAACAGAGCGGTGAAGTGACTTGCCCAAGCTTGCACAGCCGGAATAGAGTGAATGTTTCCTTGCTCCCAGTTCAGTGCCTATTGACTAAAAACCCCCACCTCTCAATAGCCAACTATCTTCCCAGTACTTTCTTCCTGGCTGCTTATTGTCCTTAGCCAAGAGGCAAGAAGAGAATTAGCTGGTTTCTCCATCTTTTTATATTCAGGGGTAGGGGTTAGGACAATGCGTGTGATCTCTTTGCCAATTATGCTTCATAGCAGGCTACCAGTCAACGCATTTCATTCTCTGCAGCACTTGCCAGACTTTGTGGCTCCCCATACTGAAAACATTTGTTACTTCTTGCTCTTTGTAGTGGCTGCAGAAGCTTCCAGCGTCATGGAGGGAAGTACAGGGACCTAGCCCAAATATCTGAAGATGTGGCAGAGGGACTGAGATGTGGTCTGCAGCCTTTCTGTGGGCCTGCTCCTACTCCCACGGGAGTCTTGCTATTGAGTTGAGTGGAACAGGATCATGCTTACAGCTGGCACTTGCAGTGGGAATCCCCCTAGATTGCTAGAGCATCATCTTGAATGCAAAAGCGGGAGCTGTATGGCTCAGCATAATGAAATTAAGGGATGTTACTGTGACCTCCACAGGAGTTCTCTTCCTTCTTGCTGCATTTGGAAACATGCTTTGAGCATGGGCACTGCAGCTCCACGAGCTACACAATCCTACCAAGCTAGTGCAGCCAGGGGGAGCCCCCACAGAAGAACATAAATTGGGTAACATTGCTCTGAGCTTTAGAATAATTTCTACTGTCAGTATGGATCTCTATTCATCCTCTTCCCAAGGAGCCATCTTGGTTACCCTCGCCTGTCATTTCCTGCAAGGCTGCCCCACCCAGTTCAGAACCCACAGCTCAGTTCAGTGGTTCTTCAGAGGAATGGCTAGTTAATGCGGTAGTGTGAATGGCGTTTCTACTAACAGGCAGATTGTCCTTGGCTTTTTGTGCAGATGCGTAGATGCAGGTGGGCATAAGGAGTCTTCCTGCCCTGCTGTATGCCACCGGCAACGAGCAGGGTCATTCATAGTCCTCATGCCACCCCTGTGCAAAGGGGATCTTGGGCTGGGATTTAACCACACGATTTGCTACACAGAACAGTGCCTAAATGGTTTAATCTAGTCCCAGCGTAACGTGCAAAATGATTGTGAGATGTACTAGTTAAGCAGGTTTATTTGTTTGGTTTCTGTTTTTTCCTGTTGGGGAATCTCTGTTCTGCAGTCTTGATTTTTCACCACATGAAGGAGTGAAACATGGCAAGGAAAAGTCTAACAAAGACAAATGTCTCTTTTTGGGCCCTGCTGGCAATGGTTTTTCCTGCTCTAAGGCAACTGAAAAATGTCTAAAGCCACCAGAGAATAGTATTGGGGCCAACACCTCTTGAGATAGAGATTGGCAATTTATAGCAGCACCTGGGTAGCTGCAGAGCAATAGTTGTGCAGTGTGTGCACGCTTACCAGAATTATTGGGAACACTAGAAAACCCCCCATCTTACAGACATTGGGTGCTGTTTGCCTGTTACGTGGTATCCATGGTCTTGTTTACCCTGGTACTTCTTGGTAAATCCCCTACCTCTGCACTTGTTCAGCTCCACAGGAACAGTGGGACATCTGTGTAACCAGCAACTAGCTGCCATTTGATCTGTGTGACCACTTCTGTTGTTCCTGGCACTGGTGAAGCTGCAGCTGTGGGAAACTTCCCAATTCACAATGGATATGCTGTCAAGTGGAGTGTACTTAATGTATATATTGGGGAGATAATTGCTCTCCCCTGGTTTTCTATTAGCCACATACAAGTCACTATGCATAAACAGTGGGAACTAAGATTGGCTCCCTCAGTGAAAATTGTTACATGTGATGATGTGAATAGAGTGTTAGAATACAGCATGATTGTCCATTACGGCTGGGTTGATGGTTTTTAAGTAGAAATCAGAAATCCTCCCCAAATGAGCCACATTCAGTTCAACCAAATCAAATGAACCTATTTGTTGCTGTTTGCTTTGGCAGATAGCCCTGCAATATCATGCTGCAGGCACAGAAAGGTTCCTTGGCTGCAACTCTGGAAAGCTTTAGATAACAGGGTCATCAAACCTGGTGACTAACACCTGAACCTCCATAGATGTCCCCACTCCTGTTGCCTGTACACTCTTGTACGTGAAGTCATGTTTGCCACTGTTCCTCAGGTTTGTTTATGTAAATCTATCATCAGTCTATGGGGTTTATGCCTGATTAGGTGGTTTTGCACTGTGGAAATCTGCCCTTAACATTCTGTACTGCAAATGGATTTGTGTGGGATGTAAATACTGTGTTTCAATAATCACAGTTGTATTTATTTAAGGCTCAGGTTCGCTTCTACAGGACAGAGATCATTTATAAATCTGTGGTGGTTTCCCTCCACATAATGAAAGAGGCTGTACTATGTCTGTCCTGTATGGTTAAATTTTGAACCAAACATAAAAAGCTGAGTAGGTTTTCTCGGCCTCTGTACAAAATAAGACATGTCCCCATTCAGGTGGCTCCCTTCCCGAGTATGGAGGCCATGACACATACCCCAAACACAAATACTTCCTTCTTTCTCTTTGTTGGTTGTGCAGGGGTGGGGCCTTATGCAACCCCAATGATGTCTCAAACCTCAGGCTGCCAATGAATATGAGCAACAAGAAGAGGAGAAAAGCTACATTACCCCAGTGCTTCCTTTTTAAAAAAATTTCACTTACAGAGTGTAAAGGTTCAGACTAACCCCTGCAGCGCTTCCTGCTGGTAGTCGTTAGGAATTAGCTCATCAGCCCCAAAGCACCCTCTGCAGGCTGGTGATCCACCTTACCGTCAGCCCCCCCCCCATGTCCCTCCCAGGGCAAGTACCGCTTTCTCTGGTGTGCTGCCCCCCTGGCAATACCCCCACAGTCTCAGGTTCTGGGTCTCCCCACCCAGGGGAACCCCCACCCTTTAACCCCACCTCAGTCTGGGCTACTGCCAGTCCCCACTTAGCCCCTTGTATTGGGGCAGACTGCAGCGTATATGCCACTCATCACAGGCAAGGGGGTTTTGGACCTGCTGCCTCCGCCTACCTGTGATCTGCCCCTCTGCAACCTTGCACCTATTTGGCCTGTAGTCAAGCCTGCAGCCTGAGGCTTTTCAGGCCGGAGCTCCCAGCTCCTCTGGCCCTTCCCCAGCCCTGCTCTAATCTGGACATCCTGCTCAGCACCTTGCAGCCAGGCCCTTCTCCCTCTACAAGCAGAGGGAGACTGAGTGGGCTCCTGGCTCACAGCCTCTTATGGGGCCACCTGGCTGAGCTGGCCACAGCTGCGCTGCTCCATTAATCCGGCTGGGCTTTTCCCCACATCCCCAGGCCTCTCCCCAGGCTGGCCTCGGCCCTGTCAGGGCCGGAGCAGGTAACCACCCTGCTACACAGAGGGTAAAAGTCTCAAGCCCCACATAAATCCTGAGTAATCTGCAGTCTCAACCCAGCGACAGGCTTTGCTGCCCACCCTCCTGCACTCTCCCAAAGAAGCTGTTTCCAGACACTGGATATCGCAGTGATCCAGATTTACAAGAATATTCCAGTAACATACATTGTATGATTGTAGTGTGGTACATATTAACAGTTTAAGTGCTAAATAACTAAGGATGAAAATGAAAATGGCATGATGAGACAGGCTCTCCAAGGTGCATCCTGGAACTGGGATATCACTGAGCCCTCTGTCTTACCAACCTGGGCTCCCTCTCACACTGTGATGTTGTGACAAGCTCCAGCTACTGTTCTTAACACAGACACCCACAGTCAGGGACACACCCAGCTGCGTTACATGAATGCTTTCACCAGCAATTCATGAACCAACAATAGAGAGGCTTCAGCCAATTCCCCGTAGCTCCCCAACCTAGGACCCCAGAGCTATACTATCTTGCACTGGTCAGAAGCCTGACCAGTATAAGTTTATTACCCAGTCTGCCACTTCTACAAAGGAAAGTGGATGTGTACCAGCTTTTGTACACTGAGCAGATTCCCCAAGCACTTCAAGCAAAACACACTGTTTTAGGTAAAATATAAAACCGATTTTTTAACTACAGAAAGACAGATTTTAAGTGATTATAAGTTGTAAGTGTACAGATCAAAGCTGGTCACCTATGAAATAAAAAGTAAAATTGCAATCTGAGTTCTATAAACTAGACAGGATTTGAATCAAGCAGTGTCTAACCCTGATAGACAATACAAGCAGGTCACACATCTTCCATACACAGGCTGTGAACCCCCTTCACCCCAGGACCACCTCCCCAGTTCAGTCTTTGTTCTCCAGATGTGTTTCCAGGTGTTGAATTGTGAGGAGAGTGAGGATAAATGATGTCACTTCCCCTCCTTTATAAATTCTTCCAGCTTGCTGGAAAGATCCTTTGCCATGACGTGAGTCAAGCAGTGTCCCTTGTTTGTGTGCTCCCTCTGAAAAGTCTTCATTGTACATAGATCCTGTAATAGTCGTTGGTAGTATGGATTCCACTTAATGGGCCATCAACACTGTCTGATTTCTTCATTGTTGTACTTGAAAGGCTGATTGTGGGTCTTTCCAACTTCACAACATATTTCAGTAACATACACATAGCAAAACTTCATAACTTTACATACAATGATAGCACATGCAATCCAACAGGCTATTAATGTTCAACAGATGAAGGCTTTTAAAATGATACTTCACAAGGCATACGTCATACAAAACATATCATAATTATATTGACAGTGGTGAATATGGAGGTGCCAGGGTGTTGCTTTGGGGTCCAGAGTGTCATGCATGAGTTTGTCTTTTATTCCTTAAACGGGGGGCATGGATCAGCATTCATGTTGTGCTCCCCATCAGTACCCGGCCTGGGCCAGGGAAGCTAATGATCTAACCAGCTGACCAAATTTGGTGATGAATCCTGGTCATGTGCCACCTGAGGCATGTTGCGCATATACTAAGAAGATTCCTTAAACATATTAGCTTCTCTCTATTTTTTTTAAAGAAGAGCTAGGTGAGGGTTGGTGGAAGGTATCTGGACCTTTTACTGAGTATCAGTTCTGACATACTTGTGTAGACTTTTAAAAATTATAATTAAAAAGGAAATTCTACCCCTACTGATATAGAATCAACCTTTTCGAGATATTCATGTGAATAATCTTTTCTCCCCCATCTTTGGTGATTTAAATCTTAAAATACCATAATTGTGTTGTATTTTTTCACACAATACACAGTCAACCTGTGGAACTCCTTGCCAGAGGATGTTGTGAAGGCCAAGACTATAACAGGGTTCAAAAAAGAACTAGATAAGTTCGTGGAGGATAGGTCCATCAGTGGCTATTAACCAGGATGGGCAGTAATGGTGTCCCTAGCCACTGTTTGCCAAAAGTTGGGAATGGGCAACAGTGGATGGATCACTTGATGATTACCAGTTCTGTTCATTCCCTCTGGGGCACCTGACATTGGCCACTGTCAGAAGACAGGATACTGGGCTAGATGGACCTTTGGTCTGACCCAGTATGGCTGTTCCTATGTTCTTATTTTCTTATGTCACTGGAATTAATTACCGTATCAACTGGTATCAGCATCTTGGTATCAAAATCTTTATAGTCTCCAAATCCTTCCCCACCTCTGATGGAAGAAGAATTACAGCAGGGGTAGAAGAAGAATTAAATGAATGCTGATAGCTTCACAACAGCACTGTTACTTTCTTCAATTGGGTACTTCCAAACACTTTTTCCTCACAGTCCAGGCCCTACCCTTCCCTGGAAGATCTCAGCTTTTCCCATTACAAAATCTCACTCTTCATCCCTAAGCCTGTGACAGATTCTCTCTCCCCATCCCCACTCTTACCCTCTCGAGTAGCCTCCCAGTCATCTGTTTGCTTGCTGCTCCCTGACAACTCTTGAAGTTGCTGGACATGCTAGACATACTGGTGGAAAGGCAGCTGCCCAGGGGAGTAGCAGGAGCAGCTACCTATTTTGTCAATCCCTAGTAGAGGTGGTAAGTGGGCAGAAACACTGGGGATTGTGTGGGGAAAGGGCCAGAGGCACAGAGGTTGAATGCTGGTAAAGAGAGAACCCCTAGGTTCTTGAGGCCAGCATTAGTTATGATGGACATTTTACTGCTAGTGACAAAGAGGGTAGGACAGGAAATGTGGGTTACAAAGTTACATTAGGGGAGCCCACTTTACTCTTGTGCTTGTGGGCTCATCTCCATATTATTAGTGGTGTTATTAATTTATTTCTATTGTAGGTAGGAACCCCCTTCATTACTGTTACACCTCTGGACCAGGTCCTCTAGCATCAGAACAAATTAGCATAATAGCAAATCTTGATATTGCTTTTCAGATCTGTCTTAGTATCCAAGATCATAGGGCTAGTTCCTCTGCTGGTGTAAATCAGCACAGCCTTACTGAAATATATGAATAAATAAACCTCAATTTATGCCAGCTGAGGATTTAGTCCAATAGTGTATCTACCCAATATCTACCTCTGAACTAAAATAAATCCAGAAACACCTTAGCTGGAATGAAAATTCATCATTTGAGAGGGTGTGGCTTCTTACTACTGATCCGTGAATATTCAGGTGGTGACTGTGGACACTGAACTCATATCTTCCATGAATAAGAAACTCTTTTTGACAGAACTGCCACAGGAGTTATGTTGCCGGACATATTACAATATGAGCATGTAGAATGTAGAGTAACAAGTACAGATGTGCTTCTGGGAAGGTACATGGCAAGTGTGTTCAAAACTTTATTGTCAGAATGATGAGTTCATAACTTCAACAGACTGGGCCAAATTTGCTGCTGGCATAGGTGTGAGTGTAACTTCCCTGACATCAGTGAAGCTACACTCATTTAAATCAATGGTGAATTTAGCCTAGTACTCTAAGTCTTACTAACAGCATCACTGTTGCTCCCTCCCTATTTCGTGCTCATTTGTCTTCAATTTCAAAAGAGAGAGGATGGCCTGCTGGAAGTTGTCTCCCATCACAACATAGAGTAATAAGTTACCAAGTGTATTTAGTGCTGCTAAGGGCATAGATACAATAAAAAAAGCATAGGTCTGTTTCTCAGTGAAGCAGCTAACTGGATGAAGTCGTAGTTCTATCTGAGTCCCCCTCAAGACATGAAAGGGTAGGAAACAAAAACAAAATACCACCAAGAGAAGAATGGCAAGTTTGCGAGCCTTCTGCTTGTACAAAGTGTGAGTATGAGGCCCTGTAGCTAATGTGTAAATAATCACAATGTAACACAGAGTCACAATTAGCAAGGGTAAGAAGAAGGCGAACGAAGTCAGAAGCCAGTTATACCACCTGCTAGTGTCCAGGTCTTCAGAAGTAGAAAGATCCATGCAAATAGATCTGTTTTGATTCTCTTTGGAAGTGATCAGAAAGTTCAGAGGACTGGCAGCCACCAGGGAAATCACCCAAAGTGTAGTGCAAGCCACCACTGCCCATCTCTTTTTCCAAACAAAAAAGCAGTTAATTGGATAGATGACTACAATGTAGCGGAAAATGCTGAAGCAAGTGAGGAAGAAGATGCTTCTGCACAAATTGATGTAGAAATTGAAGCGAATAAACTTGCACATGAAGACTCCAAAGATCCAATTATCTCCATTAGCAGAGTAGTGTATCAAAAAAGGAAGAGTAGCTAAGTACAACAGGTCAGTGACAGCCAAGTTTAACATAATGTTGGTGCTGCTTTTCCAGGTCCTTATCTTGAAAATATACATGAAAATTACAATAACATTCCCTGGGAAGCCGACAAGAAATATTATGCTGTAAAGAACAGACAGATAGGATTTTATCTGTAAGAATTCTTCATCTGTGCAGTTTCTGAAGGTATCTGCATGGCTTGGCAAAGTGATAAAACTGGCTAGGTCTTCGGATACCGTATTCATCATTTTCATCTTAAAGCTTTAGGAAAATCAAATGTTTTGTTTTTAATTGATAAGTCAGTATGAATGTGCTAGATAAATCTTTCTCCACTAGAGCTAGTAATATGGATCACATAGTATCCAGAGCTAATAATATGGATCACATTAGCCCACGAAAGCTTATGCTCAAATACATTTGTGAGTCTCTAAGGTGCCACAAGGACTCCTTGTTCTTATAGCATACCTGGAGGTTGGCAAAAATGGTCAGCACTGGCCTAACTCTGTTCCCATTGAAGTCAGTTACCAGTACCATTGACTTCCATGGGAGCACAGTTAGGCCAGCCCTGAGTGTTTTTGAAAATCCCACCTTTAGTTGCTACATAAGCTTTAAGCCACTTGAATATATATTAGGGGATGGTTTTGGTTTATATTTTGCAAAACCTTGTCAATTAGGTTTTTGGCTTAGCAAAACCCCCAAATGAGAAAGTTACAATTCTAGGGTCATTTGTCTGAATCCTTAATATTTGAGGAAGTACAAATACTTTGTGTGTGGGGGGGGCTTATTTGTATTTCAAAAGGAGATGGAAAATCAGGGGTGCGTTTTTTGTTTTGTGTTGGTTCAGATACAAGTTTCAGGACCTGATTCTCCTCTCTCTTGAAATGGTGTAAATCAGAATTAACTTCACTGAAGTCAGTGGAGTATCACTAGGGCAGGGGTGGGCAAACTTTTTTGCCTGAGGGCCACATCGGAGTGTGAAACTGTATGGAGGGCTGGGTAGGAAAGGCAGTGCCTCCCCAAACAGCCTGGCCCCTGCCCCTTATCTGCCCCTCCCACTTCCCACCCCCTGCCTGCCTCCCTCAAAACCCCCGACCCATACAACGCTCCTTGTCCCCTGACCACTCCCTCCCGGGACCCCTGTCCCTAACCGCCCCCTGGGACTCCATCCCCTATCTAACCCTCCCACTCCCCATCCCCTGACTGCCCCCCGAACCTCCGCCCCATCCAACCACCCCCTGCCCGCCCCCCGGGACCTCCTGCCCCTTATCTAACCCCCCGGCCCTGGCCCTGGCCCCCTTACCATGCTGCTCAGAGCAGCATGTCTGGCCGCTGCACCGCCTGGCCGGAGCCAGACATGCTGCCACGCTGCCCTGTATGAACAGGCAGCCCTGCAGCCCAGAGCGCTGCCCGCGCGGTGAGCTGAGGCTTCGGGGGAGGGGAGACAGCGGGGGAGGGGAGACAGCTCCAGCCTGGGCCAGGAGCTCAGGGGCCAGGCATGACAGTCCCATGGGCAGGATGTGGCCTGCGGGCCGTAGTTTGCCCACCTCCACACTCGGGTGACTAGAGGTCCCGATTTTATAGTGGCAGTCCTGATATTTGGGGCTTTGTCTTATATAGACGCCTATTACCCCCCACACCTTTCCTGATTTTTCACACTTGCTGTCTGGTCACCCTAAGTATCACTGGTGTAAAACTACTGTAAGCGAATGAAGAATCAGGCCTCCAAAGTTCACAGTAAGTGGTAGGTATAAGGCAAATGTGTTAATCTTGGCTCATCTGTAATACGAACTGGGAGTAAATGGGCCTGATTCTGAAACTGCCTTATACATTCTATAATCATTTCCAGCTCTCCAAAGTGAATCCAAAACATAACCATTCTTGGTAGTGCTTTACCCCTACATTCAACTCACTTGTCAGAGTAGTAGCACAATCCTCAACTAGTGCAAATCATCATCACTCCAGTGTTTTTTTCCCCCCCCAAATATATACCACCCATTGATCTAGCCCTAAATGACTACACAAGGTGCAAAGTAGTGTGGAATCGGGTACAATGATTTTTGTTAGCTATAATGTACATTGGTTTAGAATAAACTCAGCATGGTATGGAACAACTGGGATAAGATCACAGCAAAATAACAGCAGCCATAGTTAAAACTGGGTTATTACATTTTGTGAAATATTGTTTTATAATATACATTTTATTTGAAGTGACATTTAGCACACTACCATTATGGCAATTCCTATGTCCCTACATTATTTCAATGATCAGTGGAACATGATAACCTTTTTCTTTCAAGCAGCTAATTATCAGATCTGGAATATAATACCAAAAATATAACAACTAAACTAAAAGGTATAACTTGGTCGCTAAATAGACTTTGAATTCAGATGTGAAATTGTCTCATAATGTATTAGATAAGAATTTTTTAAATTAAACATGAATGTTAGTTTCAGTACAGTAAAGTTAAAGGTACATTCGGTAAATATTGTGCAGTTTGTTTTAATCAAATTAAGATTTACAATAGAACCTCAGAGTTACAAACACCTTGGGAATGGAGGTTGTTCGTAATTCTGAAATGTTCGTAACTTTGAACAATATATTATGGTTGTTTTTTCAAAAATTTAAATTGAACATTGGCTTAATACAGCTTTGAAACTTTACTATGCAGAAGAAAATGCGGCTTTTAATCATCTTAATTTAAATGGAATAAACACAGAAACAGTTTCTTTGCCTTGTCAAATCTTTTTTTAAACTTCCCCTTCATTTTTGTAGTAGTTTATGTTTAACACAGTACTGAACTTGCTTTTTGTTTGTTAGTCTCTGCTGCTGCCTGATTGCATACTCCCAGTTAAAAATGAGGTGTCTGGTTGACCAATCAGTTTGTAACTCTGGTGTTTGTAACTCTGAGGTTTTACTGTAGTCACTTCCTGTTTTCAAATTACATTTTTCAGCTAAATAAGGTTTCTTGCAAAAATAAATGGTTGAATCTAAGGCGTTTACTCTGATGTGTGTGGTTGATTGGTCAGTTCATAATTCTGAGTTTCTACTGTACAGTCAAGACAAAGCTAGGGAAATGCTGCATCTTCTCCCTTCCATCCTATTTGATTTTTACCACTACAACTTAATGCTGTGACTCTCAGTAGTATACTTCAAGATAAAACTAGAAAAAACAAAAAGAAATTCTTGATCCATCCCAATCCTACTACATCTATTCTCTCCCCCGCCCCCCCCTGCACCCCCTCAATCTTCTTTTCAACCCTGATCAGCTCTTTACCTCATGCTCTACCCTGGAACATCTCAAAATTTGCAAGTGGATAAATATTGTTTATCTGGAAATTATTTGTAATCCTGCTTTTTGCATGCATTGTTTTGTGCACAGAGTACTATGAGTTTCATGTGGAGAGCTTTCCATACAGTGAAACAAGTTTTAGTAAAATGTCCTTGAAAAGCAGCCATATGCAGTATCTATAGGACTTTGTAATCAATTACAGTAACCCTACTTATCCAGATTAACATTTCACATACCAGTAAATTTAGAAGACTGGTGGAAGAGCTCTGTTATTGGCTCATGTATCAGCTTTTAGTCCTGCCCTGTTGTAAGAGTTCTCCTGCCACCTTATCTATTGCACCTGCCGGAAGCAGGAACAGTCACAGACACCTCTTTGCAGGCAGCGATCTGTACATTGCAGTTAGAGGTTCCCTACTTATATAATTACAGTTCAAATCATATGTTAATATGTCTTTGTATAAGAAAATTAGGCTTTGCTTCATTTCCCCTAGGTTGATCCTGACTGCCAAGCCATGTGAGTCTTGTTGCCATGTCTAGGATTGGCTGAAAATTCATGGGGCAAAAATATTTCAGGCTCCTTTGGGCATTACATGGAAATGGCTTTCAGAACTGTGGCATATGTAAAACTTATTTTTTGTAAATAAAATATATATGATTAGCATTCACTGGAAGCTGTAAAATAGTTTCCATTTTGAATCCTTGTTTTCTGGTCCTGTAACTTTCTGAAACACTTTTCCCATGGGCTGCAATTTCCCTGCATGATCTCAACCTACTGAGAATTCTTGAGTTAAATCTTTTTACTGTTTTTTTTTTATTGGTGAACAACGTGAAAAAAGAAAGAAAGAGAGAGAGAGAGAGTCTGTTTAAAAAAATTAAAAAACCAAGGTCTGTGAACTGCCTAAGTTTTGAAACTTGCAGACTGAGGCCTTGATCCAGCAAGTTAATCCCTGCGTGGTCAGGGGTCTGCCTGGCTTCACTGACTGTTCCCTACTGATAAGCCACGTACGTTTCATTATGATACCACATGACGGAATTACAGTTTTTTTCAATTTGCTTTTTAAAACCGAGGAAAAAAGTAAAAGAAAGAAAAAGAAGCAAAATTAAGCCTGTGTGACCTTAACTCTGACCCTTTTGCATGTGCATTATGATACAGTCTTTAATTACATGCTCACATGGTATTTTTTTTCCACATAATCCCTGCCTCATTCAGTTCATAGAATGGACAGTGCTGACTTAATGAGCAGCTGTTCAATATTTTGTTTTTTCCTCATTGCTGAATATGTGACTAAGGCCTTGTTTATTACACAGCATTCAAATGATATTCTGAAATTAGTGTTATTAATTTTTTCATGGGCTTTTCTATGGTGATCATCACTATAGTATCTGACCACTTCACAAACTTCATACTGACCAGGCTGTTAAAAGTCTGATTGGTGGTGGTGGGGATGCAGAGGGGGCCTGCAGCAACTCTCTCTGTGGAGCCCTGGCGGGCAGGGGATGGATCCTTGGAAACGCATTCAGCTGCAAGCTGGGGCTGGCAGGGTTAACCCCAAGCAGCAGCCGCTGTGGTGGCTGGGGGCTCCCTGTGGAATGGGCATTGTGACCTTTAGTAAGTGCCTTAAGCCCCCTCCCTGCCTGGCCCACTGCTCCCCGGCTGGTGGGTGCATCTGACAGCCACTGCCGCCTGCCCCATAGCCTGCTCCCCGAGGGCTGCTGAGCCAGGCTCGTCTCAGGACCATGCGACCAGAAGGTAAGGGGCTGTGACATTGTCAGTCTCAGATGAATGGGCAGCACAGAAGCATGGGGCTAAAGCTGGGCTGCTCTCTCTGGGAACGGGTCTGAGCAGAGTCGGAAAGCAGGGGGGTGTGGAGGCCCCAGCCAGGTGCCGGGCTGGGGAGCGGGGACGAAGGAGAGGGGCTGGGGGTCACTGCAAACAGTGGGGGGATGAGGAGGGGCCTGCAGCAGCTCTCTCTATGAGCTCTGTATCCAATAGAACAGGAGTTATTTGGTTGCAAGCTTATTCATTAAATATTCCCCCTAAAAGTAAAATCCATATTCCCTTACTGTTGTAAACTCTTCCGTGTGCAGGGGCTGGCTGTGATGAATGAGTAGATGTTCAGATCTTTATTATTATTTATATTATAATAGCATGCACATTATGTTAGCGTGCTTTTCATTTGGAAGGTTGGGAAAGAGATATAATATAACCATGTTTTTATTGTGTTTTGCTTTGTTAAATATATGGCTGATTCCAAACTGCCCCTTTACTTAGTGTAAAGGGACTGTTGCCCCCTTACTAACATTCAGTGGGGGTGTTTTAGTTGCTAGCTCCCAGTACTAAAAAGGGGAAAGGGTTGATGGGGAATCAGGACCCTGAGACTGACAGCCCCAAGGAACAATGGGGAGAGGCCAATGCTCTAGGTCAGCCTGAATGACAGGGTGAGAAGGCTAATCAGGGAGTCAGGAGGCCAGGGAGGTCCCATCCTCCGTGTGAGCTGGAATTGCCTAGGTCAGACAGAATGGGGCCGAGCTAAGGAGAAAGCAGGGGCCCAAGCTAAGCTGGGGTGCAGAGCTGTGCCAGATCCAGAGAGAGCAGACTTGCCCTGGGAGGAGAGCTGCAGCAACCAGAACCAGGGGGGCCAGAAAAGCAGCCCAGGAAGCAGGTCAGTGCTGGGAGCAGAGTCAAAGAAGCAGCCTGCAGAGCAGACCTGTGCTGGGAGCAGGGCTGGAGCAACCAGAGGCAGAGGGGCCAAAGAAGCAGCCCAGGGAGCTGGAGGCAGAGCAGCGGCAGTAGTGCAGAGACAGAGTGGTGGAGCTGGGGCTGGAGCAGTCTGGAGCTGGGTGCGGTGAGCAGCTGGGAAGACTGAGGGGGACCCTGGGCAGCAGGCCCAGTACAGGGAGACGCCTCAGCCAAGGGGCTCTGCAGGCCAGGCTTGGATCGTAACCCCAACAGGGTGGGGGCGACACTGGGAAGAAGGGTCCTACCACTTAGAGCCTGAGAGCGTGTGGCCACCAGCAGAGCAAGTGTCCAACCCGCAGCATCCCTACAGGACAGCCAGGGCCTGAGAAGAAGGCCTGGGACTTACAAGGAACAGACTGTGAACTGCCCTGACATTCCAGAGACACTGTTTGTGATGTTCCCTGCCACAGAGCAGGTTGATGTGTTTCCTTTAACCTTTCCCATTTTTCCTTATTCTTTTTAAAATTAATTGTTGATTAAATAACTTGCATTTGCTTTAACTTGTATGTAATGGTCAGTGGGTCAGAGAAGTGCCCACTGCAGAGAGACTACCTGGGAGTGGGGACACCCTAGCCCCTGTCCTAGGTGACCACAGTAGGGTTGGGGGTTGAGCCCCCCAGGAATCCTGGGCCCAGCCTTGTTGGGGTTACGAGGACTCTGCCAGACAGGAGAGTAGAAGGGGAGTCCTCAAGGGCAGGGAGGCCACTGGGTAAAGGAAGTGGGAGCGAGGACTCAGATCCTTTTGCTCGCCCACTTCACCGGGGTAGTGCAGAAGCCAGGAAAGTTCCCCACAAGAGCGGGACTATTCTCCCGCTTACATTAGCTAGATTTGTGTGATGTTAGTCCCTTGTACACATGGTGGCAGAAGGGGTCTTAAGCAGTGATTTGATACTATACTGTTGCATGACAGCTGGATTTGATTTTAATAGCTCCTTTCATGTGTGAGGCATCCTCAAACACCTCCTACCTCTCCCAAGCAGGAATAAATTCTGATCACTTACAACCAGATTCCCAAACCCACTGAAGTACATGAAAAGACTCACTTTGACTTCCCTGAGCTTGAGACTGACTTACACATGATAGTGATTCATACACCGCAGCAGTTGATGCAATAAAGATTGCATGGATGGTTTTATTTAATAAGGACAATAGACAATTTGAATCGGGATGTGCTAGGTTCCACAGTGTTAAGTGCTTTTCATTATATGTTTTACTTTGATTCAGCAAAAGTATAAGCTTTCTATGGGCTATTTCTCTTAGCAGATGTACATTTGTTTGGCTGATCTTAGTGTGTCGGTGATGGAATACCTAATTACAGTTCTTATCAGACCACCTTCAAGAGATGCTCAGTTTTGTTGAGAGTGATATAATATGTCTGCAGCACACAGGGAAATCAGCCCTGGTTCTCCTGCTTTAGTTCTGCACACATACAGGTTGGTCAGAGAAGCATTTTGTTTTTGCGACGCGCACAGTAATTCTAAATTAGTCACTATTCAATGTTGCTATCCAATTTATATATGTAATTGGAGTTGCTAATAAAAAGTTCTGCAGAGGGATATCATGTTTCTGGAAAATCAGAATTATAATCTGAGATATAGGCAGGGTTGTCATGTCAGCTGAGCAGAAGTAGTTCAATATAACTCCAGAAATAGAAAGCATGGCCTGGAGGCAGTCTCTTGCAGTTAGTACTAGCCCTTGGAGCAAACCACCACTTGATGGCTGCAGGGGGATTAAAGCCACAATCCAGTGAAGCACTTAAGCATGTACTTAACTTTAAGCAGATGAGTAGTCCTATTGCCCCCCGACTACTCATCTGCTTTAAATTAAGCATATCCTTGCTAGAGCGAGAACTAGCCCTTCCCCTGACTCTTCAGATATGTGCTTTCTTGATCAATATTTTAAAAATTCTTTTGAGTACAGGAATTGGTGAGTAAAATGGCTACAGATACAACAGCTATAAAGTAGCTCAAATTATAGCACCTGTGGCTGCTAAAATCCTTCCAACTGCCAGTAAAAACCAAACCGTCATCACTGGAGGCTGGGCAACACGATTGTGACCTTTTTGCTTATTGGCACACCTCTTGAGAAGCAGCTGTGATATGTCTGTCTGAACAGTCAAATGGGAAGTTTTTATTGTGTTCTTATTTTTTAATCTCAAAATTGAGGTAGATTCTCTAAATGTGTGGGGTTTTAGATGCATGGCTTCCATTAAAAGTGCTATAGAAGGAATTACTAGATGTGCTCTTACACATTATCTCATTAATTCCTTTTCTTAGTATGTGAGCAAGTTTTCATTCTTGGCAGAAATGCTCTATTGTTTGTGGTATTGATGTGTTTTGTTTGGGGGATGCTGTGGCAAGCAGCAAGGGAGTCTGCCCTTTGCCTCAGGGTTTGTCACTAGAAATATATCCAGACTCTGTGTGCCTGATTCCTCTTCCAACAGGAATCTGAGTGCAAGGCTCTGGATATCTGCTTTTGCTTGGCTGAGAGGTGACTATAGCAATAGATATGTAATTAGGGCTTGATCCAAAGCTGAAGTTGAGACTATTTCCATTGAGATCAGTGAGCACTGAATCAGTCTTTCAAGCATTATGGGATAGATTGTGCCTTTAAGGCACAGCCTGTTGCAAGGGGTAGTGCAGAGCCAGGCCATGGCAAAGGAAGCATTAGGAGGCATTATGCCTCAAAGCATATGTCTACGCTGTGTTTTAAAACCCATGGTAGCGAGTCTCAAAGCCCACGTCGAAAGACTCAGGCTTGCAGGGCTCTCGCTATGGTGTAAAAACAGCAAGGTAGACATTTGGGCTCAAGCCCTGAAGCCAGGGAGGGGGAGGGCTTCAGAGCCCAAGCTCCAGCCCGAGCTGCAATGTCTACACTGCTGTTTTTAGCGCGAGCCCTGCAAACCTCAGGGCATGTCTATACTATAAAGTTAAGTCGACATAATTTAAGTTGACATCCAGCTGCTGCAGTAATTAAGTCAGTCGGGTGTATCCACATCACGCTTATTGTGTCAGTGGAGTGCATCCTCAGCAGCAGCACTCGCATCAATGCACAGAGCAGTGCACTGTGGGTAGCTATCCCACAGTGCAGCTAGCCTCAGGGGTTTGGGGAAGGGTTTGCAATGCCTCATGGGACCAAAACATGGTTGCAGGGGGGAATGGGAACCTGGCTTCAACCTCCCAGAAAGCCATTTCCTCCCTACCCTGATTTCAATGGCAAACAGCTCATACCTTTTCGTGCCTTTTTTCAAAAGGCTGGCTTAGCCCGAGACGCATGGACCCTGCTCAGTTGTGCACTCTTGTTGTGAGCGTTACAAACACCTTGTGCCTTATCCTGCAATATTTCCAGAGCTGAGACACGAGCTGTCATAAATATAAAGGGAAGGGTAATCACCTTGAAAATCCCTCCTGGCCAGAGGAAAAATCCTTTCACCTGTAAAGGGTTAAGAAGCTAAAGGTAACCTCGCTGGCACCTAACCAAAATGACCAATGAGGACAAGATACTTCCAAAAGCTGGGAGGAGGGAGAAAAACAAAGGGTCTGTGTCTGTCTGTGTGATGCTTTTACCGGGGACAGAACAGGAATGGAGTCTTAGGACTTAGTAAGTAATCTAGCTAGGTATGTGTTAGATTATGATTTCTTTAAATGGCTGAGAAAATAGCTGTGCTGAATAGAATGAATATTCCTGTCTGTGTGTCTTTTTTGTAACTTAAGGTTTTGCCTAGAGGGATTCTCTATGTTTTGAATCTAATTAGCCTGTAAGGTATTTACCATCCTGATTTTACAGAGGTGATTCTTTTTTACTTCTATTAAAAGTCTTCTTGTAAGGAAACTGAATGCTTTTTTCATTGTTCTCAGATCCAAGGGTTTGGGTCTGTGGTCACCTATGCAAATTGGTGAGGATTTTTACCAAACCTTCCCCAGGAAGTGGGGTGCAAGGGTTGGGAGGATTTTGGCGGGAAAGACGTTTCCAAACTACGTTTTCTCAGGAACCCAGATAAAGTTTGCTGGTGGCAGTGGAAGTCCAAGGGCAAAGGGTAAAATAGTTTGTACCTTGGGGAAGTTTTAACCTAAGCTGGTAAAAGTAAGCTTAGGAGGTTTTCATGCAGGTCCCCACATCTGTACCCTAGAGTTCAGAGTGGGGAAGGAACCTTGACACGAGCCACCACACAGAACATTGCAATGTCCTTCAAGCAGCCCAGCTGCTAGCCATAGAACGAAACAATTCCTGGTTGCTGCTGGCAGTCATGCAGCAGCTGAACATGGCGGAGCGCCGTTTTTGATCCCGAGAAACAAGCACAGACTGGTGGGATTGCATCGTTATGCAGCTATGGGATGATGAGCGGTGGCTGAGAACTTTCAGATGCAGAAGGCCACTTTCCAAGAATTGTGTGCAGAGCTTTCCCTGACCCTGAAGTGCAGAAACATTAAAATTGAGACCTGCTCTGACAGTGGAGAAGCGAGTGGAGATCACTGTGTGGAAGCTTGCAATGCCAGACTGCTATTGGTCAGTGGACAATCAATTTGGAGTTGATAAATCTGCCATGGGAACTGCTGTGATCCAAGTGTGCAGGGCCATTAATCTACTTCTGCTAAGAAGTGTAGTGATGCTGACATATGTGCATGACATAGTGAATGGTTTTGCCACTATGGGGTTTCCTAACTGTGGTGGGGCAATAGATGGTACACATATCCCTAGGCACCAAACCACCTTTCCAAAGAGTACATAAACAGAAAGGGATACTTTTCAACGGTGTTGCAAGCACTGGTGGATCGCGGGGCGTTTTACTGATATCAACGTGGGAAGGTCAAGAAAGGTGCATGACGCTCACCTTTAAGAACACAGGTCTGTTCAGAAAGCTGCAAGCAGGGACTTCCTTTCCGGATCGGAAAATAATCCACTGATGATGTTGAAATGCCAATAGTGATCCTGGAAGACCTAGCCTACCCCCTTGCTCCCATGGTTCATGAAGCCATATACCAGCCACATGGAGAGCAGTAAGGAGTTATTCAACAATAGGATGAGAAAGTGCAAAATGGTGGTGGAATGTGCCTTTGGATATTTAAAGGGTCACTGGCACAGTTTGCTTACTAGGCTAGACCTCAGTGAAACCAGTATCTCCACTGTTATCTCTGCCTGCTGTGTGCTCCATAATATCTGTGTGGCAAAGGAAGAGAGGTCTCCACTGGGGTTGGGTGTGGAAGTGGATAAGTTGTCTGCTAATTTTGAGCAGCCAGATACCAGGGCAATAAGAAGAGCCCAGTGAAGAGCATTGCATTTCTGGGAGGCTTTGAAAACTTATTTCAATAATGACCCACAGTAATGTGTGCCACTTTTCTGCATTGTGACTTCTTGTACAATCCCCTCTATTGCATTGGTTTCCCTGTCCCTCTCCTTCCTCCCACAACCCCCCATGCTTGGAATAAATAAAGAGTATTTCATTCTTGAAATGTTGACTTTCATTGCATAAACATAAAAAAACTGAAAGACCAGGAAAATAATTTAACCTTGGACAGATGATTTGATAAAGTTGGGAGGGGAGAAACCACGTCAGCTTGTCTGTAAAAGCACAGTAGTCTTGCCCATTAAAGGTCCTTGAATGGCAACCTTTTGTTCTTAGTACCCTGCTACGGTGTTGAGTGGAAAGGATACTGTACTCCCCCTGCAACCCTACCACCTGGAATGTTTGGGGGAGGGGGACGGGAAATACTGCGATGTTTGCAGCCCGTTCTTCAGGAGCTCTGAGGCTCGCTGCTGCAGGTTTTAAAATGCAGTGGTGACATACTCAGAGAGACACAATGTATCCAATAGCCCCCTGTTTGCACCAGAGAAAAATTGTATTCCTCCTTCCATGTGGTTTGCTAGCTTCACTTGGTGATGGGTCGGGCAGAATCATTAGTCCAGTTACTCCTCGCTTGCTTTTCAGTGAGTTACTGCTCAGTGGAGCAACTCAGTAGCAGTCCCTGATCACAGAGGCTGCTATTTTGTGTAGTCTTTATGTAGGATTTCTTACATTCTCCCTTGTACTGCACTGCTGCTTCAGAAAAGGGGTCAGGGTCTTGCACTGCTTAAGTTCAAAGTATTGACGTTCTCATTTAATGTAAGGGCTAGCTATGTACTCAGACTTTTCTCTGATGGGGTAGCTTAAATCGTAGGAGTTGCAGGGGATGGGGAGTTGATTTTAGTTGGTATGGACTCCATTTTTGTGGTTTTAAAATGTACATATTCCTGCAGTGAAAGATGGCCATAATTTCTGTTTTAATTCATGAAATAACACAATTGTTTCCCTTAATTCTGTGTGAAACCATAGAACTTGGTGTAGAATTTGGTTAATGAATTGCTCACATGTTTAGTATTCATAATCGATTCCTTAGGTTGAACCACATATATTTTCAGTTTCTATTGCCTCAGGTCTGAGAGAACAATTCCTTGTTGGGGGCTGTGATGGGATGTTCACCCCACACACGCCCTGAAACAGTTAAAGCAGATTGAGAAGGAGGCCACAGCTGAGGGGAATCAAGTGGCTAAGTAATCCCTTGACAGAGTGAGGGAGCCCAGCTGAGGAGGAATAGGATGGGCTGGGTCTATAAAGCCAGGAAATTGGAAGCATGGGGGGGCTTTTGGGAAAGTCTGCGGTCACTTATTAGGAGAAGGAAGGAGTGTCTAGAGACTGCAGAGACATGTAGTCTGTAGCTCTCCCCTGGGAGGAGGGAGTGGTGAAACTGGTAAACGTGGATGGAGGGGAACACCAGATGGGAAAGAGAGGGCTGAGGGAAAGGCAGTAAAAGTCCAGGAGGGAACAGATCTTCTCTGCTGGTTAGAGGGTCCCTGGTGAGCCAAAACCTGGAGTAGAGGGTGACCTGGATTCCCCTGCCAGCTGCTGAGGAAGTGTCAGTATATGGCAGTGAATAGGAAGGCTGCCTAGGATTGCAGAAGAAAGACTTTAGTACCGCAGAAGGGGAAAACACATGTAGTGACTTGGCCAGAGGGCTGAGTCATGAAAAAGCAGCAGCAGCAGCCCATGGAGAGGGAGGCAGAGAGATGGTGTACAATCATGGGAAGGGGTGTTGACCTCATGAAGCTAATCCCCAGAGCTGCCAGGAAGAGGCACCATCCTAGCGGTGAGCAGAGCACCCCGGGATAAGAGCCAAATTCTGATGGTCATAATGGGAGCTTCACCATAAAAGTATTTGCAATTTGTCTCTTTCACAAAACATTAGGTTGTCACTATGTAATGTGGCCAATTATCATAAATCTTAGTGTGTTTCACTTAATATTATTATCTGGGAGGAAAAAATACAAACAGACACTCTTAATGGTAATTTTACCTATTTCTTCAGCGTTTTCCCAGCTGTTATCTCATTCTGCTTTCCATGCTTCCTTGCACTGAGGGTTTCACTACTGCTCGCTGAGTTAGGGCCAAGTCCTGCTCCCAGTAAGTCAGTTGAAGTCCTTCTTGCTGTTGACTTCAGTTGGTGCAGATTTGGGCTCATCCTTGGTACCTTTGGGCATGGGCAGAGGTGGTTTAAGGTTTCTGGGGCCAGAGCAAGTGGGGGGGCCCTTCTGCCTGTGGCTCTGCCCCCATTCAGCCCCTTTTGCCTCTCGACCCACCCACAGTTCCACCCATTTCTGCCCCTTCTCAGGGACCCTCCCCTGTTCCACCCAGGGTCCCTCCCAACTGCAGGCCCACAACCCCTTTTGTTCCTTTCTGCCCCCTCCCCTAACTGTGGCCCCAAGGCTGGAGAAGCTCTGGCCCCATGCCATGCCCCGGGGCCGCAGTGGGAGGGAGAGCTCTTCCAGTCCCAGGGCTGCAGTGGGGGGTCTGGGTGCTGGGGCTTCTGCCTGGGATGGGGTCATGCACAGGGGCTTGTCCCTGCTGCCCCACAGCTTCTGCCTGGGACAGGGTCAGGGGGCACTGGGGGAGTGTCCCCTCCCGCCCAGCGCTGCTGCCCTGGAGTGGGGTTGGGGCTCTGGGCTTCCGCCGCCTGGCAATGGATTTTTTCTGGGGGCCCCCAGTTGGCCAGGGCCCCTAAGCACAGGTCCCATCAGCCCAGTGGCTAATCTGCACTGGGCATGGGGCATCTCTGGCATTGCCTGATATACCATGTTGGTCTTTTAGGCCTGGTCTGCACTTAACATTTAGATTGACCTATCGACGTTGCTCAGGGGTGTATAAAAACCAGACCCTTGAGAGGCGTATTTAAGCTAATTTACACCCAGTGAAGAGGCAGCTAGGTCGATGGCAGATTCTTCTGTTGACCACGCTACCACTGCTCAAGGAGGTGGATTACCTACGTCGATGGAAAAACCCCATTTTTCAAAGTAGGAAGCATCTACATGACAGTGACCTAGCTGCAGCACTGTTGTGCTCATAGTGTAGACATAGTATAGACTTCAGAGAATGTTGCTGTGCTCAGTCACTGCAATGAGGGAACAGTAAAGGGGTTAGATTAATTTTAGATACTCTTTGAAGCTTTGATACCCCCACTAATGACAGAGTGAGAATAAAATCTTCTTTAATTGATTGAAGTCTCTTTAATTGTTAACGTTTTGGCATGTTTTACCCAGTTTGCCAACTGGCTGCAGATAGGACTGCCACAAAATCATACTGCAGGAAAGAGATATAACACTACTACTCTCACATTACAACTCAAACAGTTTTTACTGTTGGTTCCCTGTGCAGCAGTCGAACATTGACACATTCTTCTAAGTGGAATATCTGGTAAATGAGCAGAACATGAGCTTCATTTTGCTAAATGTACCAAACATTCATCAGCAATGAAACAGTTAACATGAGTAACACAGCAAACAAAATTATTGTGGTAATGCATAAACACAGCAGCCTTAAAACAATGATGCTGTGTGCTTTTGTCATTGCTGTCAAAGCTGACGTATATTATAAATACTGTGACACTGTCTATTAAGAGTTTGTAATAATAGGGAGGGGGAGAAAAGTCACACCATCGTGTGGCAGATTACGCTTCTGAGGAAGAGTGAGATAATAAAACAGGCTCTTAGCAGAGGCCTTGGGTGTTTAAAAAAAAATACAACCCTTTGACAATTGGATTTTTGTTTTTCAAACGGCACAGTTTTATTAGGCAGCTATAAAATAAATATATATATATATAACAATGCCCTGGGTGATTGTCTCATCTAGTATTCTGCTAGGTTTTCTGACTAAACTCATCATATGATGAGTTCTCCCACAAAATACAACTCTGCTACTGCACATCTCACTGGGCAGTGCCAATGTAAATCTAGTGTAAGAGTTCCTAGATAGGCTCTTATGCCTTGAATCAGACTTTATGGACAGCTCTTCAACTGGTGTAAATTGGTTGAAACTACAATAAAGAACAGAATTATTAGACACAGAGAAACACAGTATCTTGAGGAAGAGTCAGCTTGGCTTTCATAAGGGGAAATAGTTCCTCACTAATCTACTAGAATGTTTTGAGTGTCTGTCAGGCTATCTAGAGTGGCTCACAAATGTGAGTGCCTATCTCAGGGCAGACTGTTACAAAGCTCCAGCTAGCAGGTTAAAAAGAGCAGCGTGGATGTTGTAGCGGGGTGGGCGAGCGAGCTGCTTGGGCTAGTTGCCTTTTTCCAAGTGGTCCTTTTTTACTAGTAATGTTTTGTCTGCCCTCTAGTGGAAATTGATAGTATAGCACTTAATATAGTGCTAATAATTACCTGTTTCAGTAGGGCTGTTTCTCAAACTGGGTCATGAGAGATGGGAATGTGAAAGGGAAAAATTCATATGCACAGCATACAGTAGTTGGCATGAAGGTAAATGAGTGCATTCTTGACCAAAGATGGGACCAAGCTGAAAATTCAGGTCGATATTCTGATCCAAAGTTTGGAAGATATATTCCTATCACGGGTTCTAGTTCAGCCCATTACAGAGAGATGGACCAGAGCCAGATCTGCAGTGAAGTTTGGGGGCCAAATTCTTTTCTGGTGTAAATCTATAGCTATTCTGAAGTTAATGGAGCTACACCAATATACATCAGCTGAGGATTTGGTCCCATCTGCGTACAGGTGAGAGATAATGTTGGTTTGAACCCACCTCCACGCGACAGGGACATGCATGCTTGAGGAGCAGCAAGGGGATTTATTTCTCTGGTTCACAGACACAGAATATGATGTAGGAACTGGATGGTGGCATATATTGAGCCGGTGTGGTTCTAATTGAAATTTTATCATTAATACTTAACAACCAAAAAGGTTAAAGGTAAAATTCTCAAAAGTGCCTTAGTGACTTTGCAATTTAAAAAAAATTACCTAAACGTTCTCATACTAGATATAAAAGTTGTCGTCACTGCTATAGGAGCCTGTGTCTGCCGGAAGATCTCTCGCCCATCCTCTTGTTACTGGAAGCATGTCTACTGGTTGAACCGCTTAACTGGGAGAACTGTGTTCTCATCCTGGCTTCACCACCAGACTTGTTGTGTGACCTCGGGCAAGTCGCTTAAATTCTCTGTGCCTTAGTGTCCTAATCTGTAAAATACAGATGAAGTATGCGAGGGTCGCAACGGGCCTTGCAAACATGGAGTTACGCCTCAGAAAACTCCTTTGTTCAGGATCTGTGGCTTTTCTGTCAGAAGATAAATTCCTGCTGACAAATATGTAATAAAATGACTGGAATAGACTTTTTAAAAAAAAGTTTGAAACCTGAAATCACTCAGTACAATTTTTGTCTTTCTTCCATCCACTACTCATTAAACAATTGGGCCAAAGCCATGTATTCATTGAAGAGTTACCACTTTAGGGTCATTCACACACGAAAGTACACTCCACTTCTAGGCCTATCCCAACTTTTTGTCAAACCACATCATCTTTGTCCATTTTTGGGGCTCTGTGATGAGTAGTATAACTACAGTACAGGGAGGGATGTGTACTTTACTGTAAGCAAGAAGTTATTTCTAATAGTAATATTTTATTTTCTAGGTACTGTATAAATACTAATTCTGATAGCGCCTCCATGAGACAAGTATTCTTGCCAGAGAGGATACAGAGACAGAGGGTTATTGTATGCACAAGGTGCACTTAGGTAGAAGGCAAGATGTAAGTGTGATGCTCAAAAGCCAGGTACCAGCTCAGGTCAAAACCCCAGGCCAATTCATTTAAGTGTTAGTATAGATCAAAGTGTTAAATGTATAAGCGTGTATTCAGATGTTTAAACTTCATGAAAACTAGTGGAATGTTACTTATCTGTTCCTGTTACAATCTAATAGCTAACATTTACATTGGAAATACCCCTGCAACTAAATAACTCATTGGACATCAAAGAAGCCTTGTGAAATGCTAATGAAGGACATAATGACTTTAACAGAAAATGCTAATTCCCAAGCAAATGGCCATTGTGGTGTGATGACCTGAGGTCAGAGACTCAAAGTGCATTCCTCACTCAGCATCATCAAAGCAAAAGCCCAGGGAGGTGGAGACACTGTCAGCTTGCTTTCTGTGTGAAGATACCATAAATATGGATTCAAAGAAAGATCCTTTGTCTCTGGACTGTTTGGATTCTAGCAGGGCAGAAAAACTGAACAAGAAGACAGAGATCCCCAGAGTTATTACTACACCTCTGCTACCATTTGGAATTGTAGACTGTTACTCACCTGTATATATATTTTACCTGATTTAACCTCTCAAAACTCTCATTTTCTTTTTCTTAGCTAATAAACATTTAGTTAGTTTACTAAAGAATTGGCTGCCAGAATTGTCTTTGGTGTAAGATCTGGAGTATCAATTGTTCTGGGGATAGTCATTGGTCTCTTGGGACTGGGAGAAACCTGATGTGGTGTGATTTTAGGTTTGTGACCTTTTGTCATGAAGTTCAGTTTGTCTGGGTGGCAAGATTGACTGGAGAGTCTGAGGGGACTGTGTGTGACTCCATGGTGAGACTGATCGTGATCCAGGAGTTCACATTTGTTACCGGCTTGGTGTGAAATCTAATTCTAGAACCTACCACCAGTTTGGGGTGTCTGCCCTTGTTTGCTGACAGTCTGCCCTGAGGTAGGCACTCACAGTTGTGAGCCACTCCAGTCAACATGATAGTAACCAGAAGGTCTGGACAAGGATTGTAGCAGAAGGGTTGGAGGGGAAAGAATGGTTGCCTGCGATGACCGGTGGTTCCTCGTACTGGGGTGAGGCGCCACAATCTAAAGGGAAGGACACTTGAACACCTCACATGTCCATCACCCCCCCACCCCACCCAGTGACGCACACTACAAATATATAAAAAAATAAACCCACAATTAAATAACTTCCTCTCCAAAGTCTGAGTTCCGGGCTTTATTTGCCATGTAAGCATTGATAACATAACTAATATCTGTACCCAAGGAGTGACCACCGCTCCCTGCTCTATTTTAGCTATTAGTGACATCTGCTGTTGTGTAAACAAAGAGCCCTGAAATGAGATCTTGGAAGATAAAATGCCTTTCAGTTTACCATTAAAGAGTCCACAAATAAAGAATTGATGATATTATGCATTGCACTTTCATGCAGCAGCCCAGAGAGGCTGTTTTTTCTCTCTGGCTTTATAACCTATTTTAGAGTTTGACTTTTATTTTTTTGAAGGACTTTCAGCACAGGGCTTGAAAACTCATTTTACTTTTCTACTTTCAGTCCCACAATATGACTCAAATAAAAAAGGGGCTTTTCTTTCTCACAGGTTTGTCTAAAGTGCCTTTGTGTCCACTCAGGCACTAAGCAAATGAGGCACTTCAGGCAATAGGACCACTATTCTTCTCTGCTTTTAGGAAAACAAGCTTTGAAATATTCCTTCACTGGAATGAACTGTTTTCCCTAGGCTTAATGGCACTACTACTACTTCAGCTGACACTACTGATTCCTTCTACTTTCAGAAAACAACCGAGCCATGGAGGAACAACAAAGCATTTTCTTTCATGTCCCTTCTTCTTTCCTGACAGTAGGGTCAAATAAACACACTTGTCTGCACAAGCTCAGGAAGAGGTTGAACCGCATTTTGTTAATTTGCGGGGGAAGGTTCTATTGGTTTTTGTTTAACTAAGGGTACGTCTGCACTGGCACTTTGTAAAGCAAAACTTTTGTCATTCCGGGGTGTTAAAAAACACACACACACACTGAATGACAAAAGTTTTACTAACCAAAAGCACCGGTGTGAACAGTGCTTTGTTGGCAGGAGCACTCTCCTGCCAGCAAAGCCGCTGCCGCTCGTGGGGGGTGGAAGTTTTTTGTCGGCAGGGGAGCTCTTTTCTGCCAACAAACAGGGGCTACGCTGCGCAGCTTTTAGCAGCATGGCTGTAGCGGCACAGTTGTGTCGCTAAAAGCTGCGGAGTGTAGCCTTAGACTCCCTCAACCTGCATTTTCAGACTAGAAAACAATGCCTGATACAAGTGGTCACTCGAAGTTTCGTTTGCACTGGTAGTCCAGCTTACCATCTCAGCCAGAGGTGAGACCTACACTAGGCCTACGTTATCCAGCAGTGAGTCTGAAATTACATGGCATTTCCTTCCCAGGGTTTGGCTACCTTACCTTAGTGTAGTGTTACTTTATCGTTAAAGTGGCAAGCCTCCTTAGTGCGGATGCAGTCATACCAGTATAAAAGCGATCATACTTGTGTAGCTTATTCAAGTTTGGCACCTTTTATCTTGGTATAAATGTGTCCACCCTGGGGCTTTTACCAGTATAACAGTCAGCAAAAAAAAAAAAAAAAAAAAATCACACCTGTAATTGACATAGTTATACTGCTACAACTTCAAGCAGAGACCAGCTCCAAGTCGTTTCACTCTTGCTTCCCGAGCAGTGTAATCAGCACATTATTAGCTGTTATTAAATTCAGCTTACTTTACACAGTCCCCAACTCTTAAATCTTCAGTGTGCTTCAGCTCTAGGATATGACATGTAACTGAACTGCAGAAGATTAAAGCTGGAGTTTGACAGTTGGGTTAGGGCCCTTCTCATGCCCAAGGGAAGAGGTGATGTTGGGGAAGGGAGTAAGATTAAATTTGCTCATTACCCTCCCCCAGGAACCCTTGATTGCAAATAACCTTCTCACGACAATCCACCCAGTCTGTATGTGACTGTGATTAATTAGCACATTAGCTAGATGTGTCCACAATAGCAATCAGCAATTAAATAGTTTTAAGATTAAAATCATCAGGCATAAGCATTAACTCCCCCTGAAAGCTGTGAACTCCTCCTTCACTGCCCAGCTATTTTTTTCAGGCTGTCTGCAGACTCAGGCAGCTAACACTGCATTGATACATATTTAGTTCACCTGAATGTCATTGCAGCTGTAAAAGCTAGAGACTTCTTAATAGAAGCTTGCATTCTAGAGCATAGTTATGTTGCAATTTAATATTAATCTGCAGTTACGCAGCCACATAGTCGCTATAGTGCTCTGGCTAGAGGTTCTCCTTTCTTTCGCTGGAATTGAAGCACTTATGCTTGTTTCAGCAGTAAAATTACCGCTGCTAAAAAAAGAAACTAAAGAAGTCTCACAATAAACAAAAGGAATGAGTCATATATGCTAATGATCTGCCAATCACATGACACCTTCTATCCTGAAGGATCCCTGTGACCTGAATCCCAGGGGAGCCAACTGAGGTCACTCAATTATGGTGAACTGTGAAGAATGGGGCCGGCAATCCCCAAAGCTGGTAGATATTCCAATACTTAGATTTACCAAGCCAGCACAAAACAGCTTCTATTATACCTCACTGGCTACTCAGGAGTCAACAACACAGTTCCCTTAAAGTAACCCAGCCTCAGGCCTCCACCTAGTCACTCAAGTCAGCTATGATGAGGATTTCTGAAAATCTTATTTCATCATGTAAAAAGGGTTCTACAAATCCCAAAGGATCGGACACATTACCTCCTAGGTTAATGAATATTCCAGATCTTTCCCAAATACATGCTTACAGCCAATTCTTATTAACTAAACTAAAATTTATTAAAAAAGAAAAGGGAGAGAGAATTGGCTAAAAGAACAGTATACATATGGACGAGTCAGATTCATAAGAGAGATTCCTGAGATTCAGATTCTTAACAGAGATGGTGAGCTGTGTAGATGCTGTCATAAATATAAAGGGAAGGGTAAACCCCTTTAAAATCCCTCCTGGCCAGAGGAAATCTCCTCTCACCTGTAAAGGGTTAAGAAGCTAAAGGTAACCTCGCTGGCACCTGACCAAAATGACCAATGAGGAGACAAGATACTTTCAAAAGCTGGGGGGAGGGAGAGAAACAAAGGGTCTGTGTGTCTGTCTATATTCTGTCTTTGCCGGGGATAGACCAGGAATGGAGTCTTAGAACTTTTAGTAAGTAATCTAGCTAGGTACGTGTTAGATTATGATTTCTTTAAATGGCTGAGAAAAGAATTGTGCTGAATAGAATAACTATTTCTGTCTGTGTATCTTTTTTGTAACTTAAGGTTTTGCCTAGAGGGGTTCTCTATGTTTTGAATCTAATTACCCTGTAAGGTATCTACCATCCTGATTTTACAGGGGGGATTTCTTTATTCCTATTTACTTCTATTTTTATTAAAAGTCTTCTTGTAAGAAAACTGAATGCTTTTTCATTGTTCTCAGATCCAAGGGTTTGGGTCTGTGGTCACCTATGCAAATTGGTGAGGCTTTTTATCCAACATTTCCCAGGAAAGGGGGGGTGCAAGTGTTGGGAGGATTGTTCTTAGGATCCAAGGGTCTGGGTCTGTAATCACCTAGGCAAATTGGTGAGGCTTTTTACCAAACCTTGTCCAGAAAGGGGGGGTGCAAGGTTTTGGGAAGTATTTTGGGGGGAAAGACGTGTCCAAACAGCTCTTCCCCAGTAACCAGTATTTGTTTGGTGGTGGTAGCGGCCAATCCAAGGACAAAGGGTGGAATATTTTGTACCTTGGGGAAGTTTTGACCTAAGCTGGTAAAGATAAGCTTAGGAGGTTTTTCATGCAGGTCCCCACATCTGTACCCTAGAGTTCAGAGTGGGGGAGGAACCTTGACAGATGCAAAGAGTTCTTTCAGAAATAGTTCAACGCTTATAGTCCAATGTTTATATTTCAGGGTGGTCCAGTCAGAACTCGGATCTCAGTCCTTGTGGGTTAGGCTTCCCCTGCATGAAACCTCAAGCAGATCTGAGATAAAAAGGATTGGGACCCAAAGGGCTTTAATACAATTCCAGGACGACTTTTGACAGGTTGGAGTCCTTAGTCAAACAATAGGCACTCATGTGGACTTTGAAGTGGACCCATTTCCTAAGCACAGCTGGTAATTATCCACACAGATTAACACAAGGCTGTTGCCTGTTTTTCCACCATTCACAGATGATTTGCTATACATTTCAAAGAGAGACGAGTACAGCGACATCCTATGTTTACAGTTCATTTAAATGTTAAGATGTTCTTTTGATCTCTGAATTAACAGAATACAGCATAGGCAGGGACTGTTTGATTACGCTGTTGATTTTTACCAATATATATGTAAATAAACAAAAACACAAACATTATCTCATCATATGTTTTTAAGGGTTGAATTTGAGCCATTTATCCTGTAGGATGTTTAACCCTTTCTGGTCATGCATCACAATCCCCAAATTCTTTACAAACTGATGTACCATCCAAATCTGGCCATCTCATTCTATGTATATTTGTCTTGCCCAATGGGGGCTCAATCTTGACTGAGACTTCTGTGCACTACCACAAACATATAATAACGCTAATCTGTAAGGGCCATAAGTGGTCTTGGTCTGTATTCTACATTTCTTTTAAAAGATGGCACTTCCAGTGGCACAGTACCCTGCGTGCCTTGCTGGGGCATTGATTTAATAGTGAAGGCTAGGAAAGAGTGGCCACTTCTGAATTGCACTACCACTTCCTACAGCACTTAGGGGGGAAAAACAATGAAGATTAGACATTGAGGTGTGTCAACAGTTGAACAATAGGTTGATTTAGATGCTCTGACAATGAACACCAATATAGGAAACTGCATGGATAGAGACAGTGGCCATCCTGTTACCAGATGTTACGTGTGAGGGAAGAAATTAGACCAGGAATGGTCAATTATTTTTTTCCAAGGTCCACATTTCTTGGTCAAGGTCCAGACTCCAGAAAAAAAAATTTCACACTGCAATAACAATAGTGATAATAAGTAAATAAAAATTTTGCAGTCCATTCAAAAGCATCTGTTGGTCCGGATTTGGTCTGCCTATTGACTACCCCTCAATTAGACTGATACAGAGACCAGCAGATGGGTGCACAGATGGTGTAGAGGGGAATGTTTTGTATCCGTGAAACACTGGAATACTTTCTGTGACAAGAGGCAGCTGTTTGGATGTAAGTGGTCTCTTCTTAAGCACAAAGGGCAGCAACTGCTGGTTCAAAACAGGCATTAATTAATCAACTTTAAACTAGGTAAGAATACATGAGACAAAATTAGAAAAGAGGGGAAGCAACCAAATAAGAGTAGAGTCTACACTACAAACTTACAGCTGCGCTACTGTACCGATGCAGTTGTGCAGCTGTAACACTTTCGGTGAAGCGGCTCTAAGCCAACAGGAGAGATCTCTCCCATTGGCTTAATAACTCCACCTCTATGAGAGGCAGTAGCTATGTCGGCCAGAGAAGCTCTCAGGTTATTCATACCCATTGTAACTTGCTTATATTAAATATGTGTTAAATTCTGCTTTGGCTTTTGGATGTTCATTTCCTCATACTAGTCAATCATATTGCTCTTCCTAGTAGATTGCTGTATTTTTGACTCTTTCCTGGGAAACCTAACCAATGCTTTTTTTGGTGTCGGGGTATGGTTTTGGTGAAGGGTGACATTGTGTAAGATCAGAAAGTAATTTGTGTTAAGAAAAAGCCCTGGTACCAAAAACAAAAAAAGTAAAGTCAACATCTGTGTGCAGATGTGGTCACCCCATCTCAAAAAAGATATATTGGAATTGGAACAGGTTCAGAAAAGGGCAACAAAAATTATTAGGGGTATGGAATGGCTTCCATATGAGAAGAGAGTAATAAGACTGGGACTTTTCAGCTTGGAAAAGAGATGGCTAAGGGGAGAGATGATTGAGGTCTATAAAATCATGACTGGTGTAGAGAAAGTAGATGAGAAAGTGTTGTTTACTACTTCTCATAACACGAGAACTAGGGGTCACAAATGAAATTAATAGGCAGCAGATTTAAAACAAATAAAAGGAAGTATTTCTTCACACAATGCACAATCAACCTGTGGAACTCCTTGCCAGAGGATGTTGTGAAGGCCAAGACCATAACAGGGTTCAAAAAAGAACTAGATAAATTCATGGAGAACAGTTCCATCAATGGCTATTAGCCAGGAGGGTAGGAATGGTGTCCCTACTCTCTGTTTGCCAGAAGCTGGCAATGAGCAACAGGGGGTGGATCACTTGATGATTATCTGTTCTGGTCATTCCCTCTGGGGCACCTGGCACTGGCCACTGTTGGAAGATAGGATACTGGGCTAGATGGACCTTTGGTCTGACCCAGTAGGACCGTTCTTATGTTCTTATATATTAGGTTATCTAAATTAAAATTTCTCACATTCTGTCACAAAATGTAACGCCAAGACACTCATTTCTTATGGCGTGTACCTGAAATTATGTAGGTCCCAAGCTTCCAGTCATGTAGGCTAGGAAGAGGGGAACAGGGACTGATTCTGCCAGGTATAGCAAGGCTAGGGGATGAGACCCTCCCAGGGCTTACTGCTTCTCCCATAACGTTACAGTTCCTGATGATGTCAGCAGACTGTACTTCACAACTTGGATTCTGGACAGCAGCCCATCTCCCTATAATGGAACATGGGGAAAGTTACATCTGAGAAATCCACAACTTGATCTATTCTACAGAACGTTCTTGCTGTTGAAATACAATATTTAGATAGTCTAATAACAGACATACCAGTGGGAACAAGCCCTGTTTTGAAGGAGCGTCTGCTATGTTGCCTTTCTCACTTTTACAGACCAGAAAATGAAACAAACATCTGTAGGCAATAACGTTTCTGCAGGCTCTTTTTGAAATGAACAATACTTTTCAAAAAGATACATTGGCCAAGGTCACATATGCAAAGTGTTGTAAAGCCACCATGCAGCACAACTCCTCTCTTATTAATTAGAATTAATTGTATTTTAGCACCATAAGAAACATGTGGTGGTTAACTCCCCCACAGTAATTGCCCTACATTGTCATGTAACCCTCTCTGAGTTTGAATCAAAGGTGCATTCCTGAAACCAGGTATCTGGCTCACTGGCATACACATACATGATTGCCACCTAGTGGCTAATAGGCAAAGTCCACACTTTAATAAAAAATTTGCAGTGATAAAAATGGGCAATCTAAAATAATAAACATGTTAAGTGATTTGCAGTACTGTTTGTAAAAATGTTTTCAGTGTTTGATGCTTTATAGTTTTGAGAGCATTTTAAACTTTAGAGTTCAACATCTGTGATGCATATTAAAATGTTTTCGTGTAGTTATATTACCTACTTAATCAAGAAATGGCTCTGCTCAGGACATGTTAGTTTTTGTATTGTTTTATTAAATGACTAACAAAATAATAAACTATGTTTGTAACTCAACTTTTTAATCGTCATCATCTGCGGCATTTGGCACAGACTACTAAATAAGATACTGTATCAATGATAACATGGAAGTTGTATTCGTGTTGTGAGGTCAACATTGAGGCCCCCATTGTATTTAAAATATGTTACTGGCAAATCCATATTGAATGGCATGCTAACTGAACTCTCAAAGACAGGCTACTCAGGTAATTTCTGACCAACTCCATAAGTGTTTCCTCAAAAATACAATAAAATGAACAAATAAAAAGTTTAATTTAAAAGTAATACAAGTCACCTATTAACCATGACATACATATAGCCTAACCCTAAACCTCTGCAGTTTTGGGATGCTATTTTGGAGCGGCAGAAAGGCCACCTGCAATTTTATTAGGAAACAAAATTGAACATAAAAGAGGTTACAGGACAAGTGCAATCAAATGCGTCTATGCTTCTTTTTTAAAGGACGACTTACTTATTCACATCACTATTGCTCCTGGTGTGCTGCGCATAGTTGTTTAACTTGCATCTTGAAAGAGCAAGGATGGCCTGCTGGAAGTTGTCTCCCATCACAACATAAAGTAATAGGTTACCGCATGTGTTTAGTGCAGCTCAGGGTCTGAGGCAATGTAAGCAGCGTGGATTTGGTTTTCAATGTGGCAGCTAACTGGTTGAAGTCGTAATTCTATCTGAACGCCCCTAAAGACATGAAAGGGTAGGAAGCACACATAGAAGACCACCAAGAGGAGAATGGCAAGTCTGCGAGCCTTCTACTTGTAACAAGCAGGAGTATGAGGCCCTCTAGTCAAAGTGTAGATAATGACAGTGTAACACAGAGTCACAACCACTAGTGCCAGGTAGAAGGCTAACCCAGACAGAAGCCAGTTATACCACTTAATAGTGTCCAGGTTTTCAGAACTAGTGAGGTCCAGGCAAATGGATTTGTTCTGGTTCTCCCTTCAGGTGATTAAAAAATTGCCAGGACTGACAGCCACCAGGGAAATCACCCAACCTGCAGCACAAGCCACCACTGCCCATCTCCTTTTCTGAATAGAGAAGAACTTTACTGGATGGACAATCACGAAGTAGCAAAAGATGCTGAAGCAAGTGAGGAAGAGGATGCTGCTATACAAGTTGAAGTGGAAGCCAAAATGGATAAACTTACACATGAAGTCTCCGAAGACCCAGTGGTCTCCATTGGCATAGTAATGTATCAGGAAAGGAAGGCTTGTTAAGTACAGTAGGTCTGTGAAGGACAAGTTCAACATAATGATGGTGCTGTTCTTCCAGGACCTCATCTTGAACCTGTATACAGAAATTGCAATAATATTCCCTGGGAAGCCTACCAGAAAGATTATGCTGTACATAGGAGGGAGATAGAAATTCTTCAGAAGGACATCTACATCGGTACAGTTTGTGAAAGCAACTGCATGGCTTTGCAACGAAGTTAAGTTGGCTAAGCCTTCAGTTGTATTCATGGCCATTTTCTTACTGCTTTAGCAAATGGTAAAGAAAAGAAAAATGTTTAGTTTTCACTAATAAGTTAATGCAGCACTTTAACCATATCACTATATAAGGGACTTTCACAGTTCGAAACACAGGAGTCTGTTAAAATACTTGTAATAAAGGCTGCTTTGGGTCTGAAACAGCATCAAGTCCTTCAGTATAACTTCCCAATTTAATAGTAGTAACTTTTTTGAATAAGAAAAGGACTTGTTGCTTTGGTGGAAGCTGATCTGATGGGGTGACCTTTGTTTTCTTAAGTTACAATTTATGGTATTTTTAAACTGATCAGCTCAGCATTATTAAGTAAGTCTCAGAGATAGATGTACTGCACATGAATGACAAAGCTGCTACACTTACAACTGAAGGCAGTTTCAGTGTTTTAGGGCATGAAACATTACCCTCAATAATGTCAGGAAATCTCCTTGTGCTTTTATTGTTGCATTCAGCAGGGGCCAGCCGGAGAAGAAAAGCAACCTAGAAGTACTATGTCTGGTGACATTCATCGTTTATTTTTATGCAAAAAGAAAATGAGGACTTGTGGCACCTTAGAGACTAACAAATTTATTTGAGCATAAGCTTTCGTGAGCTACGGCTCACTTCACTGGATGCATTCAGTGGAAAATGACTATTATTTGCTATGCAGATGTTTGGCCCTGTCAAGGTTTTAATAATGGTGTTTGACATAAAAATTGTATATTCTCTTCTGAAACATTGGAATAATTCCCCTCCCCCTTTGAAAAGCAGCCTCCTCACCACTACTCCCAGTTTAAGAAAATGAGACTACTGTGTCCAGTTGAAAGTACAGGGGGAATTTAGGTAGGAAGAAGAAAATTGCTCACGTTAGAATTTGGTTGATACCCCTGTGCAAACATATCCTTTCTTCTGAAAAGCGTGATGGATTTTTTAATCACCACAAGTGATCCAAGCCCTGATTCAGTTCTTTCCAGAAAGATGCCACTTCCAATAGCACAGAGTCCTATAACAATCACTGGGGCACTCGTTCTGTACTAATTCAAGAGGAAGAATGGTGCTTCTTGAATCACCAATACAATTCCCTGTAACATCAAGGATTGGTGGAGGGGTTAGGTTTCATATCCCAAGTATTGACCAAGAACAACCTCCACTGAGTTGTGAGATCTGACAAAATCACAGCCCGTGTTCAAGATTTTAATTACAACTTGTGAAAAATATTTTATTGGAATATTTTAAAAATGTTAAAATAATGGATTACCAATTGAGGTGCAGGAGAGCTTGTCAAATATTTGCCAGTGTTTTAAAAACGTCGTAGTTTGAAACAGTATACAAGAGGGTTTAGCTAAATGTCTTTAGGCCAGTGGTTCTCAGCATTTTCTGTATGGGAACCTCCCTCCCATCTAGAATTCTGAGAAGGGCAGGATAGTTGTGATCCTCTGACATCTGTTCACAACCTCCCTGGAAGGTTCCTACCCCTAGACTGAGAACCCCTGCTTCAGGTTAAATAAGGAAATGGCTTACAAGACAGCACTTAAATGATGGAGAAGTGAGGGAAATATGGCTAAAAGAAGCAGGCGGTGGGTAAAAGGATTATAATATCCTTTCCAAATAAGTTTAAATCTATCACTATGATTTGGGTGTTAACCAGGTAAATGACAAAGGGTCTAGTCCTGCAACAGGAGGTCTTAATGGATTACCTCTTATAGGAAATACTCAGCACCATACAGGTCCTGGCCCTTAGAAAGTACAGCCATAAAAATGTGAAGGGTACTGATGTTATTAGAAGACTCTTTCAGCTGCCAGCCTGTCCCTGCTGCCAACGTGCCAAAGACAAAAAGCTATACAGAGGGCACAACAGACCCCTAACACCACTGAGGAGTGTGACACCCGAAAGTTGCAGTCCCTGCTGACTAAAAGATTGGATCACTTGCTTTTCACAAATGCCATTCCTTTTATTATTTACACAGTATCTCACATAGCAGGCCTTGCCACTGTTCTGTGTGTAAGTAAGAATCCCTTAGGGTGTGCCAGCTTGCAGGCAAATCAATCAGCAAGCAATTTATTGCTGATGAGCATGAGGGATGTTTAGAGGTGTCCAGTGCAAATGTGTGTGATATATTGGCCTAAATCCAGTTCTGAATGTCTGTCACATTATTAGCTGTAAAACAACCTGTTACTTGTGCAACAAAAAAGAGGAGACAGACAGGCTCTGCTGCTTGGCTTTATTATTTTGTTTTCTGAATTACACAAATTATTTGTCCCAAACTTAAATCTAATTAGACAATAGTTCCTATTGGAGCCAATTCTACCAGGGTCAGGGAAGGAGTGAAGAGACTTAATGACACCAGAAAATCATCAATGTGCATCCGTAATGAAGGAAGGGCAGATTGATGACCCTGAAGGGAAGGCTGGCACCCCTAAAGACAATTGATTAAATCGAAACCAGGACAGGATGACCCTCTCAAAGGTGTTTTGAAATGTTAACACCAATCAAGGAGTAACTGGTCAGAAACTGACACAGCAAAATGCATAGTCTTCAACAGAGAAAAAAGACTATAAGAACGGGGTGGTTGGCCATGAGACTTTGGGTTCGTCTTGCCACATTCCAGGAGCATCGGATCACGACCGACAGAGCCCTGTTCCCTTCTGCGACCAATCTGGCTGGCCACTAGATTGATCCAGACTCTGGACTGGTAACTATAAACATCAACTGGCAGGACTGTGTGCATGGTGTGTGTGTGTGTGTGTGTGTGTGTGTGAGATTGAAGAGCATATGCTAACTGTTGTATTTACAGTAAACGTGACATTTTGCCTTATCTCTCTTATAAGATCCTATTGGTATTATTTTATTAGTTTAACATATATATGGTATTTGTAACTGTTCACCAAGTTCATGCAAACAACTTCAGCCCATGGGTTGTTCATGAACTGTTCTTGTGCCAGTGTTGCCATTTACTGAGCTCCCCCTCGTGGCCATGGGTCGCCTTGCAGGCACCCTGCTCTTGTTGGCTCCCTCTTGCAGGTCCCTTAAGAACTCCACAAAGTCTTTCATGTGACTAACAGCACCCCCAGTCAGGGCTGGTTTAGGAACAGAAATCATTCAAACAAGTCTGAGAGTCCCAGAATGAAGTCGACAACACAAAAACCTCATATTCAGTCCTGGTTCTTCTGCTGCACCCAGAGCTGTTTCTCTTCCCAGTCTGCTCCACTCAAAGTCCTAGCTCTTTCTGGCTTGAGCTCAGCTCTCTGGACTTGCTTCCTTCTCCTGTCAGCCTATCCCCAGCCTTTTGGCCTCGGGCCTGTCCTGTTTTGGCAGGCAACTCCCAGGTCTTATCTGACTGAAGCCTCAGGTTTCTGGCTCTAGCTTCTAAACCCCATGGTATCAGGGTTTTCCTGGCTGGAGACTATCTTAATTCCTGCATGTTCCTGAGCTTCCCCTTTCATTTCAGACACCTGCTGCCTCTTAAAGAAAATTACCTGTTCCAACCTAGGTGTGCCTCTTTAGTAATCAGGGTTGGCAAGCTCCAGGCCCTGCTGCCTTTAAGGGTCAAGCTACCCTGTTACAGCTCTTTGACTATCAGCTCTTCATAGTTTGTTATTGGTCACTTAAGTCACATGGAACTTGAAACTTTCAGGGTTCATGAATATTTTCATGAACTGGTGGTCATAAAAGTACTTTGGAACAACAAATAGCAGGAACTGACAAATAACACCCGGGCAAAGTTGCCATGCTTATTTGTGAAAATATTCACAAATCTCTTTGTATTATTTAACCCACGACTGCATAGTAGTGATGTAATAATCCACATAATAGACATGGGATGTTCTCAGCTTTTGCAATGTTCCATAGTGCAGTCATTGACCATGCAAGATTAGATACATTCTATGCTAACATCAACCTGGACCTACTCAGGCATCCTAAATAGCTCAGGAACTTTCTGCATTTTATTTGTAAACTCCCATGGCCATTTCACTAGTATTTTCTCCATTTACCTCTCCATTTTCAATGTGGCCGCAGTTTCAGTTCATAGAGATTCACAGATTTTAAGACCAGAAGGGACCCTTAGATTATCTAGTTTTGACATATCACAGGTCACAGAATTTCACCCAGTTATCTCTGCACTGACCCCCAGTAATTTGTGTTTGACTAATACATGTCTTCCAGAAAGGCATCCGGTCTTGGTTTGAAGGCATCAAGTGATGGAGAATCTAGCACTGTCCTTGTTTGCTTGTTCCAATGGTTACTCACCCGCAAGTTTAAAAAATTGTGCCTAATTTATCTTTTGAATTTGTCTGGCGTTGGTTTCCAGCCATTGGTTCTTGTTATGTCTTTGTCATAACAAGACATAACAAGAACCTTTTACTAGCTGATGTTTTCTTCCCGTGAAGGTACTTATATGCTGTAACCAAGTCACCTCTCAGTCTTCTTTTTGATAAACTTTACAGATTAAATCTCTCACTGGAAACATTTTTCCAGCCTTTGAATCAGTTTTGTGGGTCTCCTCTGCCAGAAAAATGGAGGAGTGGGGAGCGGGAGGGAAGTACAGAACATAAGATGGATAGAGGTGATTGGTTTGGGGCAAGGCCAGGGTAACTGCAGAGTCCTCTGATTGGCCATCTGGAGAATGCCCCTCTTGTGAAGTCCCTCTGTAAGCTATGGTTACAGTTAAAGATGTCCTTATTGCAGAAAACCCTTTTGCAGGCAGCTGCAGGGAAGTAGATCCCTGTGGGTAAAAGCAACTTACGTGGCACAAGAGGGTGTACGTCTTCTGTATGCCAACTTTGCTGAATTTGGCCCCTGTGTTATCTGTATCAGAATATTTTCTTCCAGGGGTTGGCAGACAAAGTTGGTTAGTTTATTGTTGTTCCACCTCTGGAGACTTAAGTTTCAATCTGGTCTTAAGTTAAAAGTGAAAATGAATTTTTGTTCATCCTAGCAACATTGCACATACTGGCAGAATAGACGTTTTCTGCTCAATTGGGATCCATGGCTGGAATAAAATGGGTGACAGTCCAGGAATGAAGTTCATGAGAGGAATTCTGCACAGTGCCTACCTGTGCCATGTCTTATTCCAGACATGTTACTAGTCCCTCATTTCCATTACCTTTAATTCACTGCAAGATTTAACAATAAAACAATACTGCTATCTTTTCCTTGACTGATCTTTTTGTTGCTGCTTATTTCATTTCTGCTGGCTTCTGATAGATTCCCTTTGTAAGTCTTCCCCCTTTCCTAGTCTACTCTTTTGAATAGTTGTATCATATATAAAACCGTCTACGATTTTGCACCTGCTGACTGTTCCAGACAGATGTACCATTTATGTGCAATCAAAATGTGTACCAAACTGTGAACTCCTTCCTTACACCCACAGCAATTTTAACAAAAATAGGGAGTTTTTTTAACCTTTGCGGTTATTGTTGAGAAATGCTGAGAAAATCCCCACCTGCTGCAACAACCATTTCTGAAATTTCTTTAGACTTAACTTCTTTGGCGTCACTTTCCTTCAAACAAACTTTGTAAAATCTGGAGTCCTGAGAGCATACCTGTTTTGCAAGCTGACTGCCCGCTGCACCTGGACCCTATTTGTGTAACTCACACTGACACCAGCTTAATCTGTATGCTCTGTAAAGCTCTTAAAGACATTACCTCTATTGCTCTAGATAAGTGGTGTTTGACCTTGAAGAGGAGAACAGAAGCATGCTGCCAATATATTCATAAGGCATTTCCCACTGCCCTTAGCCCATGCTAAAGTCTGTGACCCAGCGATGCCTGTACTGCCAGAGAGGAGGGGGTAGGTATTAGGGGAATCTCATCATTTGTTTACCATCTAAACAAAAGTGTTTCTGTAACCATAACAAGAAGGGAAGCCAAACTACTTGTCAAACAAATGTGATTTAACGGCATATGTTAGAAATGTTTGTATTTTGTTCTCAGAAGGTATAATTCGTATTGCAAAGAATATAGCACTGTGCTCAGCTTGTGTAAGTTGAAGAGGGAGTTTAGGTGAAGACCATGTGTGGGAGAAGTCTGAAGGGTGGAGCTCTATGAAAATATTTTGAGAAGATCTGACAGGCCTAAATTTTCATTTTGCATGCCTCAGTTTTGGGGTTCACAGCTTAAGGCTCCTAGGTGTCTCCAGTGGGGAGTTCAAAATTAGTGGACACTTTTGAATATTGTGGCATTAGTGACTTGCACAAGATCACAAAGGAAGGCTGTGGCACATGCAGGCATTAATCCCAGATCTCTTGAGCCCTATTCCAGTGTGTTAGCCACAAAACTATTCTTTCTCCCTCAAGCCACAATTCTTTAGGGCTCTTTCTGTGGTTCTCACAGTCTGTGGGTCTGTTTGAGAGGTGTAGGGATTATTTCCTCTATGTTGTGGGAAGGGAAAAGAAAGCATTTGGATCCAACCTACTTTCAAGCTGAGAAAGAGAGGAAACACTCTCTCCCTCACAGGCATCAGGGGTGTTGGGGGTGGGGATGAAGAGAGAAGAAATGTCTCTACTCTTCTAGCAGACTGAAGTCCCAGGCTAAGGAGGTAGACAGAAGGAGAGAAGAAATATTGCACTGAATGGAGTCAAATGTACCATAAAATCAGTGTGATGCCACACCAACAAGAACCAGTAATGAGTTATGATGCCCCCTTGTTATCACATAACATACTGAAGCAGTGCTCAAATGCAAATATTGTCATGCAGTGCTGCGCTGCTGTGACCCGATCTTTGACAAAGTGGCTCTACTACTTTTCAAGACTGATTATCACTGTTATGTGTTGTCTTCAACTTGTTGCTAAAGCCCTTCTTACCATGAATTAACAAAAGAATTCAGTCATCATATTTTGTCTCTTGGGAATTAAATGTTGTCATTATAATGTCTCCCTTGGCAAAGTTGAATTGTTTTTCTCCTTGAAAAGTTGCTTCTCTCTTTAATAACTTCGTCACGCTATCTGGAGTGACCCACGACCATGAGTGCCCACCTCAGGACAGACTGTGAAAAGTAGGGCAGATCCCCCAAACTGGTGGTATATTCTATAATTAGATTTCACCAACCCTTCAAATATAACAAATATGAGCTCCTGGATCACTGTACTAGTCTGACCAGGGAGTCAGAGACTGTCCCTATGGGCTCTCTAGTCTATTTTACCATCCAGCCAAGCTGGACTTAGTGATAAATGGTCACTTACGCCCAAAAAAAAAAAGAAAAAAAAAGTCACAAAATATTCAGGTTTCTCCAGTCTCAAGAGACCAGTCACTTACCCCAGATCAATTGGTACCCTAGATCTTACACCAAATACAACACCTGTAGCCAATACAGTGATAAACAAGCTAAAAGTTTATTAACTAGGAAAAAGAAATGAGAGTTATGTACAGGTTAAAGCAAGCAGACATATACACACAAATGAGTTACCATCTATAGATCCTAAAGGTCACAGAGATGTAGTAGTGTGTCAGTTCAAACTGTCTTTCAGGGTGGACCCAGGTTGACTCTGGGTATCTCTGCATTCATTTAGTGTCTCTGGCCCTGTGAGAGTTCAAACAGCAAAGAGAAGAAAAATTTTCTTGTGACCCTGTTTTATCTTTTAAATTTGACCTTCCGTTCCATGACACGAGCTTCCTTGCATGTTGCATTTCCAAGGTGTGATAGGGCCATTCATCAATCCTTTGTATTGTGATATTCCTTCATGGCCCATTTACTCTTGGTAGGCCTTCTGAATGGACATAAGGGATGGGGGATGGAAACAATTCCTGTGCCTGGGTTCACAAGTTCAGAGCAAACATTTTCAAAGTTATAAAGCAAAATTTGCATATTTCCTTATGTCGTGGATTACAGACGTTACAAGTTAAATTAATGCATGCTGCAACTTCCAAGCATTTCATAGTCTAAACACTAAATACATTCTTATAAAACTCATACCCATTTTTAACAAAACTAATACACAGTTGAGCAAGTTTGGTTTTTAGCTTTGAGTTTGTCAGTTCTTAGTTAATGTCTATGTTCTTGGCCAGAGCTGGCACTTGGCTTACCAGAGTCACAAACCTGCTCTGATTTTTCTTGCCCAGAATTAGCTGAACTTTTGCATGTATTTTGCATGTAGAACGAAGCCTACTTGGTCCATGCTGCCATTTGCTGACATATTAGTATTGCACTATTTTCTCTTTAATCTGTTTCTTGGTGCATCAGTGCTTATCTTGGAGGGATGCTGACTGAAATGGTTCACTTGATCCCATCTAAATAAAGCTTTCAATGAGACTAACTTTCCTGTCTTTGCCAGGGGAGATATTGACTGAGGTGGAGATTTTCAAAGGCATAAGGGCAGGTAGGCACCTAGTTGGCATTGGATGTCAGTGGTAGTTGGGCTCTTAACTTCACATTATGCCTTTGAAAATCCCCTCCTGTAACTTCATTGACTGCATGTGTCCTACCTATCTTAATTGTTTCTCTCTCTCTCTCTCTCGTTACAACATGAAGTTTCTATACTTAGGGCATGTCTACACTACAGATGTAAGATAACGTATGTCCACACTACCCTCCTTCTGTCGGTGGTGTGCATCTTCACCAGGAGCGCTTCCATCGACTGAAGAGGATTGGGGGCGGGGGCTGAGAGCCAGGGCTCTCCGCTCTGTGCAGCTGCTCTCTGGGCTTCTCGTCTCCGCACTGGGAGCAGGGGCCTGCTGCCTGGGCTTCTCACCTCCCAGCAGGGGGCAGCCACCTGGGCTTCTCAGCTCCCTGAGTGGGGAGCTGGACAGGCGCAGCCTGGCTGGGAGCAGGGAGCCAGGGGCAACTGCGGGGAGCCAGGCTCTAGCTGCCCGGCTTTTTTGTCAATTTCATGGATCCAGTATGGAGTCCTCAAATTGACAAGACTGCCAAGAGCCAATGTAAGTAGCTCAGTGTCTACACAGACACTGTGTTGCTCTAACTACACTGACATAAGCGCTACGCCTCTCGTGGAGGTGGCATTATTATGTTGGTGTGGTAGGGCACTTACAGTGCCGGGACAAGGCTTTAGTTATGTACACTGACATAATTAGGTTGAAGTAACCTGTCTTACGTTGACTTAACTGTGTAGTATAGACCAGGCCTTAGAATCATAGAGATGTAGGATGATAAGGGACCTTGAGAAGTCACCTAGTCCAGCCTCCTGCACTGAAGCAAGACCAAGTAAACATAGACCGTCCCTGACAGGTGTTTGTCCAACTTATTCTTAATAATCTCTGATGTTGGAGATTTCACAATCTTCCTTGGTATTCTATTCCAGTACTTAACAATCATTAGAAACATTTTCCTACTATCTAGCCTTGCTGGAGATTAAACTTCTTGTTCTACCTCGAGTGGACCTGGACAACAATTGATCACCGTACTCTTTATAACAGCCCTTAACATATTTGAAGACTCTTATCAGATCATTTTAAGACTGTTATGAGGTTTCCCCCTCAGCCTTCTTCTCTCAAGACTAAATATGCCCATTTTTTGTAACCTTTCCTCATAGCTCAGGTTTTTTAAACCTTTTATCATTTTTGTTGCTTTCCTCTGGAGTCTCTCCAATTTGTCCACATCTTTCCTAAAGTGTGGTGCCCAATACTGGACACGGTATTGTAGCTGAAGTCTCAGCAGTGCCAAGTAGAGTGCGGCAATTACCTCTCATGTCTTTCATCTGACACTCCTGTTAATGCATCCTAGAACGACATTGGCCTTTCACAACTGCATCACATTGTTGGCTTATGTTCAATTTGTGATCCACTATAACCCCACAAATCCTTTTTTGAAGTGCTGCCTAGCCAGTTAGTCCCCATTTTGGGTTTGTACATTTGATTTTTTTTCCTTCCTAAGTGTGATACATTGCACTTGTCTTTATTAAATTCATCTTGTTGATTTCAGACCAGTTCTCCAATTTGTCAAGGTCATTTTTAATTCTAATCCTCTCCTCCAAAGTTCTAGCAACTACTCTCAGCTTGAAGCCATCTGCAAATTTAATAAGCATACTTTCCACTCCATTATCCATGTCATGAATTAAAATATTTAGAGCCCTGCACTTTTTGGAAATGGAAAATAAAAACAACAAACAATGATTAAAATGACAAAACAAAAATGTGTACTGCAGTAGCAGCTTGTGTGGCTCCTGTCTTGCAGGGCTGGGCCCAGATCCCCGCCCTGGGCATTGTGACCGAGAGTACAGGGTTGCAGCACCGCCCAGGTATGACCTAGCCACCCCTCTGTCATGATGACAGATAGGAGTCCTAGCTAAATGTATGTGTGTTCCCTGCAGGTCAGGATCAGCTGCTGAGAAAAGAGTGCAGGGTGGGCTTGCTTTGCCAACCCTCTTCCCCTGAGGCAGGGCCAAATCCCCAGGCCTGACCCTCTCCAGGGACCGGACCTGACCCTCTGTGAGCAGGGCCATCCTGGAGGGGTGGGAGGCCCAGGGCGGAAGTGATATCATTTCTGGGACCAACTGCACTGGGGGCGGGTAGGGAAGGCTGGGGGAGGCAGTGCTTCACCAAACAGCCAGGCGTGGCCCCGCCCACACTCCACCCCCCCAGGGCCCCGCTTCAGCGTTGTTGCTGGGCTCCAGGGGGTTGGGGCCATGCTGCCCACCTTCCCGGGACTGGGGACGCTGCACACTTTCCCTCACAGTGGCGGGCACACTCTCCCTTGGGTGGAAGGCGTGGGGATGGGGATAGCCTCCCCAAGCCAGCAGTTCACCCGTTGCCCATGTGGTGCCAGCCAATCGTGGTGGCCCATGGGGCCCCCCAAAGTGTGGGACCCAGAGCAGTTGTCCTGATTCACCATCCACTAGGGATGGCTCTGTCTGTGAGGATGGGAAAATGGATAAAACAAATTAACAAAAAATTCCCAATAAATAAAATTAATTATTTTTAAAAATGGGACTCCCATTGCTATGTTTGGCCTTCTGCAGTCCTCTGGGACCTCACTCATCCTTCATGAGTTCTCAGAGATAATTGCCAAAGGTTCCAATATTGTTTCAGCTGGTACCCTAGGGTGAGTTTCATCACACTCTGCCAACTTGAATATATGTAAATTATCCAAATATTCTTTAACCTGTTATTTCCCTATTTTGGCTTGTGTTCCTTTCCCCTTGTTGTTAATATTAATTGTACGGAGTAGCTGTTCACAATTTACTTATTTAGTGAAGACTGGTGCAAAATAGATATTAAAATCCTCAGCCTTGTTTGTCATCTATTATTAGCTCTCCTTCCTTGCTAAGTAGTGGGCCTACACTTTCTTTTGTATTTCTCTTGCTCCTAATGTATTTATAGAACCTCTTCTTATTGCATACGTCCCTTGCTAGGTGTAAGTCTGTAGTGAGTCTCTTGTTGCCTGAACATCAGCATGTGTCCAGGTGTGGTGTTACAGGTTTTTGTTTTTTTTTCAATTTAGTGGCCCCTTTAACTTTCTGGTTCCACAGCGATCTGGCATTTTCCATGGCCTAGCTCTCCAGCTGAGTCATTACTCAGTCCATTTGCATGCTGGGGTAAACAGAAAAGTCCAAAAATAATAACCTCACAATCTAATGGCCTTCAGGACCTTTTCCTCACATCTATCTGGAAGTTGTCATTCTTGACCTCTTCTACTCTTCTAACATCTGTGTACTCCCTCTTGGTCTGGGGGAGAGGTTGGGAAAACCTCCACCCGTAATTGGTGCATTTGGTAGATCTTATTTGAAACAATAGACACTTCAGATTCAGTGAGACCTTATTGTCATGACAAGCTCTGCAACTGTTGCCAAAGAGTAAGGCTACGCAGCTTTTAGTGACATGGCTGTGTCGCTACAGCTGTGCCACTAAAAGGCACACAGTGTAGCTGCTGTTTGTCGACGCTCCTGCCAACAAAAAATGTCCACCCCCAACGAGCAGTGTTAGCTTTGTCGGCAGGAGAATGCTCCTGCCAACAAAGCACTGTTCACACCGACTTTTGTCTTTCGGGGGGGGGGGGGGGGTAACACCTCTGAAAGACAAATATTTTGTCATTCAGTTGCCAGTGTAGACACAGAGACAACCCCAGTGTGTATCTGTCAAGGTAAGCTACAAGCCACTTGTGATGAGGCTACATACTATCTTTGGGGGTTGATTCCCTGTATCCATTAATTTAGATGTTCATGCCTCTCATTTGATTTTCTGTTTTAATTTTGACCTTGAAGATCTTGACCTGTCCTTAGTGGTGTTTAGAGAAAACGCCTCTCTTCCTCTGTTTCTACTACACACCTACTAGTATTTTTCTTATCTTTCTTGGTGCACATTCTTTCAAGGGAAGAATCGCTTACGTAGCTCTTTCTGTAACTCATCTCTGCTTTTAAAGTAGTTTTGTATTTCCCCACCCCTTTTCCTTTTCTTGAACCTCTGATATAACTTATTTAGATTTCCAGTTCTCTGTGGGGAAAAATCTTGCCCCTCCTCCTCAGCCACACTCAGCCAGAGGTGTGGTTCCCCTATGCAAGGGTAAGGAAAACAGATCTAGATAGGCCATACAGGAGTCAGGGTATATGCCACCTTGCACTGTATGGCATCCTGCTCCAGGAAGGCTCTGGTCAGTGTGTACAGGGGATAGATGGAGGTTTGGCAGTGGTGAGCTGTGAAATGGGCAGAGAAGAACCATAGGAACAAGTGGCATGTAACTCTCCAGTCCTTCACTTCATGGCTCTTGTAAGGGGCATTGAGGGTGATTTTTAGCCAATAAGTTTTCATGGAACAGCTCTGCACCAACACCCTTGTGTGGGGACCAGGAGAAGAATTCCTGGATAGTGCATATCTGTCTAGAACATAGCCCAGTTACTCAGGCTAGGCACTGGCTTTAGCATTTGATCCTTAGACATTCAGGAACTTCACTTCAGCAGGAAAGTGCCATTTCTTTACCTACAGACTTTTTGGAATGGTTGGAATTCCTATTCTCTGTGCATCTCACAGGAGGAATCTTTCTGTTCTTCTCTTAATCTTAACTTTCAGGACTTGGTGTTCTTCCTAGCACACGCCAGTTGAAGGCACAAAAAATCAGAAATAATAATTCACAACCAACCTTAATTATTCCTCTTTCCGAGTGTGCATTGTGGTAACAGCCTTCAATTATACAATCAGACAGTACATTTTTCCATGGGACCCCACCTCATTCAGTGCACATACTGGACAGTGATCACAGAATGAGCAGCTATTCATTATTTTGTGTTTGACTGCTTTTTCATGTCTTATTTCATTTCTCACTATTCAAACCCTGTTCTGAATACAGAATTATTAATTTCCTCTTGGTCTTTTCTATGGTGCTCATCACTGTCGTATTTGAGTGTTTCACAAATATTAATAAATTTATTTTCACAACACCCGTGTAAGGTGAGGCGACATTCTTATCTTCATTTTATAGATGGGGAACTGAAACAAAGAGAAAAGTGTTCACTAATTTTGGATGTTCAATTTGAGATGCTTAGGGCCTGATATTGATAATGCTTAGCATTATATGGGACTTTATATATTCAAGCACAGCACCCACTGATTTCAGCTGCAGTGTCAAGGGCTCAGCACCACTGCAAATCAGACCCCAGAGTCTCAAGTTGGGCACCCAGAAAATGAGGAACAACCAGTTAGTGGCCACCTATGACAAGTTTGGTTAAGTGACTTGCCCAGCATCACAGGAACTTTGTGGCAAAGAGGGATAGAATCCAGTTCAGAATTCAATTGCCTTAACACTGAGACCATGCTTTCCCTTCCTCCACTCCCCTGCCTCATTCACTATACACCTTCCAACATCTGCAACAAAAGCAGCCGGGGGGCTTCTACAGACAACAGCCTCTTTCATTCCAGAGTGCCGATTCAGTCCCGAAACACTGTCCTGTGAACTGAATGAGGCTGGGTTACTGTGGAAAAAAACAGTATGTGATCATGGGCAAAACAAAGGACTTTTCCCTAATCTTGTTCTGAGAAATGGCCAGTTCATTTTTCCTGAAACTTTCTTAAAAATTCAGCCTGAGGCAGACATGCAGCATGGAATATTGCAGCCTGTAAGATTAAAAGATGGCAAAATTATAAGCAGCTGAAAATAGGGTCCTGTAATGGGAAGTGCCAGGCAACCTTAACAATAGGTGGTGCTGCCAGCTCTGCATGTGTGTGTGTGTATATATATATATATATTGTGACAAAGTTCCTGCTCTACTTTGGTGGGTCTTGCGCTTATTGGCGGATTTGCTCGCCTTGGAGCTTCACAGCAGCCCTCAGCTTGGCCGTTTTTCTGAACCCACAGTCCAGGTCGACTCCTCCTTTGTCTGACCAGGAGTTGGGAGGATTTGGGGGGAACCCGGGCCCGCCCTCTACTCCGGGTTCCAGCCCAGGGCGCTGTAGACTGCAGCTGTCTAGAGTGCCTCCTGGAACAGCCGTGCGACAGCTACAACTCCCTGGGCTACTTCCCCATGGTCTCCTCCCAACAGCTTCTTTATCCTCACCATAGGACCTTCCTCCTGGTGTCTGATAATGCTTGTACACCTCAGTCCTCCAACAGTCCATGTTCTCACTCTCAGCTCCTAGTGCCTCTTTATTCCAGCTCCTCACACGCACACCACAAACTGAAGTGAGCTCCTTTTTAAAACCCAGGTGCCCTGATTAGCCTTCCTTAATTGATTCTAGCAGCTTTTTGATTGGCTGCAGGTGTTCTAATCAGCCTGTCTTAATTGTCTCCAGAAGGTTCCTGATTGTTCTGGAACCTTCCCTGTTACCTTACCCAGGGAAAAGGGATCTACTTAGCCTGGGGCTAATATATCTGCCTTCTATTACTCTCCTATAGCCATCTGGCCCAACCCTGTCACAACCCTGTCACAATACAAAAATATATATATATATTTTCTTCTTTGAATGATTGTCCACATGGATTCCACTCATGGTGCGCAGGTGCCCCATGTGTGCAATATCAGATTCTTTTGGCCATCAGTGTCCATCGGGGCTGGAGCTTTGCCCTAAGTGTCCTTGTGTCCTGACTCCCACCTCTGTCAAAGGGCAAAAAGGGCTGAGCAGGTCCAGCCATCCCTTAGTTCCTTCTGACCAGCTGTGGCAGCAAGACAACTCCTGCAATGTCCGCTTATTCTGTGCAATGTGCAATTGACTTTGCCTTGTATATAATATTTGGTATAATTAGTGTAATTTCTCTTTTTCATGTCTGTTGGCCTCTCTCTATACATTTCAGTTAGCCTAGACCCCTCCACACACTCTCCGTCTAAGGCTCAAAAGATGGAGAAGGCCCCATTCTAGTGTCCTGGTACTGACTTCTTAGGCAGCATGTGCAATACCCTTTAAATCAGTGGACCACACTGCCCACAGTGTCAATCCCTCTGTATTGACACTGGCACCAAATGCCTCAGTATCTGGAGTCTCGGCACCAAGTGCCTCTGTTACTGTGGACCCAGTACCTTGGAATCAACTATCTTCATGGTACCTGGGGCCTCAGTACCAATTTTCTTGCCACTGAAACCTTATATGGTTTTGAGTGACATATCAGAAGGCCTGGAGTTACCTCTCCTCAAAAAATTAAGGGTGATGATAGCCAAACCACCAGCACTGGGGTCACTAGTATGCTGGGTTAAAGAAGCATCCTCTGTATTGACCTCCCTTATACAAAGACAGGGTATGGACAGAACTGGCCCTCCCTTAGATTTTTTTTAAACTGAAACAGATTGTCTCAATTCATAGACAAACTGCCCAAGGAGCACCAGGAGTAGTTGAAATCCATAGTGGCAAAGGGACAACAATTGATTGCTGCACTTCTCTACAGGCAGCACTAGACATGTCTGACAGTGCATTGCTCACAATGACCACTGCATAACCCATGAGAAAGTCTGCAAACCATAAGAATTAAGGGTAAGGCCAAATAGCCTGGCCTTACGGATCAAACAAATCACCCGAGGGAAGACTGGCTTTCCAGAATCCCCAAGACTGATCACCGTGGGGAGAGGAAGTCTTAGTCTGACAAACAGGCCACTCCAGCCTTTGGCCATTCTCTCCCTGCACCCAAAAGGAGGCCTGCTAGCAAGATGTACTTACCAACTGGCTCCTTCACTCCACTTCCAGCTCCTACTCTCTGAGAGTCCAGAAGACACTGAGAGCTGAAGAGCTCATGAACCCCATATTATCTTATGTATCTTTGTAAGTGAGTTCAGCCGGGGCTCATCACTCTCCGGGGTGGTGGGGAACCAGACCACCTCACTACTTCTGTCTGGTGTGTCGGGGAATTAGCCTGGCTGCGGGGCCAACAGTTAGTAGCTCAGGCCGTCAGGCGGGGGCTGAGCAAAACAGTTCACTATTAGCATGGCCCAGGCCCTGGGTCTGGGCGGGGCAACAAACAATCAGTAGCTCAGGGCCCTCAGGCAGGGCTGAGCAAAGAGTTCAATAGCAAAGCCCAGGCTCCTGGCTCCGAGCAGCCTGGGAGAGGGGGAGACTGCCACCCACGAGATGGGTGGCAGGGGAGACGCAGGCCCACCCACCCCACTGTGTCCCAGCCCGGGGCCCTAGCAGCGGCAGAAGACCCGCTGCTGTGTCAGTGGGGTTCCTGGCCGCAACACACTGACATTGGCTCTGGCAGTGTTGCAGCCTGACTAGGGTCGGCTTCTCCTGGGCTACTTCCTACCTCCCCCTCTAGAGGTACCTGGGTCTGGCCAGCATCCTCCAAGGGGTCACTCACCATGGGCTCCTCGGAGTAACTGGCACTCGGTTGGCTTGGCAGCTCCTTGGGGTAACTGGCGAACGGCAAGCTTGGCAGTGTCTCTGGGCTCGGGCTAGCATCAGGCATTGGCTGGTCTGGCCAGTCCTCGGGTCGGCCACCAATCGCCGTGGTCTCCCGGCTGGGAGATCCGCCACATGCGTTTGGCCTCTCCAGTGGCTGTGTTTCAACTGTGCTCTGGGGTCGGGCTTTTATACTTTCTGTCCTGCGCCTTGACCTCTGAGGGGCAGGTGCAGGGTTTGCTGGCTTCGCCTACTTTGGCGTACAGAGAGGCTCATCCCTCTCCGGGGCAGCGGGGAACCAGACCACCTCGCTACAATCTTGTTTTTCCTTTTTCTATTTTTATTAGCTGGGAGATGTCCCAGTTCTTTTTTTTCCACATGTTTATTTATAAGGTGTGAAAGTGAAACTGTGTACGTGTGTATGAACATCCAGAAAGTCCACCTGAGGAAGGCACATGAAAGAAATATTGCTCAGATTTATACAGCCCTAAATATTGTCTCATAAAATTACTCGTTACGGTGTGTTCTGTGTTCAAAAGTCCTGAGAGATTTCTTTGTTTGCAGTGTTGTTGCAGCCATGTCAGTTCCAGGATATGAGAGAGACACTGTGGGTGAAGTAATATCTTTTACTTGACCATCTTCTGCTGGTGAAAGAGACGAGCTTTTAAGCTACGCAGAGCTCTTCTTCAGGTCTGGGAAAGGTCTGAGAGATCTGAGGCTGAGTATGAACTGTAATTTCTTATAAAGAAGAGTTATCAAACTTCTGCTTATTGAGTGTGTTCTGGTAAAGTCTGTATTGTTGGGAAGACAGGAAATGGTTAGTCACTAAACAAGAACTGAAGTCAAAGGACAAAGATTTATAATAGGCTCTGACACTGTGGTACAGACGTTAGATGATAATTTGGTTTCAGAATTAAGATATTTAACCATTCAAATAATATATTTGATTGACTTTGGTAAAATTCTTTATTTGGGATTCAAAACCACACAGTCATTTCCTTAGACTCCTTAAAATTTATAAGGATTGATTATGATTTAACTAATTTTATTATTTAATTACAATTCAATTCTGAGTCTAACTTGTTTGATTTGTTTCTGATTGTATTGTTGCGTTGCTTTGGTCTTAGTTTAGTTTAGCTTTTGTGATATGTTTTCTTGATTTTATTTTTTTTTATCAAAGTGTTTTAATACATTTATTAAAAGATACGGAGTCACATTTCTTTCAATAAGCAATATGGGTCCAGAACCTTTTGGGAACCTGGGTAAGATACCTGCTAGTCAACCTAAAAGCCTGACCAGCTAGCACTAGCCTTTGGTTCTCTCAAGGGCTCTTGGCTAGGGCTCCCCTATGCCCTGGTGATCCCTGGGTGCTGGAGCAGCCCCTTGGGACCAGAAACCGCCTTCAGACTGCCTTAATTTACATGAGTTTCTGGCCAGGCACTAGGAAAGCCCCAGGATCAAACTGTGGAAAGGTAGTTTTAAAACACCTTTGCATGTCCCCCTCCTGAATTGCCCCAAGTGTTCCTCAGCCACAGCTCAGGATCTGGTCTATTATATTCCGTTGTTCTTGGTAATTCAAGAATTCTGAGAAACTAAGAATTCATAATGATCAGCTGTCTTGTCTCTCTTTCTATTTTTGGCCAATAAATAAATTAAATGTTAGTAGTAAGGAAGAAAAATTAAATCAATTAAATATTAATTTAATACCCAGACAACAGCTTTGCACTGCCCACTAAAAAGGATGTTAGATCACTTGTCACTAAACTTGAAACCTGTATACTTGATTTCATGAACTCTGAAAGTCAGGTTTCAGAGAACCAGCCATGTTAGTCTGTATTCGCAAAAAGAAAAGGAGTACTTGTGGCACCTTAGAGACTAACAAATTTATTTGAGCATAAGCTTTCGTGAGCTACAGCTCACTGCATCCGATGAAGTGAGCTGTAGCTCATGAAAGTTTATGCTCAAATAAATTTGTTAGTCTCTAAGGTGCCACAAGTACTCCTTTTCTTTCTGAAAGTCAGGGTGCCCTCAGTTGGACATTTGCACTTTTAAGTGTAAGCCATGAACAGAACAGTAGATGTCACTGTTGGTCAGCACATAAAGACCTGTTTCTGATTCATTGTCCAATAGACCTTTCTTATGTGGAAATGAGAGTTGCAATGCTTCCTCTTTGTGACTCAGGATGCTCCCTCTTTGTGGCTTGGCTCACTGGCCAGGTTTCTCATTTCTGGGATATCAAATTGTCACCGGACAATCTGTCTCAGGCACTCTTCCTCTCTTTATAATCCTCTCCCAGCTCCTCCCCCAGGTGGGCATCGTCTGTAACTAGGGTTTATCAGTTAATGCTCACTCTGCCCCAGGTGAGGCCTATAAGGTTAATTGGCCCCTTCTGAGCCAAATTAACCCCTTCAGAGCTGGTGTGGGATGAATTTCCCATCACAATGCTACTGAACAAAAAGTTTCTCTTTGGGTAAAATTCACCCTGTGCAGAAGACGATAGGATTTAAGAAGTGTGTAAGTTTTGTGCTGGTCCTCTGCACAAGGGTGATTTTCACCATTCCTGAGGATTTTTTTTAATATACAGTCTTTGAATTTTATGTTAAGAGGGCACAGAGTAAGCTATTCACTTACATAGCAAGACCCATCTTTTTAGAAGCTTATATATTTTGACACAGGATCCAGAAAAGATTAAAAATATAGTGTATTAGGTCTATATGCATTGGGTAGGATTGGGGAGGATAGTCCTCTGTATTTGTGTGAAGATACAGGGACCTGAGCAGTCAAATATTCCACTTATACTATCCATCACAGTATCCAGTTTACAACAGAAGTACTGAGTGGGGACAGCCTTGAACAGATTTGGGAGAGCTTCACATTGGATTGTGAATATAGCTAAATCCAAGTTTCTTCCACTTTTTAAATGATCCTTTCCAGAGTCCTCTCGGGTAACTTGACAAAAGGCTAGATTATAGCTGGGCCCACACAGGTACAAAAATAGGTGAGAAGTTACAATAAGTCCATCTGAGCACCTTTGCTAGGCGAGGCCACACGTGGTTCTTGTGTTCTTGGCAAGTAAAAACTGGGAACATCTAGCACAGACAGAGATGCTAGATGCTCCCAAAAGGACAGGGGGTCAAATTTTAATCTGTCCACCGTGGACCTGAGTTTCTGAGCACTCACAGCTTCTGTTGACATCATCTGGAGTTATGCGTGCTGAACATTTTTGAAATTTAGGCCAAAAGTGTCTAGAATAGTGACCAATTAAAGAGTTTGTGTGAGTGGAATAGTTGTGCCTGCTGAAATTCCTGCTCTATGATATGTCTACCTCAGAACAGTCTAACGCTTCAGGAAAAGTTTGGATCACTGGAAGCTTAATTTCACTGTTTGCGACAAAAGTACTAATGAGAAAAGACACCAGCTTTCCGTAATATCAGTTTCTATAAAGGGCTGGAGATTTCAATATAGAAAATGCGCAATAGGAACATTAAGCACAATAGGATCATCACTTGAACATTAAGCAAAAAATGAGATACTGCTGAATTAGAACCCCTTGCTTCCTGCTCCTTCCTTCTCCTACACTCAACTACACAGTGATAATTTGTGGAAGACTCCACTTAAATATTAAATATTCACTATAGGAGGAGCACTCTGAAATTTAAAATGTATTACAATGACAATGTTACTAAAGCAGTTGAGGAGCATTTCTGGGAAGTATTTTAATTTGGCAATTCTTCTCTTTCCATTTAATCAGTCAAAGGATGATTCTTGTTGTAAAGACTAGTTAGTATCAAACTCCTGACTGAAAGGAGTACTGTATTATGAAAAAAGAAATGTTTGGCAACTGTACAGATCTCTCATTACGTTGTGGGGTTCTGGAAACATCAAAGTAAACTTCTTGGGTTCAACTATTTATTTTTGCAAGGAACCTTATTTAGCTGAAAAATATAATTTGGAAACGGGAAGTGATTACAGTAAAACCTCAGCATTACGAACACCAGAGTGATAAACTGATTGGTCAACCACACACCTCATTTTTAACTGGAAGTACGCAATCAGGCAGCAGCAGAAACAAACAAAAAAAAAGCAAATACAGTACTGTGTTAAACATAAGCTACTAAAAAATGAAGGGGAAATTTTAAAAAAGATTTGACAAAATAAGGAAACTTTTTCTGTGTTTGTTTCATTTAAATTAAGATGATTAAAAGCAGCATTTTTCTTCTGCATAGTAACGTTTCAAAGCTGTAGTTAGTCAATGTTCAATTGTAAACTTTTGAAAGAACCACCATAATGTTTTGTTCAGAGTTACAAACATTTCTGAGTTACAAACAACCTCCATGCCCAAAGTGTTTGTAACTCTGAGGTTCTACTGTACTTTGACCATTTTTTTAATTAGACTTAACTATTCTGATTTATAAACTGTATTTAAGTTAGCTCCAATTTTCTCAGAATGGTTACTTTATTATGAATAGAAACAGTTTGGCAGAAAGGCTGGTTTTGGACCCAGGAAGATTTGAAGCCATTCTTTCTGTGTTCAGATTCTTTGCCACTAGGTGGGGATATTTTCAATCTATTTTTTTAATGTTTGCAACTATCTCAGAGGCATAGGCTGAAGTGTGAATGGTTTTTGAGAGGTTAATGCATTTTTCTGGACAGACCAGAAAAGTTATGGAAACTCTCCTATGATTGTGCTGCTGTCCAGTGGAGCCCTGGATTATCAGGTCATTGCATTGCCACATACCTGTCAAGCAAACAAAGATATGTTAGAGAATTATGCCTGGTGCAAAATATGCTTTATTATGATCAGAAGTTTGAGCTATTTGAGGGAGAAATGTTGTTTTTGTAAATACATTTTGAGTAAAATTTGACACTTGCAATTATGAAGCCTGACCCATGATATTCATGAGACGTTCTTTTATCTATTTTTCTGCACTTCCTCATGAAACAGAAGTACTTTTCAGCACTGTAACAACTGAGTGATTGTGGAGGATATCAGTCTTGAGTGATATATAAATAAATCATACAGTATGTATGTACATACCTTCACCACCTCCCAGAGCTGCAGCGCAATGTTCCTGGGCACTACACCATCATCTCTGAGTCCTCATCTACACTTAAAATGTAGGTCAAAATAGTTATGTCGGTCAGGGTTGTGAAAAATCCACACCCCTGACCAACATAGCTATGCTGATTTAATCCCCAATGTGGATGCAGCCATGGCTATGGAAGAATGCTTTTCTGATTACATAGTTACCATCATTTGGGGAGGTAGTGTTCCTACACCAATGAAAAAACCCCTTCCAGTCGGTGTAGGCTGCATCTACACTACAGGATTATGCCAGCTATGCCAATATAGTCCCCTTAGTGTAGACATGTCCTTGGGAAATTAGTAAAGAATACAGCAACGTATCTCTTCAGCAACACAAATTGCTGCAAGCACCTGAAACCTGTCCGCTGCTCTCTCCAATGATTTCCCATAGAATATCAAGTCAAATTTAAGATCTGTGTCTTAATCTACAAGCCACTCCATGGAGTTTATCTTCAAGATGCTGAATGGATTTTTAAAAGATAGCCGGAAGTTTCTAGATGTGGATCCTGGTTAACAACTCCTTTCCTTGGGCACAATGGAGCTCTCCACAATGAAGGTAAAGCTCATCTTTGCAAAAGACAGCTTTCTTGAGGGGTGGGCCAACAAACCCCCACCAGATCTAAAATTGGCCTCAAAGCTCACTGCTTCCATTCCAGTTGCAAGGCACACTCTTTTAACCTCTCTTTCAATAATAAACATATGTGGCACATCAGACATAACATAAATAAAAACATCATTAAAAAAACACCCTCACAGGATATTCCATTTGAAGACAAAAAGATTCTCATGTGACAAATGCTAGTCATGTCACTTAAAACGTTTCTGGAAGCTGCTCAGATACTACAGGAACGAGTGTGATATAAGAATGAGAATGGAAGACATTGTTGCGAACATTTATGATTGTATTGCAAATCTCACATTACTTCTGGTTCCTCTTAAAGCTCCAGCACCTGAAGTCAATTGATTAGGGAAGAATCTCAACTTTCATTTAAAAGAAGATTCTAACCTTCATTGTTCTGGAGGAAAGCTTGAAAACATGACCAGAGTGTACTCTAATGGCTGAAAAACCAGAAAGCAAACAAAAAGAACCTCAAAGTTTTTGGGTTTTTTTAAATCATGATATTTAAGCCAATGTAATGATATTTTGGGCCCTGACTCATTATTTTTGAACATTTTGAGACTGGCAATACCAGGGAGAGTAAATGCTGATAGTTTTTTCTTTTTGTTTTAAAAGCAGCTCCTTTATTTTCAATTAGTAACTTCTCTTGATGGGCTTAAAATATTGGGCCCATAGAGTAGTTGAATGCACATGTCACAGGGTGCTCTACTCACCAATGGAGAACCTCCTTCTGGCTGCATCCGGGGATTAGCTCTACCAGGCCAACACTCCTTCCTGTGGCTGCACTCTGTGACTGTCAATCTCAGTCTCTGCTCCTGCTTTGTGGCATCGCCATCTTGCCAGGTCACTCTGATTTTTCCCTTCCAGGGGAAATCACATGCATCCAAATCTTTCCAGACCCACTGTCCCCAACAGTGACTGGAGGGTTGACCTGACGACGGTGGTCAGCAAAGTACCTTCTTGGCAGTGTCCAACTGGGATTTCAGTTCCTCCTGGAAAATGGTGGAGGTGTTTAACAGGTCAGATGTCATGGTGACATGGGAAATCAGTGGTAGGGATGGAGGGACCTGGGAGTGAAAGCTGTAGCTAGAAAAGAAAGGGCTCTGGTGGGTGGATTTGTGGTCAGAGTTGTTATAAGCAAATTCTGCAAAGGGTAAAAGATGGACCCAGTCATCCTGGTGATAATTAATAAAACAATGCTGATACTGCTCCAAAATTAGATTCACTTGTTCTGACTATCCATCTTTTGGGGGCTGATATCCTGTGGAGAAGCACAAGTCAATATCAAAGAGGCAGAATAACTCTTGCCAGAAATGGGAGGTGAACTGTGATCCATAGTCAGATATGATATTGGAGGGTAATCCATGGAGCTTGAAGACATGACATAAGTATAAACAGGCTGTCATTTCCGTGGTGGGTATCTTCCGACAGAGCACAAAGTGGGACATCTTAGACAGGAGATCCATGGCTACTAGTATGGCTATGTGGCCCTGGAAATTGGAGACATCTACAAGGAAGCCCATTGATAAGGACTCCCAAGATCGGGATTGAGTTGGTAGCAGGACCAATGTGCCCAGAAGTTTAGTGTGGGGGACCTTCCTCTGGCAACATACCTTCCAAGAGTCAGTGCAGCACTTAATAGAGGCATGTAGTCTTGGTCATCGGAAATGCTGCAAAATCAGTTTTATTGACTTCCACTGCCTGAATGGCTAGCCAAGGGCGAGTGATAGCACAATCAGAGAATTGCAAGGTCAGGCGGACCTTCTGGGACACACTGTCTCTGAAACTCCATTTTTAACACAGAAATTTGGGTTTAACACTGAACAACATCCATTGCAACAACAACTGCAAATGTATCATTAGGTTGCGAGGATCTCATGAGACCCAGGAGGTCAGTGTTCACCAGCACAAGATATTGGAGGGCTCTGATGGTCTTTCCCCTCTGTCAAGGTACTCCCCTTTGTGAAAGAGTACGTTAGGCTTGCCATTGTGGCCCCCAGACTGAAAGCGTAGAGTAAATTCAAAACAGGAGAAAACCAGGGACCACTGGATCTGGTATCTCCTGATGCTGACAGAGTACAGAGCACAGTACAGAGCAGGGAGGACTCCTTCTCAAGGGCTGGCTCAGTCTCCACCATGCTGGGTCTGGTTAAACATTGCAGCTGGCAGAATCCGGAATAAACTGTATATCCCATGTTGCCCAGGAAATGCTCAGGTCATGGAGAGAGAACCAAGGGAGGCATCTACACTAGGAGAGTTTACTGGTGTAACTATTTCTTTATAGCTATGTTGGCAAACCTTTTATAGTGTAGACTGGACTTTTAGTAAACAAGGAAATTTGTTAATTGTAGCTGATGGATCTGTGTGGCTTTTCGATTTAGTTTATAATTCACAAAAATGACATTTAGGGAACCTAAACTGAAAGATTTATTTATTATAAATGAGATATACTGAAGTTTACAATATGTAACAAATGATTTAAACTAAAATCTTGTGAAATGTTAATTACTAAGAAAGAGCAAGACATCAGATTCTCGGTATTAAAGTATCACATAATATCTTAAATCAATGAAGAAAAATGAGGCCATTATAGAAGACTGCTCCCACTTTAGTTAAGGAAATATAACAATCCCCATATGAACTCCTTTTTTCCATAACTTTCACTTTAGGGGCTGGAAATTTCCAGCCCGAAGCTGACTTTTTTTTAAGTTTGAGAAAAAATGCTTCAGTCACTTTTGATTCAGAGGAGAGTGAAAAAAAATACACATTCTCCATTATAAAAAAAACCCCAAACCCTCTGTCCTTCTTCTGAACAGCTCTGCAGCTGGATTGATCAGGAGAAGAGAGTTGAAATTTGGCAGGGAAATAGCCTGCACTAAAGAGAAATGCTTTTGGGCATTCTGGCAAGAATTGTCTTTTCTTTTACACAGAGTTATCATCTTTTGAAAAATCATCTGTTTGTACGTGCAATGTGTATTTCACTAAACTTGAGCTAAAGGAGGTTAAATAGACACTAGTTAAAGAAGGTTAAATAGACAGAATATGCTTCCCTCAACCACTGCACATTCAGTAAGGTGCAGATGGGGGCTGAGATAAGGATCCTGTGGACCTGAGCAGATTCAATGGGACTGATCATGTACATAAAATTTAGCATTTATGCTGTACAATCAGTGCCACAAACAGTTACAATGAAAAATAAACTTTTCTTGTAATAGCTTTCAATCCCTTTGCTTACTATTTTTGTGGGAATTTTTTCTTTCAATTCCTGAACATGAATGGCAATATCAAGGTAGTTCTGATAATCAACACAGCAGAGTCTCCATGTGTAATTTGCATGCATGATGTAACCGTAACTGGTAATTATTATTTCAGTGACAGAGTAATTAGTAATATATAACCAGTTTTTCTGAATCTAGTAATTAGTCACTGGTTGTAGACTGAATTTGCAAAGTTTCTTTAATTAGGCTGGAAACGCTATTGCTGAGTAAAATACATGATATAAACTTGAAATCATTGGACTTAGGCATGTGCTTAAGTGTTTTGCTAAATCAGGACTTTAAAGTTTAAAACTTAAACTAAGATCATCAATACTTTCTCTTGTTTATGGCTGTTGAAATATATAAGCCATTACATATAGTGTAGTACATAGAAATCAATAGAATTAAAATTTTGCCCATTATATTTTTATTCTAACATAAGAGGAAAAGCCATTTATTGGTAGTTCGTAGTGAAAAGTATCCAAGTATCCAAAGATCCATTAAATCTGTATGAAGTATTATAAACATAGATTTTATAAAGGCAAGTTGTGTAGTTCAGTAATCCATGCTGGTATACTCCAAAACCCACTGAAATCAACTGGAGTCTTTGGGATTTGGATTATGAGGCTGAAAAAACATCTGACATAATTCCTCTTATGAGAAAGAACACAAAGTCTATCATGAATATTTTCACAATTTGCTTTAATGGCTTTCCACATGACACTTGGACACTTTTCATCCCATCTAGAAACTTGATTATGGGAATCTTGGCCGCTTTCTGGTCACTCAACATATTAAACTGGTTGCCTTCTGTCTCCAGACACCACCACCCATGAAACGAGTGCACTCTGAGTTTCACATCTGCCTCTGGAAAAAAACACGAGGGACACAGCCTCCTCCCACTGTGTTCATGGTGAAAGGACAGGAGGAGTATCTCATAAGGCAAATCCTCAATTCCAAGATCCTTTGGGGAAAGCTCCTATGCCTTGTTGACTGGGAAGGGTACAGCCTGGAGGAACGCTCATAGGAACCAGCTAGTAATATCCACACTCTCGACCTGCTCTGTGAGTTCCATTAATCCCATCCTGACAAGTCTGGCCCAGAGACATCTGGGAGGCAGGTAATGTGAGGTAAACCCTCAGCAAGAGTGTGCGATGGGTCATCCCTTATCCATCATCCATGAGCAAGGACTGGGTCAGATGGCCTCCAGGAACAGCTATTTAATCCCTCAGGAAAAACAGCAAGACACTCTGCAATGTCACAACTCGGCTGGGAATTCTCCTTCTGCACACTGCCCAAGTGTCTAGCCTGCTCTTGTTCCTGCCTCACGCATCCAGCCTGCTCCATTCCCCGGCACAGGCTTCTGGTGCTCTTGCCAGCTGCTCTTGCACTGGCACCCACCTGCCCCTGCCCAGGTCGGCTCCGCACCGCCACGGTGAATTGCCCAGTGACCCCCCAACATCATCTATCCCAGACAAACCCAACAAGGGTACAAAGTGAATTCTAATGATAAGAAATTCAAACAAAAGTGCTTTTACAATGTTGAAAAGTAGCTTCTAAGAATTTCTTCTCTTATTGCTACTAACAGAAATTCAGGGATCCTGGTTACCTTGTCAGGGACATCATAAGATTTCATGCAGCACTTCTCTCGTGGAATGCTTTCTCATGCTTACATTATTTTATTAATTCCTCAGTACTTGGCCTAACGCAAAGCTGCCTGTTCATTTGTGTAAAGGAACAGAACAAAAACAGTGTTCCTGCTCAACACTGCAAATTGCATGAATTTCCATAGCAGATACTGTGATTTGTGTGCAACATTCTTCTGCATAATTCTTGGAGAGAAAGTGAAGTGAGATGCTTGGACACCCATTGTCCCCAGGGGGCTTCCTGTGTGGCGGGGAGGGTTGGTGTTGGATGCTGGAATGAGGAGAAAAAGCAGTGCTGGTTCTTCCCTCTCCCCCACTTGCCATCACTCAAAATATCCATTTATCTGAACCCTCATGCTGAAACACTTGCTCCCTCCTATCTGCAACACATCCCTTTGCCTCCATGGCTCACTGCAACAGCTCCCCTCCCATACCAGTTCCCTGTTACATTCTGACTCCTTGTAACCCCCTCTTCTTTTCTGGCTTCCCACAACAATCTACAACCATACAAGTCTACCCTGGCTCCCTCCCACAGCCTTCTTTCTTTATATGTGGCAGCCAAGTTGCCCCAGCAACACTTGCAAAACATTGTTAGGAGCTTAAATGGAAAAATAATTTGTCCATCTGATTATGCTCAGGTGAATAACATCCATTTAGACCCAAGAATGTAAATCACATTTTCTCTACAGCTCCTTCACATGGTGATCCTTCCTCAATTTCCTTTCTCCACTTTCTGCATTTCCACTGTTCCTTCATGGAGTGCATCTGCTTTGCACTGCTATGATGTGTCAGATGCATCACAGGGAAAACCTAGACATCCCAGAAAGCCAGATAAAAGATCCTTTCTGTATTCTGCAGAGAGGGATAGAGTATTTGAAATGGGCAACATTTTCTAAATTTTCTTGTGTGTCTCATTACAGTTCTTTCCACTTCCTGACAGAATATTCTATAACATCACGAGGTAAAGTTTTAATTCATATAATTTGTCTTGCTAAACATAATATGTTATTTCACACTTGAGTAATTCTGATAAAAATCAGAAAGTACTTAGTGCTTACCAAATCTTCCTCATTGCACTGATGACAGGCAGCTGAAAGATGAAGGACGCGGGAGTAGACATGGGATATTTTTTAGGCCGATTGGCTATATGGTGCCTAGCAGTTTTTGTCTTCCTATGTTATGAAAATGTCTCTGCTTTTGGTTATGGTCATTCTTTGCTAGAAGTATAACTGAAACACATGGAATTCATTGCTTCCATAAACTGAAATATCCAGCCATACTATAACACCCCACTTCAATCTAGAGTTGTGATGTGGAATGACAGGTGAACTAATAGAAGTCTGTATGTGTTGTAGCATGAGTGTCCTGAAATTGAGCAAGGCATCTGGAAATTGACATATGACTAACTTAAGAAGTGCGTGAGTAACTTGCCACTGTCTTGGAAAAGTCTGTATCTACCAAAATGGTGCACACATTATTTTGTGCAAGACGGGATGGAAATAGCTTTGCCTTTTTTCTATTCTAAAGCTGCTCTGTCAGTAAATCATAAAGGTCTAAGGCTCTTTTCTGCAAATGGAAATTTTGGATGCGATAACACCTCTGTTTTCCCAGTTCCTGCATCTGTAGTTAATGCAGAACATGTCTGTCTCTTACTCCTGTAGCTTTCCTCCTTCTGAGCATGAGGAAAAAGTGAGGATAAATATATACCGAAGACAAGATGACTGTCTGATATGTCCTGTCATAACAAACATTAATGTCAGCATATAGCCTTATGGATATTTATAAACCAAATCCTGGCTCCCACTGGGCCAGCTTTGCAAAGGTGGACCAGGGCGAAGTGGCTGTGTGTTGAGCAGATCTGGCTGCTGAAGATTCCCCCAGCATGAGAAATCTCTGGGTGGTATAGGGCCAGTGTGGTAGCTTCTATGCTACTCTGACTCTTGTGTGATGGGGCATCTGCCCCACACTGGGCTCTAAGGGGTCAATAGAGCCTTTGGGAGGCTACGCAGGAGGCAGCCAATCAGAGAGGAGCTGCGAGGAGCAGCCAGTCAGGGCCGGGCTGGCTCATATAAGAAGGGCTGCAGAGCAGTCACTCCCCAGAGCTTGAGATGGGAGGATGGGCTGCCTTGCAGGCTGAAGGCAGCAAGCACCCTGGACAGAGCAGTGTTGCAGGCGGAGATCAGGGAAGCTAAAGGCAGCTCCTGGTTGATAATTTGAAAGTGGAAGGCAACTTGGGTGAAAGTGATCATGAAATGGTAGAGTTCATGATTCTAAGGAATGGTAGGAGAAAGAACAGCACAATAAAGATAATGGATTTCAGGAAAGCAGACTTTAGCAAACTCAGGGAGTTGATAGGTAAAATCCCATGGGAAGCAAGTCTAAGGAGAAAAACAATTGAAGATAGTAGGCAGTTTTTCAAAGAGACATTATTAAGGGCACAAGAGCAAACTATCCCACTGCACAGGAAAGTTAGGAAGTATGGTAAGAGACCTCCCTGGCTTAACCAGGAGATCTTCAATGATCTAAAACTCAAAAAAGAGTCCTACAGAAAGTGAAAACTTGGTCAAATTACAAACGAAGAATATAGACAAATAACACAAGTATGTAGGGACAAAATTAGAAAAGCCAAGGCACAAAACGATATCAAACTAACTAGGGACATAAAAGGAAACAAGAAAACATTCTACAAATACATTAGAAGCAAGAGGAAGACCAAGGACATAGTAGGCCCATTACTTAATGAGGAGGGGAAAGACAATAATAGAAAATGTGGAAATGGCAGTGGTGCTTAATGACTTCTTTGTTTCGGTTTTCACCAAGAAGGTTGGTGGCAATTGGACGTCTAATATAGTGAATGCCAGTGAAAATGAGGTAGGATCAGAGTCTAAAATAGGGAAAGAACAAGTCAAAAAGTACTTAGACAAGATAGATGTCTTCAAATCATCAAGGCCTGACTAAATGCATCCTAGAATACTCAAGGAGCTGACTGAGGAGATATCTGAGCCATTAGCAATTATCTTTGAAAAGTCATGGAAAACAGGAGACATTACAGAAGACTGGAAAAGGGCAAATATAGCACCCATCTATAAAAAGGGAAATAAGGACAACCCGGGAAATTACAGACAAGTCAGCTTAACTTCTGTAGCCAGAAGATAATGGAGCAAATAATTAAGCAATCAACTTGCAAACACCTAGAAGATAATAAGGTGATAAATAACAGTGAGAATGGATTTGTCAAGAACAAATCATGTCAAACCAACCTGATAGCTTTCTTTGACAGGGTAACAAGCCTTGTGGATAGGGGAGAAGTGGTAGACATGGTATATCTTGACTTTAGTAAGGCTTTTGATACTGCCTCACATAACCTTCTCATAAACAAACTAGGGAAATACAACCTAGATGGAGCTACTATAAGATGAGTGCATAACTGGTTGGAAAATCATTCCCAGAGCGTAGTTATCAGTGATTTAGTCATGCTGGAAGGGGTCCCGCAGGGATCAGTTCTGGGTCCGCTTCTGTTCAAAATCTTCATCACTGATTTAGATAATGGCATAGAGAGTATACTCATAAAGTTTGCGGACGATACCAAGCTGGGAGGAGTTACAATTGCTTTGGAGGGTAGGATTAAAGTTCAAAATGACCTGGACAAACTGGAAAAATGGTCTAAAGTAAATAGGATGAAATTCAATAAGGACAAATGCAAAGTACTCCACTTAGGAAGGAACAATCATACAAAATGGGAAATGACTGCCTAGGAAGGAGTACCATGGAAAGGGATCTGGGGGTCATAGTGGATCACAAACAAAATATGAGTCAACAGTGTAATTCTGTTGCAAAAAAAGAAAACATCAGTCTGGAATGTATTAGCAGGAGTATTGTAAACAAGACACTAGAAGTAATTCTTCCGCTCTACTCCATGCTGATTAGGCCTCATCTGGAGTCTTGTGTCCAGTTCTGGGCACCACATTCCAGGAAAGATGTGGACAAAGTGAAGAAAGTCCAGAGAAGATTGAAAAAAATAGGTTTGTTTAGTCTGGAGAAGAGAAGACTGAGAGGGGACATGATAACCGTTTTCAAGTACATAAAAGGTTGTTACAAGGAGGAGGGAGAAAAATTGTTCTTCTTAACCTCTGAGGATAGGACAAGAAGCAATGGGCTTAAATTGCAGCAAGGGCAGTTTAGGTTGGACATTAGGAAAAACTTCCTACCTGTCAGGGTGGTTACTGCTGGCGGTGGCACTGCCTTCAGATTGGGGCAACGGGAAAGGGGCAGCTGACCTCTCGAGGGCCCTTCCAGTCCTATGGTTCTATGATCTGCAGGCTGATGCCCTGAGGCAAGGGCAAAGAGGGTGCTGGGGTTGTGGGGAAGTAGCCCAGGGAAATCTACAGTGCAGTCAGAAGGGACGCAGCAAATGGTGGCCATCTACAGGGTCCCTCAACCTGGAGTAGTAGGTGGGCCTGGGTCCCTCACCCACCTCTCGCCACCAAGAAAGTGGCCAGACATTGGGCTGCAGTTGCCACTGAGGGAAGTGGCTGGACCATTGGACGACGGTACATTCCCCCAGAAGTGGGGAGCATAGAATGTGGCACAGCCGAAGGGCTGTGTCATGAAGAGGATGCTGCGGTCCTGGCAGTGACGTGGGTCCCTGGAGCAGAAGTGACGGTGGGCGAGACACCACCAGAAGCGGGCACAGAGCTAATTCCCAAGACAGTCAGCACGGTGGCGTAGCCAGGTGGAGAAAACAGGGAGAGTGGAGATAAAAAAAAGCCCCCCCCGCCCCGCCCTGCCACCGCAATGCCGCCGAAGACCGGAGTGAGTGAAGGACCCGATGCCGAAGTGCTACTGAAGACCCGGAGCGCAGCCTGACCTGACGCCCAAGACCCGGAGCGCCGCCGGGTGAGTAAAAATATAAAAGGCGCCAAAGAATTAAAAAGGCGCCACTTCTGCTCGGTGGGGGAGTGGCCACTTTAAGACCTATTTCTAGGTCTTAAAGTGTCGTAAAAGACTTCTGTTAATGTGAATAAGTGATATACAGAAAAAAAGCTTGGTGTAACTTGAGTATGAAACCTATAGTCAAATGATTTTCTCCTTAGAAATTTCTGCATTATGATCATTAATTGAAAATACTATCCCAAGCTCTTTGAAACAGCTTTTGCCCCATCCCCTGAAATACAGTTATACATTAGTGCCTAACAATTAGCCCAATGGTTCTCAGCCTAATTCCACACAGGACCCAAAAACAGATGGGATTTCTTGATACAATGCAAAATCCTACAATTTTTGTGGTCACAAAGTTGCTACTGATTTGTCAACATCCAGTACCTCATTTCCCACTTCCATTTCCAAATACATCTCTTTGAGTAGTTCTACAACTGAGTCTATAGTCAGTTGACTCTGCATTCTGAGAATTAGCAGAATGACTCACAATTATTGTATTAAAATTAGAATTCAATCAAAATTAGGTCTCAAAATACTATTTGTGTCAGGTGGTGATGATGAAGAATCCCAGGAAAAGTAACTTTACCTAACACTGATCACAAAACTTCATTCTGAATAAGGAAATGCATGAAAGGGCTCTTTACTCATCTCTTGGGTGCCCTGAATCCTGTTAGGAGCATGAGTAGAATAAATAAGAGGAAACCTGACAGAAGAATATCAAGTGATAAATTGTATAGAGAAGGATCCTATTTACGCTTTCTTATAAAAGAAGAACATATGGTCTTGAAGCAGGAATTACTTGGAGAATTTCTATGGCCTGTGCTGTGCAGGAAGTCAAACTAGATTCCTTCTGACCTTATAGTCTATGAACAAGGTAACATTCCATGAATATAAGAAGCAACACATTTAAAACTGATAAGAAATATTATTCTTTTACACAGCACATAAGTAGGTTGTGGAGCCCGTTGCCACAAGACATTAAGTCCAAGAATTGAGTAGGATTCAAAAGGATAAAATATAGATACGGATTTTGGCCCTGATTCTGCAAGGTACTTAAGAACATGCATGACTTGAACCACATGAGTATTCCCCCCGAAGTCAGTTCCAGAGCTGTGCATATGCTTGAATCCCTGGATAAATCAGAGCAAATGGGATTATCCACAGTTAGATTAGATAAAACAAAGGATATGAACCTCCCTGCTTCAGAGCAATCACTAACTGATGAAGATTAAGAAAAACTTCCTCTATGGACAGGTTATTCATAATTGTCTATTATTGGGATTTTTCCTCATCCCTCAGTTATAGGAAGATGGCTATTTGGGTTGATTTTATTTTGGGTTATTGTTGGAAAACTGTCAAACAAATCCAGTAAGAGGGGGAAAAAATTGTACTTATGAAATACAGATTTTCATTAAATTGCTTCTTTCTTACATGGATAACCGCTTTGTATCAGCCAAATAAAAACTTGTGTATTCTCTACTGATAACATCAGTCACAAGTCTGAAATCTAGGGCTAAAAATAGTAAATCAGGTAAGCATGCATCAGTTACAGTGGTTTCCAAACAATTCTTCACTCACTTTGTCATACAGAGCCACAGAAACTGATAAGCACAGACTGCATGGGCATAGGCAGCTGAGGACTTAGAAGGGCTTTAGCATGCCCTTCCCCCTCCCCAAATATAGGGATTGCATTAATAAATAAAGAAAACAGTGAGTTTGGAACTGAAGCTGTTTTTTTCACTTTACTAAAATTGGGCAAGTCTAGTCATGGGACAAAACTACCCAGTAAAGCAGTTCTTTTTTAAACATGAGTAAAAAGAACAACTTACAAATCAGAAAAAGTTCCAAACAATGATCTTCACCCAGGGTTTCTTGAAATTAATTCTTCTGTAAATTGTTAGTCATTGGTTTTGTCCCTGAGTTCATGTAAAATCACACCCCAGTTGAGCCTTGATTGTCCCATTGTTGATTGAAACCATGTTTAAATATGGTGTAGAGAAATGAAATTACACTCCACTTACAGCACTTACACTTACAGCATTAGTTGCCGGTTCCCCCAAAATCATTTTTATCAACTTCATCACTTTGGAAAACAGCTGGTGTTCAGTTTGGCTGAGTGAACAGAGATATTTTTGAATGAACTTCAGTGATCTTCCTGTAAGCTGACAGATGGCTTGCAACAGATGAAGCTGAGTAATCAGTCAATCATGGTTGAAATCTGAACTGTACACCTGAAGCATGTTTTGAACCGGTGTTTCTGTTACATGAGGACTATTTGGGAGTTTCAAGATGTTGAGTAATTTTATAGCCTCTCTGTTCAAATCTCTATTGAATACTGGACATTGTAAAATCAGCAACTGTATAAATAAATACATATAAATCTTTGCAGAATTTGGGTAGATGGTTTCTCCTGTCCCTAGTTGCAGTTTCTTGGAAACTCCAGCATTCTGACTATCTCCAACTTTTCTGGTGGATTTGCTCCCAGAATAAGTTGTAGCTTTCATCATATTGGATGGGTTGAAGTGAATTAAGTGTCATTTAGGCCTTCTGTTGCTGAAAAGTCTGACCCCTTGCAGAGTTTTAGACAGATTGTGTACCATGTTTAGGACTTTTTCAACCGAGTTCAATACCAAAGAGGAAATTAAATATTTCCATCTGAGCTGCTGTGCCACCAATTTGAGCTCTCATTTCAGGATCTTTTGTTGAATCCTTTGTAACCCCCCAAATTCCACACAGTACAACGTGCGTTCTCAGAAGTAGAAGCCAATGCTTCTGCATGGAGAGTTTATCTTACTGGACAAAAGACATGGATGCCTGGTAATGTACTTTACACTTCATATTCTTTTTCTGAAATATTGCATCTCATTTGGGTGACTTTTTAAACAAAATCTGACTTTTGCAAACAGTTTCAAGCGTATCCAGGGGGCTAGTATTATTTTTAATAGCATCCTGGCATACCACATTGAAGGCATGTCCATAGCAGTGCGTGTTAGAGCTGTCCAGAAAACAAGAATTCCATTTTGCTGAGGAAAAAAATGAGGTTTTGCATCAGAACATAACCTAGACCTTTTCTTTTTTCAAAAATAATAGGAAATAGGGATATTTTACCCTGCCCCTGAATAGTCAAGGCACTCATCTGGGATAAGGTTCTGGTCCCATTCTTGCCAGGGTTTCCCACATCCCACTGGGCTTTTGACTATTTTGCAGTGGGTTTTGATAAAAAATTGTATCCTGAACCTCAGAAACCTTCCCAACAAAATTTTAATTGAAACTGATATAGTTCCACAAAAGGTTTATTTGGATGAATCAGCATTTTCCCCATAAAAAAAATGTTTTTTTAAAAAACTTCCTGACTGGCTGTAATGATTATGCATAAGGCTAAGATTTTGTCATGGATATTTTTAGTAAAAGTCACAGACAGGTCACGGGCAATAAAGAAAAATTCATGGAAGCCCATGACCTGTCCCTGCTTTTTACTAAAAATACCCATGACACAATGGGGAGCCTGGGCAGCTGCGGGCGGCCTGGGAGCTCCCAGGGCCCCCACCACCCTTGGGGGCTCGGAGCTCCAGGGTCCCCCTCGGCTGGTGGCCGGGAGCTCTGGCCGTCCCCCCGGCCGGCCGCAGAGGCCGGAAGCTCCAGTGGTACCCTGCAGCTCCCTGTCTCCACAGGTGGCAGGGGACCCTGCAGCTCCCAGCCAGCACTGGCTGAAGTCATGGAGGTCTTTGGAAGTCATGGATTCTGTGACTTCCATGACCAAATTGCAGCCTTAATTATACATAGCTTGTGGTTCCTCCGATTGCAATCTTGTTGATGCAGCTACTACTAAGCCTGCTGCAGTAGAGACACCATCATAAAATTGTCTGTGACAGTTTTTGACTCTGAGATTTAGATGCAATAGAATACGTTTGATTGCTGATACAACTTCCTCTGCTGATGTAAAGGCTACATTGTACAATACAATGCACTCTTCATGAACATTCGTGTTCTCATCCACATTTCACAGGCAAAAAAATACTTGCTCTTTGTTGGAGAAGTCTGTTGTTTCATCTACCATTACTGAATACCACTTTCCAGAAATTTTCTCAGAAATATCCCTCACAATTTTAAGAGCCATGATTTCCATTATTTCATTTTGAATAGGTTGACTTTTGAATTTGTCTTGACTCTTTTTCAGCCATTTTGAAATATCAAAGTCATGTTCTGCCTGTAAACAAAATAGCTGAATAAAGCTACAGTCAAGCTCTCCATATAGGGACATGTTATCCCCATGTTCAGTATAATGACCTCACAGTGCAAATCCTTATCTGTCAAGATAACGTATTCTATTTACTATTTTCCTTAGGATCTTCTGTTTTTCGTCTCTCTTTTTAGCGTAATGAAAACTTAGCATTTCACCAACATTCTTTGTGGCCTTTGAAGAATATCAACTGCTTTGTTGTGACATGAAGAAGCTTGGTGCCTCTGAAACCTGTCTTAAGCCTTTTTCCAGTTAGAGAATCCAGGGTGTGTGAAAGATTCATCTGTCTACTTAGTCAAAAGTAGCCTGTGTCTAAAAGCTGTACAATAGTAGAAGCAAAATATGCTGTCACTAGATTCAGAATAATGGAGCTGTTGAAAAAATTATCAAGCCAAGCTAAGCACAAAGAACAGCCTTGTTTTCCAAAGTTACTCACAGGGAAAGACTTAAATCATGGGTGATGAGGTGTCTCAGATATGCTAATGATATCAGGCAACTGGCATTTGGAGGGCACCTATCCTATCCTATATAGGTTTTAATACCATGCTCATCACTAGGGCCCTACCAAATTCACAGTCCATTTTGGTCAATTTCATAGTCATAGGATTTTAAAAATCGTAAATTTCATGATTTCACCTATTTACCCAGGAAGGGAGGTGAACTCTGCAGATGCACCTCTGAACTCTGGGTCTGTACTGACCAAGGTCAGCAACTGTGAGTGGGGTGCAGAGAAGCGTCAGGCATGTGAAAGCAACTTTTGGATTGCTGGACTTAAGAATCTGAGGGGAAAAGGACATAGCCCAACCTACTTGGGGTGGGCCTTTTACACATGGTTTATGTTTATGAACCCTATTTGCAGTGTTTCCCAAAATTAATGCTGAGTTACTTCCCTCCTTTTATTAAAAGTTTCCTTTCTACACTTTCTACTATTGTGCTTGCGAGTGGGGAAGTATTGCCTCTCAGAGGCGCCCAGAGGTGGTATATAAATTTCCCAGGTTACTGGGTGGGGGCTTGAGCGGTTCTGTATTGTATCAACGGAAAGGAACCCCTAGATATTGAACCCGGCCCTGGTTGCTGCTGGCTCCACCTGGCAGAAGGGTTACATTAGGGGGGCATGGTATGGAATTGCCACCCTTACTTCTGCGCTGCTGCTGGTACGATACTGCCTTCAGAGCTGGGTGCCCAGCCAACAGCTGCCACTCTCTGGCCGCCCAGCTCTGAAGGCAGCGCAGAAGTAAGGGTAGCAATACTGCAACCCCCCTAAAATAACCTCGTGGCTCCCCTGCAACTCCCTTTTGAGTCAGGACCCCCAATTTGAGAAATGCTGGTCTCCCCCGTGAAATCTGTATAGTATAAGGTAAAAGCACAAAAAAGACCAGATTTCACAGGGAGAGACCAGATTTCGTGGTCTGTGATGCATTTTTCATGGCCGTGAATTTGGTAGGGCCCTACTCCGCACATGTATCTGAGCACCTTCCAGTAGTGCATTAACCCACATGACTAACATCTGCAAAGTGTTGTTTGTTCTCTTATCCTCTCCCCAGAAGGAGAAGCACGTACAGTTGAGTGTCTTGTTTTGGTGGTTGGTGTTTGTTTGTTTTTTAAATATACCTGTTGCTATGTGTTTATATTAGAAAAGGCAAGGTCAAAACATGTGCCTTACACTTGGAGCAGAAGGTGATGAAGTTTGTGATGGTCCTTATTTCTTGGGGGAGTTTATTCCATAGTCTTGGATCACCCCCACCCCCACCCAAGAAAGTCTCCTGCACTGATGAGCTTTACACCTAGACGTTAAATGTTGCAACTCTGAATCTAAGTCCCCTTTGTGGATCTGGCTCTTTGTTATTGTACTTCACTCAGTCACTGCTCACTTAGTAAGGCTAGGTCTACACACTATGAGCGAGGAGTATGATTCCCCTGTTCATGTGTATATATACCTGTGGTATCTTGATGAGAGCTAGCATGACTATAAACAGTAGTGTAGCCATGCTAGCAGGGGCAGCAGCAGTACAAACCTGCCTGAAAACAGTAGGTACATACTTGGCATGGTTCAGCCACAGCTCCTCTGCCACTGTCTGGGCGAGTGCTGCTTCTCTACTGTTTATAAATACACTATCTCCCATTGAGCAACCAAAAGTATGTGGACATGAGCAGGGGAATCAAGTCCCTAGCTCATAGTGTGGACATAGCCAAAAAATGGCATGGGATTGCAGAATTAAAACACAAACATTTAGCTGGCCTCTTGGTTTTATATAGTGATGGCACTCTTTGTAGGCAATCTTTGTAGACCAGTCTAGAATGTGATAGAATGAAGAAAGGGAGCAGCCTACACATGATCTGTTAATTACACTGGAAAACAATTCTTTTTATATTTTGTTTTGTTTTATGGTTTCCTCGTCGACCAGAGACTCCAACAAGCAAAAGGCTACAAATAAGCTGGCTTTGACTCTCTGTCATGATGGGACTGTAGTCCAAAACTGCAAAAGGACTTTCAAAGAATCTTGGACTCTCTGATGTCTGGCCTCCCCATCCTGTTGTGAAAAGAGCACATGGAACTCATTCAAGAGTGAGAGGTAAAAAGAGGAGGAAAGAAGAGACAGGCCAGTCAGGAGGCTTTGGGAGTCTATCCCAGGTTTCACTAGAGAAAGAGAGAGAGAGAGAGAGAGAGAGAGAATTAGAATTCCTCATGCACAGAGGTGCGTGAGGGAATCAGCCTTTGTGGGAGGTGGAAAACAGCCAACCTGGCTGCAGAAAAAGTGGGAGAAGTATAATCCATGTGTCTAATAGGGAGATATCTCTTTAAGAGATCTATTGTGGGGGTAGGAGTGAGTTGTGTCTGGGTCTTTGTTAAGAACATAAGAATGGCCATACTGGGTCAGACCAAAGCCCAGTATCCTGTCCCCTGACAGTGGCCAATGGCAGGTGCCCCAAAGGGAATGAACAGACAGGTTATCATCAAGTGATCCATGCCCTTTCACCCAATCCCAGCTTCTGGCAAACAGAGGCTAGGAACACCATTCCTGCCCATCCTGGCTAATAGATGCTAAGCAGATGCACAATTAGAACTCCATGTCCAGAAGTTTCTGGAACTGGGTGTGGTAGTTTTGGGTATGCTCCAATAGGTTCCCTGTTGCTGGGGTCAGACTCCATGATAGGGTTGCCAACTTTCTAATCCAGGGGTGGGCAAACTTTTTGGCCTGAGGGCCACATCTGGGTGGGGAAATTGCATGCAGAGCCATGAATGTAGGGCTGGGGAAGGGGGTTGGGGTGCGGGAGGGAGTGCGGGGTGTGGGAGGGGGTCTGGTGTGCAGGAAGGGGCTCAGGGCAAGGGTTGGGGCGCAGGAGGAGTGTGCAGTGTACGAAGGGGATCAGGGCAGGGGGTTGGGGTCTCAGGGCAGGGGTTGTGGTGCAGGACGGGGTGTGGCAGGGGGATCAGGGCAGGGGGTTGGGGTGTGGGGTGCAGGAGGGGTTCGGGGTATGGGCTCCAGCTCGATGCTGCTTACTTTGAGCAGCACTGGGGTGGCAGCGGCACACTGCAAGGCTAAGGCAGGCTCCCTGCCTGCCCTGGCCACGCGCCGCTCCTGTAAGCGGCTGGCACCACGTCCCACTGGCCCCTGGGGGTAGGGGACAGAGGGCTCCCCACAGCTCCCATTGGCCGGGAATGGGGAACCACAGCCAATGGGAGCTTCAGGAAGGTACCCGCAGGTGAGGGCAGCGCGCAGAACCCTCTGCCCCTACCCCCAGGGGCCGGTGGGACGTGGTGCCAGCCGCTTACAGGAGCGGCGCGGGGCCAGGGCGGGTAGGGAGCCTGCCTTAGCCCCGCGGCGCCAAGGCGGTGGCAATCCCATGGGCTGGATCCAAAGCCCTGTCAGGCCAAATCCAGCCCACGAGCCATAGTTTGCCCACCCCTGTTCTAATCGCACAAAACCAAACACCCCACTTTGGCCCGAGGCCCCATCCCTGCCCCGCCCCTTCTCTGAGGCCCCACCCCCGACTCGCTCCATCCACCCTCCCTCCATCACTCGGTCTCCCCCGCCCTCACTCACTTTCACCAGGCTGAGGCAAGGGATTGAAGTGTGGGAGGGGGTCAGTGCTCTGGGTGGGGGTGCGGGCTTTGGGGTGGGGCTGGGGATGAGGGGTTTGGGGTGTGGGAGAGGGTTCTGGGCTGGGGCACCGGGTTGGGGTGCAGGAGGGTGAGGGCTCTGGCTGGGGGTGTGGGCTCTGAGGTGGGGCTATGGCTGAGGGATTTGGGGTGTAGGTGGGTGCTCTGGGCTGGGACTGAGGGGTTTGGAGTATGGGGGGGCCTCCGGTCAGGGAAGGGGGTTGGGATGCGCGATGAGGGGTGAGGGCTGGGGCTGTGGGCTCTGGGGTGGGGCCAGGGATGAGGGGTTTGGGGTGCAGGAGGAGACTCCTGGCTGGGGCAGGAGGTTGGAGTGCAGGGTCCCGGTGGCACTTACCATGGCTCCCAGGAAGCGGCCGGCATGTCCGGCCCCCAGGCACATGGGCGGCCAGGGAGGCTCTGGGTGTTGCCCTCACTCCCACAGGCGCTGACCCCACAGCTCCCACTGATCACAGTTCTCGGCCAATGGGAGCTGTGGAGCTGGCATTTGGGGCAGAGGCATTGCGTGGAGCCTCCCGGGCCGCCCATGCGCCTAGGGGCCACAGGGACCTGGCGGCCATTTCCGGGAGCCGCACAGAGCCAGGGCAGGCAGGGAGCCTGCCTTAGCCGCAGGCCCCCGCTGCGCCGCCGACTGGACTTTTAGCAGCCCAGTCAGCAGTGCCGACTGGAGCTGCCAGGGTCCCTTTTCGACCGGGCATTTCAGCTGAATACCGACCTTCTGGCAATCCTACTCCATGAGGGCAAGCAGTCAGGGCAGCTGCTTTATAAAAGGCCATGTGCCCAGCGTGGATCAGGAGAAGCTGAGCCCAGGAGCCAAAAGTAGGTTTGTTTTCCTCAACTCTGAAACATTTTGAAGTAGGTTAGTCAGAGGTGATGGGTATAATAGGCCAGGGAAGGCTTTACTTTTGCCTTCCCTGGTGCTGCTGCCAACCCACCGCTGGACAACTGGGCCGTGATGCTCCCGCATCCCTGAGACCCCCCCCCCACCTTCTCCACTCCACCCCCCACCCCTGAAGGTCCCCTCTGCTCGCTGTGTCCCTCCTCCTTGGGACAGAGGAGTGAGAAGCCATGCAGAGAGCCAGCGGACTGAGGAGGCTCGGTTGGGCGCTGTTGTGGCCGGTGGCTCAGTGGGGTGGGGGGCCTTCAGGGGTGGGAGGAGCTGGTGCTTGTGGAGCGTGCCGGTGTCTCGGCCCAGCACAACTCCGGCTTAGGGGGCCATCAGGGGTGGGGGGGGCAGCAGCTTGGCCTAGTGCTCAGGGAGGCTGCCGATTCGGCCCAGCGCTGGGGCCAGACCAGTGCTCGGGGGCGGAGGGGCTCGGTCTGGTGCTGGGGGGGGGTGGGTTGTGGGGGCGATGGCAGCTCAGCCCGATGTGTCTGGGTCGGGCGGGGCCCTCAGGGCTTTTCCTTTTGGGGGGCTCCAGTTTGTGGGGGGGGCGGGGCATTGGGCAGAAGGGGTGGGGCCAGTGGGCTAGCCTCCCCAAAGCAGAGGTTCTCCCGCCACCCATGAGGTTAGTCATGGGTGGCGCGGTGGAGCCCCCCTTTGGGGAGGCTAGCCACCAGCTACATCCCTTCCGCTTGCGCCCTCCCCACAGCCAGAGCCCCAAGACAGCCTGCCACCCCCACCCCCTACCCTGCAGCTGGAGCCACAACTCCCCACCACCACCCGGAGAAGCCCGGAGCACCCCCCTCCTCTGCCGCAGGAGCCCCAGGCTGGCCAAAGCCCCAACCCGCCCCCTGCCACTTATCTGGAGGAGATTGGGCCAGCCGAAGCCCGGAGCGCCCCCCACCCTCGGCTGGAGGAGCCCATGGCTGGCTGAAGCCCCCAGCTCCAACTCCCGGAGGAGCCCAGGCCAGCCGCAGCCCCACTGTGCCTCCCTCCCTGGACCCAACCTGCCACGGGGAAAAGCGTCTGTTAGAAAACGCTTTTGATATGCCCCATGCAGGTTCCGAGGTGGCTGAGGAGGCGATATGTGTCTCAGCCACCTCGGAACCTGCATGGAGCATAATAAAGCAAAAACTTCACCGCCAAACCCCGCAACCGGGGGTCCGGTGGCCACGGCAGCACACAGAGAGGCAGAGCCTCCCCTGGCCTATTATACCCGCCACCCATGAGTTAGTGATATTGTTAACCCTCCATCAGGGAAGCCCTGGCAGTGTTGATTACAGAAAGGGGAAATTGGGAGGGAAAAATAATTTCTCTTATTTTAATTGTATAGTTTGAACATTGTTTGACTTTAGCCAAACTGTTTTAGTTAAATTGTGTCAACTAGTATGATTCACCAACTTTTCTTTAAATGTGATAATGAGGAAAGAGTCATTATTTTGCTATTTTGAGTTTTGTGTTTTTCTTGTAACAGGTTTCTTTTTTTAGATCTATGTGCTTATTCTGGGTGGTTGGTTAATTGGTTAGCTGACTAGCTAACAGTGATTTCAGTAGAGAAGGAGGAAGAGTTTGCATGGATTCCCACTGAAATTTCTACAAGCAAGTGGAGGGAAGATGTTGTTTTTGACTCAGCAGACTGTACAGATTTGGTGATCAAAGACTCTAACTGAGGTGAACTCAGCCTAAGCTTTGGGGAACTCTTAGTTTCCTCTCAGTGTGTTTCTGTGGGGACTGACCTGTTTAGATTTAATTTGTTTTCTTTATTTATGCTTATGTATAACTGTGAAGATACTGTGGATTATAAAGTAGCCATGTTATGTTATAAAAATGAAATTATTATTATTATTTATTGTTTCTTTATCATAATGTTGCCGGCAAAGAGTGCCCGAGGCAAGCAACAGCTGGGTTCGTTGCCCGGTGTGCGTCGCACCAATGACTACAACGGGGTGGAGAAGCAGAGAGATTTATTTGGAGCTCCAAATGCGCAGGGAGACTGAGCTGTCTCAAATCCTGCAGCAGTGCAGCAGATTCCAGTATACATTTTATACTTTTGCTTATTTCACTACACAAGCTTATGCAACCAATTACCTGTTGCCCTGTTCAATACCGTAGCCAATCAGCTAAAGCAGCCAGTTGTGTTTTTCCTCAGTAGCATTGCCTGAGCCTTGCCTTATTTGGTCCTATTTGTTACTGGTTTTTGCTAAACATTTCTGCCTTATCTATCTGTTTCCCAGGCCGTAGCTGGCCTTGGCTGGCGAGCCGTGTGCAAACCTGTCTGTTTGTGTGCTAGCTTCCTCAGAGTTATGCAGGATCACAGACAGTTCAAGGAGCAAAGGGGCCTTGGTTTATCCAGGCCTAGAGCAGGAGGGCTTCCTCGACACTCGTGGTCTTCCACCCTCCCGAGTTACCTAGTGTAGTGCCCAGTGTCCCCAACAATAAGATTTTATAAAGTTGGTACTTAATTAAATTCATTCCTTTTGTTCTTTTGGGGACTCGAATTTGGGGACATTGACTCTGTGCGATCCTAGCAGAAAATCCTTAGAGGCTGAATTCTGGGTCTCCAGCTGCTTTTATATGGGAGTTGGGAATTTCAGGGCACTGTAGAAGGGCAATGAAGTGAACTCTCACCCACGCAAAGGTTACAGAAGCACAGACAGTTGAGCTTAACTCAGACACACACAATTCCGCTTCACAAGAAGAGGATACCCTGCTTGCTGACCCATTTCCCAGCCTGGGAAGAAAGGAGCTCCGCGGAGCCTGATGCAGGAGACACCTGCACCCTGGCCCCGTCTACCAGCTGATACTCTGGGGAAAGAGGGACTTCAGGGAGATGAGCCCAGCAGATAATTGTACCCCTCCTCCGATGAAGAGAACAAACTGTAAGTTATCAATGGATTGCCCCTGCTATAATAGATAAAGTAAAAACAATTTTCAGTAGCTATTCTTTTATTATTTTTTCACTCTAGCATCCCCAGATAGACAATTTATTTTATGCTCCTGGTTTGGTATGTATTAGAGAGAGCAACAATGCCAAACACTTGGCAACTGTTTGAGACTATGTCATAATCTGATATTGAGTAGTGTATTGCCAGTTACTTACATCCACTATTGTTCTTATTCTATTGTAGCCATTCCACCCCTGCTGTGAGCTTGTCAGTTTTCACAAGGTAAGATGAGTCATGCCTATCAGTATTTGGGTGGGAGACTTCTGTGGAAAACCCAAGATGCCAAAAATAATAGTGTTAATGATTCAGTGGACTGTACACTTCTGTTCCCAGCATGGTGCTGGGGGTGGGGGTAAAGTGCTGTCTTTAGAATAATAAGCAAAACCAAGGTCCTGACCACTTTTTGTCATTCAGACCCCATTGTATTTTCCCCAAAGAAGATATGTTAACTTCAGTGTGCTGAATAAAGTTCAAAATGGATAGGCTGGAAGCACGTTTCTCCTGCAGTTTCAAATAGATATGAGATTCTGCTTTACTTCCTATCCTATAAAATTGTTGTGTACTGTTGTTGTATTTAGATAAATGACTACCACCTTCCATCCCAGAAGTGAATATGTTTCAGTGGTGTGTGAAGTGAATCCTGTTAAGATGGTTTTGCAATAGCAAAAGCTGTAAATTGGCAGTTTCTCTTTCCTTATACCCCTTGTTTTCACTGATACAGAACTGGAACTGGCATTTTCTAAGCTTTGGTTCAGTCAAATGAATTTTGTAGAAACTCTGAACAAAATCTGGTTAGCCATTTTGAATTAGGTGAGTGAAGGAAGAAGATGCTTTGCCCAATTAAAGTATATTAAGCAAATGTGGAGTGGGAGAATAAATGACTCAAACAGATGACGTTTTAAAACTTCATGTTTCAGATGCAGCAGTTCCTCAACCGTTCCATACAGGGCCGGCTCCAGGCACCAGCTTTCCAAGCAGATGCTTGGGGCGGCATTCAGAATGGGACTGCAGTCCGTGTCCCGCGGCGGCAATTCGGCGGCAGCTCCACTGCTCTTCCTGCTGCGGCGGCTTTTGCGCGGCAGCTCCGCTGCTCTTCCAGGCACGGTGGCAATTCGGCAGCAGCTCTGCTGCTGTTGCGGCGGTGGCAAATTCGGCAGCGACTCCTTGAGGCGGCAAAATTGGTAGAGTTGCCCCTGGTTCCATATCAATGTTAATGTGGCTATTTAGGCCCTGATTCACCAAGGTACTTAAGCATGTGCCTAACTTTAAGCACCCAAGTAGCCCCTCAGAAGTCAAGAATTTACTGAATCAGGTCCATATTGCACAGACTGAGCTAAATACAGCCCTGCTGTAATTCCGTTGACATCAGTAGGTTTATATTCTAGATTAATCTCGTTTACTGTGTGTATTTTGGATTCCTAGTTACCTGGTTAAACGTGTTGGACCAAATTCTGCTCTTGGGCCTTCTTTTGCCATCCATTCCCATTGTGACTCTCCTCTGTTCTTATCTATGACAACAGACAAGTTTTAGGCTCATACTATAATGTTTAGCTCTTCCTGTTTCAATCATAACCTCATAGAATAAAGTCTGAGTAACAGACATGAACTATTAGTGGCTAAAAGATATGAATTAATATGCTGGGTTGTATCTATTCTGTGATTTTTGAAAGCTTTGCAGTTTTTAATTTAACTTTCTATCCAAGTATATCCTAAGAGGTTTACATTACCAAATCCCAGAATACGCATTGGCATCTGTTTAACTGAATTTTTATTATTGGCCATGGATGTGTCATGCAATGAAGTTCACATCTCCCTGAGTGTCATTAATTTCTTTCACAATTCCTTATGGTAAATATATGTTTGACCAAATCCTGCTGGCCTTACTTTTGTGGGTTAATGCCACTGAGTTCATTGGGGCTGCTTGTACATGTAAGGCAACAGAAATTGGCCCATGATGGGTAAACTTTCATTTGAAAAAGCTTTTTGAAATGTTTATGACTAATAGTATCATTTTAAATTTTAAATGTTCAGATAAGTAAATGGTCTTAATGCTGCATATATCATGGCCATATGTGCACCATATACCCCGCCTGGAAAACCTCCAAACCACTCAGGTAAAAAGATAATGAATAAATAGGAACTATGGCCCAGATCACCAAAGGTATTTAAGTGCCCAGCTTCTACTAAAATCAATGGGAGCTAGATGCCTTAAATACCTTTGCGGATCTGGCCCCACATCTCCATCCATTTATGACATATGGCTTGTAAATGAATTTTCATGGAGCAAAGTATGTATCTAAACATGGCCCCTAGAATCTGAGAGATGATGAACCTTTGGCTTCAAAAGATTGAACAGGACTGTAAAATATATTTTGGGACAGGTGGCTAAATTCTGACAATTTTTCTTTGGCCATTGCTGCAACTGGGCTGTGTCTACAAAGAAAATAAGACCTCCACCAGTACAGCTCTACCAGTGATTGGAATGGTGAAGGCCATTTTTCAAAGAGAAGACCAACAAAATCCTACTTCCTTTTTCCTCCCTACCCTCACTCTTTCCTTCACACTAACACTGTGGGTTCTCACCTGCTTACCCCCTCTCCCCCAATAACCCTCTCCTTTCTTCTTAACTTCTCACTGTCATCACAGAACACCCTCGCTATCTCTGCCTTCCTTCAAATCCCATTTCTACCACAATGGCTACTGGAAACTGCTAGCTGATAAAGGCTAGGTAGCAAGAGGAAACTTTAAATCATGACTCAACACTTTCGTCCTTTGATTATAGAGTATTCTTTCTAACTCTTTTGTACATAAATTTAGTTCTGTAGAAGGATGGCTATGTGGGTTAAGAAGAAACTTCTACCCTGAGCATATTTATTCTTCAATTGTCTGTCATGGCATTTCTTGCACTTTCTCATAATACCTGGAACTGACCACTGTTGGAGATAGGATTTGCCTTACTGAATTAGACCATCTTGTCCAGTAGCCTGTGTGGCAAATACCACGAAGTGTTGGTTTGATTCCAGAATGTTTTATACCTTAATCATAAGTAATATTTATTACTTGTTAAGGGCTGACATTGGAATAAATTTAGCCTGTTCAGAACTCTGTTAATTACTTTTATGCCTAATGGTTGCTCCATTCTTTATTTTATTACCCGTGATTGCTGCCATGTGGCCATTACAATTAAAAAGAGCTTAGAAAATGTGACTAAAGGGTTTTTTTCCCTGCTACCTGGAGCCCCTTTCTCCTCTTGCATTGATTATCCATCAATAAAGTCTTCCCTACCTTCCATAAGTCTCACATTTAGATGAGTTGCATAGGCCAAGGGGATATTTTGGAGAGTTTAAAGATTTGCAATTGCTCTGAAGATGGGAGCATTGCTAGTCAGTCAAGCAGCACTAAATATTATTGCTTCTTGTTCTCTTTGGCTCAGTGCTTCACTTTCCAAAAGCAAATGTTATGCTTCAGTTTCAGATATTTCCCCAACTCTGACCTTTCTGCCCAACATCTCAGTTATTGCAGATAATGAATGGGAGACAGACCAGGAGCTCGGGGCATGTTTCAGGTATCAAAATACTGGTAATTAGCATATGTAAAAAAGGAATTACCCTACTGATAATTTAAAAGACGAAAGTGGCATCCCATGCCTTTATGTCAGTGGCAGCTCATGGTAAAAGCAAAGTTGGTCAGTTGATTGAGATATCTTTGGAGAAGGGTAATAAAGCCTCTTCCAAAAAGCACCATTAAGTTGTTGCTTTAACTGTTTTTAGGCATTGTACAAATATGCAGAAAGAAAGAAGGCATAGCCTCAGTGTTTATAGTCTGACCAAAAAAAAACCCCAAACCAAATGAAGCCTGGGGAGAATAGACAGAAAGTGGGAAAGTGATATGGGTGAAGACGCACACACAATTTGTTAGTTCTACTTTGTCTTTTTATTTTTGTTTATCCATTTCCCTTATTATTTAAAGGAACAGGATGAATGGAAGGACGAGAATGAGTAAATAGGAGCAAGAGAGTGGGGTGGAGGAGGACGAAAGGAGAAGAGGCCCATAACAGGGTACCATTTAAGGTAGTATGAAGGATAGGGTAATAATAGCCCATTTCAGGTGTCCAGAATAACCCAAACTGGACACTGGGAGGAAGATGGTCCCAGGAAATAGTTAGTGCCTGGGAGAGGGAAATTATAGGGAAAAACACAAGTTATTATTCCTTTGAGGGCCCAGGACCAGGAGCCTTATAGAGTGGATAGGCAAGGCTCCCTTTTACCCCAGGTGTTTAGGGTAATTAGATCCCCCTCAGGACAATCAATCACACTGCGCATGGGTGACTCAAAAGGAGGCTCCAAGCTAGGGAAAGACGCTGCTAAGGAAGCTGCTGGAGTACAGTCCCTAGAAAGAGGGTTGTGATTCCCTGATGAAAAGTAGTGAGTTTGTGGGTTGGGGTGCCAGTATTTAAAAGGACACAGTCTCTAGGAGGGCTGTGAAATCTTGAATTTAAAGGGGTGCTCTTAGGAGTTGCACAGTGCTTAATAAATTAGACCCCAGGAGAAGAGGGAATATTACTTTAAAGACCTTTGGCTCTCAGTAAATTATTTCCAGGGACCTTGGAGGGAAACTGGGGCACGATGCCTGCAGGGAGCCACCCCAGGCCATGAGGGGGCACCCTGGGATTGCACCTGTCGACATTCAGAGGGAAAGGAGGACACAAAGAAAGGAGAGTGAGGCGGGTGGGACTTTGAGGGAGAGGGGAAGGGAAGGGCAGACTGCTGCAAATAGTCAGCAGACACAAATCAATTGAGTTCAGATCATAAAAAGCAAACGGCTGACATCACTGGAGTCCAGGGGCTATGAAGGGGTGGGGTGGGCAAGGGGCCTCAGCTGGCCTCTCCCTGCCCCTCCTACTGCCTATTGTTGTTGAGAGAGAGTTCCTGCTGCCCCCAGAGTTTGGCCCCACTTGGGGAAGGTCTGTTCTGATTCTCGTAGCCTATGAGGAGGCCTTTGGGGCCTGGCATATCTTATGGACAAACTGCTGTTTTCATTATAAAATCAAATCACTAAAGGTAGGTGTGTGAGTCAAGTCTGTGAAGGAGGCTGGCCAATAATGCCTCTAAGAAGCAGTTACCATTCTTGGCGCACTTTCCGTTCTGTGCTCTCCATCCCTTGTCCTGCATACAACTCCCAGTATCCTGGATGATGTGAGGGGTTATTTATTTCATTTCCCTATCTTTCCTTACAGATTGTAATGACTCTCTTGGCTTTAGGAAAACAGGATATTTGTTTTTCAGATTGTTGCTGTCATGTTAGAAACATAGCCCGTGGCACCATCTACCCATTGCTTGCCTTTAGCTTTCTTCAGCCTATAGAGTTAAAATCCAAAGTACAATGTCCTAACTTTGCCAGTCTTCACTGCTTAAAAATAATTTCATTCGAAAGTAGCCCACTGAGCCCCTCTGGAAAGGGAAGAGCCTCTAGCTGGCCCATGAAAACTTCCAGCCAATTAAAGAACAAAAAGAATAGGCAGAAGTTACATTCATGCAGATTTAATCCACCCTAACATTTTGGCTACACAAATTTGATTATCCACTGCCTTGCACATAGTGTAGTCGGTTATCCTTGCTCAAACTGAGTGCTCATTTTGCACCAGTGCAAATGCCTGCACAAGATGCAAAGCCAGGGAGTGTCAGAAAGTAGGGACTGTTAAATAGATGAGAAAGTGGAGAGGTTCTCTCACTGATACAGAAGAACTATACAAGAAAAAAAATCCTTTTGTCTTAGTGTGACGTTGCACTCCATATGTTTATTGTAGTGGGGCAGCTGCCCCACTCCGATAGGCAGGGATTAAAAGCAGCCAAGCTAGGCTGATTGGGGAAGCAGCCACAGCTGTGGCCAGCTCAATTAGGGCCCAGCTGGCCCTGATAAGAGTGCTGTGGGCCAGACATTGGAGGAGTTTCTCTCTAGCTTTGGAGAGAGATGGACCTAGCTGCCTGAAGGAGCAGAGCAAAGGGTACTGTGGATGGAGCAGTGCTAGGGAAGGGCAAAAGGAGCTGGGGAGCTCCAGCCTGTAAACCCCCAGGCTGCAGGCCTTGTTAAAGGTCCAAAAAGGTACTGGGGCTGCAGAGGGGCAGCCTGGGGATAGGCAAAGGCAGCGGCGGCAGTAGGTCCTAACCCCTTGCCAATGATTGAATGGCCTATACGGATTGCAGTTTTCCCCAATAATTGGGAGCTAGATGATGCCCAGCGAGTGGGGGCTAGACACTGAGGCAAGGTAGGGTTGGGGGGGTTCCCCTGGAAGGGGAGACCCAGACTGTGGGTTACTGCTGGGGCAGAACCCTGAGGTAAAGGGTACCAGGGTCCGGAAGGGATATGGGGCTGGTAGCAGGTGAGCCACTGGCCAGCAGAGGGCGCTCCAGGCTAGAATTGAGCTAATTCTCAGGATCACCACCAGGAGGTGCTGCACCGGTAAGTCATCGTGATGCTACATTTATGGAAATATGCTTATGACTATAAATATAATGTAACTGGAATATGCTTTATGTAAAAGGTCTCTTGCAAGGTAGCATTACAAAGCTTATAATCTGAGTGTGTTCATCCTATTTGTATGAATGTATCATTCTTGTATCTGAAGCTAGAAATATGAGGTATTACTCTGAAGTCCTATTATAACTATGCAAAGTGTGGGCCATTAATGGTGGGTTGGAATGTTGATGGCTCCCATTAACTAAGACAATTGGTTGTAAATGGCTCTGTTTACTTGTGAGCCTTCCTGTATACGTGGGTGCCATCCAGTGAGTAATGAAGTCTCAAAGGGTATGTGAACATGTCACCTGATACTGGAATCCATCTTAAACCTGGTGCTTTTCCATTTAGAAGGAAGAGTAGGAACCCAGATAGAGGCAAAGAATTCCCGCCTTTTGCCAAAGATATAAAAGGAGGTGGAACAGAACAAAGGGGGCTGCAGTCATGAGAAAACCCCTAGTTATCACCTGAGCTGGAACTAACCAGAACTGTACCAGGGAAAGGATTAGGCCCAGACTCAGAATGAGTCTAGTCTGTGAAAACATCTGAGGGTGAGATTTACCTGTATTCAGTTTCTTAAATGTATTAGGCTTAGACTTGCATGTTTTTGTTTTGTTTTGCTTGGTAACTTACTTTGTTCTGTCTGTTATTTCTTGAAACCACTTAAATCCTAGTTCTTATACTTAAATAAACAAGTGATTTTATTATTAACCCAGAGTAAGTGATTAATACCTGGGGGAGCAAACAGCTGTGCATATCTTTCTATCAGTGTTATAGAGTGTGGACAATTTGAGTTTACCCTGGATAAGCTTTATACAGAATTTGGGGTTTTGATCCCATTGGGAGCTGGGTGTCTGGGTGCAGGAGATAGATGACTTGCTAAGAACTTTTTGGTTAAAGTCTGCAGCTTTGGGGGTGTGTGCAGCAGACTAGCGTGTCTGGCTCAACAAGGCAGGGTTCTGGAGTCCCAAGATCCCAAAGAAAATGAGCTCAGAGGTAATTCCAGCATGTCAAGTGACAGTCCCAAAGACCCCTTTGGGACCAAACCGGCCACGCTCAGGACTGGGATGCATGACATGAACAGGGACTCTTGCTTGCAGTCAGCAATATTTTTTTTTTAAATCTATCTTTTGCATCTTCTTCACTAGATGACGACAAAGCAATACAGTGTAACTTCTCCTATTGCTAAAATAGGACAGTATTACCACATATAGTCTACTTAACATGTGCTCTTTTGAGTGTATGTGTCAAGTCAATAGATAATTCAAAAGCATACCTCAGATAAACATAATTAAAGTTTCAAAGTGAAGCACTCAAAAGTTTGCCTGTGAATGCAGCTTGTGGTCTTTTCACAGTGAAGCATGCTTCTGTGTACTGTGTCTTGCATCACAACCAATCTAATTAATGTACAAGTTTTAAGAGTTCCATTACACAAAGGGGAAAAGAATTGAGGGGAGAGTGCCTTGAGTCAGCTTCCATCATGTTAAAGCAAGATTGACTTCTTTTTGTAGCTTGTATCCTACTTTTGTGATCGAAACAGCAGGAAATTGCCTGCTGTTCACACTTTTAAAATTCATTAAAGACCTTTTTTTTTCATACTGACAACTTTTTGCTTTTAAACAACCCTATGAATGTGATAGAAGTTGAGCTTTGTCCTTCTGCTAAGACCACAACTGTATGTGTCATGTTAAACAGTACTGTATATCAACCACCCACAAGCTGGGCTCCTTTGTGTCATTGCGAATTATCACTTCGTTTAGCAGCAGCTGTTGGGGGAAGCAATGGCCTCTGCCCAACTTGAATGCAAAATTATGTAATATTATACTGCCAAAGTAAAGAGATCACCACTCAAGTATCTCTTACTGAAGGTCTGTTTAAACAGAGCATATACATCACATGGGTTTAGAATATGCTATTTAGGAGTCCCATGCATTTACTTTTTTGGGTAGTTCCACATTCCTTCAGTGAATTAGTGTCATAATTATCAGAGAGATCTTCAATGAAAAGTGTGGTGAATGTGTATGTAATTTATTCTTTAAAGATAACTCCTTAGCACAGTACACAGAACTGATTGGAATATTTCAACTAAACATTTTTTAATCAGAAAATGCTGTTGGCTTGACACTAGAGTGTTTCATGGAGATGTCTTGATTTTGATGGTGTTTTCGATGGAAAAGTTTCTGAGGTCCAAGGTGGACTCTCTGGTTAATTCCAGAGAGGACAGATGGATGAATAGAAAACCTGCCCTTCAAAATTCCATTTTGCAAAATATTTGAAAAGGTTTGGGGTTTGTTCTGGTGTGTGATTGAAGACACATTTTGAAAGTCTTTGTGAAATGGAATTGTTGTTTCTCCGGCGTGCCCTAGTACACAACTAGAGTAACTGGGTATGTACTTCGACTGGGCACAACAGAATTCTCTCCCCAGGTCCTGGATATTCAGCAATGCCTCTTTGCAGCTGCCATTGCAAACCTAAGGTTTGAGCAGCTCCTTTGTGACATCCAATTCAGTGAGCAGAAATGGCTGAATCCACTGCCCCTTCCACACCTCCTCACAATGCTCCAAACAGCCTGCATGGCTTTGCGCAATGACTCCATAAGGAGCTCTGCTGTAAGATGTGTGGAGAAGGGTGTCCTCTGGGCAGACTTCCCAAGTCCTGTCTCTTCCCCATGTAGGGGAACTATTCTTTCTGCTGTGTCTATTGTCCTCTGCAACCACAGCATGGATTTGGAGGCCAGCTTTATATCTGTGTACAAGATCATTATTTTCTGAGTTTGCTCAATGTATCTGACACTGGAAGCACAGAACATTTAAAATTTTAAATGCAGAAGTAAAAATACACCCTCGAAAATAGGCTACCAGATCTACCAGTCCAAGGGAGGCATCATCCAGGGGGACCTATTCACCCCTCCCCCAACCCAAACACAACATTAAATAACTCCTAGAATTAGTGAGATACATGCCATACATCTCTAGTCAATCATTCTTTTTCTATGTTTGTAGAGTGCCTAGCATGGTGGGGGTCCTGGTCCATGACTGGGACTGATTAGGTGCTTCTGTAATACAAATGATAAATAATAGTCCCATCCCCATGCCTTTGTCAGTATGTTGTCTGTTTATAGGTTCTTGGCAACTTTAATCTGCAGTTAAATAAATCTTCTTACTTCCTGGCCACCATGAACCGATCCCAGGTAGTTACTGGCCCAGCTGATACCGCTGGTCACTCTTTGGGCCTGGCTTTTTGATTGGGATTGGAGGTTAGGCACTTGGGTCTTAACCCTATGTCATGGACTGATCATTATCTCCTGCACTTTGAGATTAGAGCTCATCTCGCCTGTTGGAGGTGTGGGACCTATTTTGATGGTCCAACCCAGGAGATTGTTGGAACCAGAAATCTTCCAGAGAGCTCTGAGGGAAAATCTTGTTCCATCAACAGCTTAATCCTTTTGTGGTTTGATAGGGCATTATCATAGTCTTTTCTACCACTGATGAGGTCGCCCCCTATGTGTCATCTTCACCAGCTTCATTCTCACAGATCGCTCTGGTTAAGGGGTGATCTGCAATAAGTGAAGTGAGAAGGAAAATGGCTGGAGTGCTGGTGGCAAAAGTCTTGAGCTGGGGCTGATCTGTTTCACGAAAAATGACCTTTGTAATTCTTTTATTTGCCTCCTGTACAGACACTATAAAAAGTTCTCTTCCTCCACCAAAGCATCTGCAGAATCTTGGACAGCAGATTTACCATACCAACCACCAGAAACTAATCAAGACTGTGTTGGCTCAATAGGTGGTCTTAGTCCCTCCCAATCTGAGGAAATTGCTGCTTGTTTTGTGAATAAGATTGTTTTGTTTGCTTCCATGGTAACAGATCAAGGTTTATGGGAACAGGAGTCCCTTCTTCTTTGCTGGACTTCCAGCCAGTGCTGTTCTCTGAAGTTCTGGAGATGTTGAGAGAATTTTGTTTCACAACCTATGCTTTGGAGTCTGGGATGTGGAGAACCACTGCTCCCCAGCAGCTGTTGGGCAGACAAGCAGTCTGTTTGGCAGGAAATCAGACAGGCTGGCCTACCTTGTTTCTCTCAAAGGTTTGATGAAATTGACATTTTGACACGTTCCCAGGGAATGTCTCGTTTCTGTCAAATTGGCATTTTCCAACAGAGACCTTCTCTGACACACACAAAACCCCTTGACTGGTTCTTCATCAAAACTCTTTGGAGACTGAAACTGGTGCAGACCACGGTGGTTCACTGGGAACTTGCAACACCAGTGCTCAGAGATCTGCACTGTCTGCCTGTTGGTCTCTGGGTGGAGTTTAATGTGTGGTTATGACCTATAAAGCCCTAAATGGCTTGGGGCCCAGCTGCCTGAAGGATCCTCTGTCCCTGTGCTGTACTGCCATAGCAACAGTGGGGGCATTCGAGCTGGATCATCTCATCATAAAAGCAAAGGGGCTGCTGGTTGGGCATTCTCTGTGAGGGTCCTGAGACCTTGGAACTTGCTTTCCTCCTTAGTCAGAAATAGCCCGAATTAGGTGATTTTTCCAGGCATGCTACAAAAGACCTTGTTTGGGAGGGTTTTGGGGGAGGGTTTTCCATAATGATAAAGAGGTGGAAAGGAGTTTTGGTAGGTCCTGGCTCGCTGAGTTCCCATTTAAATGATTCATTTAATAATATATAAAATCCCAGCAGCATTAATGTGTTAGGGTGCCTTGAACTTGGGTAAGTATCTTTTTAATTATTTTTAATCTAAATATATTATACTCATCTCTTCTTGCCTGTACAGTGCTTATCATACTGTGAGTGCTATATAAATTATTAGTACTGGTGGTAATATCCAGGAGTTCCTCCTGTCATCTTCCTAAAGAATGGACAATCCCCTCTGAGTTCTTTATAGGACCAACTTATGTAAGGGCAGCTGGCACTAAATAATGGTCTTAGGAGATCAAACTGGATAAATAAAGTCCACTCTTCATACTATCCCAGAACATGAACAATAGAAGAGACTACAGAGTATAATTACTGTAGTGCAGTATTGGATGTGATGTGGAACAGTCTTAGCTGTTTTCTATTTATAATGTCTATCCTTGCGGTTGAATTTGCACATTCATGAAAATAAAAGCTTCCATCCATCATTGTCAATTTAAACCTTCTCTTCTGATATGTAAACCTTCTCTTTAGATACGTAATATTTTAAAAACTTTTTTCCAAGCTATCATCTCATTTTTTTCCTTTATTTCTCACTTATTTCCTCTTCTACATCTCAGTCTAACTCTTGCTTCAGTTGATCTATATTTTCTTTCTCTTTATGATCTAAGAAACTGACTTTTTTTTAGCCGTGCTTTGTGGGTTTTTTAATGTTAAAGCTATGCTTTAAACCAGTATTTGCCTGTCTCAAGCTTCATGTTGCTAAGCAACATTTCCCCTCCACCCTTTCTGCAGCCTGGTTGCCATAGTACTTCCTGCCTGTGCTATGGAGTAGCAAAGAACTGTCATTACTCACTTAAAAAATAGGGCTGTACAGGAAAATAAACATTCTGAAGCATTTTCTTTTCTTTTGAACTTTTTGCTCTCTAGTGGAATAATACAGCCACCCATTATAATAGCTGTAGCTTCCCCATTATATGTTACTTTATTTTCCCACTATAGTTATTGGTTAGGCCTCTGTTTAAAAACAAAAATAAAACAAATTACATTGCTGACTCACTTGACATCTGCAATGTTGTTTATACCAACTATGAAGATTTGAGGATATATTTTCTGTGGTCAATTTATTTCACATGTATGCCTAAAGTCACACCCTCACCTAAATAAAAATAGCCTTATTTTCAAAGATGCTGAGCACCTGCAACTCCCAGTGAGTTATGTGGAACAGTAGATGCTCCGTATCTTTTTAGATTCATTAGATCTTCTTTATTCAGGAACCTAAGTGTGGATTTAGAGGGTTAATTTAGGCACTGAGTTTGAACATTTTGGCGCTAGTACCTAAAATGTTCAAGTCATGTCCTTGCCCCTCGGAGAATATACTGGCTAAACATTGGCTCCTCTTACACATTTCCCCCCCCCCCCCCAAGACACACAAAGGGGTTCTTACAGAAAGAGAGCTAAAAATTTAAAGGGAAACTAGGGTGACCAGACAGCAAGCATGGAAAATTGGGACGGGGGGGGGGGGCGGGTTAATAGGCACCTATATAACACACAGCCCCAAATATTGGGACTGTCCCTATAAAATTGGGACATCTGGTCACCCTAAGCGAAACACTCCCACAAACTTGAGGAGGAAGAAATGGAGAGGTCACCCTCTCCCTGCAGGAACTTTACTCTCCTTTCTTTTTCTAAAACATACTAACCAAACTGATGTCAAGAAGCCCTGTACCTTGCTATTAAATTTTCCAAGAACCTTTCAAGACACTGACAACTAAAAAATAGAAAAACGTGTTTGTTTTCCCATCTCCCCCCCCCCCCAAAAACAAAATTAAAACTCCTTCCTTTTCATAAGCCTATTGAGTGCACAGACTTTTCTGTAGAGGTAACATAGAGACCTCTAGGTCTCTAATCAATCATGATATGATGTCCAATCAAAAATTATTAACTTGGTCTGGTGCATTTTTTTATATGTAAAAATTATTGGTTAAAACATTCAATTGTTTTAAATAAATGTGTGTTTTGTGAGATCTGTATGAGAAAAAAAAATTCAATGAAGAGAGCCAATGTCTTTTGTTTTCATACCATTAAGTGTTGATGAAAGCTTAGAACTTCTTCTATATTTTATTTTTGATGTAGCATTGTGATATTTAATAGCCAGAGGGGCCTAGCTCTAGGTATGGTCCTCATTGGCCTCTTCATTAATCTAGTCCTGAGCGCATGCCTATTTTGACAAGTACAGCAGGTTTGGGCTGCTTGCCAGTTATTAGGCATTACACTTTACACCATTAAACCAGCTTGTACTTTTTGGTTTCCTTTGCCCTTGAAAAGGGCTCTTTCCTCATATGTAAGAGGAGTGTTAATATAGCTATTAAATGTCTCAAATTCCCTGCCTGCATTCTGCTGCCTTTGACAATATCTGTCTAACCAATTAGCTGGTATCTTTTTCTCATGCCAGTCTAATGAACATTAAATAAAATTGTAGAGGGTCCAAGAGAAGCTATTTAAAAAGCAACATTTGTCAGCTATATAATAGACTAGTTATCTTACTACCATGTTGTGACTTTTAATGGTGATCGCTGCATGTGCAATATTATAAATATGCACCATGGCTTAGATTTGTAAAGGTATTTGGACATTGCTTTGCTCGTGTGTTGTAACAAACTGAGTTAGGAGCCTGAATCTCCCTTTCAAAAGGGATTTAGGTACTAAAAGCCTAAATCCCATCTATTGTCAATGAGATGTATGCTCCTAAATCAGTTAGGCGTTGCAACACTGAGCACAGCAAAGCCTAAATACCTTTCAATATCTGGGCCTATGTCTGGTTATCCTGTTTTGATAACCAATCTTGTTTTAATCTCCTCTTCCAATGCCTAGTTCTGTACAAGATGACTCAGTTGAAAGCAGTTTGGGAAATTTCACACTCCCTTGAGCTTTCTGACTGTGAAATTTCTTACAAATAAAATTTTGAATGGACTGTTCCACTAATAGTAGGTTCTGTTTCTTGAGGAGAGAAGAAGGTCTAAGAAAGAGAGAACAGAGGTGAGGCTGAGTCTGCAGGAATGGGAGAGAGAGACAATAAAGTCTTGCAGGAAAAAGTTCTAAAAGCAGAGAAGTTATAATAAAGACAGTAAGAAACTAAACTTAGGCCCTGAAAGCATAGTGTGTGTATTACAGTAATCCATGTTGGATCTCGGAAAAACACTACTAAAGTTTGGCCTCTTGTCACTGGATTACTCTGTGCACATGAAATACATTAAAAGTTTAAGAGAGAATTTCATGTGCACAATCTCCCAAAATGTATTCCTGTGCCAAGCAAGAAACAGATCAATAAATTAGACTATATTACAAAATCAAATGTGAGTAGTCAGGAGGCTAAAAAAAGCTAAAGTGCCACATGAATTCTTCTTACAATGTTTTCATTAATAAAGTATTTAAGGTATTGCTTGCAGATCTGTTACAGCTGGCCAGAGATTGACAATTCTGTTTCACAGACTTTTGAGATGTCAAAATTTGTTTTCGTTCCCAATCGGAATGAAAGCCAAATGTTTCAAAAGTTTTTGTGTTAAAATGTCCCTTTTTTTTTAAATGAGAAGTCACTTTAGACTTTCTCTCTCATAATCCAGAGAATCCACCCTGGCCCTCAGACACATTTCCATTGGGAAAAAGTTGTTGAAACAGACGTCTCCGCAAAATGTTTTGGTTTTGATGAAATGGCATTTCCCAAGGGGAAAAATTAAGTTGAAAATGTTCTGACCAGCTCTAACATCCACAATCTTAGAGACAAAGGTGGGTGAGGTAATGTCTTTAATTGGACCAATTTTGGTTGCTGAAGGAGACAGGTCTGAAGGAAGAGCTCTGCAGAGCTTAAAAGCTTGTCTCTCACCAACAGAAGTTGGTCCAATAAAAGATATTGCTTCACCCACCTTGTCTCTATCATATTCTGGGACCAACACAGCTACAACACCATTATTTTAAGGGAATTCATGATTAGTAAATCAACATGCACAGAAAGGTAGGGTGCCTCTGGAACTGACCCTTTAGTTCCTTAGAGCTTTAGCTAAAGACAAGTATTGCCAGAATACAGGTCAGAGAATCGGATGAAAACACTTGTTCTTATTTATACTGCTATAGTTAGCAGCCCATCTCACTGAAATGAAGCCCTATTTGAACTGAGGGGGACTATCCAAATTGAAAATATCTACTGCACTTGTTGCTTTACGTTTGAGAGGGGAACAGAATAACTTTAACTTAAAACTCAATGGGATAAAGCAAGGGTCTCTCTATTTCCAATGTCTTGATATCTGGGTTTGACAATAACTTCTCCATGCAGAAATTATGCCACTGGCTATTCAGTCTCTCTTCTAATTTCTCAAATGTTGAAGCACAGAATACACCCACCCATCATATCTGCATATGACTCATTGAAACTGGAAACTTCAAAAAGATGCTACCTCTGCTCACAGTTCTTGGCTAGATCTAGAATCAGTGTGAATTGATCTAGATCTTCTCCCCCCCCCCCCCGCACAGCAATATTAGCCACCACCCCCATCAACAGCATTTCTCTATAGCAGCTCCCATATACACACACTATTCCCAGGCTCACTCTTTGTTTTTGGGGGACCTCTATGGTTCTGGCTCACTTAAGCAACTTCATTCATTTTTATTTTCTTCCCATTCCCCATCCTTTTGTTGTTACCAGGATCCAGTCACCCTCTTTTCAGTTAAGTACTCCCACAAAAGCCACCATCTTGTTGTCTGATTCCTCAGTGTGGTCTGTATACCATGCTATCCTCTTTCTTTGTTTTAATTTCTGCCTCCTCCAAACACCACCACTTGAAAGCTCATGATTTTAATGCACCTAAGTCTTTCCTTGTGTTCCTTCTAGATACATTTGTTTGTTGCAAGTACTTTCTCCCCCTCTGGCCCAGGCCTCTGATGCCGTTGCTCATGTGTTCCTCCTCTAAATGAATGGAGCTATTTTGGGATGAACAGCCTAATATATTCAGTACAATGCCATGATTACTCAGTCTATTTCATCTGAAGAGTTAAAAATGTCTGTCCACCATAACTAATCCTTATTTGTGCAGGAAAAAAGCAACAAAGTCCCATTTGAAGCCATGCATTAGCAAATGTTTGTCTTTTTGGTGGTCTTTGGAGAACAAGATGTCAGACTGACCAAACAATTCCTTGTCCTTATAGTTAGTGCCTAAGACTGACTTGGCACTTTCAGAGATTCACAAACAAAGATACCAATTCTGACAGTTACTGCTACTTTGTTTCTTCGTAGGTAGTGGCTATGATGATTCTAGCCTTAGTCTGGAAAATTCTCTGGATTGAGCACTTCCTTCATCTACGAAGCAGCAAAACAAACATCTGGCCACCCAGTTTCCACACCTTCAGGGATTCCCAATATTTTCATATTCCTTCACTGAAGTTTGTTTTTCCTTGCTATCCTATTTATTTTTAAAAGCTTAGTCTGCTTTAATTTACTTCCTGCAACAAATTCAAATCCCTCAATCTTAGTATCAGTTACCTGTGCCTTTTCATCAGAGCCTGTGGATTTGAATCCCAATATTTGAAATTCTTTCATTCACAGGAAATTATTCTTAATGGGTATCCAGTTTCTGTTCTGTGCTGCAGGCTGTTGCTTTCAAAGAAACAATTTTGGATGCTGTGTAGGGATTGGATTAGTCTCCCAGTTGTAGTCAGGGCTCACAACTTCACCATGACAGATGTTCTTTCCCTTGGATTTGGCATCAACCCACCTTGTGTTGGTGGGGATTTCCTCAGTGCGTTAACTTGCATGTCACTCCATACCCATTTAGACCAGGTGATTTGGAAGGCCCATTTAGCTCCTGGGTTGATGAAACAGTCTGTGTTGGCAATATTGGGGGAAAAAAAATTGTTTTTATCTTTTTTAAGAATAACAGTTCAATTTCTCATGAACCCTATTTCTTTCTAACCTTTCTGTTGGTACAAGGTATTTTATAAAACTCCCTAAATCATGCTGATGAAATTTACAAAAAATACTGCATTAATGTATATCTGAACATCTTTAGATAATGTTCACTATTGTTCAGATACCTATCCTACAATTGTCCTTTAGGCCTATTAGTAATTTCACAGATCTTTGTGCTTTTGCTATTGCATTTCTTGGTAGAGATTAATTACTAAGTAATAGACTTTTTTATCCACATTTTCAAGATTTGTGATGGGGTTTGCTATGAATAATCCACTCTAAGAAATGGTGTAGAAATAATTGGTGCTTTTTTCTTTATCTACAGTACTCTCCATATATTTGTACCGTGTTAAGCTCCATATTTTAATATTCTTATGAACTGATCTGAGTTAATTTTTTAGGTTGAGTTAAAAGCCTCTTGAGATTTAAAGGTTGAGTTCACACCTGTCATTAACATAACTGTAAGCACAAACCCCCACCAAAGACACAAGTGTGTGTGTGTGTGTGTGAGAACCCCTCCAGGCGCTTTTGGCTGAGTATTAATTTGGGTAGGGGAGTGTGTATGGGGGAAGAGAGCTCACATAGAAACTGAACAGACAAAGAAAAAGGGAAAGGCAAGAAAGCCAAGCAGGACCCTGTAAGCACAGCGTGATCCTGCAAAAAGAGAGATTTTGGGTTTAGCTAAAGCAGTTTGGGGACTGTAAGATAAGAAACTAACTACTCTTTTTGTTCTTGGTTCTTTCTGCATTCAGAGAAAAAGGATTTTGTATATTCCTTGTAAATAAGTTTGTATCAAAAAAAAAATACCAGAGTCCATCAATTTTTACTTGCAGCTGGAACAACCACGGGGCCCAAAACTTTGATTTAGCTGCATGGCTCAAAAAAGGACAACACTACAGTTCATACATATCCACTGGAAATTGACAAATACACATAGAAGAAAATGAAATTCTTATGAATGATAAATACACAAATGCCTTTTTTATAGGAAATAATATTCAATAGGAATACATGAGGCAAAATGCAACATCCTACAGTAACTTAAAAGGATCCATTCAAATAACTTCATAAAAACCTGGAAAGATAGCATCATAGAAATGTAGGGCAGGAAGGAACGTCAAGATGTCATCTACTCCATCCACTCTGTGCTGAGGCAGACTGACTATACCTAGACCATCCCTGACAAATGTTTGGATGTTCGTAAGAATAGGTTAGATTTAGACAGTGACTGAGGATTGCACAACTTCCCTTGGGAGTCTATTCCAGTGCTTAATTATCCTTGGAGTTAGAAAGTTTTTTTTCCCAATATCTAACCTAAATCTACCTTGCTGTAGATTAAGCCATTTTTTTGTCCTACCTCAAGAGACATGAAACACAATTGATCACTGTCCTCTTTATAGCAGTCCTTAATGTATTTGAAGACTGTTATCAAGTCCCTCCTCAAGCCTTATTTTCTCAAGACTAAACATGCCAAGTTAGTGTTTTGTTTTTTTTAAACTTTTCTTCATAGCTCAGTTTTCTAAACCTTTAATCAGTGTTCTTGCTCTCCTCTGGTCTCTCTCCAATTTGTCCACATCTTTCCTAAAGTGTGGTGCCCAAAACTGGACACAGTACTCCAGATGAGACCTCACCAGTGCCTACTAGAGTGGGACGGTTACTTTCCATATCTTACATACAACATTCCTGTTAATACACCCCAGAAGGAGGTTAGCCTTTTTTGCAACTGCATCATATTGTTGACTCATTCAATTTTGTGATCCCCTATAACCTCCACATCCTTTTCAGTAGTACTGCCACCGAGCCAGTTATTCCCTGCTTTGTATTTGTGCATTTGATTTTTCTTTCCTAAGTGTAGTACTTTGCACTTATCTTTATGTAATTTTCTTGTTGATTTCAGACCAATTCTCCAATTTATCAAGGTGATTTTGAATTCTAAACCTGTCCTCCAAACTCTTCCCCCCCCCCCCCCCGGCTTAGTGTCATATGCAGATTTTATAAGCATACTCTCCACTCCATTATCCAAGTCATTAATAAAAACTTTGAATAGTACTGGACCCAGGACAGCTGCCTGCAAGACCCCTCCCCTTACCAAATATGCCCTCCTAGTTTGACCATGACCTACTGATAACTACTCTTTGAGTACAGTCATGCAACCAGTTGTGCACCCACCTTAATCTACAACACATTTCCCTAGTTTGCTTATGAAAGTGTCCTGTGGAGCTGGGTCAAAGCCTTACTAAAATCAAGATGCAGCTAGAGAGGACATCTGTCTCCTGGCTTTATGTAACCCTTAGAAAGAAGAACTATGATTCAAGTAGTAATTGTGTTGTGAGGTCCTGCTTGTGCTCTCCTTTCTTTCACCAAAAAAAGCTTATTTGTAGCTACCAGCATCCAGGCCTCTTCCATGCTTTTCAGCTGATGAGGATATCTAAGTTGGAGTTTCATTTCCATATATAGGATAAAATGTAATAGGCCAAGGCTGCAGAGATCCAAGTGATTCTTTGTTTTCTCTCTCAGATTATTCTTTTTATCCTTGTTCTTAGTTTAATTCCCCTTCCTTTTGTATAATTGTACTTCCCATTTTAGCCAGAGGCTGAAAGTGCTTCTCAAACAGTCCCCTGAAACTACTATCCAGCCATTCTACAGAATTAGCATGAATGTTCTCATCCTGTGGGACTCCTAGAATAGATAAAAGCCCGCAAAGGTATCTACAAAGTGAAAAACTGCACAAAGAAAAAAAGGAAGATTGTTGACTATTATTCAGATTATAATTGCATAGTATGTGAGAGTCTATTCTCTCGTCTCCAAACCAGGGCTTTAATCTAGTTCTCACTGAAGTCACTGGGAGGCTTTCTAGACAGTAGTCAGTATTAAAAAGTCAGCATTTACCAACAGTTAGCACGCATTGGTATAGGAAAATGGAACTTAGGCTTTTGTCACTTAAGTCCTTTTGGAAAAAGTTACCCTGCATAAATATGTAGACTCATTTTCATTTCAGAGAGACAGTTCATAAACATCATGACCCATCAGTCTATACTCAGCTTTTTGTCACTAATTCTATAGGCCTGATGAAGGCCTGATCTGTAGTCTAGCCACTTCACACTGCTCCACTAGTGCAAATCAACCTCGGACTGTGGATATGGCCCACAGAGACCTGTCCTGTATTGTGGGAGCCTGAGGTGACACATGACCGCCATAGTGGCTCCTACACCATTTGCATCATGTTGGAATAGGGAAAATCTCTTTTATACTTTCTTCCAGCTGCTAGAAAGATCCTTACTGTGGTGTGTGTGTGTGTTCACCCCCATGGCGTACATACTATCTCCAAGAAGTCTCTGGGATAGTGGATTGTGTGCTAATGAGTCATTAAGAACCCTCTGGCTATCAATAGCTACTCCTTTGGTTGTGGGTGTTCCCAACCTCACAACATATTTCAGTAACACACAATTCCACATACAATGATAGTCCAACAGCATATTTATGTTCATCAAATCAAGACTTTTAAAATGACACTTCAGAAGGTATACTTTATACAAAACATATCCTAATTTATGACAATGGTGAATATGGAGGTTCCAGGGTGCTACTTTGAGTACAGAGTGTCACACACAGTAATCAATGATTCTACCAGTAGAGAATTCTGCTCAACTGTACTCCATGGGTCACCAGCTATTTTTGCTCTCTAATGGGTCAACAGAATGATGCCAGCCAGCATCAGGGCAGATTTTAAATTGAGGGCTAGCTTCATTTATGGGCAGGGGAAGGGGGCTCCATGTGATGGTACCACAAATGTGCTTATTTCAGCAGTGAGAAATCAATAACTTCTTGAGATGCTGAACAACAGTCTATGCTACTTCTCCCATTCAAACATGGTCATGCCCCCAAGGCAAAAGAGGTGGGGAAGACAACAGTTCTAGACACTAGGTTCTGTGACGTTAATCACTGAGCTTTACTTTTGCACTTCATTAACTGTTACAAACTATTGTTTGTGTTAGGTCTCCCTGAACGATAGCTTTATTCAAAGGGGGTGAGGAAGAGTGAGGGTGTGCAACCAGTGGAGGAAAGGAGGAGTAACTGTGGATAATAGTGCCAATGAGAGAAACCCTGCCTCCTAGCAATTAGAGGAGGTATCGGCAGCCTTTGGCACATGGCCCATCAGAGACAGCCGGTGGCAGGCCTGGACAGTTTGTTTTCCTGCAGCATCCGCAGGTTCAGCCGGTCACAGCTCCCACTGGCCGCAGTTTGCCGTTCCAGGCCAATGGGGTCTGTGGGAAGCAGCAGCCAGCACATCCCTCAGCCAGCACCACTTCCCACAGCCCTGATGAGATTTCCCTGATGGCCTGTGTGCCAAAGGTTGCTGATCCCTGTGTTAGCAGCTGAATAGGACTCTAATGGTTTCTGATTTTCTGAGATTTACAGCTGAGGGTCACATAAAACTTCAATAGTTTCACAAAACTTAATGTAGCTGATGTTCAGTAACAAAAGGCTGTTTATGTATAGGTGTGATTTTTTTTTTTAAACATAAGTTATTATAATTCACTGCCTCGCTCTCCTCCCCTGCCCCTGACATGCACACTCTTTTTTTAAAGCTAGCATGATTTTAGCAGCTAGGGGTCCATAGGAGTGAGTATTAGAAGTAGAGATTCATACAGTCAAATTGCTGACACCGTTGGCTCTAGCTCTCAAATTCTTGAGAGACATGTTATGGTTGCAGGGCTGGCTGCACCTGAGTGCACCTCCAGATGAGCAAGATGTCATGCCTTTACATCTGTGTGATGCTGTGTATACCCCACAGGGGCCCTGAATGGGTTAATGTGGGCCTAAGAGACCAAATAACATATCTGACAGCACCTGTGACAGAAAAAGCCAGGCTGACCTGATGATAAAACCCAGATGAGCCGGGGCTGGGTGGTAATCATGAAGCTAGAAATTGAGAGCAGACAGGACTGCCAGAGGCGGGAGAGTCTGCAGTCACTCTCTGGGAATAGAGAAGAGGTGAGGAGGAAGACGGGGGTAGAATAATCCCTGGGATCCCAGCCTGACAAGCAGTTGGAGAGTAATAAACAGCCACTGGGGTAGAGTAAGTTTTGGTGGTGCATCCTGAAAGAAGGACAATATTTGCACTTCTAGAGCAGAGGTGGGCAAACTACAGCCCAGGGGCCACATCTGTCCCTCCAGATGTTTTAATCCGGCCCTTGAGCTCCTGCCAGGAAGTGGGGTCTGGGGCTTGCCACTCTCCAGCCAGGGAGTAGGGTCGGGGTCTTGCCCCGCTCCACACGACTCCCGGCAGCAGCGGCATGTCCCCCCTCCGGTTCCTATGCATAGGGGCAACCAGGGAGCTCCGTACGCTGCCCCCACCCCAAGCTCCGCCCCCTCAGCTCCCATTGGCCAGGAACCACAGCCAATGGGAGCTGCAGGGGCTGTGCCTGCAACGGGGCTGTGCACAAAGCTGCCTAGCTGCGCCTCCGCATAGGAGCCGGAGGGGGGACATGCCGCTGTTTCTGGGAGCCGCTTGAGGTAAGCGCCACAGGAGGCTGCCCCCTCCCGTGCCCCAACCCCCTACCCCAGCCCTCCAAACCCCTCATTCCCACCCCAGAACACCCTCCTGCACCCCAACCCCCAATTTCATGAGTATTCATGGCCCTCCATACAACTTCCATACGCAGATGTGGCCCTCAAGCCAAAAAGTTTGCCCACCCCTGTTCTAGAGGGAGAGTGAACTAAATTGTAATCTGGCTGGAGGGATGAGTTATGGGAAGAGACCACTGCAGCAACAGAGTGACTGTCAATGGGAGGCACCAGACTGAAAGACAACTGCTATATAGTGCCTGGCCAGAAGGGGAGTCCTGTGAAGAGTCTGAAGAGGTTCACTCACCTGGAGTGGAATTCTGTGGTTCTCCAACTCTTAGACTGGCCCTGGTTATAGCACCCTTTGTATCATTTGCAGCAGGTGCAGCTGGGTACAGTACCTATCGTTCTTCCCTTCAGGAGCTTATGACCAATGGTGAATACAGGGACCCAAAATCTTCTTAAAATAAAGTATTGGTTAGCCTTGGGAGAGAGAAGGGTGGAGACTATTATAAAATAGTAATCTCAAACTTTACCTCTCTGGATGGCAATGATAGTAACTAGACTGAGATACTCTACTGTGCAAGATCAGAGGAAAGAACCATGCTTGAAGGCAAAGGGAATGAGGGAGGCAATCAAATATGAGAAAAAAGAGGGATAACTTGTAAGGGGGCTAGGAAAGGCAGGAGACAGGATAAATGTGTGGAAAGAGGATAGATTAAATAGTCTCACAGAGGCCTCCAGAGTCAAACAAGAATGAAGGGAGAAGAAAGAGAGAAAAAGGAACTCTGGCTATCACTTTTTTGTTTCTGAATGAGCTCCTGGGCAGAGGGCAAGGAGGAGAAGGTGAAGGTAGTGGCTAGGAAGCAGCGGCATAAGAAGGGAACTGATAAAGCAGAGTTGATGGGGACTGAGAGCATCAGTTGATAAGGGAGGAGAATTAAAGCCCCTTAGAAAGAAAGGTCAGAGTTGAGAGACAAGAGAATGAACTTAAAGTGGAGGAAGTCAATATTGTTGCCAGACTTTCTCCAGGGGCCTCTATGTTTGAATATATTTATAGTCTAAAAACACATTATATATTTTTACAGTAAAACTGAATCCAGTTAAAGTAATTTTATTTTTTCAAAGGAATTGAGTTTATTCAAAGGAGCTAAAATAGGCCTGACTGCCATCATTTGTTTTCATACACCAACAGCATCACATGGCTTTCTCCACTCAGTTTGTAATAGAAATGCTGCATGACTACAATTTTATTTAAAGCAGCTTGACATAATCCAATTTATACTTAAAAACCACACTATTTTCCTAACATCTTTACAATTATTTAATATAGTGCTCAAGCCTGAAAGATCTTGATGTCAGGGAAAAGTTATTATGCTGAACATAAGTGCAAACTCCCCAGAAGTGCAGAGTGAGTCACTTCCAACTTCTTCATAATCCATTGTGTGACATTAAATCATTCTCATGTGAAACTAGATAGCAGTTCTTTTATTTTTGTTGCTGTTCACTGTTCTTATGGAACAAGAAATGAAAAGTTCTGAATAGTATGGACAATGGTATGGATAACATCCTGATATCAGTCTTTTTGTAATCTCTCATACCTAGACGCTAGAGTCGGAGATTCCCGTTAATGTAACAGCTATTGATTTACATTTGTGAAATTCACAGGGTTAACGACAGAGGCAAATTCCCTCTCAGTTCTTCTTTTTCCTCCCCACAAGAGAGGATTAATTTGGGCTCTGGGCCCTACGTTAGAAGAGGACACAATGTCCTGCTATATCCAATAACAAGAGAACAGCAGTTAAAAGCATGCTTTGTGGCTGACTGTTACTGGTCTCCTGCCTACTGCTAGGAGCCCAAAACTAGGAACCGGGGGAAGGTGGGAGAACAGGCATGTCAACCACCACCCTGGTCCCAGTCTCGCTTCTCAGGTCATGTTGTATCTTGAGGTGACCGAGCAGCCGACAAAGCATGAGGCAGAGCACTTCCTAATGGCTGCCTTCTAAAGCAGAGGAATCTGGATCAGGAAATAGAAACAGGAAAGGCACACCAAACACAGGGTGCTTCCTTCCAAAGGAATAATTGTTTCGGAGGGTTTTGACATGTGAAGAAAAAATCTTGTACTGTGTGAATTAGTTGTGCCAGATAGACACAGCTTAGTGCTGGACGGCACTGCCTGGAGGAAGTTCGGGGTTGAATTCTGCCCAAGAAGGCCTGACTTTCTTCAAAGGTGCTGAGCACCCACAGCTATCACTGATTTTGTATTTTGATGCCTAAATATGAAATATATGTAAGTACCTAATTTTGAAGAAACTTTTCAAGCCCACAAGAAGGGTTCAGAGGAAACACCCTTTATCTCTAGAAGTCAGTTTTTACATAATTTGAGGCTTTAATAGTACCAAAGGGAATCAACTTGAGATGTTTCACTTTGTTGTTGAGGCAACCTGTTGCAGTGGAAACCTGGATTCTCCTCCTGGCTCTGTTTTTGACTTGTTGTGTGACTTCACTTCTTTTTGCTGCTTTCACCCTTTGTCTATCAAGTCTGTCTTCAGAGCAAGGCATGTCACTTGTGATGGCTATAGACAAACCCTTGACAGACTTTCGAAAAAGTTTGTTCTAGTACAAACTGGTGATCCAGCTCGGATTCAATCACAATAGTTCATCCAGCTGCAACTTATAATAGGGTTTATTAAACCAAGTTCATATTCTAACTTGAGAAGGGTAAATTATGGTTGGAACAAAGGAGCTTCCCACAACAATTGCTGTATCTGGTCTACACAGATAATATTAGAGCCAAATGCTCTTTGGAAAAAGTATCTAGTATAATTAATCTTGCTGGAATTTAATAAATGCAGGATTGCAAGTAATTTCATCCAAATTTTGAAGTTGCATTTTGTTGAAAGGTAGAGCTGAAGCGCTAAATTATTTTGTCCTGAATTACAGAATTAAATTGAGTTGGCTTGTAGCAAAACATCAAATGTCAGGTTTATATTTCTGGCTACACAAGGCTAACAATAAGCGTAAGAAGAGTCATTAGCATTGGAAGCACCGATGATGTGATTGTAACACACAATGCAATAAATCATACAATTTAGTTTTGGAATTGCAGATTTAGTTTAGCAGCAATTTGTTTATACTGAGACAGGTCAAAATTGGATCACTGTCAATCTTCTATGGGATAACAGAATTCATTTCTCACACATGCCCTTTCCAGGCAATATATTCTCTGCTTTTTTTAATATCAAACACATTTAGATCAACCTCAGGATTTTATATTCAGAAGATCTAAAGAGAATACTATTAACACAGAATTCTTGAAGGGATATTTAAAGGTGCAGGTAGGAAAGAATCAGATTATAACAAGATATATGCCTAGCATATCTGGTCTGCACTCCAGCAAAAGCTAGTCTAAATACTCTCTCCTTGTGTTGTAATAGAGATGTAAGCAATATTTTATATTCTGTAGTATCTATACTCTTTCCCCAGATTGTCCCTTTCTTTCTGACCCTTTTGTAGGTGCTAATAAAAACAAATAAAACCCACAGTTTTAAAGTCTGACTAAAAATTTGTTCCCCTCTATTGCCCAACTTCCATATGTGGCTCATATATCATCATTTTACTACTTCTCTAATCACCATAGTCTTCAAGATAGAGCCTGGGTTTCTAATGTAAAAAATAAGTAGACATATTTTTTTTTAGGCCTTCTTTCTGTATCATAGAGAAACAAAATAGGGCACAAAGCAAATTTCTTTTCCTTTCCAGGCCACCCTTTGGGATAAAATGAAACGTTAAAGGTGAGCAGTCATCTCATGTTCATTCTCCTTCCATTTAATGGTGCTTTTCTGCAGTCGTTCACCAAATGGGTGGTGGTTAATGGCTACTGCTATTTATGGCTGCTGCCATCAACAAGAATGAAGAATTATCCTGTCTGCTCAGACTTGGAAAGGATACCACTCTGACAACTAAACTGACGGATAGCAAGTAAAGATTCTTAGCCCAGAACTGCCTGAATCAGGGATGTTATCACAGCAGTTAGAAATAGAAGAGACCTTTATTAGGTCGTCTGGTGCATTTCCCGGCACAGGCAGGATTGTTCTTTACAGTACATTGTCTAGTCTAGCCTCACATTAAATACCTTGAAAGTCCCAATTGATGAAGCTTTCACTACTTTCCTTGTGAGACAATTCCACAATCTTATAGCACTCAGTGGCCCCAAGCCTGCAAATGGATCCATGCAAACAGAATCCTTGAGTTCACTGGGACTCTATGGGGACCCAAGGGCCTTCCCATCTGAATCCTGTTGTTGAATTGAGGCCAATGTGAAGTTTTAGATTGAAGAACAGCACAGAGTAAGAAAGCAGGCTTATATCTATACCAGAGAGGAAGGTGGGTTGGGGGGAAAGGGGGAGACGGAAAAGAAGGTATTAGGGCTAGTAATAAATGGGCCCATTTTTACTATACATAAGACCTGCCATATTGGGTCAGACCATGGTCCATCTTGCCCAGTATCCTGTCTCTGGTATGTCAGAGCTTCAGGGGGAGTATATAGAACAAGGCAATTAGGGAGTGATCCATCCCTGTCTTCCACTCCCAGCTTCTGGTAGTCTGAGGTTTAGGGTCGCCCTGAGCATGAGGTTGTGTCCCTGACCATCTGGGCTGATAGCCATTGATGCAACTCTCCTCCTCAAACTCATCCAGTTATTTTTTTTAACCTATTTATATTTTTGGCTATCACAACATCCCATTGCAATGAATTCCATAATGTTAGTTGTGCGCTGTGTGAAAAAGTACTTCCTCTCTGTTTGCATGAAACCTGTTGCCTATTAATTTCACTGAGTGACTCCTGGTTTTTGTATTGTAGAAAAAAATTTACCCTTTCACAACACCATTTATGATTTTATAGACTTCTAGCATACTCCTACCTAGTCATCTCTTTTCTAAGCCAAACAGTCCTATTCTTTTTAGTCTCTTCATATGGAAGCTGTTCCATACTTGTGATCATCTTTGTTGCCCTTCTCTGAACCTTTTTCCAAGTTCTGCTATGCAGGGGGTCCCCTGTATACATTGGGGTTGCATTTTTGAAAAGGGCGAGGGATACTGAAATGACGTATACTGGGGAATTTTTCCCCATAAGAAATAATGGATTAAGGGGGAATACGTTCATAACTTTACCACACTTGCCTATGACAATGCTCTTTTCACCTAAACAGTGTACCTTTTTACAATGACAGGTTATACCGTACACATTTTATACATAAAACATTGAATAACATAATGTAGAACCCTACTAATACCGTTCAAGCACTAGAGCATTTTAAGACCGTAAATACAGTACATAAAACAGTATCAATTATGCTAAACTTAGGGGTAGCGGCTGGCTTTTCCATGGCTGGCTTTTTGGTTGCAGAAGTCTTAAAGGATTTTATCCACGTCTGCTCTCCTGTATGAATTTTTGAATGATCTCCCTGTAGCAAGCCACTGCATCATTAAGAGCCCTGGAGACTTTGGTAGACCGTTCACAAAAAGGATCACCGCTCTGTATGATTTCCATCATCTCATCCAGCAATCCAAAGAAACGGGAGAGATTCTTTGTCATCAGACTCCTGGCTTCCTGCTCTAGGTTGTCGTTGTCATCCTTGCTTTCTTTGGATATCCGTTGTTGGTCCAGCTTAGCTCAATCAGTTCCTCATTTGTCAGTTGCTCAGCATGAGACTCCAACTCCTGTACATCCTCCTCCACTGCCTCAAAGCCAACATCTTTCACCAACTTGACAATTTCTTGCTTGAGAGCAGGAATGGCATCAAATCCCACAAAGCTGTGCACAGCATCTGGCCATGCACGGTGCCAAATGTTGTCCATACGTTGCAAAGTGACCTCTCCCACAATGCATCAATGTTTTCCACGCCATTCAAGATGTTGTAGGACTTCCAAAACTCCTTTACACTGGGCTTTCCTTCACCTGCTGTCTCCTTAATCAGCATGGAGAACGTCCTCTGTAGGTAATAAGCCTTAAAAGTGGCCGGCGGCTGCAAGTACAGTACTGTACAATAGGGGAATGTGTTCCAATTCACATCAGCCCCGATCCATGCAAACAATGGGTATGCGGATCAGGACCAACATAAATTAGAACACATTCCCCTATTGATGAGCGACGGATATCCGAAACAACAGATAAGGGGGAGATGTATTCCAAGGACCCCCTGTATCCTTTTTGAGATGGGGAAACCACATTTGGACACAGCCTTTAAGGTGTGGGTGGACTATGGATTTATATAGTGGAATGATATTTTCTGTCTTGTGTTCTATCCCTTTCCTAATAGTTCCTAACATAGCGTTAGCCTTTTTGACCATGGCTGTGCAATGAGTGGATGTTTTCAGAGAAGTATTCACTGTGACTCCAAGATCTTGCTGAGGTTCTAAATTAGCTATTACAACTCACTATTGTACAGTAACTCCTCGCTTAACGTTGTAGTTATGTTCCTGAAAAATGCTACTTTAAGCAAAATGATGCTAAGTGAATCCAATTTCCCCATAAGAATTAATGTAAATGGGAGGGGTAGGGTTCCAGGGAAATAGTCTTTTTGTCTGGCAAAAACAATATATATAATGTATAGTGTGTGTGTGTACTCTAGAAGGCAGCACGGAGGGAGACACAGCATGGCAGACACACGTGTTGGTGTGTGTGTGTGAGAGAGAGAGAGAGAGATGTGCATTGCCCCTTTAAGTATGCTGACCCCACTCTAAGTACACTGCCTTTTTAAGTAGATCAGCAAGTTGAGGCAGCAGCTGCTGCCAGCAAGCTCCCCCTGTCTTGAGTGCTGTCATGTCTTCCCCCCAGCCCCACTCTGTGGAGATGAGGTAAAGAAGGGGGGCGGAGGGGGACACTCTGACATTAGCACCCCTCTTCCCCACCCCTTGCACAGCAAGCAGGATCCTGGGAGTATGGTGGGATCCAAATGACCATGTTCGTTAAACATATGTGTAGCTAGGCCTTGGCTGTTTTGTATTCACTGCTGATTAGGTATGATTCTGGTGGTTTCTGAAACATAGGGCCATTAGAAGGTTCATAAACTAGTTAAAAGGATACTAGTGACTTCCTATATCCTATGCATTGTTTCTCAACCTTTTTGATACCAGGGACTGGCTTGCTGCCTTCCTAAACTGTGTCGGGAGCTCGCGGGGACCAGCACCAGTCACGGTCCAGTTGCTGAGAAACTCTGCGCTGCAGCAACTATAACTTTAAACACAGTCATTTTGTATTGATTTTCATCAACAGTTTGACACTTCCTCTGATGCAAGACTGGGGCAGAAACACCTTAATTCTGATTCCTAAATAGCCACTTGCTTTTTCAGTAACCCTCGATTACAAGAAGAGAGAATCCAGCTAGCATGGCTTGCTGTAAGATTCAAAATTTGGCACATACTTTATCAAAATAGCTCAAAACTAAGTGTCAGCAGCATACACAGCCCTGTGATTATGTTCACCTGCTGCCTTCAGTATCCAGTACTATTTAGGAAGCAGTGCCAACTAGCATCATTAATTTTATCCTCTTAAATTCTTCATAACGGCTGAGAATTAAAAATAGGGCTTGTTCATTTGAAGCTTGATTCTTTTTGGTCACACTTCTTTACAAGAAGCAGATCAAAGAACAAGACCTCACTAACCTCCAAGGACTTGTTATCAAGGTTGAAATTCAGTTATGATATTTGAGGAAAAAGATAAAATACACCTGTAGAAACTCTTGAATGGCAGCAGCTGAGAGTCCATCCATTTGCCCCTGACATCAATCTTCCCACCCAAAAGTCTAAGTGATAAATTGAAATGACACTTCACTCTTCTCTGACCTGTCTCTCCCTACATTTTTCTTTTTAAAATATTAACAGCCAGTTTGCATTTTTAATAAGGTAAGAGCAGTGGTGCTGAAATCATTTCTGAGTCAGTGTAGCTTTCAGAATCAACTTTTTTTTTTAATTTCTATTTGCAGAGAAACTTTCCTCCAGAATTACTTCTAGTGTGTTTGAGTTGTCACCTGTCACTTCTGTCAGCTGTCATCTGATTCCTACCACTTGCAATTTGTCTCAGGTATTTCTCCCCACACATGGATCTATTAACTGCCCAAGTCTCTTGCATTGTCACATTCCCAGTTCATTGCTTTATGTTCCTGATATATAAAACCAAAAGAAGGATTAGTTACCTCAGCAACTCTTCTTCTCTGAATGTACTGCTTCAGCAGCATCAGGTTGTATAAACAGCCAAGCATATTTATGTGACCATGGAACTGTTTAAAGCAGTAACTTAGTTAGGCGGCGCACATCCCTGAAGTGGTACAACATCTAGACCAGTGGTGGGCAACATGTGGCCCGTTAGGGTAATCCACTGGTGGGTTGCAAGACAATTTGTTTACATTGACTGTCCGCAGGCACGGCTGCCTGCAGCTCCCAGTGGCTGCGGTTCGCTGTTCCCTGCCAATGGGAGCTGTGAGAAGCGGCGCGGGCCTCAGGGACATGCTGGGAACAGTGGGGACGGGAATGGCGAACCATGGCCACTGACAGCTGCAGGCAGCCATGCCTGTGGGCGGTCAATGTAAACAAACTGTCTCACGGCTCGCCAGCGGATTACCCTGACAGGCTGCGTGTGGCCTGAGGGCCGCAGGTTCCTCACCACTGGTTTATGGAGTACACAACCAAAGATCCCATCCTATAATCCTGATGTAGCCAAAACTGAAATTAAAATGTTGCAGAATTGGACCCATAGTAATTCATTGACATTTATGATGAGACACAGAAACTGCCCACCAGCACAGCAGGGGTCAAAGAGAGCCTTTGGGCACAACTAGCTCTGCCCCATTATACCTGCAGCCAGTGCCAGGACTGGAAGGGGGAGAAAAGGAGAGAACCGGGCTCAGTTCAGGGTGGTTGGCAAAGAGGCAGGAGCTAGCTGCTGCAATACCTGAGAGGAAGGAGTAGTAGCCTGCCACCCAAGGCAACCACCAGGGAGTAAGTGCTGTCTCCCCAGACAAGGGAGACTGCAGAGGAGACTTAGGAGCCTCCGGTAACTGAGTGACAGAAGCCCAGAAACATTGTGGGGTTCAGCCTCAACAAACTTAATGGCTGCCCTGCCCAAAGGAGCCTGGGACTGCGGCAGGTCATCACACAAGATCTGTGAGAGGGCACTATGGGAGGTAAGCCACCTCAACGAATTGGACTATGGGGGCCATACCCCAAACTGAAGGGACAGTGGTAGAAAGTAGTCCAGGGCAATGGACTTGGACGGGGGGCCCTTGTGAAGATAGTAGAGTAGTGAGTGGTGTCCATTTTACCACTGAAATGTGATTGCTTTGCAAACAGCTATAATATTTTTTAACAGCTTTTTCAGTAGAGTAGATAAAAGTAAGGTTGCCAGGCATCTGGTTTTTGACCAGAATGCCCAGTCGAAAAGGGACCCTGGCAGCTCCAATCAGCACTGCTGACTGGGCCCTTAAAAGGCCGGTCGGTGGCCCAGTGGGGGTAAAGCAGGCTCCCTGCCTGCCCTGACTCCACATGGCTCCCGGAAGTGGCCGCAGGGGTGACCAGGGATGCTCCACGCTCTGCCCCGTCCTTGCCCCGAACACCGGCTCCGCAGCTCCCATTGACCAGGAACTGTGGCCAATGGGAGCTGCAAGGGAGGTGCCTGCAGGCGCAGGCAGTGCGCACTGTGCAGAGCCACCTGCGCCTAGGAGCTGGACATGGCAGCCACTTCTGGGAGCCGCACAGAGCCAGGGCAGGCAGAGACACTGCCTTAGCTCAACTCAAGCAGCTCCAGGTTGGTGGTGCAGTGAAGTGCCGCCAGGCTGGAGCCCACATCCCAAACCCTTTCCCACACTCTGAACTCCTGCCCCAGATTAGAACTCCCTCCCAGAGCGCACACCCCTCACTCCCTCCAGCACCCCAAACACCTCATCCCTGGCTCCACCCTAGAGCCCGCATCCCCAGCCAGAGTCCTCACCTTCTCCTGCACCCCAACCCCCTGCCTCAGCCTGGAGCACCCTCCCACACCCTGAACCCCTCATTTCTGGCCACCTGGAGCCCACACCTCTAGCTGGAGCCCTCACCCCCTCCCACATCCCAACCCCTTGCCCCAGCCCAGTGAAAGTGAGTGAGGGTGAGGGAGAGCGAGCGACAGAAGGAGGGGAGATGGAGTGAGTGGGGGCGGGGGCTCAGATAGGGGGTGGGGCAAGGGTGTTCGGTTTTGTACAATTAGAAAGTTGGCAACCCTATATAAAAGGAGAGACTGTGTGGCTGAAGCTCTTTCCACAACCTCCCCAATTCTTTGAGTGCTTAAATGCACTCAAACCCTATAAACTTGAACAACCCAGCAGATGAAAGTTTCTGAATTATTTAAAATTGAGCTTTTTATGCAAAAGTTTGGATTTGTGCCCAAGGTAAACAGAATTTTGGTATTAAAGAATATCCAGCGCCTCCAAGGGAGGAAAAAATTAAGAACATTAAACTAAGATTGCCTCTAGGTACCTGTTCAAATCCAACCCAGGTCAGTGGTGACTGAAAGCCGTTGTTACTAGATGACTATTTCCTGAAAGAAGTTAATAGCTGGTTTCAGTCTAGTTCCTTGTGGACTGATGTTTGTATTGCAGCACCTACCACCACAATTGTACCAGGCTCAATAAATAATTGAATGGAAGAAGAGGCAAATAACTGAAGGAACAGAGAGACTAATAACTTCTCAGCCATAAAGTGGTTTCTCCAGGTAAGATTGAGACAGATGGGACAATGTGGAGATACCTGCAGTTTTTATGATGGTGCAGTATTGTTCCTTTTTTCTTTGGATAAACAGAGGATTTCAGTCTTTGAGACTGTCATATTTCCTAAGCATGCAATTCACTTTTAAAAAAATAACCCCACAGTATTCACTTTTCATTAAAACATATTGGGTTAAGTTTTCAAAGCAGTGTGTAAATGTTTAGCTGATCTAAGTGAACACTATGAGCAGCAGCTATGCAAGCTTCCCCACCTCTCCTCACCAAAGTCTCTCATTCCTACTTGGACCCACTGTGTGGCTGAGAGGTATTTTTAATGTTTTCCCTGCACTGAAGGAAAAAAACAGGAACTGAAGAGTGACTTTATAGCACCTTAACAAAACAGAAAGCAGTTCCAGAATTCTGCTCTCACTTGCACTGGAGTAAACCTGAAATATAATTATTGACTTCACTGGGGCTAGTCCTGATTTACCTGGGGTAAGTATGGGTGGCCATTGGTCCAGCAAATTTAACTCTGTATTCAACATTGGTACCAATATTACCACATTGCTTTCATCATTTGGGGTGAAGACATAAATCTAATAGATCACCAGTCAAGTGAGTATAAAAGGAGGGGAAGAACACTAGAACCCATATAAGTTATGTTCTTTAGCAATATCCTAATCCAAAGTGCTTAGAAGCAACAGTTGGTCCCTTATGCAAATTAACTGGTGACTGCAAAGGTCTTTTAAGATTACTACAGTGACTAAAAGAATGACCTAAATATACCTTTTTAAAGGATTTTAAACATGAGTAATGTTGTGTATATAGTATTAAATAATCATTAACTGCTCTAGCCATGTCAAATACACCAGGAAACAATTCAAAGAATGCCCTGGTAAAAGACTTTCAGCTTCCTGTTTCTCTTGAGGAATTTCCATATTTTAAAAGTGACGTGTCCTAATTTATTGTCCCAGGGTGCTTCTACAGCTACCTAGTGTGCCTCACTATCTAGTCTGTTTCTATGGTGGATTCTCCATCAGTGGCAATTTTAGTAAGATATCCAGTCTTGATTTAAAAAGATACAATCTAGGATTTTTGGGGGGAAACTCTATGGTCTGTTAGACAAGTGGTCAGACTAGATGATCTTAAGGGTCCCTTCTGGCTTTGGAATCTATGCTCTGATGGTCCCCTCTGGCCTTAATTCTATGACTGACTATGAATCTATGAAAACGTCTCCAAAAACAGCACCCTCATAAGAGACCAAAAAGCTGCTAAAGAGGAAGGAGGGAGTGTGAGACGTGTATGCCCACTGTTTCCAATGCCAGTGAGCAATAACTTGCCAAAAATTTGGTGGAGAAAATATTCAATCGAAGAAGAAATTACTGTTCATCTTCTACAGGCCACCATTGACCACCAAAGAAAACATAACCGTCTAGTTGCCCTGCTACCTGAATAGCAAATATAGCAAAACACTTATCAGAAGTTCCTGAAGAACTATATAGAAAACAGCTTTATGATCTAGAAAGTAGAAAAGAAGACATCCATGATCTACTTCTTGCTAAGAGGGAAGAAATGATTGAGACTATATGAAAGCTTGGAGCCAGTGACCATGAACTGCTTGAAGTCAGCATGGTAAGGAATGCGTTCACAAAAATGTAGCAGATTTTGGAAAAGCAAATGTTGGATAATTCAGAAATCTACCAAGTAAGGTACTGTCACAGTTACAGGGCTGATTGCACCTCTGTCCCCTTTCTGGTCTCTGAGAGCACCCTTCAGGTGTTTGAGCTTGTTCCCTTATCTGTCTTGGTGTGGAATCTCTCAGTTCTCGCACTCTTAGACCAGGATCTGGGCACAACACCCCTTCTGTGTTGACCCCTATTTCTGTGCAGGTTTAACTGGACACCTGCCTCTCTTCCCTTTAGAAGCCTGAGACTAATGCTATACAGTGATGAACATTTTTCTTAAAATGAGTATATTAGCAAATCAGAAAAAGCATTAGAGAAAATGATTTCAAAACAAGCAGCCCACGTGCACGTTACATCTTATTTAGTTTTATGCTTCACTACAAGATAAGTTAGATGGGCTTCCCTCATGAGTTACAGGAACAGAACAGGCCCACTGTATGTCCTTTTAGGAAGCCAAAAAGCAATTAGGACCCAGTCTTTTCTGTCTTCCTTCCACAGAGGGTGTCCCCCATACTCCTCTTGCTTTTCAGGGAAGCTAGTTATTCTCAATCCCATCTTTCCCTCCACTTTCCCTGTGCTCTCTGGCCTCAATTGCTTTAGTGCTCAGTCATCTTTGTTACAGGACCTAGGTGTGAAGTCTTCATTTCTTCTAGACAGCCATCGAAGAGAGAGTCCCTGGGAAGGTTGCTCCATTGTTTGGAATTTCTATTCAATCAGCATTAGTCTTATGTCTGTAGGGATGTGTGCTGTCATAAATATAAAGGGAAGGGTAAACCCCTTTAAAATCCCTCCTGGCCAGAGGAAATCTCCTCTCACCTGTAAAGGGTTAAGAAGCTAAAGGTAACCTTGCTGGCACCTGACCAAAATGACCAATGAGGAGACAAGATACTTTCAAAAGCTGGGAGGAGGGAGAGAAACAAAGGGTATGTGTGTCTGTCTATATTTTGTCTTTGCCGGGGATAGACCAGGAATGAAGCCTTAGAACTTTTAGTAAGTAATCTAGCTAGGTACATGTTAGATTATGATTTCTTTAAATGGCTGAGAAAAGAATTGTGCTGAATAGAATAACTATTTCTGTCTGTGTATCTTTTTTGTAACTTAAGGTTTTTGCCTAGAAGGGTTCTCTATGTTTTGAATCTAATTACCCTGTAAGGTATCTACCATCCTGATTTTATAGGGGGGATTTTTTTTTACTTCTATTTCTATTAAAAGTCTTTTTGTAAGAAAACTGAATGCTTTTTCATTGTTCTCAGATCCAAGGGTTTGGGTCTGTGGTCACCTATGCAAATTGGTGAGGCTTTTTATCCAACATTTCCCTGGAAAGGGGGGGGGGTGCAAGTGTTGGGAGGATTGTTCATTGTTCTTAAGATCCAAGGGTCTGGGTCTGTAGTCACCTAGGCAAATTGGTGAGGCTTTTTACCAAACCTTGTCCAGGAAGTGGGGTGCAAGGTTTTGGGAAGTATTTTGGGGGGAAAGACGTGTCCAAACAGCTCTTCCCCAGTAACCAGTATTTGTTTGGTGGTGGTAGCGGCCAATCCAAGGACAAAAAGGGTGGAATATTTTGTACCTTGGGGAAGTTTTGACCTAAGCTGGTAAAGATAAGCTTAGGAGGTTTTTCATGCAGGTCCCCACATCCGTACCCTAGAGTTCAGAGTGGGGGAGGAACCTTGACATGTGCTGAAACTGTTTTTTTTTTCCCTTGACATTCCAATCTGCCATCTCAGGAATCCTATACATGTTTTGAGGTACAGATCAATATTCACCAGTGAGCTCCCCTACATTTGTCATAGCTACCTTAAAAAAATATTAAAATTTACCAGTAAAAGCAAGGCTAGGGAATCTAAAAGACACCAGTATTAAGGGACAAAAAAACTATAAAGCTGTGACTGATTGGCATTATTTGGTTAAGAAGAAATAAGGAAGGATTCATATTTTCCTCATAATAAGAGGTACAGTGAGCTAGACTTACATTGCTACTTTGTGATGGGGGGGGGGTGCACAAACCCCATGCTGGATGTCAGCCAGGAAGAGGTTAATGGAGAGAAGAAGACTTCAGGGTGGGGGTGGTAGGACCTGTAGGGGTAGGCTGAGAACAAAGCTTAGACTATTTTAATTTAAGAGGTCAATAATGCAAAGTAAGGAAATCCATAGTTATGTAATTTTTAACTTGATAGCATCCCTTTATCCTTAATCTATTAAATATTGCTCAAACATATTGAATTCTTAGCACTCATGTAGCACTCTGCATCTTTGAAGTGCTGTGAAGTATTGAATAAACAGCAAAGAGCTGTTGTTGAATATTTAAAGAGACTTGTGGTAGTACATGGGTTTTGTCGGAGGCAGACGTTTGTCAGTTTTTCACTTGTTTTTGGTAGTGAGAAACTGAAACCCAAAACTAAGACACCAATAAGTTCCATTACTCAGTCTAATCATTTGTCAATTTATTATAAAAATTCATTGGCGGAAATAGTTCTGCTATCCCTCCTCCTGCCTTATACACAATACATTTTCTTCATTACTCAGTGTTTCTGTAAACTCTCTGCATGAATCATCCTTTACACCTTACCATGCCTATTTTGTAATAATCTGTTGTATTCAACATAAAATGAGACCTCACCTGGCTAGCATTAAATATACTATTGCTAGTTTAATGGTAAGGGCATAATAAGAGATCGAGGGCCAAATCCTAAAGACCTTTGTCCTAACTTATAAATTAGCTTCATTGGGAGTTTGCCTGAGTAAGAACTGCAGATTTGGGCTAAAGAAATAACAGGAAACACATACATTCTTTAGAGACTTGTTCAAATGGTTTAGCAGATTGTGCAGATATACCTAAAAAGGGTTTGTGTTCTCAATCGACTGCAGTGTGCCAAAGCAGATTTGAAAGAACCAAATACTGACGCTTACAAACTCATTGTGGTGATGCATGGTAGTCACAGAAATGTGATAGTTTATAATGTTTTGTTAAATAACAGAACTATGTAATACTATACATTCATGTGACAACATAATGGTCCAGGGACTTTCCAGGTGCAACTCCCACTGAAATTACACCTGGGATGAATTTGACCCAATTCATCAGATACAGCAATTTTCTTTACATTTCTTATTTCCATAGCTTTGTGGATGAGACTTGTGATTTGATTTTACGACAAGAAAGGTAAATCAGAGAGAAGCATATGTATTTTCTTTCATGGGTGATAACGTTCGTTAAGTCAGGAGATGCTCTTTGTGCAGCTGGAAGGAAATGTCCTTTATAACAACCTTCTTAAGACAGTCTTCATCTAGCTGAAAATTTCTAGCTCAATAAATTTTCCCTTAGCAAAAATGTGTTGCCACAGTTCTCTCAACTTCAGTTACTGTATGTCAGTCTGATGCAGTCAGGGTCACTTTCATAATCGCAATTTGCTAGTCAGCCTCAGGACAAGATTTAATTAGGTAAGTCTCTTCTCCCTTTCTGCAAATGTTGAAAATTGAATTCTTGGGGACTTGATTTCCCACCACCCTCATTATTACAGTTTGAAAGAGGCACCATTTCCAAGCACACCCTCATCCATCCACTTTTGCAATGACTTATTCAGTTTGAAAGGAGTCAGAATTCAAACAATGTTAATGTTATAAATCATAAGTTTAAATCCATTAACACCAGCAGTGAACATAATTCATCCCTGATCTTCCCATTGGCCATTTTTATATAAGAATGATCCACATGCATAGAAAATCTTGTAAAGTGATGTCAAGAATTTTAGATCCAGATAATAATATACTAACTCCCATTTTTTAGTCATCACTTAGATCCACAAAACTCCCCCTCAGCTGTTGCGTAACCCTGTAGGGACCTAGATTTACTTGGGATTTACACTTTTGTCTCTGGGCATGTGCAATGCAGCCTCACTTTAGGGGTTTGGGTGCACATCTCCTGCCTAAGCCCCAAAGTGAATCTCTAACAGGGAAAGATAGGCACCCAAACACCTAAATCACATGTGGGTGCCTGACCCAGTAAGTATGCTCAGAGGCTGCTACCCAGATCAGGCCCCTCAGCTGAGTTCAATCCAAACAGCTGGGATTGTATGGGGGAAGAAGACCTCCCTTATAACCTTCAGCCTACTGGTTAGGGTACTCGCCCACCATATGAAAACTCACTGGTTCTAGTCCCCTCTCCTACTGAATGGGAAAAAGGATTTGAACAGGGATTGGCTACCTCTCAGGTTATTGCTCTACCCACTGAACCATGCATGGGATTATCTGATGAGGGGTTTCTTCAGTCTCTCCTGAAGAGAGACTTCAGTTGTTCCACTTTAATTTAATAATTAATTGGGCCACTGAAAGAGAGAGAATGACTATAGGTTAGGGCATTCACCTGAAAAGGGAGTCCCCTTTCAAATTCCTTCTCATCAGGCAAGGGAGGGACTTGAAGTGGGGATGAGTACGGTAGCCACTAGACTAACAATTACAAAGGAGGTTCTTCCTTCCCAACCCCAGTTGTTTTGTGGAGTTAGGAATGCTTAAAGGCCATCTACCTGAATCCTCTCCTCCCTCCCCCGCATGAAACTGAGGCAGCTGAATGCCTATCTTCTCTCAGTTTGTGGATCACATGCAGAGAGATCAGTGTCTACCTGCAGTTCAGACTTAGGCGCTTATCTCCATGCAAGGAGGAGGCTTAGCACACATTCCCTCTGGTTGGCATCCGTCTCCTATTGGCTAGCTTAGAGCTCCCTGCCTAGTGTACTGACTTTATGTAAGTGTGGTCACAAATTAAAAGTTAGAGAAACAGGAAAATGACAGCTGTCTTTCCAGATCAGGTTTAAAACCAGCATAAACAAAAACACATCTGAATTCTAAACAATGCCCAGGTTTTTTTATGTCATAGTAAAGTAAATGGCCCAGTCTACAAATTAAAAAAATATATACAAAATCCCCAAACTGAAGTAAATTTCAAAATTCCAAACCCCTAGAAACTAGCATTACGCAGTGTACAAAGAGGCCTGGAGAATCCTAAAAGACATTTGGCCCTTGGTACTATTAGTTAGGTAAATGGATATTATCATAAAGTGTACAGAGAGGCATATTATTGTACATGCCACTTTATAATAATCCATAATCTTTAGAAAAACTTATAGTGAAAGCCATGGTTGGAAGCTGATGCTAGACAAATTCCGATTAGAACTATGATGTAAATTAAGTGTTAGTAATTAACCATTGGATCAAATTACCTAGAGAAATAGTGGATTCTTCAATACTTGAAGTCTTCAAATCAAAACTGGATCTTTCTAAAATATATCCTATGGCTCAATCAGACATAATGGGATTGATGTTTCATGGGTGAGGTCCTTTTGCCTTTAAAATCAGATTTATCTATTAATCAAAATGCAAGAAACAGATTTCTCTATTTGTTAAATGATGAATGTCAAATCTAGTTTTGTTATGAAAAATGCTTATACCAAAATTCAAGAATTCAGTCACTCCCAATAATTTTTTTCAAATATATTTCTAGAATTTATTGCCAGAAATGCATGTAGAACAGATGGGTTGGACCTCACCCTCCTACGTTTGGCTTGTAAGCAAGTTTAATGCTTCATGCATATAACTTATGAAAAATGGCATCTCAGAAACATGGACAAAAGGAGCGTGCAGTCTTGTTTCCTAGTTCTGTGATCTTCCACAGAATTATCAGCAGTTGACAGTTTGCTAAGCTTTTATTCTTCCAGCCTTATATTCAGTTCCACGTGGGTTTTTTTCCTGAAGAAAGAAATTAGTAAAATTATTAATAGTACTTGCTGGTCATGAAAACTAAATGGAGTCCAATATAATCTTCTGTGTGCAGAGGCTCATAAATTTCTGGAAGAATCTCATTCTGAGCTGAAGCTTTCCATGCTTGCTTTAAGAAAAATCCCTTCAATCAAGTTATCTGATAGCCTGGTCAACCCTAGTATGTTGAAAATGGCAGTTACACCTCAACTGTGTAAATCTGCATGGCTCCTCTGACTTCAGTGGGTCTGTGCTGACTTATAGCAACTTGCCTCTAGCATGTAAATAAATAGCTCTTAATGAGGAAGGTTCACTTTATTTCTTTTGGGGGAGTAAGAGATTGCATGCCTGCACTAACATAGACCTTGTTGTGACCTGGGATATGATGCTGAGGAGACTGCAAGGGCTGTGGCAGCTGGCCTTCTGCCAACATCTTTTTGTGGTGAAGGTGTGATCTACTGGTCTAGGTACATCTTATGCCCAAGTTACTAAAATCAGTACAACCCTCTTATATGGAACACGTAAAGTTATTTTTAAGAGTGTCCACACAAGAGGATTTGGTTGCATGGTGCACAAACTGTGGAGGAACTGTGGATGCATAGTGCATCCGATGAAGTGAGCTGTAGCTCACGAAAGCTCATGCTCAAATAAACTGGTTAGTCTCTAAGGTGCCACAAGTACTCCTTTTCTTTTTTCTTTTTTCTTCTTCTTTTTACGAATACAGACTAACACGGCTGTTACGCTGAAAACTGTGGAGGATATCAGTATGGTGTCTCATACAAATCCTTCAAAACTGGTGCCTTCAAAACAGCTTTCTACCACTAGGTAAAATATTGACACTAGTAGCAGTCCCCATTCTAAGTACCTGGTCTTAGTGGTAGCAATCTGATTAAACAAATAAAGAGTAAAAGTATTTCATATTTGCCCTGTTTTCTCAAATTTACTATGTACAATTTTTCAGTGGAAGAATATTTTGCACAAAACTGCTTTAAAGAAAGTTGTGTTATTTTAAGAAAGCAAGAGGCAAAATTAATGAGCCATTCTCTAGTAGCAATAAGTCTTATGACAATGTGCATTAACAGCCTATTGGCGCATTTCAGAGGCGGCAGAACCTGCATGCCAAAACCTTACTGACCTATACCCTGTAGCGGCTTATTGCTATTTTAACCGTAAATTGCTTTTTGCAGTGACTTCACTTCCCCCCCCCCCCCTTTTAGAGAAGAATAAAAGGGTGTCCTTGGGTGGATTTTACAGTCTTGCTTGGTCTCAATCCTGGTAAAAAGAAAAGGAGTCCTTGTGGCACCTTAGCTTTCCTGAGCTACAAATACATTTGTTAGTCTCTAAGGTGCCATAAGCCCTCCTTTTCTTTTTGCGGATACAGACTAACGACAGCTCCTCTCAATCCTGGTACTTACTACCTACCGGGGAGTACTTCCCACTTCCTGCTCATCTTGGCCCCCATACTGCCACCGCTCCCGGTTTCAGTGGGACTACTCAGGATAGTGAAGGTAAGCACGTGTGTGTTCCCAGGCCCAGGGCCCAAGTGGGGACGGGTGTGCTTGGGTGCTGTCGGCACAGGATGGGGGGGGGGGCGAGGGAGGTGGGGACAACAGCCCCAGGGAAGAGCGCAGGTGAGAAACAGTCGAAGGGGGCTGTGTGGGGTGGTCCTACTCCCCCCCCCCCCCGGCCCAGGTTTGGGTCAGGTTGGGTGGGCGCTCGACACCAGGGGATGCAGGGGCGGTGGCAGGGCGCTGGGCAGCGCCCCCTGGGGGCGGGGTGGGGGTGAGGGGGAAGCACGTCCTGGGGCGGCGGCGCCAGGGCAGGGCGCGGGGCGGTGGCTGGATGCAGCCTGGGGGGCCGGTTTGCAGGCGGTAACGCCGGGGCTGCTTGAGGGGTGCAGGGCAGGAGCTGCGGTGTCGCCCGGGGGGGGGCGGAGTCAGCGGGGAAGCTGCCCCCCCGCGCACGGGGCGGGGTGGCCAGGCCCGGCCCGGCCCAGCCTGGAGGCGCGTCGCTGGCGTGTGTGGAGCCGCCCCCGCCCGTGCAGCGAGCCGCGGCGGGAGGGAGGCGACAGCTCGCTCCGCGGTCGCCGGGCGGACACAGCCCGGGCCCCGCCGGCCGCTGAGGGGCCGGCGCCAGCAGGTCAGAGGCGGGCGGGCGGGCTGCATTCGCGGGGCATGGCCAGGGGGTGCCGTGCGCGGGGGCTGCGCGGCGCCCAGGGGCGGGGGCACCGGCAGACGGGCTTGCAGCGCGCCGCGGGGCTGCACTGGCCCCTGGGTGCCGGGGGCGGCTTTCTGTGCGCTTCGTGTCGGTGCCTGCGCTTGTTTGTCGCTCTGGCTCTGACGAGGCGCTGGGGCTGAGGGAGCGCTGCGAGAGCCCACCCGCGCCAGCCTGCGCTTTGCCGGCTGCGGCTCCCCCGCTCCAGACAGGGAGACGTTATCGGGCTTGTGAATGACAAGCGGGTGTCAGCTCTGCACCTGTGCAGGAAACTCGTGTCGGGAGGGAAGTTGACCCAGGGCCCTTCTCCAGCTCTTCCGCACGCCAGGAAGGAGTTGCGGCTGAAGAGCGCTGCGTCGCCCTGCTTTGTTGACATGGCCAAGTAATTTATCGTTGACCTGGACAAGTATTTATCCTTAAACTTTGGTGTGTTCCCCGCTTCTGTTCTAAGAACTTGGGCTGCCCCGGGGTGGTGACCATTGAGACTGGAAGTTCTGTTTTAGTTGGGCAGGAGCTTCATGCTCTTCCTCTGAATGTGGAGAACTCTGCTTACTCCCTATTAGATGTGGTTCAGTGGCAATTGATAATTTTGTTAACTCAGCATTTGGCACACTGGGCTTGGTAGAAAGTAGCAGTGAGCAGAACTAATGTTTTTGTTACTTCTGGAAGAGAAGAATCTCTGATTAAGGCCTTGTTTACATTAGCATTTCTCTTCAAATTTCTCACCATTGCAGTTCTGCTGCTGGCAGTAGTGGCTAGGTGGGCTTATGCAGATATTTTTCCAGAAGCCACTGGTGCTGCTTAACTCATCTAGACTTGCTGTAATTAGTAGGGTGACCAGATGTCCTGATTTTATAGGGAAGGTCCTGACATTTGGGGCTTTGTCTTATATAGGTGCCAGTTACCCCACCCCCCACCCCATCCCGATTTTTCACCCTTGCTATCTGGTCACCCTAGTAATTAGGGTTAGACAATACTGTGGCTAAAACATCAGTGGCCTGTCTGCACCAGCTCTTCCTTTACGGCTACCTCTCGTAGAACTGTGGTGGTGGGAGTGTAACAGTGGGAAGTTTGAATAAAAATGCTAGTTTGTAGACACACCCTAAGAAACAGTGGGGAAAACATTTAAGTACCCCCCTCTTTTGCCAATTACATGCAGAGAGCCTGTAGATAGGTAATGTTTATTAGAAGGTGCCTTTTCATTTTTTAAAAAAATTCTTTATTTCAGTCAGTTTCTGTTTTGAGATGTTTTAGACCTGTTCTATTCCTGACCACAAGTACAAATAAGATCAATACTAATGCATATATATTTGAAACAGCATGACCTACCTTGAGATATACTTTGTTTAACTGTAGTGTGAAACCATGCAGGGATAATATAACTAGTGAGAATGTTTATGGTACTGTGGTTGTTTCAAATTGCTGTATTTTGAAAGTAATACAGAATTATAATTAGGAGCAGAATGTAGTTTTTTTTTCTTAAATATATGACTCAGCTTGTAACTTTAAAACACTGTTCATAACCTGGTGTGTGGATTAAAAATCCTTTTGATCCTCATTACCCACGGTTCTTGCATTAGGTTTTCTGACACTCAGTGTGTATTTGAACACTAAAGTGTCATCTAGGGGATACTACCCTTGAAGAATGGTCTCTAGCATTGCTGTGCCAGGCTGGTAGAAAACTTCTTTTACACTTGCTCTTAAAATGTGTTGACACTGGAGAGAAAAAAAAGTTCAGTATCAACACTGCCAGTTTTGGAAACTATAGTGTAGACTGGGCATCCGGCACGGTGGTAAAAATATCTGCACACAGTCTGCAGTTCAGTTCGCACGTGCTGGCACTGGTGCTTGAAAAACTCGGTTTTTCTTAGTATTGTTCAGTGCCAGGTTGGCATGTGTTTGAAGGATAAGAGAGCACCTAGTGGGACAAGAACCATTCTCTTCCTCTCCGACAATAAGGCTTTTTGAACACGGATTGTCACCTTGTTCCCCTTTGCATGCTGCTCTTCTCCCAGATTACCATGAATGCCTTGGTTTGCTTCTACTATTCCAGGCTACTGGTATACAAGACTATTGTGCGTCAGCCACTGGCACTCACTACTTCTTATGTAGACCCTGATCCTGTATGTAGCTATAGGTGGCCTGACCCCTTGATTTCAGTGCGGCTCTGCAAAGGTGCACGGGTCTGCCTGTGTTGAGCAGCTTGCAGCTTCAGGGCCACAGAATGGTGTGTTTGCTCTGGCAGCCTGCTTGGTTTGCTATATTAGCATTGGTCTCCTTATGAGTGGAATGATTGCCATCTGCAGACACACAGGTTGTATGTTTGTAAGCCAAGCTGTGCTATTATATGTGTAGTCTCATAGTTTTCCTTCTGAAGTTTAATTCCTCTCTTCGTCATCACAGCCTTTCCTTCGTGAAGAAAGGGCCTATTTTTAAAGTCAAGCAGACAATTGGAACAATCTGTCACAATCTCAAATCTTTGGAAATAGTATTTTTGGGATTAAGGTGCTAGAAGCTGCAGATGATTTATTACCTTCTTAACGTTTGGCTTTTATAGAATGAAGCCTGTAATGCTGAGATGGTTTAAAAAATAGTCTACTCACTGGTAAATCTTAGACAAAATTCTTGTCTACAATTACATCCACCCTTTTTCTACAGCTTTTTTTTACTTCTCTGCTGATTGGATAGTCTCTAGAATGGAGTTGTGTGGGCTGTAAGTAGATAAGAATCCTTATATTACACATAATATAAACTATTAGCCTTCCTCTTTCTCAGGGTAGAGGCTGAACAGGAGGAGTATAAAGAAATTCCCACTAACAACGTACGGAGGTAAGGAATGTCAGGTAAATAAAGTAGGCTGGGATTTTCAAAGTTGTCTGGAGGACATGGATGCCCAATTCCTATTAATTCCAGGTTGTCCAGGCAGCTTTGGAAAGCTCAGCCATAGTGCATAATTACCATATTACATATACTTACTCTAGGCTGCGAAGTATAGATGACAAGCTGTCCTACAGTGACTCAAGAGCATGAATACCAGCCTGTTTGGAAACAGGGCAAAAACTCCAAATTGATTGTGAGATCTATTTAGATTTCACCAACCAGTAATCAAGTGTGAACTCCTCAGGCACTGTAACAGCCTTAACATGGAGTCACAGGCCGTCCTCTTGGGTATTCTGATCTGTCTTGCCACTCAGGTAAGGTTATCTTTGTGATAGATGGTCCCTTACACCAAGGGTCACAGCAATATTCAGGTTTCTTCCAGTCTCAAAGGACCTGTCACTTACTCCAGGTCAGTCACAAGGACGGAGGGTCCCAGGCTCCAGCATGAGCCCAAACATCTACAACCTCAATAAAACAGCTCCATAGCCTGAGCCCTGTGAGCTCGCATCAGCCGATAGGGACCAGCTATGGGTGTTTAATTGCAGTATAGAGATTCCCCTGTACTTCCTTTAGGGCTAACCCTGGCTAAGCATTGGGGATCTTTTGATTATGCCTAGTAATCCTTGCCTCCCAGAGTTCAAGCAGCATAACGATACAGTTCCTCCTTGTTAGGGGTTTTTAAGCCTCCTTCGGGGTGGATTTGATTTAAATCATGATTTAAATCAATAGTCAGGCAGACTCGATTTAATCATGGATTTCTACATAAAAGTGCATTCTTGTTGGTTGTTATAACCTTAATACGTATTCTTCACAACTCAGAGATAGATGTAGGTTTCATTTTTAGAAGGTACATATTATACATTTTTAAAGTGATTTATTCTGAAAACTTTTCAGATTAGTTTTACAGCTCTATCAGAAAATGAATGGTTGTTTGGTTATTTCATTTACCAAAGGTAATTGAAGCAGATAGTTCAGAATGACTTCATAAATATCTCCAATTCAACAGGTTAATCATTAATATTTGGAGGATTTTCTTGCCATGCTGTATTAGGAGGAGAATGTCACCAGACAGACATTTAAATGGTTTTATTTATCTAAAACAACGTTATGTATTCTGGATTTTTTTCTTCAGCAGCAAACATATTATAATTTAACAAAACAAGCATATGCATTTTTGAATTTAGTTAAACTTTCAAGTTTTTTAAAATCAGGTTTGTTTTTGTTAAAATTGTTTTTAACTAAAATAGTTAAATGAAATATTTAAAAAAAACAACAAAAATTAAATCGACTGGGTCAGCCAGGTCAACAAGAGAAACTTAAAATATTGGCTTCTGCAGCTAACTCAGTCGTCTTCACCTTCATTTTCCTGTTTGTTCATAACATGGAAAAGAAAAACAAGCTTTCCTGCTTTTTCAGGTCCCAAACCATTTCTCAACTTGGAATGAATTAGTTCAAAGGAAGACAATATTCTTTCTACACCGGCAGAAGAAGGTACTGCTGTTTAAAAGTGAGATTATCACTTCAACAGTCTCTGAATTCAAGAGCTTAAGTGACTTTCACCAGTTCACTTGTGTGACTTTCTTTAAAACATCATCAGCAAATGTATATTTCTTGAATGGTTCATCCTTAGTTCTGAAGTTTATATTCCACCCCCAACACTCTTCTATTCACTGAACTTTCTGAAACTTTGCACTTTTAGAGAGAAGTAAGGGATTGACTGTGTGTACACAGATTTGCAGAGGGACAATAGGGCTGTCTTATTTCTCACCTCTACACATTTATTTATTTATTTATTTATTTATTTGAAAACATTTTTGCTGTTAAGCAAGTTATCGCTGGAGACACAAATCCACAGTTTGAGAACTGCAAAACTAAGCATCTCTGATGGTATCTTCTAGACTGAGCACTGAGTCCCATTGGGTAGATAGAATGATTAACCTAAATAATCTATACAGAAGCTCCTGGAACCCTATAAGATTGGGTCCCTAATCCATGAACTATTGGAACTCCTTTACAAAACTTCTCTTAAACATTATATGACTATATCGTCTCATACTATAGAATTAGAATTTATAATCCCTATTCCTTGATAGTTTTAATTAAGATACATTATAGCTCAAAGCTATCTTTAGGTAGGTTTTTTCCTCTCAAAAAGCATTTTATCAAAGTCTGATTTAAATAAAAAAAAAACTGATTTTTTTTTTTTAAATAATTGATTTGAATCCACCTGAGCCTCCCTGTCCACTTTCTGCTTAGTGCTGCACTCTCAGCTGATGGGAGGAATTCATTTCTAAGACTCACCTTCTTTGGAGGGGGAGAGTAAACAACAAAGTGTATTGTCTTCTTTCATGTTCCACTCTAGTACATCTGGTGTCAATGCCCCTTCCTGGTGGGGCAGCACATAACACCTTCTGTTGGAGATCAGCATTTCACAATAGTTAATGTCTCTTTCCTGCCTGGTGATTTATAGTTACTGGGGCTCACAATGCAAACGCTCAAATATTACCTTATAATATGGGATACAGACGTTAGAAGTGAGATTAATGCATGCAGCAATTTACAAGCATTCCATAAAGTCTAAGCATTAAATGCATTCTTATAGTTAAAATAGGCATTAGAATTATACCAAGACACAGATAAGGCAGATTGGTTCCAACTACATATTTGTCAGTGTTCAGTGGAGACACGAGGACCTTGGCATGAGCTGTCATGTGGTCTGCCAGCATCACATGTACAGTGTAATTTTATTTTAGGTTTGACATGTTCCCTCATTAACTGTCACCATGGCCTCATGCATTATTACCTAGATTGTGTATATTAACTATTTCTAAGCCAGACCTCTCTGCTCACTGAGGAAAGTCTCTCGGTGCCTGTTAGAAGACTGCTAGAGTGTTTCAGAATCAAGAGACCTTGCAGCAGAATTTGGGTCCAAACTAACCTGCTTAGAAAAACTCAGAGCCTTGCACATAGGTACTAAATCTGTAAGGTATCTTATCAGAATAGAACCCCACTTAAATCTTTCTTCAAATGATTCCTATAACCCCATAATAATTTTTAATGCTCTTCTCTGAATTGTTTCCAGTTCGTTGATAGCTTTTTGATGCTGAAGTGCTCAGAAGATGTCAATGCAGTAGTCAATAACAGAGATTAAAATAGCTTAGAAGCTGTTTTTTCAACACTGGTAGACCCCCAACTAGGCCTACTCCCCCCTGCCCCCGATATCTGTTTAAACTGTGCTTGTGCATATATTTTTTTCTAGAGTATATAAAAATAGAGCTTTTGCACTCTTCTTGTTAGCTACTTTTACAATAGCTTTTTCACAAGAGCATCATGTAGTATCTTAGTGAAACCATTTAGATAAGTGTGTAATTTTTACATGCTTCCAGTTGTAAGTCAGAGGTCTGATTCTGGTCTGTTGATGTTAGATATTGTGAAGTGCACCCTAGAAACACCTAAGCATCACATACATGTGATCAAGATAAAGCTGTGAACTTTGTCTCTCCCAACTTTAGCAGCTTTTTGTTTGCTATGGTTCTTTGGTGTATGTGCGCATGTAATCCTTCATCTTTCCTTATTGGAGAAAAGCTTTTGCAAAATGGAGAGTCTTGTAGTGTACTCTGAAAACTGTCATGCTTAGACTCTGCCTTATTCACTTCAGTAGATTTTCCATGGTTGAGTGTTCCTGACCCAGCATGTCTTATTTGTGTCCTTCAAGAGCTTTCCCTGTGGCAGCAGGATTGTCCCAGAGGAGTACAGCTCAGTAGATAGGTGGTTTCTCATGTAAACTGGTCCCAGCATATTGACTGTTGTAAACATTAAGACAGGCTGGTACTAGAAGTGATTTAGGAGTTGGTTAAGAGTGCACAGCATCAGTGTGATATGTTCTTTAGAGCTTTTCAGCTAAGGAGGTGGGTGGTTGCATTCTAAACAAGTTAGATTTCCTGTGTAGCCTTCACTTTCATCCCAATACATTGGGTTACAATAGTTAGTGTCTTGATTAGCTTCTTGGTGTTGCTCTTCTCACTAGCAACACTTAATATTTGTTTTCAAGTTGAGCTAACAACTCTTTCTTGAGAGGTTTTCTCTGGTAAGCACTCTAATAACCTTGTGACTTTTCTGCTGAGACGATACAAAGGTTAGTATTTTCAGAATGTTCTTGTCAATGGCGTCTGTTGCATCTCAGCTTTACTGTTCTGTATCACTATCTTCTTGTATCACACTCATCACCATAGTATCTGAATGCCTTCCACTAGTGCATTAAACAACATGACTAACATCCGCCACATGTTTCTTCTCTCCTCCTCTTCCTAGGGGAGAAGTGTGTGCAGTGGAGTGTCTTGTTTTGGTAGGTATTTAAGAAAATAATAAAAACATGTATATGTTGCTGTGTATTTATATTAGAGAAGGCAAGGTCAAGAAAATGCACCTTGCACTTGGAGCAGAAGCTGGTGTGGTTTGTGATGGTCCTTAATTCCTGGGGTAGTCCTAGGCAGGGGGCTGTAATGAGGTAATGGTCTGTCAGTGTCCAAGGGAGGGGGTGGGTTTTAGTGTTCTCAGTATTGACATCTACACTGAAGATCTGGTCCAGGGTATGACCTGTTAAAGTCCCTGTATCTTATAACTATCAAAGTGCTTTTTTCTCAGAGGTAGCTATCAGGTTGCTAGAAGGGGATATCCAAATTAGTGGCCCCGGCCATTGATGAGGAATTCTATTTAATTAATTAAATTTATTTTTAGGGAGAGTGGAAGAAGCAGAAAATATAAAGGAGGTAGAGCACATGATGTAGGGAAGAAAAGGGTTAGGAAATAGAGCCCATCCATTTGGAGAACTCCGTTGATGGGGATAAATCTCTCTTTTGTAATCCTAACATGGAATGAATGAATGAATGAAGTATTGTATGAACTTTGACTCTAAGATATAATTTTTCATAATATACATTTGGTAGTGTGGAATTAAATCTTAGGCCACATCTACACTGCTACTTATGAAAAAAAACACCTCCCTCAGCGACATAAGTTTCACTGGCATGAGTGGTAGTGTGCACAGTGCTATGTCAGCGGGACATAGCTACTGCCGCTTGTTGGAGGGGTGGTCTCTTTCCTGTTGGCATAGAGTGGCTACACGAGAGCCCTTACAGCGGGACCCCTGCATTGGTACAGTTATCTCACTGTAGGGTCTCTAGTATAGACATAGCCTTAGTGTAAACTATGTATACTGTCACCACAGATTAGACTCTGGGGTGTAGCTGTCCCAGGTCTGCTGCTTGTACTGCTGACATATTATATACTTCCTTGGTCTTTGTAGCTTTTACTTTACTACTTTGGTGCAAAACGTTCCTGTTATTTATGCAGAGTCATCTCTTATCTATTGGTAGGCCTGCGCTTATGACAGTGTAGAATACCAGTGTTGCAAACCCAGCCAGCATGGGTATAAATAGCAGCATAGACGGTGAGGCGCTGCTTAGCTTAATAGTGCCCTAAATGCCAGAACCCTGGGGTGTACCCCCTACTCTGCTCTCTACATGCCCAGGCAGTTCTGCTCAGGTCTACACTGCTATTTTTAGCAATGTCCTGCTGCTGAAGCCCTTCCCTGCTGCAGTGAAAGGCTCTGGTGGGGGGAGCTGCCAGAGCCTTTCCTCACTGCCTCCCTCCCATAAAAGCCTTTCATTGCCACAGGTAGCTACACACTACAGTAAGGGGGGATGCAGCCTGCCTTTTGCTAAGGTGTGTTACTAACGTACCCAACATGCCACTGCAAGTGTAGACAAGGTATATATTTCCATCGACCTAAGGTGGTAACAGGAACAGATGAAGGTAGATGATTGTGCATGTGGCTGTTACTCTGTAGAGTAATTACGCAAGAGATCATAGGTAATTTAATATATGAAAGACGCTATACAAAGTACTCTGGTACTTCACAGCAGTCAGTCAAGCAAGCTAAATCAAAAGGGCATTTTTTGAGATGAGAATTAGTTTGGTGCAAAACCAAACAATAGTGATTTATTTAAATGCATATAAAACTAGCATGACAGAAAAATTTGCTTAAGTGTACCCAAACTGGTAAACTGCCCTGAGCAGCCTGTTAACCAGATGTCTCTTTGCTGGTTAGAAGTCCTAGCTTTCTCCTACCCTCACCTCTGAAAAAGAAAGAAAACTTTGTATTTAAATATCCTATGCCTGACCTCCCTGCTAAGATAACCTGTTAATCACCTTGGGTTCTCCCATCTCGTAAGTACAGGCTGCCAGTCACTGTAAAGGCCCAGGAGTCCACCCCTCCATATCTCACTTTCAAAAAAACAAAACTAGCCAGTTGACTCTCATTTTCTGTTGCGTGATAGCTGTTCCCTCTGCTGACAGAACAAACTGGGGAGGCTGCTGGCTCTGTCCAGTGTACATCCCTGAGCAGCTAACCTGGGTGCAACACAGCAGGCCCAGACTGATATGTTCAGTGGCAGTTTATAAGAACATAGTGCCTACCTGCAGAAATGACACACGCCGATATGTATCTGTATAAATTTTATATTTTAAATCTACATCCCAAGAGTGCATGAAAACAATAGTTTTTAAAATGAGTTGAATCAGTTTGCTAAAGTGAGTCAATATTTTTCTTACTAAATGAAGGAGGAAGTTTTAAAATATGGTTGGTTAGGTGTCATCTTTTTTCTTTTTGGATTTGGAGCTGAATAAATACTTAGAACTTGCTTTTAGATTTAATGGGTTATTCGATAATCGTCCACTAGACCTCTAGCCTAAGATTCATGCTGACTATTGACATTGCTTAAAGTTCATGCTGAATTTGCAGTGGATAAGAGGTGGACAGCTGAAGCCTCACAGAAGATACAAGCACATCTTTTGAAGGTAAAACTAAGTAATGGAAACACTTCAGAATTAACATCCAGTTTAGTAAAATGAAGGTAATTCATAACCTCGATTGCAGGCAAATCCTGCTCTCACTGCATAGCCTTGGGGGCCATCGTGTGGAATCAACACGATTTTTGCTTCCCAAGATCTGGAGCTGGAATTGGGGAGCACATGCAGCAGGAGCACATGCTCTGAAAACTAAAGCGATCTTATTGTGTACAGCTAAGGGGATTTTAGGGGTGGGAGCCAGCAGATCCTCCTATTAGATGGATTCATCAGATTTTTTTCTTCTTGTATCTGGTTTGAACAGAAGCAGAGAGCTGAGGCGAAGGTGATCTTTCAGGAAGAACCTCTCACTATACATCTCTGTTGTTCAGTAGGGTAAAGATCCGGAATATGGACAGTTCACCCCTTTGTGTTGTTTCCAGTTGTCCGTCTGTCGACCTGTTGTGGAACAGGGTAACACTCACAATAAGCTCAGATTCAGCTGAGGCAACATCAGGCTTATTCCGAGAACACAACACAGCACCTAATGGGTAAGGAGCAGCCTTTGTGTTGAGCAGACACTGAGTGGCACTAGCTGAGTTCTTACATAGCAGGTATGGAATGGCCTCTGGTGGGCAACACCCAATATGGGGTGAGCTATACCAGTTCAATTACAAACCCTGCACTGGCTGTGTGAGTTCCCTACAGGACCCATAGGAACACTATGGGCTTCTCTATACGGAGGATTTAGTTTGCACTGAGTTGGGGCACAGTAGTTGGTACACAATATGTAGGCATGCTAAAAGGGTGTACACAGGAAAGCTGTACTCTCTTTCAGTTTGCATCATTGTGTACACACAGTAGGGGTTTGGTCTACACTAAGCATGCAGCATTTCAGGAGGGTATCCCCAAAATGCTTTACTTTGCCACTGAGCTATGTGCATTCTGGGTTTTTTCTCACTGCGTGTTGTGGGATAATGTAGTGGAGGCCAATGGATCTCTGGGATTTGGGGTCAAACTCCAAAAAATCCACTTTCTGTCCCATACTTCCTGCCTTTTTGGGTGGGCTAGTGCCATTTTTGAATTGCTGTCATGGAGAAATAGATGACTTGGGCTGTTGTCATGCAGGTGTGTGCTGCCATGCAGAAGGTACTGTTTCACTGGATTATGAAGTTTGGTAATGCACATGAGATTTACTGCTTTTCATGGATGGAGTTCCCAAATTGTATTGGGGCAATTGATGAGACACGTGTGTGCCTATCATTTGCCCCCACATTCGGCTTCGAAGTTTAGAACCTGAAAGAGGTATTTCTCCATGGTGCTCCAAGGTCTGGCTGACCACTGCGGCAGGTTTACAAACCTAAATGTAGGGTAGTTTGCGAAGGTCCACGATGCTAGGATCTTTCAGAACCCATGCTTGTTTACCTTAATGCATAATGGATAGTTTGCTCCCAGGATCACTATGGATATTAATGGTGTGGAGATTGCTCTGGTTATCTGGGGAGACCAATTTATCCTCTGCTTTTGTAGCTAATGAAGTAATGTACAGACCACATGGACAGACAGCAATAACGACTGCGTGCATAGTTGCAGAATGACAGTAGAGTGGGCATTTGGCCATCTGAAAGCAAGGCAGTGCTGTCTTATGGCTAGACATAAATTTATGGCAGAACAAAGTTTTCCTAGGGTTATATCTCTGTGTTGTATTTTTGCACAGTATTTGTGAGAGGAAGGAGGAGAGTCTTAACAATGGGTGGGAGGCTGAGGTGCGGAGACTTGATTGGCAGTATGAGCAGCCATCAAGGTTTCCGCCAGAAAGCATAAACCACTAGACCAATTCTGTTAGGGGTGCCTTGTTCTTTCTTTTTCAGGCCCCAGGCTCAAATGTGGAAATGTATGTCCAGCACTTATCCCAGTTGGGGGGGGGGGGGTGGTGCTGCGAGCAGTGTTGGATTGTGAGCATTGGAGTTGCTTTCATGGGTCGCAGAAGTAGCATGTTGTTGCACTGTGTGTCTTGTGTCTGTGCTTTTGTACTTCTGTAAAAACGTATGAGTTTCGAACATTTGTTTCTTGTTTCATGCCCTGCAGAGTCTTTGTGACTTTTTAATGTTTTTATTGCACAAGTTATGCCAGTACATAACAGCCAAAATAATACTTGGAAAATGTTACAAATTTTGCTCATAGTGATTGTAACAACATGAAACACAGCTTTAACATGAAGTCTGAAATTGAAATCAGAATGGTGGAGGGGGGCAGCACACAACAATGGGTGGGAGGCACACTCCTTTTCTCAGGTGAGTAAGCGTCTTTCTTTTGCTGCTGCTTGTTTTTCTGGAGTTGAGAGTTGGGACTCAGAGTGCCAAGTACAGCTGTGGGGCTACAGCAGGGAACATCTTCTGGTGTTCCCAATACCCTGTATTATCCAGGGGCTTCAGAACATGGCTCAGTCCTTGTTGAGGGCACTGCATTGACTGAGGGCCTAAGAGCAGCATGTGTTCTAGCAGAACAGTGAGCCTGTGCATTGCCTCCGGTAATTACTTTTTTTATGCCCGTCTTTCTACATGATATTTCCGGTTATGGCAGCGCTGTCCCAAGCCACTTAATTTCCGTCTCTGGATAGTTGCCCGTCTTTCTCCCACTCAGATTTCAAAAACGCCATCCAGCTCTCTGTAGTTCTGTGTTTTTTCTTTCTTTCTTTTTTTGTGAGCCTGTAAGGAGGGCTCCAAACATCTCACTCTTCGACTTCTATTTCTTCCCCTTCAGGTTGGACAGCTGCTGATAAAGGCCCTGTCCTGGAGGGTGTTGCTGCTGGAGGTGCTGGGGGAGTAGAGAAAAAAACAAGCAGTTATTATTCATATTACAACTATATTCATAGACGTAATCCTAGCATTTTTTTAGTGCTCTGTTTCTGAATTCCATTCCCTTAGTTCATCCCGGACTTGGGAAACCTCAGACGGTACGTGACGTGTGCATGAGGGCAAAATTGAGATGTTCCTGGTTAGGGTCTCCAGTTACTATATGGGGTCTGAGAGGTTAGTGGGGGCAGGATAGTAGTCCCCTCTGTATCTCTGTTAGGCTGTCCTGACTCCTGATGACAGAGAGGCAGGTGACTAAGAGGCAGAGAATGGTCTTATTCAGAAAGGTAAAAAGGGCAGACCAGTGAGAGATGCTGTGAAGTTACCTAGATGGTTCCCCTGTAAAGCTGCAGGAGCAGGAGGAGTTGTGAGCTATGTCAAGGACGGTGCAGCTGTCCCACAGAATGTCTGGATTAAAGTCGAGCAATTTCTCAGTCTTATATTCTGTTTAATGTCCCCTGCAGACATGCAGAAAGTGCAGAGAAAATAGCCTGGGGTCTGTACTGATTATTTGAAACCTTTACTGCTCCCAGTCCTCCCCCCCGCCCCCATGAAATGTGTAACCTGATGAAAAGCCATTAAGAGCTACCTGGGTATGTTACTCCTAACCTCAATGTCTTTTCTTATACAAATCCGTGAAACAGGTTGTTTGTGCCTGAGCAGGGAGCAGTAGCCCGAATGCCCACGCCTAGGTATACCTCATGTAAGCTGTGAATACTTACTAAACTTTTTTTCCTGTAACAGCTGTCTCAATAAACATTTGAATTTCTCACAACTAAATAGTATCATTATTGAATGTTCTGTGGGAAGGCAGTGGCACGGAAGTAGAGGTTGTCTGTGCCTGCACCTTGCAAGTTTCGAGCATGTGAATGGAGTTAGGAGTGTGGGGATGGGATGCAGCATTTGCCAGGAAGGAGTGATGTGGAGAGGGAGAAAGAAAGTAATAGGTGGGAGTGGATGGGTTTGAAAACAGATAATGGACAGGGCTTCAGCACAAGATAGAAGCTGATTACCCGGCTGGTCCAGCCACCATTTTGAAATTGTGTTGCGGGAGGGGTTGGGGCAGTATGAAGGCGAACAGCGTTGGGGGAGGAAGGGGAATGGAGACTTGGGAAGGTTTCCAGCTCACATTTATCAGTTATGGCAGCGGCTGCGAGGCACCTGATACTGAAGTTAACACAGCAGTATAGCATAATAATAAATTGAAGATAGGTATGTGGATCTTCAATATTCACATACCTATATAGGATCTTCCTCCTGTGCCCTGGGCTGGTTTTGGGGCTGGGAATTTGGCAGCTGTGAGTTCCGAAGAGAGCTTGGCTGTTCGGGGAGATCTCTTCACTGTCCCACTCATTGTCTGCAGGGGCCCTAGTGTCCTCGGTGGTGGAAGTGGCGGAGTACCACTGTCCACAAGGGTCCAGGGTTCTGTTGAGGTGTTCCAGCAAAAACTCCTGCCCAATTGTCCATAACATGGACTGGACACAAGCAGGCCACTAGGCTTTTTTGTTATCCGTTATGGTTTTTTGGTCCGTTCACTCTTTATACTGCACTGATAGGCATCCTAGCTGTGACCCTTCTCAGGCATCAGCTTTGAGAACCCCACAAAATGTTTCTTATTGCGGCGGTTGGTCACAAGAGTTGCGTGCACAGTTGCTTGTTCTCAGATAGCGAGGAGATTCAGGATCTCACCATGGCTCCAGAAGACTGCTCGAGGCATGTTGTAAGACTGCTGGAGTAATATCACTATAAGCTGTTGTTCTGACATATTTGAATCCCAGAGCAAATGGGCCGATTCTGGTCCCATGCCAGTTTTTATACATCTGGTCAACTTGACCCTGGAGTAGTGGAGGCTACACAGATAAACAAGTCAGTCACGGACACCCACAAAAGCAGTGTAGGAAAGCAGTTGGAGTACTGCCAAAGTCGTGAGGAAGAAGCATTATGTGCACATGAAAAGTAAGTGTGCACTAACTCAATTCACATCAAATTTAGTATAGTTTGAAAGAAGACTCCAGAATTTACACCGAGTAGGGAGTTAGTGCACTTTAAGGGTTTGCATTGTGTGTATGCAGGCATTTTCAATCCGCACTAACTCAAATTAGTGTGGACTAAACTCTCTCTGTAGACAAGTGCTACATTGATTAATTTACATTCAGTTCACATTTGAAAGGTTTTCTTCACAACCTTACAGGCTACAAACATGGGGTTTTTTTTGTTTATTTTTAAGAAAGTTTTGGTTGTGCATTATTTGTCTTAAGATTAGCACTCATAATCCTCAACCAGATTGTTCCTCATTGTGCAGAGTACTATACAAACATTGGGATAATGTGCCAGCTAACGAGGGAACTTTTGTACTTACCATTGGTAAATGCATTTGTCAAGCCCTGGCTCACTGACTTACTGTTTACATGGCTGTCTTAAGTAGTATTTGTACTTTTGTGTGATTCATTGTGAGTCATAAAACTGTGTTGCTGCATAATGTGCAACAGCTGAAGCTAGCTAAGAATTTTTGTTTCACATTTAATTAGATGGCATGGCACTAAAGGAAACAGGACTATAGTTGGAAGGCTCTGTTCTGAAATGGATAAAGAAACACAATTCATGTTTGTTCTCAATTTTAATAACTCTTGAGGATTGATTTTCAGACTGATGTTTTATTGAATTATAAACAGCATTTTCAGTTGTCTCAAAGAAAACAAGAATTGTTCTCCAAATCACAGATCTCGTATAAATCTATTAATAGTCCCGACATTCGTTATTTTAAAGGGTTTGTTATATATTATCTATCTTACATTAACTGCTTCAATAAGAAATTAGTTGGCCTGCAAAAATTCTCCTTTTACAGTTAATTTTGTAGCAAACCAGAGAGTTGTTGAGCAGCTTGGAAGATAAGAGAGTGTGCGCAAATACAGTGACTAAGTTTTAGTCAGTTATGTTGAATATGCATTTCTATACTTAAAGGAACACTCACAGTTTAATAATCATGAGCAAGATTCTCAGCTGAAGTAAATGGACAAAAATCTATATTTCAAAAATATGGGGCCAGATCCCAACCTGGTATAAATTGATAGTAGAACTATACCAATTTACATCAGCTAAGAATCTAATCCCATATTTTAAAAATATAGGTGTTTTTATCAACATTATTATAATTTCAGTTATTAAGTGAAACTTCAGAACACAAGTTTGTTTTTCACTGTGATGTCTCTTCACATTTTGCATTATCTGTCAGCATGGAGAATCTCTCATAATGGAAATAAAGTAGTCTGTTTCACTGGCTCTCCTGCAGGAAAAATATTGCCATGTTTGGATGATAAACACTGTAGAGGAAATCTTTTGTTAACAAGGAGACTTCAGCTGGAATTAAGAAAAAAAGTTGTATAAAACCTAAGTTTTTGTCCAAGTAAGATGTGACAGTGTCTCTTCAATTAGATGGTCGTTCCCCCAGACCACTGTCTGACTTGGGACCTTATCTATATTAAAAAACTCTTCCTACATTTTTAAACTATTACTACTAGCAGTTCAGCTCCTCCGGTGTTACAGTTAGAGCTTACATAAACAAGGACCTGGTGGCCACTGTATTGTGCATACCTGCATAAAGTAAACTTAGGTAACACTGGGTTTAAAATGCCAGCAGCAGCCTGGAGTCCTGTCTATGTCCACACTCCCACCATTGCTTCCAAGGATGAGATGCTCCTTTAGTAGTAGCAGTGGGGAAATTTTAGAGGAAAAAGTCCCCTACTGACACAAAGTAGTCTTGGGCACTTAAAAGCCACTACAGAACATAGTAAAATGCATGGTCAGGTAGGCGTGCAATTGCCATAGTATATGCATGCAACATAGGTACCTAAAAACAAATGACTCTTAGCCCTAGATGATATTATATCAGGAGCTTTATAGTACCTTTAACAGAAGTGTTACCAGAGAATAAGAGTGCAAAACAATTCCGTATTTTATTCATGCGCCTGAGAGCTGTCAGAGGAACATATGTAACTCTTGATTTAAATTGAGGCCTGGTCTGCTTCTATAACTTAGATCAACTTAGCTACATCATTCAGGGATGTGAATTACACCTCACAGAGACACAGTCAAGTCAGCATGAGACCTGGTGTAAACACCACTAGATAGATGGAAGAATTCTTCCATTGACTTCCTTATTGCTCCTTGAAGGGGTGGATTTACTACAGTAAAGGAAAAGCCCCTCTCACTGCTGTAGCAAGTGTCTACACTACAAGAGCTACAGTGGCACAGAGCGCCCCGCCCCTGCAGGATCTCAGTTCTTCCCCTCCATCTTTCTTTTCCCAGTCCTCAGTCTCCCTCTCCCCCACCCTGCCCGTGGCTGCTTGGCCCACTTAACTCCTTCACTCCACCACATCTGCTTTGGCTCTTGTTCCCTCAGTATTCACAGGCACCTTCCTCCTTCACATTGCCTAGGCGCCAGCGGGAGAGTCAATGAGAATACAGAAGAGTCTCTTCACCCTAGCCCTGAAGAGCAATTGCAGGGAAAGTTCTGAGCACCTGTATCCCCAGACTGGAACATGCTGAATTGAGCTATGGAGATGGCATGTGTGCAGTACAGTCACATACAGGAGAAGGAGCATGCTCAGCATGGATGGAATCTTTGGAGATTTTAGCAGGGAAGCTCTGACCTGTGAAAACTGAATTTGTCCAAAGGTCTATAACTTGGCCAAATTTGGGCAGGTGTTCATTGGAACAGCAAAAGATACATCCTTGGTACAAAGACCAGTTGCCTGCCAAATTTAAAGGTCCTTGTCCAGAGTATAGGGGTGCTAGACCTCAAAAAAAAATGGCTATAAGGATTTTTTTAACATGGCAAAACATGTGTTCTCCTAAGCTTGTTCTTAGAAATAACTGACCCATTTTGGCTGAAACATTTCAAAAAACAAACAAAACCAAACAAATGAGGTGGAACCAACCCACTGCAACTTGAGGCAGATGCTCAGGATGGAGAAGTTCAACCCAACTGATTAAAGTTTGGCACTGTTACAAGAATCTGAAAACATGGTCATATAATAGGCGGTGCTGCTAGCTCCACCTATAACATAGGCTATCTCCAGTAACTCCACAAACTTGTTGGATTCAACTGGTTGCAGAGGTGGGTCTCAAGGAGGTACCTAGATGTGGAGAGAATATATGGCCTGTGAACCAGTTTGGGAAGGATGTGCTTGTTGCAGGGATTATTGTGAAAGAACATGGGGAGATGCATATGGGGAAAGAGAATAAATAGGACTTTAAAGCTTTCATCTTTGATAGAATGTAAGGGCTGTTTCAGAAAAGAGGCCAGGGTGGACAGATAGGAAAGGGAGCAGAGATATGCCAGAAGGCTGGGATAAGAAGTTTGGACTTGATGCACTTGTGGAGGGGAAGCCAGTGTAGGGATACAAAGGGAAGAAGGGGTGGAGTTGTGGTCAGATTGGTAGGCAAAGAAGATAGTCACAGCAGCTTTGATGGGCAAGGGTAGGGCAATTTGCATTTTATGGAAGGCAGAAAGGAGAAGATTGCAGTAATTAAGAGGAGAGGTGATGAGGCCTGAAGAAAGTTTTAACTGTAGGGATAGAAGAAGAATGGATTTTAGAAATGCTTCATTTCAGATATGCAAAACAGTCAATAATAAACAAAGGGGCCTTGGGTTGCAACTTTTAAATGAACGAGAGCTTTGTTTTTTGCCTAGTCTATTCGTATATTTAGTCTTTTTATACAGTTTTATATATATTTGGCTTAATGTATTTTTCTAAAATGGATACACTTTTGTCTATAGTGCAGCACTACTGTAGAGTTCTTATATTTTCACGTTTAGCTTTTAATTGAGTTGAAAATTCATGTTCCTTATTTTAAAACAGAACCCTTCATTCACTGTCCTCTTTTGCTGCTGTTTTCTGTTTCAGTATAACGTAATGGCATTCTAGCAGCATTTGTGTTTCAAAGTGAGGAAGCTGGTACATGATTTAGCACCTCTATTGCTTCATGTAGAAGGTCCAGCAATCAAAGTATTAAAATTTTGACTTAAGATGATTGCTATAAGAGTCTTTATAAATGACATGCTTGAACCTCACTACAAATGGACAGCACTTGCATTCTAATCAAACTGAACATAGTTCGGGGACTGCTGACCTTGACCTTATGCCTGCCAAGTATATTAAAATGATAATATATTATTGATTGCATTTTTATTGTAAGTGTTCCATAACTGTACACAAAAGTCTGATATCTTGTGAAAGATACCATATATATATCACAAACACAAACAGTAAAGTTATACAGTATTGAGATGTAAACATATTTATGTTTCAGCACAGATGTTTTTTGGTTGTATTTTTAAAAAAAAAACTTGAAGGCTAAATTATTTGGAATACAGTGCATGAATAAATCTCAGTAACAAAACAGATGAATCATTGCTTCATTTATACAATTCTGTTTATTTTCTATAATACATTTTCGTGTTAATACAAGCTTTTTCAAACCATACCATAGCAAATGTTGATTGCAGGTATGGTGGTGGTGGTGGTTTGTTTCATATAGGTGTCACTTTATCTCCTTGGTAACACTGCTTTCCTGTGAGAGGGAAATTTCTTGTTCATCAGTATGGATGCATTTGTTTTTACACTTTAGAAGTGCTGTGTTGCCTTGTCAATCATCCTGTTACAACCAGTTTAAGACCAGTAGAACTGACGAACTTGTGTGTGATTGGGTACCATATGCTGGGAGGGATTTGCTAGAAGGAAGGGCTGCAGTCTTTCAGCAACAGAGTTCAGGCTGTGTCTTTGCTTCATCATCTGAGAGAAAATTCCCAGATAAGGCATAAGGCTTTCAGAGTACAAAAAAATAGGGTGATAATTATTTTACATGAAAACTACTCATCAGCATAGTGCAATGGAAAAGATGTGGCCATTTGATCATATCACATATGTTTCCGTTCACATTGTAAATGTGTCGAATAGACAGAGCTAAACAAGGTAAGAGGATCATTGTCTTTTATTGAATGTTTAAAGAGTTTGCTGCAGTATGCTGCATACCATATGTGTTGCTTGGGGGAGTCAAGGAAACAAGGTTTCTCCAGGCATATATAGTCCTTGGAGGTGAAATGTGAATTTTATATGATCTTGTATGAGTGAATTAAATTTTAAAATGTAAATTGTTCTCTTGAGAAATAGAACACAAGTATATGTATGTTTCATTCAAAATAACACCATTTGAAAAAGGAAATGGGTTGGTATGTTTCAAAAAATACTGTTAGCCTAATTGGATTCTTAGCTGGGTTTTCATCTGTTAGTGGTTGCTTGTTCTGATAAAAGCAATTGGTTAACCTAAAAATCAATAAAGTTTACAATACATATGTTTGAAGATTCAGATGGAATTGGAACATGTCTCTTCTAAGCAACTGCCAGTATAAGGTCTGAACTGAAAATACGATTGTCTGTAAGATTGGAAACAGCTTTACAATGAGATTGATACTTCATTCCACTATGACTTGTATGAAGGACTATAAGTATTTTTTCAATACACAGTGATTCCCTGTGTTCTTAAGGCAAGCTTCTAAAGAGTTTTAGATGTTGTTGTTTAGTTGAACATTTTCCCTGCCATTTCCAGGTCTTTGTTTTAGGTTTAAAAGTAGAACCTTGATCTAAAACAGGAAAATCAAGGTTAACAATACTTACTGCAATTATCTGATCTTTATACATTTTTAATGAGGACACACAGCCAGCAGAATAATTTAATGAGCAGACTGGCTTTTAAAGCAGTGCTTTCACTATGCTGAACAATATCAACTTTCTTGCTGAGAACTAGCAGGAGGAAGCAATGGAGAAGATTTATGTTAAATGTTCTTGACAATGAGAAGGAAAGGAGGTATTTGGGACAGAAGTCTATTACGTTTTACATGGAACGCGGAGTTTGTACCATATTGTTAGACCATGAAAGCAAGAGTTTATCGTAAATTTTACTAGAACATTGCAAGAAAGGTATGCACATATAGGGTCTGCTCCTGTGAGGTGCAAAGCCTCTTTGACTTCAGTGGGTGCTGATGTTACTCAATACCTCCCATGATCAAACCCATAGATAGTAACAGGAATTAAAACTCGATCTTCAATAACATAGCAGTACTGCAGCATTTACTGTGTATACAAATGTAGTATAATTTTAAAAGAACAAGCAAAAAATAATTTTAATGACTTTAGGTAAAGCAGTGAGAATTTCTCTTATTTTTATGCCTGTTATTGTATTATCTAAGCATTACTACTCAAAGCACTGTTACCCACAGATGTGGAATAATTAAGACTGAGTTGATGAACAGTAAATATCAATGTGTTTAAAGAAGAAAACTAATTTAAAAACATTCTTACTGCCTATAAACATTAGCAATAGTGTAATTTTCAGAAGAGGTTTTGAATAATTGCACTAGTAATAGTTTAAACTATTTTTAAAGGGCAACATTATATAGATTCTTATAGACCTACCATTTGTACCTTAAAGGAGAAGTACATGACACTAGCTCAAAACTTCTGATGTCCTCTCCCAATTCTTCATGATCCACTTATACTTTTTTTTTTTTTTGGTGGGCCAGAGTTGGTTCATGTCGGAAAATACCCGACTAAATGCTGGGTAAAGCAGTTGACACTAGTTTTGGATTGTATTACGTTCTAAACTTGTAACTTTTATATGCTTAACGCATCTGAGTTAATGTAACAGTGTTTTGTTAAATAATTTTAACAACTGTATTATTAAATATAAAAGGATAGAGAGTCATTAAGACATCTGCTAATGTCACTGATTGGCATTATGTCAACAATATTTCCAATTGCTGCCTAAATTTTAAATGTAGTATTTTTGTGTACATACATGGAGTATGCATCAAGCAACCTAGAGGAAAACTATCTATGAAAAATTAAATAAATAGTTCCATCTCTTCTAAACTACAAAATATAATTTAAGCTTCACGAACAGGATTTTTCTTCACATAAAGAGTTTGCTTTTGTGTGTGTTTAAAAAAACAAACAATTCTCCTCAAGGATACATGCACGAACCTTCCCTTTTAGGTCCTTCCCACACAAAACGGACCTGTTATACTTTTAGGTGGGCTTTTAGTATTATGGTATAGCCGGGAGAAAAAATGTGAAATTATTTGTAATGAACATGTAAATACTTGATATTAAATTTATTTGGGGCTAGATTCTAATAGCCTTTCTCGTGTTTAGTAGCACATTTCTCCATGAGTAGCCCCATGGATTTTAGTGGGACTACTTGTGGAGTAACTTATTACTTGGTATGGGTAAGGATGGCAAAATCTGGCCCTTAGAAATAGTATGTAGTCACTTTTTTATTTACCATTGCTATGGTGAAACCAAGTTTAGTCAAGTTTTTTTCAGTAAGGTAAAGTTGTATTTACTTATGGATGTCTACTCTTGTGTGAGCTTATGCAGTGTTTGTTTTGATTGAAAATCAAATTATTAATTTTTAGGGAACTTAGTTTTAGGATACATATAGTATATATGCTTCTTGTTAATAAGAGTATCTCACAATAAAAGTAGCAGATAATGTTGTATGCACTGTTAGATATACAAGCCTGATTAGTCCATCATATCTCCAACTGAATGTTCTGGTGTGTAGCTCCTAAGTATTTCAGGAATAATCTGAGCTGAGTTCCAGGTCATTTGTGAAAAGCTCTGCTTCTAACCACAATTTTTTTTACAGTATTCACAGACTTAAGTAGGGCTCTTAAAGGTGAAATGTATTCCTGATGAATAAATACAAAAATAGTTTTAATTTCCTAAATCCATTATCTAAATATATACGTAAACTCAAATGATACATTTTTGAAGTCATTTGCTCTTACTTTCCAGGGTCTGTGCTTAGGATTCTTGAATTATCCTGCAAAGAAGAAGAAGCCCCATGTTTTGGAAGGGTTTCCTTGTGACTCAAAACCCCAGAATTAATTGCAAAATTTGTGCAGAATCCATTCCTTGCCACAGGATTTGGCTGTACAATATAAGTTTTCATTTAAAAATATAATTTCTAGTCCTTATGGTTGTGAAACTAACCTTCCAAGTGTGAACCAATGCAGTGCTGACTTGTCTGCAAACAGTGTGAAATAATAGCCTTAGAGAAATAAATTGCTGCCATTCACCTTAAAGGGAAGTACCAACCCTGAAACCTAATTTAAAAAATCTGCCCAGTTAATTATTTAACTGCTGATCATTTTAGTAGAAACATTAATCTGAAAAAACACAAGAACAACAAAAGTTTTAACGACGAAAAGCTTGATTCAGTGCTTCATTGGCGGAAGCCATGTTCCCACTGATGAAGCTACCGCCCCTCATGCGGGGTGGTTTTATTTTGTCAGAAGACTCTCTACTGGCGATAAAGAGCGGCTACACAGCACCCTTTACAATGGCGCAGCTGCAATGGCACATTGTAAGGTGCGTGGTGTAGACATAATGAGGGCTACCTCAAATCCAACTGTCACAACCTCCAACTCTCCCTTTGACAGCATGTCCCTACAATGCAGTTCCATGCTTGTGCTGTCAGTGCACAATTTCATGGCACACTAAAAAATGAAAACTTTAGGGCAGTGTAAAATTGAAATAAAATCCCAAAATTAGATTACATTTAAAATCAAAATAACCAACACAAGGAATACTGTGCCCACATTATTTTTCATATTCAATTCAATAAAATGCTGTGTTTTATATTTAATTAAAGCTTCTGTAGAAATTTCAGCATGCTGCAGCAATAGCATAGTGCTGTGCAGAAATCAGGTGTGCTTCCTGTACATGTGGATCCATCTTTTCCCAGATTACACAGGGCCTGGTATGTTTGTGATATCATCAACTGTTAGAGGAGAAAAACAGCTGAGCTCCAGTCCTAGAGATAAAAGGAAAACAATCAGATAGTTTTGTTTTTAAATGTATCTCTCTTTATTCTTATTATTTTGAAATACAAAGCTGGCAATTAATTTCAGATATACCCTCTACTTTCTACTGTTTCTTCTGTAACAAGAAAGTAGATATGCATGACACTGCAAAATTCAAATGAGGTAATACTTCCAGAAGTACATCTCAGTCTTTACTTACCTACATCCTGGAACAATAAATTAAGCATCCAAAAAAGAAACAGCATTCAGCAAGGAAGTAGGAAGTAAGGGAATAGTCTGTCCACTGTTTGAATGAGTAATTGTAAATAAGTGAGGGGAAGCAAGATGTGTTTATGTCAGATAGGAAAGAAGACAGAAAAGTTATAACAGTGTAGTTCCTACACAGAAAGCAGAGTAGGATATAGGGACAGATGGTTCCTCATCAGATTCTGTGTTAGTTTCCTTTTTTCATCCATAATTTTTAGACATATCTGTGTGGAAGACACATCCTGAAAGAGAAAGGGCTTGTTATATATTACGTTGCTCATAAATGGAGACAAGATAGATGCAGAGGTCTATATGTTAATTAAACTTTCTATACTGTCAAGGTTCCGTCCCCACTCGGTACTCTAGGGTACAGATGTGGGGACCTGCATGAAAAACCCCCCTAAGCTTATTTTTACCAGCTTAGGTTAAAACTTCCCCAAGGTACAAACTATTTTACCTTTTGTCCCTGGACTTTTTTGCTGCCACCACCAAGCGTCTAACAAATATAACAGGGAGAGAGCCCGCTTGGAAACGTCTTTCCCGCCAACTATCCCCCCAAGCCCTACACCCCCTTTCCTGGGGAAGGCTTGATAAAAATCCTCAGCAATTTGCATAGGTGAACACAGACCCAAACCCTTGGATCTTAAGAACAATGAAAAAGCAATCAGGTTCTTAGAAGAAGAATTTTAATTAAAAAAAAAAAAAAAAAAGGTAAAAGAATCACCTCTGTAAAATCAGGATGGTAAATACCTTACAGGGTAATCAGATTCAAAACATAGAGAATCCCTCTAGGCTAAACCTTAAGTTACAAAAAGACACAAAAACAGGAATGTACATTCCATTCAGCACAACTTATTTTATCAGCCATTTAAACAAAACAGAATCTAACGCATATCTAACTAGATTGCTTACTGACTTTTTACAGGAGTTCTGACCTGCATTCCTGCTCTGGTCCCGGCAAAAAAAAACACAGACAGAGAGAACCCTTTGTTTCCCCCTTCCAGCTTTGAAAGTATCTTGTCTCCTCATTTGTCATTTTGGTCAGGTGCCAGCAAGGTTATCTTAGCTTCTTAACCCTTTACAGGTGAAAGGATTTTTCCTCTGGCCAGGAGGGATTTAAAGGTGTTTACCCTTCCCTTTATATTTATGAGATATACTGTAGTCAGTATTTCTGTTACAGGAACGATATCTGGAAAAAATTAAAGAGTTTACTCTCTTTAAAAAGTTTTACAGGATGCAGCTAGGCTTCTCTCCATCTTTCAGGATTCAGTGAGAATGACAATTACAGAACTTTGGGTAGCAAATTTATTTTTATTTTTTGTAGATTCTGATTACTACTATTAACAGACAGTATACAAGATCATCCTGAATATCTAGACCCAGCAAAGAATGGATTTTATTTTCTCCAGTGTTTCTTCCTAGGTGTGCAAAATATTTCCCTCTGGGATTCTGAGGGTTTTGAGATTTTTCAGGTACTTGCTTCATGAGTTATTGTATATGCCGAGGGGCCCACAGTCTTTTTTTCACAAGTGTCTAATTTTCTGAGTCTCTGTTATTTTGTCTCTCTTTTTTTGTACTTGTCGAATACAGTTTTCTGGGCTCTGCAGTTTGTCAGCTGTCGAGAGCTTAAGTGATGGCTTCCTGGTGGCTTCCACTTTATTATCAGAATTTGCTTTCCAAAGTGGAGTTCATTTTATTTGTTTTCTGGTTTAAACTTTCCAGCAGATCTCTATTAGAGAGCTCTCCTGATGCTGAGGTGGGGACGATATGGCAGATCTGGAGGTAGCTGCTCTGTGAAGAGTCAGTGGGACACACAAGCTTAGTTTTTAATGCTTTGTGATAGTCATATAACTTAAATAGTTTACAGCATTATTATTAGCTGTTTATAACAAATATATAAATATTTAACACTAAGTGCCATAGTTCGTAAACAAACGGCTTGTAACTCTGCATTTCTGGATTCTCTGAGTGTCAGTCCTTGCCCCCTTTTGTAACTTAAGTGTATACGTGTGTTCTGTTAATGATTTAGGATTTCAACACTAGTTTGTATTTTATTTATGTGAAAGGTTGAAAGAGTTATCCTGGGATTTCTTTGACAGCAGCACTCATTGCTAGCTTTCACAGTGTTCAGTAAGGCCTGTGAGGATGGTGATCCTATTGCTTCTATCCTAGCCAGCCTACTTGTCCATAGCCCTCTTCCCATGAATGAGGTTGGGGACATCCCCCAGTCTCCAGTCATCAGGGCAAGACCTGCATGCTGTGCCTCAAATGTGTGTGTCTGTGGGTTAGGTTTACGGTGGCCAGACAGCAAGTGTGAAAAATCGGGGCGGGATGGGGGGTAATAGGTGCCTATATAAGAAAACCTCCCAAATATCGGGACTGTCCCTATAAAATAGGGACATCTGGTCATCCTAGTTAGGTTGGGGTGACATCCACACCCCATTTCCTCAAATAAAATAGAAAACAAGTTATTTGCTGGATTAGCAGGGTACAGAACTGCAGTATCAACTAGTGTGGTCGCAACCACAGCACTATTGGGCAGACTCAAGAGGTCTTTACATGAAAAGGCAGGAAATGTGCATGCAAGGGAGTAAGGAGGTGGTTTTGTGTGGATTGGCTGTGCTGCAGTACTGCTTTTCTAATGGATGCGCTGAGCACGCATGGAGTTTTGTTCTAGAAGCAATGTGTGCTACTGTCTCCCAGGGCTGTATGCTACTTCAAATTAAAAAGGTATTTCAGTTCACATTTAATTTTTCCAGTTCTTTTTGTGTTTTTAAGGTCCCTGTGCTGCTACTTGGCACTTTCTGAACCCAGACTGTTCTTTGCAGAACACTTTCATTGCCATGGTGGCTCCGTTCTGTGCCGGCAGTGGGAAGCCTCTGAAAGGGCTGTGTCTATGCTGCAGAATCTGGGTAGCCAGCATTTAAAAAAACAAACCAAAAACCTAATATAATGCTCACTACTCTGACTGTGCAGTGAGTGTCCACAGTAGCCCCAATTTGAAGTGGCAACAGCACCATCAAGTCAAGCAGGCAGCTTAATATTGGGCATAATCAATCCTAAAGAGGCAAGGAGCAACAGCATACATCTTAAAGGGTATGTCAACACTGCAGTGTATACCCATGTCCTGGCTCATGTGCATGCAGGCATATGCTTGCCAACCACAACTCTGAATGTCTATAGTGCCAGCCTCACACTATCCTTACCTGTTTACCAAGGCCATGCAGGTTCTGCAGTTACATGGGTTTGGGGATAGGATTCTGGCGTCATATCCTAGGGTTGCTGGAGCCACTCTAGGAATTGTTTTACAGTGGTGTTGGAGGAGAACTTGTTGGGCCTCTGCATGGAAAGTGGTTTTAGCCCACTAACAAATTTATTTGTTAGTGATTTAACAAATCTTGCATCCGACGAAGTGGGTGTTTACCCACGAAAGCTCATGCTCCAATACGTCTGTTAGTCTACAAGGTGCCACAAAACTCTCTGCCACTTTAACAAATTTAGGCTCTTCGTGCTCCATCTTGGGCCTTGGCATGAATCCAGCACTATTGGATGAGCTGTTCCTGCTTGTGACTGAACTGTTTGAGGCACGGTAGATTTTCTACAAGACAGTGGCTGACATTTCAGCAGCAGTTTTTGACTCTTGGAAGACAGCAGTGGGTCTCAGAGGGGAAGTATATTCATGACAGCCTACACACAACTCTAGCTGCCTTTGCTGTGGATTCCCTGTGTGCAGACTTACATTTCTGGTGCAAAATAACTAGAACAACATGGTGGGAATAAGTTGTCATGGAGACCTGGGATGAACAGCAATGGTCCAGAACTTCTGCATGATGAAGTAGACCTTCATGGAGTTCTGTGAGGAATTCACCCCTCTCCGTCTGATCCTCTGGCCCCAGGACACACAAAATAGGGATAACATGTAAGAACAAATCATGCCAAACCAACCTAATTTTCATCTTTGACAGGGTTACTGGCCTATTGGTTGAGAGGAAGGTGTAGATGTGATATATCTTGATTTTAGTAAGGCTTTCGATAGTCTCACTTGACATTCTCATAAGCAAACTAGGGAAATGTGGTCTAGATGAAATTACTATCAAGTGAGTGCACAACTGGTTGAAAGGCCATACTCAAAGAGTAGTTATCAGCAGTTTGCTGTAAAATTGGAGGGGGTGGAATATCCTGCCAGGGGTCAGTCCTGGGTCTGATGATATTCACTATTTTCATTTATGACTTGGATAACGGAGTGGAGAGCATGGTTATAACATTTGCAGATGACACCAAGATGGGAGGAGTTGCAAGCACTTTGAAGGATAGTGTTAGAATTCAAAATGACCTTGACAAATTGGAGAATTGGTCTGAATTCAACAAGATGAAATTCAATAAAGACAAGTGCAAAATACTTCACTTAGAAAGGAAAAATCAAACTCACAGCTACAAAATGGGGGATAACTGGCTAGGTGGTATTACTGCTGTAAAGGATCTGAGGTTGATAGTGGATCAGCAACTGAATGAGTCAACAGTGTGATGCAGATGTGAGAAATGCTGATATCATTCTGGGATATATTAATAGGAGTGTCATATGTAAGAGATGGGAGGTAATTATTCCACTCTACTTGATACATGTGAGGTCCAGCCTCTTGACAAACTGGAGAGAGAGCCCAGAGGAAAGCACCACAAATGATAAAAGGTTTAGAAAACCTGCCCTCTGAGGAAAGTTAAAAAAACAAACTGGGCATGTTTATTCATGAGAAATGAAAACTGAGGGGGGACCTGATAACAGTCTCCAAATGTGTTGAGGGATGCTATAAAGAGTGCTCTGGTTAATTGTTCTCTCTGTCCACTGAAGGTAGCACAAGAAGTAATGGGCTTAATCTGCAGCAAGGGAGATTTAGAACTCCAGGGGAGGTTGTGGAATCCCCGTCACTGAAGGCTTTAAAAAACCTATTTAGACAAACACTTGTCAGGGATGGTTTAGGTTTACTTGGACCTGCCACCGCACAGGTAGCTGGACTTGAAGACTTCTTAAGGTCCCTTCCTGCTCTCCATTTCTATGGTTCTATACCAGTGCCAAAGTAGGTTGCTGTTGCTATCTGGAAGCTGGCTACCACTGACTATTACAGGTCTGTCACAAACCAGTTTGGTGTTGGCAAGTCTGCTCCCAGTACTATAGTGGTGGTGGCCTATCCATAGGTGATGGACACAGCCAATGTGCCTGAAATAATAGCTGGCTTTGAGAGAAGCTGAACTGGGGCTATTGATGGCACTCTCATGTTCGTGCTTTGGCCTGCCTCAAGGAGGAGAGGAATACATCAGCTGCAAAAAGCACTTGTCAGTTGTTCTGTAGGCATTGGTCAACTACAGACAGGTTCATAAACACCAACATGGGATGGACTGGCAAGATGCATGATGGCAGAGTGCTGAGAAGATGTGATATTTACATGCGTGGACAAGCAGGGACTGTATTACCGCTACATGGTATGGCTATCAGTGTGTCTGTACTCACTGTTGTTTTAGGGGTCCCTATCTACCCTCTACTGCTGTGGGTCATGAAACTGTACCCAGATCTCAGAGCATCTGGCAGAAAGTTTAATTACACACTGAGTCGTTGTGGAGTGCACATTTGATTGGCTGAAGACAAAATGGCACTATATGCCAACTCATTTGGATGCCAGTGTGGCCAGTGCTGTACGGTATGCTGTGTCCTGTACAATGTCTGTGAGGCTAATTGTGAGAGTTCTTATGTGGAGTGGGCTCAAAACACTGCTGGTTTGCAGTCCTGATACAGGCCACCAGTAAGTGCATCTGTCATTGTTGGGACTGGGTCCAGGAGAGCAAGGGAAATAAGGGATGCCTTGTGCACCCACATCCTTGTATTGCCAGGTGCAGTGGATATGGAAATGCGATGCTGTCATGGGGGACTGTAATGCTGTGTATTAAGTATATATATCAATATGTTTGGTAACTTCTGAGTTGTTGGTTTTATGTGATTATAAGAGTTTTAAACTTGTATTAAAAGCTTTGAATACAATTTCCTGATTTTTCCCTTCTTTTTCCAAGCACTCATGCACCAAAGTATTGTACAACCAGACTAATTTATTAACAAAACCAAAGGTATTAAAATATCCAGAAAACCATTGCAGGCATACCAGCTGCCTGTCCACAATAACTATTTACAAGTGTGCCAAGTGAAATAAAGTATAACTGTGTTCAAAACATTGCCAGTTAACTGAAGGCCAAGCTCCACAGTCTCGCTGGTAGTGGACTGGATGTCAGAACTGTGCCACCTGTTCTTCCTCCTCCTGGTTGAATGTGTTGACTTTTGTATGCTATTTTACAGGGCTGTAGTGCACAGGGTATATCAGATCGTTCCAGTTCACTGACTTGTTAATAGCCCACCCAGCCCCTGAGTTTTTAGTGACTGCATTGGCTGTAGGATATGGTAACATGGAAGAGAATCCCATGGTCACTGGAGTTGGTACAGGGACGTGGTGGCTGTCGGAGAGATCAGCTGCTTTAACAGTGCCCCAGCCTGATCCCTGTTCCTTTGGTCATGTTTGAGGAAATTGGCAACCATTCTGTCCTCTCCCTTCCTATCCTGCTCCTCCCCTCCTTCCTGGTACTCCAGGTGTTTGAGACTTGTATGCCATGTCATATAACCTGTCATCTCTGGGCCTCTCTTCCCCATACTGGTTCAGGGTCCTGCCTCCAAGATTCCAGAGTGGCTGTGTTGGTGCAGCTGAGGGAGAAATCTTTTCCAAGATCATGAATGTATTTTTTTCATGGCAAGGAAAGAGAGTTTTCGACTTTACATTCTGCATCTGGACAAGGCAACAGATTGATACTTTTGTCAAAGTGATGTGTTTTCATTCTGTATTTATACCTTGGCCTATTCAGAAGCTATGTCTAGCAACATACCTTGACCAAAGAGACACCATAGTAAGAATTTCAGATTGAATTTTTTTTTAAAAGTGTGTGTGGAGGGGAGAGTTGGTAGAACTCTCATGGGGGGCTAGGGCAATCCAGTTAGAGTCCTGTTGTCAGTTTCAAATGGTATAGGTATTCCTGTTCTACAAATCCCAGAGTGGGAGAAGGAGTAGCTTTTTCCAGGCTACTGGTGAAATCCCATCTATCTGTGAAAAGGACATTTGCTTTTTTGTTTTGTTTTTGGTTTATTTTTGTCACCTGATGACAGAACAGCTTATATAAGAATGGAGAGGCCTGGAAAGCTATCGAGGTAGCTGTTGGAAATTTTCCATACTGAGGAATCTCACAGACCATATCGTGTTTCTCTAAAGCATCACCGGCTACCATTCTAAAGCATCACCTGTTAGGACTGGAGGAAAATTGAACTTTAACAGGATGCTGAACTAGGGTGCAAAGGCTTGCCAACGGCTGAGCAAATACCCACCCACCAACCCAGACAACATGTCATGAACAGGCAAAACCAGAGAACCGAGCACTGTGGTCCACAAAGGACTTTTCCACTGAATACAGCTATTGAGATGTGTAATCCATACTGTCTAGGACAATGGTTTAATGCTAGCAACAGTATAAGTCTGTCATTCTACTGGTGTGACAGAGCTATGAAGACAGCACTATACACAGACACGTGCTCATGCTTGCTAAGCCTGTAATCCTGAATCATTTTTTAATAGTAAGTGCAAAGATAAAAAATGAACCACCAGTTGCACACTTAAAAGGTTTTTTCCCTACTTGGAATCCATATTGGATTGCACATGATGGAGGGGGGAGGAAGAAGAGAGAGGAAAGGGGATGGGTTAGGGAAATGTATGGCTTCTACCCTCAACTGAAGCTAAACCCCATTCCCATTGCACTGTATATCCTCCAAAACAATAATTCTTCAAGTAGTGTCCCTATGGCTGTTCTATCACCAGGGAGGCTTGCCTTCCTTGTAAGGACATGCTCGTCTCACTGGGGTTCAAACATTGCCTCACTTGTCCTAATTGGAATGGCCACTCAAAGTGAGTTTGCTGCCTTAGAGAGTCACACATCCCCCAGAAGTGTAACATTTGTCTAGCCCTTAAATCCAGTGTGAAGAAGAACCGGGAGATTAAGTTGCATTCCCTTTGCCCTGCTTCTGAGCCAATTCAGGAGAAACTCCCCCCATATACCAGTCTCTAGGCAGATCCAGTGCCCCTTTGACCTTGGCTTAGCTCTATCCTAGAAAGAGGAAGATTCCAGAGATGTCCTCAAAGGGTCCCAGGAAGAGGAGCTCTGACCAGGGTGGATAAAAATCAATGATTTAAAAAAAAAATCAGATTTTTTTATTTAAATTGGATTTTATTGATAAAATGCTTTTTGAGGAAAAAACCTATCTAAAGATAATCATAATTAAGATACATTATAGCTCAAAGATATCTTATCCTGGAATAGGGATTATAAATTTTAATTCTATAGTATGAAACAATATCTCCATGTAATGGTTAAGAAAAGTTTTGTAAATGAGTTCCAATAGTTCATGGATTGGGGACCCAATCTTATGGGGTTTCAGGGGCTTTTGTGTAGATTATTTAGGTAATCTTTCTATCTACCCAGTGGGACTCAGTGCTCAGTCTAGAAGATACCATCAGAGATGCTTAGTTTTGCAGTTCTCAAACTGTGGATTTGTGTCTCCAGAGACAACATGCATGTTAACAGCAAAAATGTTTTAAAACAAATACATAATATATAGAGGTGACAAATAACAGACCTCAATCCTATTGTCCCTCTGCAAATTTGTGTACACAGAGTCAATCCCTTACTTCTCTCTAAAAGTGCAAAGTTTCAAAAAGTTCAATGAATAGAAGATTATTGGGGGTGGAATAGATCTGGACGAGGAGAAGAAGTCTGGAGATAAATGTGAGAAGGGAGGGACAGGCAGTAGAAACAAAAGTGAAACTGTTGGAGCAGCATATTCCAGAAGACTTGAGGTCTTTCTAAGTGTAGTCTTCATTGATTTGAGATCTACCATACCATCCTCTCACTAGAAGGGAAAGCCTGTAACAGCAGCAGGCCATAAAAGAGACTAGGGTGACCAGACAGCAAGTGTGAAAAATCGGGATGGGGTTTGGGGGTAATAGGCTCCTATATAAGACAAAGCCCCAAATATCAGGGCTGTCCCTATAAAATCGGGACATCTGGTTACCTTAAAAGTTACCCTGTTTGGGAATAAGAGCCATTCAAGAAATATATGTTTGCTGATGGTGTTTTAAAGAAAGTCACACCAGTGAACTAGTGGAAGTCGCTTTAGCACTTGAATTCAGAGACTGTTGAAGTGATAATCTCACTTTGAACAGCAGTAGCTTCTTCTGCCGGTGTAGAAAGAATATTTTCTTCCTCTGGACTAATTCATTCCAAACTGAGAAATCGTTTGGGACCTGAAAAAGCAGGAAAGCCCCCCCCCCCCTTTTTTCCTTTCAGGTTATGAACAAACAGGAAAATGAGGGTGACAATGACTGAGTTAGCTGCAGAAGCCAATATTTTAAGTTTCCCATGTTGACCTGGCTGACACAGTCGATTTATTTTTTGTTTCTTTTAAAAAAAAATCATTTAACTATTTTAGTTAAAAACAATTTTAATAAAAACCTGATTTTAAAAAACTTGAATGTTTAAATTCAAAAATTCATATGCGTGTTTTGTTAAAATATCATGTTTGCTGTTGAAGAAAAAAATCCAGAATACATAACGTTGTTTTAGTTAAATAAAACAGTTCAAATGTCTGTCTGGTGATGTTCTCCTCCTAATCTAGCATGGCAAGAAAATCCTCCAAATACTAATGATTAACCTGTTGAATTGGAGATAGTTCACCTCCCAATGACTTCATAAATATCTGCTTCACTTACCTTTGGTAAATGAAATAACCAAACAATCATTCATTTTCTGATAGAGCTGTAAAACTAATCTGAAAAGTTTTCAAAATAAATCACTTTAAAAATGTGTAGTGTGTACCTTCTAAAAATGAAACCCACATCTATCTCTGAGCTGTGAAGAATATGTATTAAGGTTATAACAACCAACAAGAATGCACTTTTATGTAGAAATCCATGATTAAATAGAGTCTTCCTGACTAGTGGTTTAAATCATAATTTAAATCAATTTGATTTAAATCAAATCCACCCGGGCTTTGACTCCCTTCCTAAATAACCTGTCTCCCAGTTAGTTGACTGTCTCAGAATGACCTCTTGGCTCCGTACCAGAGAGGCTAAGGACTCCTGCAGTGCTGGTAGAGCTAGAAAGTCGCAGAGCTTTTCCAAGAGCAAACATAGCTCCTACCGAGCTTTGGTACTGTCCAGATGTGACAAAGAGGGCAAAGAGAAACATTGTTCCAGGCCGATACTGTCAGATGCAGCTTTACCACTGGTACTTCCCCTGTTTGGTTTCTCTGTACTGTGCAAGCCTAAGTGTCTGACTCTGTTGGCCCCCAACTTTTCAGAGTAGAATGACTTTTTAGAGTAGCCTGGATAAGCAGTTATGTCCCGTTGCCCTCAACTGGTACCATCTTTACTGCTGTCTGAAGCCTTGAGCAGATGGATTACTTGATGAATATAAAGGCTTTTAAATGAGTCTTTGGGATTTCTAGAAACTGCTCATCATGGTGGTGAGGGTAATAAAGTAGGTTTTTCTGTTAGAACCAAATATTGTAAACATGGGCATAATTTGGCCTGCAGAAACTTTAATCCTGGGAATGATGTGTGAAGTGGAAAGAACCCAGGTTGACTGAGATAGCTTTGTGTGTGTGGGGTGGGGGGCTGGCAGATAGAAAAGATATAATCTTTTTACTTGCAAACTAAGCAAATTTTATATGTAAATCAGTGAGACACAATTAATACAAAAACCCACAATACCATTTTAACTAAGTCACTTTTCAGGGTAGAACCATACTTAAGCATAATCACAGCAGTCACATCTCTTCGCTTTCTGATATTTAAAAATTGACAGAACATATTATCCCTGATTGACTTTTTTAGTATTCATTTTTAGACATGAATTTTACCATACAATGCATCTGCCTGAAAGAAATAAGACCTTGAAGCACAAAACCTGTTTGAAGGAAAGAAGTGCTCGGAACAGCTTAATACTTTGCCTTAAAAATAGTGTGTGGTGCGTCACGGTGAGATTTGTGCGTGGTCAAATTTATTTTTTAGATTAGAGTTTAGTACAGGAATTAGGAGAGGTAAATAAGAATTGTCCAATATAAATTTTAATATAATATAGATTAGGGACCTATGTAGGACTAAAGCAGTAAGCAAGTTTAGTTTTTCTTTGAATAAACAACACAACTGTAAGTATTCTCCTATTTTTTTAAATTCTGATTTTTTATTAAAATATGACTGGCAACTCTGCTTGCCCAAAGCCATCTTTTGATTTGCTAGTTCAGCATTTTTGGTGTCGGACTCATGCATAAACTCCTAAAGGGGCCCAGCTGTGCCCTTATCTGCAGAAGCAGAGTTGAATCTCTATGATCATTATTAGAGTTGGTCAAAAATTTGTTGCTGGAAAATCGAAACATTTTACAGGAATGTATCAGTTTTGTCAAAACTTTTGCCAAAAACTCATTGGAGTACTTTGTTTTGATAAGATTGAAGTGGTTCATTTTGACATTTATAATTTATGATATAGAAGTCCTATTTATATTATAATATATAAGTCAAAACAAACTGAATCAATAAGGAAGTTTTGATATGTCCAAAATAAAATGCTTCTGAGATTTCAAAATTGACTCTTCATTCTGATTCAGGATGAAAGGAAATTTCAAAATGTCGATACTTCCTGAGGAACAGATGGCCTTGAGTTTTGACCAGCTCTAGTCACTATGTGAAAAGGGTAATGAAAAAAGCTAGAGAGGAACAGTTTTGTACTCATTGTCTCCATTCACTATGGTTTAACTCAGTGGATGTCAGATGGGAGGGATTTCTATTTATTTAAAACGTTACGTGACTTGAAAGCCTGTTGACTTGAAGGAGCATCACACCTGATTTAAGAGCTTGTAAAATATTTAAAAATTCCATGACCAAAATAGTCTTAATGTACTTCATTTCAGTTTTTTTGTTTTCTGAGTCTATTCTCTCTCAATATTTTACTCTAACAAAAATAAAATTGAAGATTTAGTACATTAATCACTTTTACAGTATCATTTTTGTTTTGAAATCTAAAAGGGCAATATCTTGCCTGTTTTTAATTTTGTTTCTGCAAGTCCTCTTCTACCATCGGAGGCTATGTCTACACTTCGAGCTGGTAGTGTAATTCTGTGGTCGTAGATCTGTGCTAGCTCTGTTGGAGTTAGCATGTTAAAAATAGATGGTAGCCGTGACAGCATGAGTGGAGGGACGGACTAGCAGCCCTGAATACATGCCTAGGATCTTGCAAATGGGGACAGAAAATAAAATCTGTGCTATTTTGACATCGTTACTATAAACTGAATAAATTGTTAGGGTTTAATTGTGCAAACTACTAAGTGTCCTCTGCTCCCATTGTGATAAATGACACTGTCAGAAGTACAAAAAATTACTTTTCTGAAAAGAAAAAGGGGATTGAAACAGAATTTCCATACAGCCCCAACTCCTCCAACACAACAAAACAAAGGTGACCTATCTAGACTGGCACAGATGTATTTGAAAAATCAAATGAACAAGTAAGAAATGAGCCATCTCCTGTGCCACCTTGTATCAGTTCAAACATGCGGGAAGTTCAGTAGTGGTGTTCCACATCACGATAAAAGGTTCATTACCTAAAAATCTGAGAGAACTAAATGTGCACTAAATGACTTTAGAAGTTATCATCTGCAGGGACTGCAGTAGCACATTTATAACTTGGCCAAAATCTCTGTCTTGCATAGTTGTTGAAGGGAAGCATTTTCTCTCTGAGCTTCAGATAGATGGCTATCTGTGAAATGGGATTTGACTAAATGCTACCAGATTACTGTGGTGGAATCCAAACCTCTGGATCTCAAGGTCTCAGTGGGCTGTAGCATTTTTTTCCTCTATTGGTATCTCTGGCACATTTCCTGGGCATCAACTGTCAGTCTGCTGCTCTTTCACAGAAATGGAGCCCCAGAGCCTACCTGCCTTTGGCCTCCAGGACCAGTGCTGACCCTCCCAGCCACCCAGTAGCTTAAACACACCTTCTCAGAGAACATCCCCCGAAGGTGTGAGCCATCGGGTTAACTCTTCAAGGGACCAAGTGATAAGTGTAGCATGTAACTTTATTTAACTCCGTATTCTAGCACATTATTGCTCTTTACTTAATCATGTGAGACTTACAGAGATTTGTACAAACATAGTAAACGCTACACACATTTCCCTTACCCTAGTTCACCCTTTCCTTGGGGGGGATCATCTGTGTTCAGGTAGGCAGGGTCTCCACTCCCCTGCCTCTTTTGCCTCATCTGGCTCTAGCAGCAGCTTCCCTCTTAAACTGGTGCAAAATGGTCAGAGGGAAAGCAAACAGAGAAGCTTCTGCCCTTTGTGACCGTCCAGACCCTCTGTTGGATAACTCCCTGTTTCACCTGAACAGGTGACCACAGAGTCCTACCCGGTGACTTTGTTGCTAGGTGACCTCTCCCCTGACAGACCAGTTCTCCGGGCTGGGAGCCAGTCTTTTGTCTAGACTGATTACCTTTCAGTAGTCAGGTGCTTAAGTCAATAACCCTGTTTTGCCACTCACTTTTCCAATTCTGGTCCAACATGGTAACAGGACAATAAAGAAGATCGAGAACCACACAGTCAAAAAAGAGGCTGCAGTCTGGTAAAGAGAGATACAGAGTTCATAAACACAGAACATGGACAGAATTCACCAACTGTACAGACAAATTCCCCAAATTATCGGAGTGACAGCATCTGTTCCCAGGGTTAACAGGTCCTGGAACCTGAAGTAAGAAAATCTACTTCTATCTTTGCCTGGGGGGTCATCTGTAGTGATCTGAGGGGGAGAGCATGGGACTTGTGTTACACATCTGTGATAACTCACCAAGAAAGTTGTGAACCATGGTGTTATGCCAACTTTATTGTGTGACGGTGAAATGTGCGCATTGAGAGAGGCTGAAGAGTGGAGGATTCAGTTTTTGTGGTCACCATCAACTGTTCCTTATTAAGTGCACGACAAGATCAGAAATGAGCAGTTTTGGGCACCACACTTTAAGAAAGATGTGAACAAATTGGAGCAAGTCCAGAGGACAGCAACAAAAATTACAAGTGATTTAGAAAACATGATATACGAGGAAAGATGGAAAGAACTGGACACATTAAATTTAGAAAAGAGATGGCAGAGGGGGAATATAGGTTTTCAAATATGTAAAAGATTATTTTAAAGATGTTATCAATTTTTTTTCTACATCTACCAATGGTAGGGCAAGAAGTAATCAGTTTAGTTTACAGTCAAGGAGCTTTAGTTGAATATTATGAAAAGCTTAACTGTAAGGATGGTTAAGCACTGGAACATGTTACCAAGGGATGTTGTGGAATCCCTGTTGTTGAAGGTTTTTAAGAACAGCTTAGACAGACACCTGTCAGAGATAGTCTAGATGTACTGATGCCTGCCTAAGCACAGGGGGATGGACTGGATGACCTCTTGAGACCCCTGGCAGCCCTACATTTTTAAGATCCAGTATTTTGTGGCTGAACCCAGCAACCATCTCCATTGTGCTGGTTTTGTTTTGACAGCTTTCTTGGTACAGATGTATTATTAGGATGGAAGACTAGCGAATTACAAGCCATGTTTACTAGGGAGTTGGTCAGTGATCAGTTGGTTGCCAAAAGCTTCAGTGATGTGATTGCCAGTGAAGGACATAGGTAGATCATCCAGCTAGGATAAAGATCTGGGTGGAGCTTGATATAAATGGAAGCTATATCCCTCTAGGATTTGCCTTGAAATCATGATGATGAATAGGAAGATGGACTGGTATAGATCCCATTTTGGGGTTTGAATCAACACCAGCTCATCTGTTCTGCATCCGTGTGAATGGACAAAGTGGAGAGTTGCATGTGTGCTCTATATGGTCTTGCAAAGAGGCAGGGTGAGGGGCTGGGGAATCTATTGATTAGTTTTTTCTAATTAAAACAAAAATTATTCCTCATAACCAAAAGCAAGAAGGGGATGATATAACTTGGCCCAGTCCGCCTTCCAGAAGGTCACCAGTCCATGTTGTAAGTGGACCCAGCTGCTGGATCCCATGTGCTTCTAAATCAGCAGGGTCTGGACTGAATCTAGTCCCTGTTGCTAACTCTAGGTCTCCAGACTCCAAGGTTCAGACCTCTTGTCTGAGCCCTTCCTCAGGATTTAGGACTCTGAAATCCAGCCTCCTCAGACCCACCATCCCCTATTGCTTACACACAGGCCTTCAGGGTTCCATCTAGCTGTGGGTGCTCCAACTTCTAGTCTGACACCTTTTGGGACAACATGAGAGGCAAGCAGGAAACACAGGCTTAGTAAAGAAATTAACCACAGTAATTTTACTCTTAAAAAGTACTAGAGAGTTATGTAACTTTGCAAAAGAACAAAAGTCCTGAGATGCACCCTCTGCTAACTTAATCTCATCCCTTATGTACGTCTCAGGTCTTGTTAGTGTTTCAGGCTAGGCAGAGGCCATTCTGCCATCTCTCTCTCCAGCCCGGTCTTCTTGTATGTGGTGGTGAATGGCCCCCTTCACAGAGAAGCAACTCATTGTTAAATATAGTCTGTCCCTTTTTGCTATGTGCTCCACTGATATGCTGGTCTCTTCCTCCTGCCCCAGGCTCTGGGGAGAGAGTCCATTGTTCCATGGGATGGGCCAGTAGTTGATTGACAGAGTCAGTGGCCCTAGATTGTTGGCTTGATGGCTTCTCTGGGATCATCTTTCAGTGAAGTATCTATCACCTTTCCTGGGTAGGTGAGCCTGCTGGAATACATCATAATAACCTTGCATTGGCTAAGATTAGACATGAGTTCAGCACATTACACAAAATGAATGTCATAAACTAAAAATGGATGTTACCATACAAAATGGAATTCACAGTTTACCCCACTCTCTCTTAGGGAGGTGACATCATTTGGCATACAAATCTATTGGACTAGATTCTCCATTGTTCCAGTCCTACACTCAGCATAGAATTGGAGCAGGAGGCAGGTCCTTGATGAAACTTAGAGCCATCTAAGGACTGTTCTACATTGTACCATCTTGTAACAGCTCCCTAGGGGACATTATTCTGAGTAAGAATAGCTAGAGAGCAATGCATTCTAGTTATACCTCAACCCTCCCTAGAGAACCCACTATAGTGAGGGCTGAACTGGGGAGGCAGCATAGAGCTGTTGCAGCAGTTCCATTCTTGCCCAGGGAAAATGCTTTTGTTGGGGTCATCTTGGGGCTGCTTTCACCTCTGCTGTAGGTCATCTATGCTAGGCTGGTGGTATAAAAGGGTCAGAGCATATTCCAGAATCTGGCTGATCAGGAACACTTCTCTAGAAATGTTTGTACGTTCCTGAAAAATATAAAGTATGTTGTTAGTATAGCAGAATGACCAACTTCTGTAATTTGACATGCGTGGGCCCTCCTAACATACCTTCCTTTGGGAATTTGATTTTATAAATACCTGTTACTCAAGGCAGTCTGCCAAAAGCAAAGCATTGGTGTCCAAGAGAGGTCCAAGGATAAGTTATCTCTGGCAAGGATGATTAACCATTGTCCACAACTCTTCTGCTGGATTTTACAGATGAAATCTCCACATAATGACTGAAAAGTCAGGTTTCCTTTAACTTACAAAAAAAAAAATGGTGAAGTGATAAAGAGGAATGATACAAAATCAGAAACGGGGTAAAAGATATAGTGGTGTATGAGGGAAATTGCTGTAAATATAAAAAATATTTGAAGGAAACAGTAAAGACAATTGTCTGGTGTTGCATTGAATTGTAGCTAAAATGGAACAAGTATGAGTCCATTTCAGCAACAATACTTGTAAAGACATCAGTGCTGCAAAATATCTTTGTGGCTCCAAGTCAGCTGTGCAGACTCTTGAAATGTTTTCTGAAGCTTAGTTACACATAGTCCTTTAGCAAAGAAATACAATGAAGTGCTTGAAAATTTGTGCGTACATTCATCTGAATGATGCCAATGTATTATCATAAGCCTAGTTATTTCACAGTTGGTGGGATACGTTCTTTCCTCTTTCCCGAAAGGGCATCGGGCATCAATGTTGTTATACTGTAAAGCCAGCTTTAAAGTATAAACCCAATAGATTTTCTTAATAAGCTCATTGCTCTCCTGTAAATAGCTTGGGGCATAGTAAAAAACCTGAACCTTAATTATAGTAGCAAAAGGGTCAACATATCAGATTAGTAATCTTGGCAAGGAAGATATGACTCATTTAAGGAAACTGATATTTGTAGGTTACATTGATAAATACAAGTGTGAACCATTCAACCCAGGGACTTTATTCTAGTGAAATTAAAATAAAGATTTAACTTTTTAAAAATTTCTTATTTTAGTGGTAATTTATATAATAATGAACGTCTTCAGGTTGAATAACAGACATTAAACTAATTTTATAATGCCTTTCTAGGAGAGGTACTGTAAATAATAATTATTACCATTTTGCAGATGAGGAAACTGATAGAGGGGTTAAGTGATTTGACTAAGGCATAAGGCAAGGCAAATTAGCAAAAGAACTGGGATTAGATTTAAGGAATTTATGGCTCCCAGCCATTTACTCATACCACTGTACTACCCCTCTTACAGGTGGATTATCATTTTCTTTCTCTTTGAACAGCTCACTCAGATTTATTCAGGCACAATCTCAAGGCTGATTATATGCTAACAAAACTAGCTGAAAGAAGAAATAGATTTTAGTTTTAATTTGTGGAAGAAAGTAATCTGTGATTGTTTTCTATTATTTATATTTGATGTATTTCTAAAAATATTGCAGTGGCAGTCGAGCAGTATTCCATTCTTATTTTCCATCAAATAGCTGGTGGGACTTTATGAAAGGCTTTGTTGTTGTTTTTTTTTAAACAGTTCAGCTGCATTTTTTTATGTCTCATACGTTTTTAGCAAGATCAATCACAGTAGCATAAGGTGTTTTTACGTTTTTCTTTTCTTTCACAGTTCATCTGCCCATTAGTACTTATTCCACACCTGAAGTCATTATTTTTATAATTGCATAATGACTTAAACAGCAATCCGTTATAATGCCACCTAGTCTAGTTTTTAATTGTCCAGTCATACAAAAATGTTTATATTAACCTACTATACATTATCTCTTTTACAAATACCAGAAAGTGTGGGATACATCCCATAGATGTTAGAGATTGGTTCTATAGGAAGACACAAAATCAACATTTCATTTGTTTGGCTTTGTTAGGACAATACCCCAGGTTCATAGACTCATAGACTTTTGAGGCCAGAACGGACCATCATGATCATGTAGTCTGACCTCCTGCACTTTGCAGGCCACAGAACCTCACCCATCCACTCCTGTAACAGACCCCTAACCTCTGACCGAGTTACTGAACCTCACATTATGATTTAAAGACTTCAAGTTACAGGGAATCCACCATTTACACTGACCCACAGAATTCATTGTTTAGTTTTCTGATCTTCATGTTCTAACACAATGTTAAGGTGTTCGAGTTGTTTAACTCAAGCGAAACACTGTTCTTCGATGTTTTATATTTGTAAAAAGCATAATACAACGAAACAGGTAACTAACAAGTGTTCCAATGACCATGATTATTTATTTTTATAATCTGTTCATGTATTTTGGGCTGCAAATTTCTGAGACAGGGACACTGTTTTAATGCAAAGAGCCTTGCACAATGGGGCCTATCACAGGGTGGGCTGACCTTTTATAGGGGCTTGAGGGTCAGCTGCACATAGTCCTAGGACCTAGGCTCAGGCCACCTGCTCAGGTGAAGGGAATAAGTCCTGGGATCACAGGGTATAAAGGTGAGATTCTGAACCAGGCCCGCTGGGATAGAAAGAACAGCCTGAGTTCAGGGAAAGGAACAGGGAGATTCTTTCTTCTTAGCTCCTGAGCAGAGTTCCTGGGAAGGGAGCTCCATAAAGAGTAGGGGAGGACCTGGTTTGTATGTGGAGCTTATGTTGAATTGTTTTATGTTTTGAGAAATGAAACTCAACCCTGCAGGAAAAAGAATGAATCTTGATGTCATAGGGAGGGTGGTGGGTATTTATTTTTTATGCACTGGTTTAGAGAGCCCCATTCTGGTTAGTCCTGCGAATGTTACCATAATGTAAATGATAAAGAATAATGAAGTTTTAAACATAAAATTCAGGAAAGCAGTTTAGATTTTGTTAAACTTCAAAGACAAACCAAACAACAAAACAAAACTACACTACCTTTTGGGTCTAAGCTACCCAATAGTATTCCTTTACCCCTAGTGATATCCTGAAGGGTTTGAAATGAAAATTAGCCATGCCGCTACAAACAAAAATCTAATGATCACCAAGAAAAAGTGTCCTTTTAAGTTTCCTTTAAAAATTAAATCCATTGTTGTATAGGCTCTACTTATTTGTGAGAGGTCACACCCAATAGTTTTGTTTCTCTGTTCAGATTTACTTCAGGGATTCCAGCTAGGCATATCAGATTTATTTAGGGAATCTGTCTGGCAAGTTACAACTGTAAATATAGCAAACAATCCCTCTGTCATATTCTGCCTGTTGTGTACACAAGCAAGCATAAGAACGGCCATACTAGATGAGACCAATGGTCCATCTGGCCCTAGTATCCTGTCTTCCAGCAGTGGTCACTGCCAGTTGCTTCAGAGGGAGTGAACAGAACAGTGATTTTGCAATGATCCATCCCATGTTGTCCAATCCCAGCTTCTGGCAGTTGAAGGTTTAGAGACGCTTGGAGCATGGGCTTACGTCTGTGACCATCTTGGCTAACAGCTAGTGATTGATCCTCCATGAATTTATCTAATTCTTTTTTGAACCCTTCACAACAAGTTCCACAGGTTAACTGTGCATTATGTGAAGAAGTATTTCTTTGTTTTAAACCTACATGCAAATCCATCTAGATGTCTTCCAGTTCAGCCACTCCGGTCTCAAGAGCCTGTACTGTCTCTCTGAGGGTAATGGGCTGCTTGCACTGTATGCACACATACACTACCTGCCACAAGGATTCAATGAAATAAGCTGGATAGTCTCCACTCTGTTGCTGGACTTCTGCCTGCATTATTTTTACTCTGTTTTTTATTTTGTTTTGGGTGGGAGTGTGGGGATGGGAGGCTTTTAGCCTAAGTTTGGAGTATGTTGATTAGAGAGGAAGTGCAAGAGGCAGATATGCCTAAACTCCATTGTAAAAATCCCCTGTTCGCTAGCTCCTCTCATTGCTTAGGAGCTGGCTTTTTAAACCCCTATTCTCCCTGAGTTAGCTTCTGCTCCTTCTCCAGGGATCCTAAAGGGATTGTGGATCGAAGGATAGCAGGCTAGAGCCTCATTAGTAAGCTCTCAGCCTAGCCTAGCAGGCTGCTTGGCTCAGCATGCAGCCCCCACAACCTAGAGCTTCTATCTCAGAGGTGAGCAAACTACAGCCCGTAGACCACATCTGGCCCATCCTGCCCGGCCCTTGAGCTCCTGGCAGGGGAGGCTAGCCCCTGGCCCCTACCCTGCTATTCCCCTCCCGTGCAGCCTCAGGACTGGGCGGCAGCGTGGCTGCGAGAGCCGCCAGCCTGCCCTGATGCTCTAGACTGCATGGCTGGCTCTGGCCAGGCGGTGTGGCTGCCAACCCTGGTGCTCTGAGTGGCATGGTAAGGGGGCAGGGAGCAGGGGGATTGGATAAGGGGCAGAGGGTCCCGGGGGGCAGTCAGGGGACAGGGAGTGGGGGGATTGGATAGGGGGTGGGGTCCTGGGGGGGTGGTTAGGGGCAGGGAGTCCCAGGAGGAGGCGGTCAGGGGACAAGGAGCAGGGGGGGTTGGATAGGTTGGGGGTTCTGAGGTGGGCAGGAAGTGGGAGTGGGCGGATAGGGGGTGGGGGCCAGGCTGTTTGGGGAGGCACAGCCTTCCCTAACCAGCCCTCCATACAGTTTTGGAACCCCGATGTGGCCCTCAGGCCAAAAAGTTTGCCCACCCCTGTTCTCTCTTCTTATTTTATTAGTGCTTTTATTATATGACATTAGCGCTTCTGTTATAGATGTAAGTGTTGTTTTACAGAGTAATCGTAAACAGGATACCTCTCGTAATAGAAGCATGTTGGAAAAAGTGTACAGCCCGTGTGTATTCTGAAACATTACTGTGTTGCTGCTATATGTGTTTTAGCCATAATAGTGGCTTTGGACGGATCACGGTATCAAACCTTTTATTTCTGTACTAGCTTTTCATCATCCCCACTAATCCTTTTTCTGCACACATCCTTACCAATCTACCTCTCTCGAAACAACCTACTACACCACCAAATGGCCACAACTACTTGTGGCGAGGGGAAAACTATTTGGTAAAAGTGTGCGTGCAGAAGTGTGAAAGGGGTGCAGAGTTATGCTTGCAGTGCCTGGTTTGTACTGTGCAGGGGTTATGGTAAAGTGTTGCTTGTGAGTGGAGGAGTAGAGGGCATGTACTATTAAGGGGCTTAACTTTTCATGTTTTGTTTTTTTGGGTCGGATATATTTATAGGTAACATCCCTAGCTGTTTCACAACTGAGGTTTTTGTGTGTGTGTTAATATGTAACTGATAATATACCACCAGTGATTCAAGGTAAAAGCCTCCACTTTATTTTCCTAAAAGAGTTGAGCTTGGGATCTCTTACTTGAAACAGGGTGTGCAGAATTAGAGGCTGAATGAAACAAGATTCCTCCCTAAAGACCAAATCCCAGTAGTAATGCTGTGAAAAAGGGTTCAGGAAGGACCATGCAACATAAAATTTCCCAATATTTAGACTACTGTTCAGTGGTCTGGGGAGGCACCTGTAGGAATTAGCTAGAGACTCAACATGTCGGAGTCTCTAGGGTTATCCTGGGACTTCTGAGAGAGATTGTATTCCTTCTCATGCTGCCTATATTTGTCCTGTTATCTCTAGCAGGAGCCGCTGCTTCAGCAAATTACTCTTAACCGTAGATTGAAGGGAATGTCAAATTTAAGAGTAATGTACCTTTCCCTAAGCAAGCCCCTAGAGCTCAGTGAACATCGAGGCTCACAACAACCTGGGATCTTAAGTTTTCATCTGTTTGTTTGTTCTGGTTGTAAGCTGTTCAGGGCAGGGGTGCTGTCGTGTTGTCAGATTTGTAGGCAGTGCTATTAGGTGATGCCTATAGTTAGGGTTGCCTAAAACTTTCTATTATAAGACCTTGTTTTCAGTTATAGCTTTGATAAACTTTAAACTATTTGGTCTAAAACTTTCCATTAAAAGTTCCAGTAAAAATGGTTTCTAGCACCTTCAAGTTTGAAATTTGGCAAGAGGGACACCCTGGCGTCAGATGCATGCTTTTTGTTGTCCCCGTGAAAATCCACCTACATTTGGTAGATGTTATTAGCCTCTGAAAATCACCTTTCAGAATTTGCTGAGGTTTGTTAGTTTGACAGCTAAGTTCTCCAAAGATGCTGCCTGCATTGGGTATGCTGCTGCCCAGGGCTGCAAGTTCTGAGTAGGACTTTCCCTGCAATCGCTGCTCCTTGATGCTAGGGATTGATGTGGCACCAACACAGGAACTGTGAGTGGGAATAGTCTCTCCTTTGCTCTTACTGCTCCGACTGATGTTGCCCAGGCAACAGGGAAGAGTAAGAAGTTATCTTCCCTGATGCAGAGGGGTATAGAAGCTGGCCGAGGGATGGGAAGATATGCTAGGAGAAGAAAGGTTTTTAACAATAATGCACACTCACCTCCAGATCCTCAATTCCTGAGATCCAGAAGGATGATTAGATCATTATTCTGACCTCTTGTGTATCACAGGCTATTAAATTTCATCCAGTCTAGTAAATGGCAGGGAAACCCTTTGCCAAAGTTTGCATCTCCTCCCCCTCTAATGACTAGTACACTTAGAGAGTAACTATTACTACCAGTTAGTCTGTTAATTCAAGTTGCAGAGGTCTGTGCTGTGGGTCTATAGGTTCCAACCCTGCAAATGACCCATGCAGGGATCAGTACTATTCCATATGATAGAATTTGCTTTTTCAGTTTGCTTTTTTAAAAACGGAGGAAATTACATACAAAAAAACTACATTAAAAGAACTTAATGATCGCAAAGTCAAAAGCACTCAAAAATAAGCAAATGTGGCAGGATCCCCATGGAAAAAATAATTTAACCATGTTGTTAAAATTGTATCATAATGTATATATTATGCACAAGGGGGCTGAATTAAGGTTGCTTGGGCAACCCTACTGTAGAGGCACATCCCTCTCTTGAGTGAGTGGATTTAAAAAACTCTTCCATCACTGTACTGTCTATATGACAATGCTACACATAGTATTTGTAGTGCAGGCATGCTTTTATAAGGTTGCATGGGCAACCTTAATTCTGGCATTTCCTAACATTTGAATACTTTACTTTGCAACCTAATGGTTTTTTAAATATTTTTTTGTGTATGTAATATGTTTGTAAAACACCTAGGACACTAAGATCTCAGTGCTGATGTGGGCCTTTGGGACTTCAATATAAATATTAAATAAATGAATCTGCGGTTGTTTAGAATGGGCATTTCTTTCTAGTGGAAAAGAACATGCAAGTGCAGACAGGAATGGTAAGGTTCTTGCTGGGCATGTATTTTGTAGCCATTCATTCATTCATTCATTCATTCATTCATTCATTCCAGTTGGAATTAGATTTAGGGCCTTTATCTCCCCTGCCTTTCACCTTGTGTAGTCATTTACATCTGTGCAAAATGGATGTAAAATGCTATCGTAGCACCACTTTGCTCAGTTGTAAATGACTACCAAGGTACAAGGTAGTTGTGAATCAAGCCCTGTTGTTGACATTTGGTATGGAACAGTTCAGGTATGGTTATAATACTTAGGGCTGGGTGGGATAGAACTACCTAATGCTTTTTTATTTCTTAGTGCTCTAAGTATAACTGGAAAATTGTTTTAATTTTGAAACCACTGTTTCCATTGATGTCCTGTGCTGGGACTATGGGATCCTCCTGTGCTGGGGGCTATTAATTGTGCATATCAGTTTGAAGGATCAGGTCCTTAGTTCATAACCAGGCCAGCAGAAAGTACTCATGACCACCGCCACTGAAGCACAAGCAAGGCATATCCATGAAACCTCAGCTTTTTCGTTACTCAGGGCTGTCACTGTGATACAGCAAAGCTGTTGGGCCAAAGAAGCTCATATTTTATATTTAGCTTGACAGTGTAAATAGAGAAGTGCTTTAAAAAGCCTGTACATTCCAGCTAGGAGCTCTACCAAGGCCTGTTAATCCACAAGTGTAAGGCTTGAGCCTGTGATGTGTTGAATGCCTGCAACTCATTGAGTTCAGTTGCTCAGCACTTCTCATAGTTAGAACTTTTGGGGGGTTACTAATTAAACGTCTCTGCTTTTTTTATTTAAAAAGTTTGTTTGTTTGTTTTAAAAGTTAAAGGGGAAATCCTAAATTAAATACATTATCAAAAAGGAATAATATGATACCTAACTTGAGGAGGGAGGGAAGGTCTTGAGGTTTAAAACATAGCACTGGGGAGTTAGGATATCTGGGATCTAGTCCAAGCTCTGCCACAGACTTCCTGTGTAATCTTGGGCAAGACATTTATCTCCTCTGTGCCTCAGTTTTTCCATCTGCCCAATGGGAATAACATTCCAAGGCTAAATTATTTAGAGTCTACAAATAAACTTGTATGGGTTTATTTCATTACACTGTGACAGCCTATGTTCATGGGCATATTTTGGTTGTATGGTTGTATCTTCAATCCCAGAAAACCCAAAGGCATGAGATGGACCCAAAATGAAGTAAACAACAATAAAAGCAGGATGAACCTTGAAATAATGTGGATTCCTTATCTTTATCATGTCTAAATTTTTCTACAACTTCACTGCCAAGATTTCATATTTTGAATGTCAATGAATGGGTATTATTGTTTGTTTAACTTTTATATTACGGGGTGTGTGTATGTGTTTGGTGTGTTACAAGTAGAGGATACAGTAATTTTAATAGAAATTGCAGGCAGTGAAGTAATTTTGCCCACAAAGTTGGGAAGAAACAAAGACCCTCCCCAACAAAACCACAGTATCCCAGCCCCATGGGGTTCTCTATTGGTGATGGTTGTACTACTTTGGTTAGCTTCCTTCCTGTGTCTGGCTACTCAAGGTCACCTGTGAGCATTGCAACTGGGGAATAGCCAGTGTGCAGGAGTGCCCCAGCCATGTACCTTCTGCCACCCTCAACACACTAATAATAGTCCCCGAACTGGGAGTTCTTCTGGGGGTTTCAGAGGCCACACTTCACCTGTTGGGAGAACCCCTTCACAGGGGGTATAGTCTGAGGAAGAAACTTGTGGCTGTAGCTCACCTGTGAATTCTCCAATCTGTCATCTTTATCCCATTCCATACATCCTTTGTTTCTTTCCCCTCACTCACTTCTGCCTCTCCACTAAACCCCCTGGATTTCCCTACCTCTCCCACAGTCTTTTCACTCTGTCCTCCCTTCCTGCCAAAATTCTCTCTCTCTCTCAGTTCTCCCCATATGCTCACTTCTCTCCTATCTTTCCTCCAAATCCTCTCCTTCTCCCTTCCTTTCCTTTAAGTCTCCTTTGTTCTTCCTCCACAATCTCTCCTCTCATTCCCTATCCAATTCCTGCCTCCCAAAGCTGTCTGACTTTCTTCCCTTCCCTCAAATACCCCAGGCTCCGTTTACACAGGTCGATGTAATGTTGCTTATGTTAACCAAATTATATCAGTGCACACACTACAGCCTTGTCCCGCCTATGTAAGTGCCCTACGACACCGACATAATAACTCCACCTCCACAAGAGGCATAGGGCTTATGTCAGTATAGTGCATGTCTGTGCACAAATGTCAGTATAGTTAGTAGATACTGTGTAGGCAATGCAGTGTCTGTGTAGGTACTGTGTTACTTATATTGGCTGTTAGCTCTCTTGTGAATTACACAGTTCCCCAGGACAAGAAAGCTAGACATCTAGGGCCCAGCTGCTCCCTGCTCCTCTGAAGAGCTGGGTGGTTGGACCCCGCTCCCAACTGGGAGCCAAGGCAAGAAGCCTGGGTGGCTGGTCCCGGTTCCCAGCTGGCACTTGGAGTGAGAAGCCCAGGCAGCTGTATCCTGCTCCCCACTGGGAGCCCGGGAGAGAAGCCCGGGTGGCTGGACTATGCTCCTGGTGGGGAACAGGAAGGCAAGAAGCCCTGGGTGGCTTCCCTCCCGCTCCTGGAAGGGAACGGGGAGATGGGGCAGGGAAAGCCCGTCGGGAACCTCTGGGGCAGCTGGGCTTCCAGCAGGGAGCTGCCAGCAGAGCTGAGAGACCAGGCTCTCAGCTCCCCTCACTCCCCTCTTAGGTGGGTGGAAGCACTCTTGGTGAGGACGCATGCCATCAACCTGAGGAGGGTAATGTGGACGTACACCACCGCAGTAATTACTGTGGTGACTGTAAGTCAACCTAATATAGGTCGACTTAAGTTTTTAGTGTAGACATACGCCCAGTCTGGCCTACCTCTCCCAAACTACTTAAACTCTTCTCTTCCTCAAGTCTTTAATTGCCTATACACCAATGATAGGAGCCTGGGTTACAAACGAGGATTTGGAATTGCGAATTTATAAGCATAAATTTAATCTAGTTGATATTACTGAAACCTGGTGGGATGATTCCCATGATTTGAATTTTAAAATCAGTGCTTATAACCTATTACGGAAGGATTGAATGGGCAAAAGAGGAGGGGGAATGGCACTGTATGTCAAAAATGGCATTACCTGTTTCTGAGTCACTGATAACTCAGAAGAAAAGGAGGACTTGTGGCACCTTGGAGACTAACATTTATTTGAGCATAAGCTTTCGTGAGCTACAGCTCACTTCATCGGTCAGAAGTACTCCTTTTCGCGAATACTGACTAACACGGCTGCTACTCTGAAACCTGTCAGAAGAAAATGATTCTGAATGTTTATGGATCAATGTCCTAACAGATAAAGCACAAGATGGGATACTAGTTGATGTCTGCTAGAGACCATCAAATCTCATTGGACCTATTTATAATGTATAGGGGAAAAAGCTGTGTGATCTTGGACAGTGTGACAGTGACATATACTGGAGGTCTCATGCTGCCAGGACTAAAACATCCTTGGAATTTCAAAAATTATAGATGACTATTTCCTACCTGCATCGAACCCCGGAGAATTCTATGTTAGTCTTAATAGAATCCTAGAATCGTAGGACTGGACGGGATCTCGAGAGTTCATCTAGTTCAATCCCCTGCACTCCTGGCAGGACTAAGGATTATCTAGATTCTAGACCATCCCTCACAGGTGTTTGTCTAATCTGCTGTTAAAAATCTCTAATGATGGAGTTCCGCAACCTGTCTGGGCAATTTATTTCAGTACTTAACCACCCTGACAGTTAGGAAGTTTTTCTTAATGTCCAACCTAAACTGCCCTTGCTGCAATTTAAGCCCATTGCTTCTTGTATCCTCAAAGGTTAAGGAGAATAATTTTTCTCCCTCCTCCTTATAACAACCTTTTATGTACTTGAAAACTGTTATCATGTCCCCTCTCAGTCTTCTCTTCTCCAGACTAAACAAACCCAGTTTTTTTTCAATCTTCCCTCATAGGACATGTTTTCTAGACCTTTAATTTTTGTTGTTGTTGCTCTTTTCTGGACTTACTCCGATTTGTCCACATAAGACTCCAGTTGAGGCCTAATCAGCACAGAGTAGAGTGGAAGAATTACTTCTCATGTCTTGCTTACAACACTCCTGCTAATACGTCCCAGAATGATGATGATGTTTTTTGCAACAGTATTACACTGTTGACCCATATTTAGCTTGTGATCCACTATGACCCCCAGATCCCTTTCTGCAGAACTTCTTCCTAGGCAGTCATTTCCCATTTTATATGTGTGCAACTGATTGTTCCTTCCTAAGTGGAGTACTTTGCATTTGTCCTTACTGAATTTCATTCTGGTTACTTCAGAGCATTTCTCCAGTTTGTTCAGATCATTTTGAATTTTAATCCTACCCTCCAAAGCACTTGTAACTCCTCCCAGCTTGGTATTGTCCTCAAACTTTGTAAGTGTACTCTGTATGCCATTATCTAAATCACTGATGAAGATGTTGAATAGAACTAGACCCAGAACTGATCCTTGCAGGACTCCACTCTATATGCCCTTCCAGCTTGACTGTGAACCACTGATGGGAACAGTTTTCCAACCAGTTATGCACCCACCTTGTAGTAGCTCCATCTAGGTTGTATTTCCCTAGTTTGTTTATGAGAAGATCATGTGAGACAGTATCAAAAGCCTTACTAAAGTCAAGATATATCACATCTACTTCTCCCCCCCCCCCATCTACATCTTTACCCTGTCAAAGAAAGCTATATTAGGTTGGTTTGACACGATTTGTTCTTGACAAATCCAAATCTGATTGTTACTTATCACCTTATTATCGTCTCTGTGTTTGCAAATTGATTGCTTAATTATTTGCTCCATTATCTTTTCGGGTACTAAAGTTAAGCTGACTGGTCTGTAATTCACCGGATGTCCTTATTTCCCTTTTTACAGAGGGGCACTGTATTTGCCCTTTTCCAGTCCTCTGGAATCTCTCCCTTCTTCCAGAACTTTTCTGATAATTGCTAATGGCTCAGATATCTCCTCAATCAGCTCCTTGAGTATTCTAGGATGTACTTCATCAGGCCCTGGTGACTTGAAGACATCTATCGTTTCTAAGTAATTTTTAACTTATTCTTTCTCTATTTTAGCCTCTGATCCTACCTTATTTTCACTGGCATTCACTATGTTACAATCCAATTGCTAACCTTTTTGGTGAAAAACTAAAACAAAAAAATTATTTAAACACTTCTACCATTTCCACATCTTCTGTTAGTTATTGTTTCATCTTGACAGGAACTGATCATAGAAGTAAAAGGAACTGATCATAGAAGTAAAAATTAATGGTAACTTAGGTACACATCATGACTTGATTACATTTATAGTGTGCAAATTGAATAAAATCCAGATCAGTGATATATATACTTAATGCTTTAAAAGGGCTATTTTCAAAAAGCTGAAAACAATCTTGATCCAGATCAGCTGTCAGGAAGAATTTAATCAGAAAAAATTGTGAATGATAGTTGGAAATTGTTTAAGAATACTTTATTAGAAACCCAAGGCCATACTGACTAAAAAAGTAACCTGATTTAGAGGGGAAGTGAAGGCAGCTGTTAAATAAATAAATATCTAACAAATGGAAGAATGGGAAGTTGAGAGTTATGAATATAAATCAGAATGTATGAATTATAGAAAATTGATAGGGGAAGCAAAGACACACAAGGAGAACTCTATGGCTAGCAGAATTAAGGAAAATAAGGAGGTTTTTAAAAGTATATTAGGAACAAAAAGAATCCTAACAATGGTGTTAGTTCATTACTATGTGGAAATGGTAGCATTATCAATAGTAATGCAGAAAAGGCAGAAGTGTTCAATAAATATTTTTGTTCTGTGTTTGGGGAAAAAAACAGATGACATAGTCATGTCATACATGATAACACTCTGTCCATTCCACCAGCATCTCAGGAGAATGTTAAAAAAGTAGCTACTAAAGTTAGGTATTTTCAAATCAGCAGGTTCTGATAACTTGTATCCAAGAGTTTTTAAAAGAGGTGGCTGAGGAGCTTGGTGGACCATTAAGGCTGATTTTTAATAAGTTTTGGAGCACTGGGAAATTTCCAGAAGACCATAAGAAAGTTAATGTTATGCCACTATTTTAAAAGGGTAAACCGGGTTACTGGTGCAATTATAGGCCTGTCAGACTGACATCGATCCCGGTCAAGATAATAGAAAGACTGAATTAAAGGAAGGTGATATAAGTAATGTCAATCAACCTGGGTTAATGGAAAATACATCCTGTCAAACTAACCTTATGTCTTTTTTTAAGTTGACAGGTTTGGTTGATGAAGCTAATAGTGTTGATGAAATATACTTAGACTTCTGTAAGGCATTTTACTTGATAACACATGACAGTTTGATTAAAAATCTAGAATGATATAATGTTAACATGGCACACATTAAATGGATTAAAAGCTGGCTAACTGATAGGTCTTCAAATGTAATTATAAATGAGGAATAATCATCAAGTGGGTATGTTTTCTGTGGAGTTCCATGGGGATTGGTTCTTGGCCCTATGCTTTTTAAAATTTTTATCAGTGACCCGAAAGAAAATATAAAATCATCACTGATAAAGTTTGCAGATGACCCAAAAATTGGGGAAGTGGTAAATAATGAAGAATACAGATCACTGATTCACAGAGATCTGGATCGCTTGGTAAACTGAGCACAAGCAAACAGTAAGCATTTTAATATGGCTAAGTGTAAATGTATACATCTGGGAACAAAGAATGTAGGCCACACTTACAGAATGGGGAACTCTCTTCTGAGAAGCAGTGACTCTGAAAGAGATTTGGCAGTTGTGGTGATTAATCAGCTGAAAGTGAGCTCCCAATGTGATGCTGTGGCCAAAAGAGCTACTGTGATCCTAGGTTTCAGAGTAGCAGCCGTGTTAGTCTATATCCGCAAAAAGAAAAGGAGTACTTGTGGCACCTTAGAGACTAACAGATTTATTTGAGCATAAGCTTTCGTGAGCTACAGCTCACTTCATCGGATGTATACAGTGGAAATACTATATGCATCCGATGAAGTGAGCTGTAGCTCATGAAAG